>NC_133328.1:317865454-318572954 GCF_042186555.1 Aquarana catesbeiana
TTTGCTGTCTGTTGGTGTTTGCTGGGTTGCATTTTGGGGACTTTTCCTTTTAGTTTTTAATTTGCCTTTTGCTGTCACTTTTTAAATAGCTTTTTTTTTTTTTTTTTTTTCTTGTTTCATCAGTCTATCAATTAAGGGGTGTGGTTAATTGCTCACAGGTGCCTATTTAACTTGTTGTAGGACTCAGTCTGAGCGTGCTCAGTTTGAAGCTGTGGAGCTTGGTGTAAGTGGAGCTGGATTAAGTGGGAGTTAAAAACAAGAGTTTAAAACAGGAGGTTATAACAGGGGTCATAGTACCTGGGTAGTGTGAGTATCTGAGTGTTGTCTGAGTAGTGTGTGTGGATCGTTAGTACTTGTGTACCTGTGTATTGTCTTGTCGTGTACCTGTGTATTGTCTTGAGTATTAGTGCCAGGAAGCTAGTTGTTAGGTAATTTGGACAGGGTAAAATCCCCAAATCCTCACCAAATTTAATAGGTACGATGCCCGGCGGGTGTGGAGAGGCGATTCTTTGTACATCTTGCCGCATGTATGCGTTCCTTGATCATCCGATCGAGGGCGAATACTGCTGTGCAAAATGTAAGCACATTGTTTCCCTGGAAGCCCAGGTTCTGAATCTGGGGAAGCAACTGTCAGCACTGAGAAGTCCCTCCATACTAAAGGTGAGCCAGGAACGTACACGGCAGGTGCCGGCAGGGGCCAGCACAGAGGCGGGTGGAGACAAAGAGGTGCAGGCACTAGCAAAGAGTAGATGGGTGACAGTCAGGAGGGTTAGAGGGGGAAGTGCCAGGGAGGCCGATCCAGGACTGGAGCATCCCAATAAGTACGCTCCATTGAGTGACATTGGTGTAACCAGTCAGGGACCAGCACTGCTGGAGATGAGGGACTCTCCTAGCTGCCAGGGGAAGAACTCCTCCAGTGAGAGTGGGGGGGCAGCAAAGGGAAAGGAAAGACAGATTCTGGTGGTAGGGGACTCAATTCTTAGAAGGACAGAGAGGGCAATCTGTAACCAAGACCTGAAGCGCCGAACAGTATGTTGTCTACCGGGCGCTCGGGTTCGGCCCATCACGGATCTTGTGGACAGATTACTGGGAGGGGCTGGGGAAGACCCGGCTGTCATGGTGCACGTTGGCACCAATGACAAAGTCAGAGGCAGATGGAGTGTCCTAAAGAACGATTTTAGGGACTTAGGAGCTAAATTGAGGAAAAGGACCTCCAAGGTAGTGTTCTCAGGAATACTACCGGTACATCGAGCCACACCAGAGAGGCAGAGGGAGATTAGGGAAGTAAACAAGTGGCTGAAGAGCTGGTGTAGTAAGGAGGGGTTTGGGTTCCTGGAGGACTGGGCCGACTTCTCAGTCGGTAACCGGTACTATAGAAGGGACGGACTGCACCTAAATGAGGAGGGTGCAGATCTGCTGGGAATGAAGATGGACAAAAAGTTAGAGGGGTTTTTAAACTAGGCGATGGGGGGGAGGGTCCAGAGACAGTGATAGCCAGCGCGGAAGATATTCCAGAGGGTAGTATTGGGGGCATTAGTGGTAGGTTAACCAAAGCACAAAAACACAAGGTGAGTATAGTAGCAAGTCCAAGTTGCAATCTTGAAACGCCCAATACGAGGACAATATGCGACCGGTCTAAACTATGTGGCATGTTCACCAATGCCAGGAGCCTGGCGGACAAGATGGGTGAACTAGAGATACTGTTGTACAAGGAGGATTTGGATTTTGTGGGAATTTCAGAGACCTGGTTCAACAGCTCTCATGATTGGCTGGCAAACATTCAAGGGTATACCCTATACCGCAAGGACAGAGAGGGTAAAAAAGGGGGAGGGGTATGCCTATATATCAAGAATAATGTACAAGTGAATGTGAGAGATGACATCACTGAGGGGGCTAGGGAGGAGGTGGAATCTTTATGGGTAGAGCTCCAAAGGGATGAAGCTAAGGGGAAAATAATACTGGGAGTATGCTATAGGCCCCCTAACCTGAGGGAGGAAGTGGAGGCAGATCTCCTATCACAATTTGGATTAGCAGCAAGGATGGGAAGTGTTATCATAATGGGAGATTTTAATTATCCAGACATAGACTGGGCGGAGGGAACCGCGCATTCATTTAAGGCTCGCCAGTTCCTTAGTGTCTTGCAGGACAATTTTATGGGTCAGATGGTAGACGCACCAACTAGAAATAAAACATTACTAGATCTACTGATTACCAACAATACAGACCTGATAACAGATGTGGAAATACAGGGCAATTTAGGTAACAGCGATCACAGGTCAATTAGTTTCAGTATAAATCACACAAATAGGAGACATGAAGGGAACAAAAAGACACTGAATTTCAAAAGAGCCAACTTCCCTAAACTACAAACCTTGCTAAAAGGCATAAATTGGGATAAAATATTAGGAACAAAGAATACGGAGGAGAGATGGGTTTGCTTTAAGAGCATATTAAATAAGGGCATTAGCCAATATATCCCATTGGGTAATAAATTTAAAAGAGCGAACAAACATCCTGGATGGCTTAACTCCAATGTAAAAATGCATATAAAAGCAAAGGAGAAGGCCTTCAAAAAATACAAGGTTGAGGGATCATCCACAGCATTCAGAATTTATAAAGAATGCAATAAGAAATGTAAGGGTGCAATTAGGTTGGCTAAGATAGAACATGAAAGACACATAGCGGAGGAGAGCAAAAAAAATCCCAAGAAATTCTTTAAGTATGTAAACAGTAAAAAAGGGAGGACAGACCATATTGGCCCCATAAAGAATGAGGAAGGACATCTGGTTACAAAGGATGGGGAGATGGCAAAGGTATTGAATGTATTCTTCTCCTCAGTCTTCACGAGTGAATCGGGGGGCTTCAGTAACCAAAACTGCAGTGTTTATCCTCATGACACAACACAGGAAGCACCTACATGGTTAACAGAGGACGGAATTAAAATTAGACTTGAGAAACTTAACATTAATAAATCACCGGGACCAGATGGCTTGCATCCGAGGGTACTTAGGGAACTCAGTCAGGTGATTACCAGACCGTTGTTCCTAATTTTTACAGACAGTCTATTGACTGGAATGGTACCAGCTGATTGGAGAAAAGCCAATGTAGTACCAATATTTAAAAAGGGCCCAAAAAACATCCCTGGGAATTACAGACCAGTTAGCCTAACATCAATAGTATGTAAACTCTTGGAGGGGATGATAAGGGACTATATACAAGATTTTAGTAATAAGAATGATATCATTAGCAGTAATCAGCATGGATTCATGAAGAATCGTTCTTGCCAAACCAATCTATTAACCTTCTATGAGGAGGTGAGTTGCCATCTAGATAAAGGAAGGCCCGTAGACGTGGTGTATCTGGATTTTGCAAAAGCATTTGACACAGTTCCCCATAAACGTTTACTGTACAAAATAAGGTGCGTTGGCATGGACCATAGGGTGAGTACATGGATTGAAAACTGGCTACAAGGGCGTGTTCAGAGGGTGGTGATAAATGGGGAGTACTCAGAATGGTCAGGGGTGGGTAGTGGGGTTCCCCAGGGTTCTGTGCTGGGACCAATCCTATTTAATTTGTTCATAAACGACCTGGAGGATGGGATAAACAGTTCAATCTCTGTATTTGCAGACGATACTAAGCTAAGCAGGGCAATAACTTCTCCGCAGGATGTGGAAATCTTGCAAAAAGACCTGAACAAATTAATGGGGTGGGCGACTACATGGCAAATGAGGTTCAATGTAGAAAAATGTAAAATAATGCATTTGGGTGGCAAAAATATGAATGCAATCTATACACTGGGGGGAGAACCTCTGGGGGAATCTAGGATGGAAAAGGACCTGGGGGTCCTAGTGGATGATAGGCTCAGCAATGGCATGCAATGCCAAGCTGCTGCTAATAAAGCAAACAGAATATTGGCATGCATTAAAAGGGGGATCAACTGCAGAGATAAAACGATAATTCTCCCGCTCTACAAGACTCTGGTCCGCCCGCACCTGAAGTATGCTGTCCAGTTCTGGGCACCAGTCCTCAGGAGGGACGTACTGGAAATGGAGCGAGTACAAAGAAGGGCAACAAAGCTAATAAAGGGTCTGGAGGATCTTAGTTATGAGGAAAGGTTGCGAGCACTGAACTTATTCTCTCTGGAGAAGAGACGCTTGAGAGGGGATATGATTTCAATTTACAAATACTGTACTGGTGACCCCACAATAGGGATAAAACTTTTTCGCAGAAGAGAGTTTAATAAGACTCGTGGCCACTCATTACAATTAGAAGAAAAGAGGTTTAACCTTAAACTACGTAGAGGGTTCTTTACTGTAAGAGCGGCAAGGATGTGGAATTCCCTTCCACAGGCGGTGGTCTCAGCGGGGAGCATTGATAGCTTCAAGAAACTATTAGATAATCACCTGAATGACCGCAATATACAGGGATATGTAATGTAATACTGACACATAATCACACACATAGGTTGGACTTGATGGACTTGTGTCTTTTTTCAACCTCACCTACTATGTAAACAATTATATATACTTCTCTCTACAAGTTACCGCTTCAGTCTTCTTCTGCACAACTCTTGCTTGCAGACTATTGCTCTTTCTCTCCTCCTCCTGCACAACTCTTGCTTCTCAGGAACAGCTAGCACATGTAAGGTTAGGCCTGATACTGGCTCAGCAAGGCCATAGCAACTGCCTTTTGCAGGCAGGGACCGCGGGTCCCTATAGTGTAGCAAGACATAGAAAGTCTTTAATGCTAGCTGTCCTATTCAGGCCCTGCCAACCCTCCTGGCTGCAGCATGACATTACAGTCCTCACTACTGGCTCTGCACCCATTTCTGACTGTTTACTCTCACTCAGGCGTGCCTCCCCTGTCCTCCTGACTGCACATGTCACTCACCAGCCCTCCTGGCTGCAACTGGCGGTTCCCTCTTGAAGACTTGCCCAACAGTAATAGCTGCTGCTGTCCTCTCTTGCTCCTCCTGTGCCTCCTGTTCAGAGCCTCCACGTTTTCCTGGATACCTCCGTCCTGCACCCGAGCCCAGGACCAAGGTCACCCCCCCAGACTGGGGAGCTCCCTCAGAGGCCCTGACAGCATCGTACTCATCTCCAGTTTTTTTCACCTGACAACTCCTCTCCAGCTGGGCTGACTCTAGGTATTCTAGGTATTTAAGGAGGCCTGCCCCCTGCCAATCCATGTTAGGGATTGGTCAGGGCTCCTCAGAACACCCCAGACCGCTCTACCTCTCCTCTCCTTCTAGAATCCTCTAGAAGAAAGAGGGAGGTCTCAGTGACGCTGCCTGTGAATCACCAGCTGCTAATTCTGAGCCACTTCCAGCCCACACAAACCAAAACAAACAGGCCAGGCCTGCCTAAATTTACCTACACTCACAAAAAGGATCCTAATCTAGCACCTACTTATGTAGAGGGTGCTACACTTTAATGGGATTGACTTCTAAGTTCTAGCTTGCAGGATTTCAAACTTCTAACCTGGGTAGATTCACCCATCACTATTGACCAGCATATCTGTAGATCTGCAATTTAGGTGCAAGTTAGGTGCAGGGAGTTTAAATCTTCCATAAAAATTGGGCTATACATATACTTACATTTCCCTGCTGCTGCTATCAGACTCATTCTAGTGAGACTGGAATAAATAAAAATTATTTGTACATTTAGACACTTAACCATAATTTCAGCCTGCAGAAGAGCACAGCAACCTTAGTATTTCAGTACAACTTCCTTTGTTATATTTAAAGCAAGACCCATTTCATTCCTCTGATTGTAAAAATGTCCTGTATTTCATTTTTTTGAAGATGAATTAGGCATTAACCTATTTTAGAAAATATCAGTGCTAGCCTCAACATTCAGTCCCTGACCAGTGTGTGGTATTCTGCACGGTTCATAAAGTGTAGTGATTAAACCTAAACCTTGTACTAAATGTGAAAATACTGAAACATTGAGAGTGTTTTTCCAAATAAGATCCATGACATTAAAAGTTCAGACTCTGAACGCAGATGTTCATGCTGTCTTTTGTATTTTTGATCTTATAAATTACACTTTTGAAATAGATCCCAGACAAAGAAATTATACATAAGAAATAGACTAAGAATTTATGTAGTATTAAGACCACACTTGCTGGGTCAATCAGTGATGTTTGACAATAAACCTGCATGATACTTCAGGTTTGGCACAAACTGGACTGTTATGGTAGATCCAGAGTAAACAATCTGACACCAAGGACCCCTAATAGTTTACAGAACAACTTCCTTCAGTTTGGAAGCAACCCAAAGACAACGACTCAAGCAATAAACCTTTTAAAGTTCTTTATTGCTTTCTGGAACTGGGGTGCATGCATTAGGTTTTGGCAAGGCTACCTCACAGCTAATTTGGCACAAAGCTTAAGCAATCAAAAACCAAAAATGAATATCTAAACAAAAGAACAGAACGTGATGAATGACTGACTACTAAGCAAAAAATCATGAATGAAATTTGCTCAAAATGAAGAGAAATGGTGGACCATTTATAAAGTGATAATGATTACAATTGCTGCTGAATGTCAATTGCAGTACATATTCATAATCCTATGGCCTCTATGGAAAAATGTCATGTCTTGCTTATGTGGCATTTCAGCAAACTAAAGCAAATCTAAATAATTGTGTCTTTGGGAAAGTTTGACCAATCTTCCATAAGCACGTTTGTGAGGTCAGGCACTGATGTGGATGAGAAGACCTGGCCTACAGTTTCTGCTCTAATTCATCCTAAAGGTGTTCTAATGGGTTGAGGTCAGGATTCTGTGCAGGCCAGGTCAAGTTCCTCCACCCCACACTCGCTCATCCATGTCTTTATGGACCTTGCTTTGTGCACTGGTCCAAATCATTTGGTGGAGAAGGGATTATGGTGTGGGGTTGTTTTTCAGGGGTTGGGCTTGGCCTCTTAGTTCCAGTGAAGGAAACTCTTAAGGGGTCAGCATACCAAGACATTTTGGACAATTTCATACTCCTAACTTTGTGGGAACAGTTTGAGGATGGCCCCTTCCTGTTCCAAAATTACTGTGCACTGGTGCACAAACAAGGTCCATAAAGACGTGGATGAGTGAGTTTGGAGTGCAGGAACTTGACTTGCCTGCATAGAGTCCTGACCTCAACCGGATAGGACACCTTTGGGGTGAATTAGAGTGGAGACTGCGAGCCAGGCCTTCTCGTCCACATCAGCACCTGACCTCACAAATGCTCTTCTGGAAGAATGATTAAACATTCCCATAGCACACTCCTAAACCTTGTGGACAGCCTTCTGAGAAGAGTTGAAGCTGTAGCTGCAAAGGGTGGGACAACTTAATATTGAACCCTACAGACTAAGACTGGGATGTCATTAAAGTTCATGTGCGTGTAAAGGCAGGCTTCCCAATACTTTTGGTAATACATTGTAGTTGTACAGGTTTTTTTTAATAATGTTGTGAGTAAAGGTTTATTAAATACCTGCTCATCCTGCCAGCATTTGCTCTGGCGGATTGATCTTCAATGCAAGAAAGACACATCACACTTTTTCTTATATGTGGGATGCATGTATCCATTCTCATGCAGAATGGCCACTTTGCCTTCCACACATGAAAATTACACATCACATTTTTTCTTTTGTGTGGGGTAAATACATCCATTCATATGCACAATGGCTGATTTTCCTCCTACACAAGAAAATTACACATCAAACTTTGTCTTGTGTGTGAAGTAATGCTTAAATTCCCATGAGGAATGGCTGCTTTACCATCCACACAAGAAATTTACACTTGTGGGGGGTAAATGTGCCATTGTCATGCAGTATACCTGCTTTACCTCCCACACAAGAAAACTATACGTTACACTTTTTGTTTTTCCTTGTGTGTAGGGTGATTCCCACATACTTTTTTTGTGGTTTCCTTGGGTTTTAGTGATTATACTGGGATGATGCCTGCACCTACAGGCATCATCCCAGTATCAATCTTTTCAGCCAGGGGTTCTGAGTAAGGCAGATGTTGAGCTAATTAGCCACTTGATCACTTGTGCGGGTGGCAAAAGAGGGGTCCCACCAGCTCTCTGGTCCCATCGCGGAGGCAGGAAGCGATGTGGCCGGCAGAGATGGCTGCCCTGTACAGAGAGAGAGGAACTGACATCATTCCCCTCTCTCTGTAACCCTAGAAAACTAGTAGTTTGTCACTTCTGGTTCTGCCCCATTGTTTACCTGCCCACCTGTGGCCAGGAAAGCAGCCGATCGGACCAATCTCTGTCTGATTGGCTGCATGGGGGGGGGGGCAGAGGAGAGATTTGGGGTCTAATAGACCCCAAATCTCTCCATCAAGAGGACCTGTCATGACCCATGCTATCACAAGGGATGTTGATCATCCCTTGTGATAGCAATAAAGTTAGTGCAAAAAGAAAAAAAAAGTGAAAAAAAATGTGTATAAAATAAATAAATAAATAATAATAAAAAAATGTAAAGCACCCCTGTCCCACCATGCTTATACGCAAATGCAAGCGCATACGTTACTCCTGCACGCATATGTAAACGGTGATCGCACCACTGATGTGAGGTATTGTCGCAAACGTCAGAGTGGTAGCAATAATTTTAGCACCAGACCTCCTCTGCAGCTCTAAACTGGTAACCTGTAAAGGTGTTTAAAGTGTTGCCCATGGAGAATTTTAAGCACCGTAGTTTGCCGCCATTCCACGGGCAGATGCAATTTTAAAGCGTGACATGTTTGATATCTATTTACTTAGCGTAACATCATCTTTCACATTATATAAAAACATTGGGATAACTTTAATGTTTTGTTTTTAATTCATTAAAGTTTTTTATTTCCAAAAAAATTGTGTTTGAAAACTGCTGTGCAAATACCGTGTGACATAAAAAATTGCAACATCCACCATTTTATTATATAGGGTCTCTGCTAAAAAATATATATATATATATAATGTTTGGGGGTTCTAAGTAATTTTCTAGCAAAAAAAAAAAAAAACTGGATCCATAATGAACGCAGACAAGAAAGACAGATAGATCTTTGCTCTCATAGTGCTCTTTCAGGACCAAAATATTAATACTTTTTTTTTTGCAAAGTGTTGTGGGTATTTGAGAGTGAAAAAATTAGCAGAGGGGAGTGTATAAAAAAAGCTTATAAACGCCAATTCTCTTAAAGCGGAGTTCACATTTTTTTAATGATTTTTGCAAGACAATGCCCACTCATAGAACAGTATGTGATGGCAATCATGTATTTTTTTTATTGCTAAATACCTTATTTTAATGGCTAAAAAGTGAAATCTCACGGTGTCGATTAACAGGCTGCCATAACAATGGGGCGCAGAATTTTTCCAATGCTGCAATTGTTATGGCAACCTGTAAACAACACACTGCATCGCGCAGTGTCATTAATGTGCAGGCACGAGCCAGCTGCTCAGGATCCCAGAAGAAAATAGGAATGGGCTTCAGATGCCCACATCATCTATGGTCGCTGCTGGCCTTCTGGAATCCTGTGTATAATGACACATTGATAAGTAAGAAGGATTACACTTACAGCAGTAGCTAAATTATATTGTACAACTAGCAAGAATCACAGGGGTGCTTTTTGAAAAACATTGCCAAGGAGGCTGGAGCTCCACTTTAAGAGCGCCTAAACACGTTTGTAATATGTGGCGAAAAGCTGATCTTGTGATGCTTTTTTCTGCCAGCAGTTTTGGCATTCAGAGGCATTTTGTGCATAAGCACTGCCCGGACATCAATCTAATTATTGCTCTCACCCTGGCATGCCCATTGCTACCTATTATGTGCTTTACTACGAAGGCACTCACACCACACATGTTACAAATTTTATGTGCGTGCATGTGGGAAATTAAATTTTTGTATTGATTAAATGTACCTTGAATTTTTTTAACTCTTTGAAATGTATCCTTATTACTTTCACATGCGGGCTGGCAAGCCCTTATGTGATAGCATAATTTAAATTTACAGCTCCTCTAACTAGTTAACAGGCTTTGGGCATGCTACAGATGCCCAAAAAAAGGTTGTCGCTTTACAAAGGGCATGTGTAGCATGCCCAGCCCTTCTGCCTTACTCCCCTTTTCCAGTACGCCAGAGGCGTAACTAGAATCTTCAGGGCCCCGGTGCAAGAAACCATAAAGGGCCACCACCAAGGGAGTTGCTAAGTCTACAAAAGATCTTGGGCTAGAGCCCATAGCAGTGAAGTAAAGAAAGTCATACGCTTGAGCGGACATACACATGTATATAATATACATGTGTGTGTATGTGATATATATATATATATATATATATATATATATATATATATATATATATATATATTTAAAATATCATTACATATCTGAGTGTGGATCCCCCTTACAGGGTCCCAAGAGAGCCTCTCTACTTACATTAGGATCCCCAAAGCCCCCTCATTACATTAGGGTCCCCAGAGAGCCCCTCCCTTACATCAGTGTCCCCAGAGAGCCCCTTCCTTACATCAGTGTCCCCAGAGAGCCCCTCCCTTACATCAGTGTCCCCAGAGAGCCCCTCTCTTACATCAGTGTCCCCAGAGAGCCCCTCCCTTACATCAGTGTCCCCAGAGAGCCCCTCCCTTACATCAGGGTCCCCAGAGAGCCCCTCCTTACATCAGGGTCCCCAGGGAGCCCCTCCTTACATCAAGGTCCCCAGAGAGCTCCTCCTTACATCAGGGTCCCCAGAGAGCCCCCCTTACATCAGGGTCCCCAGAGAGCCCCTCCTTACATCAGGGTCCCCAGAGAGCCCCCCCTTACATCAGTGTCCCCAGAGAGCCCCTTCCTTACATCAGGGTCCCCAGAGAGCCTCCCCTTTACATCAGAGTCCCCAGGGAGCCCCTCCCTTACATCAGTGTCCCCAGAGAGCCCCTCCCTTACATCAGGGTCCCCAGAGGGCCCCTTCCTTACATCAGGGTCCCCAGAGAGTCCCTTCCTTACATCAGGGTCCCCAGAGAGCCCCTCCTTACATCAGGTTCCCCAGAGAGCCCCTCCTTACATCAGGGTCCCCAGAGAGTCCCTTCCTTACATCAGGGTCCCCAGAGAGCCCCTCCTTACATCAGGTTCCCCAGAGAGCCCCTCCTTACATCAGGGTCCCCAGAGAGCCCCCCCCTTACATCAGGGTCCCCAGAGAGCCCCTCCTTACATCAGGGTCCCCAGAGAGCCCCTCTCTTACATCAGGGTCCCCAGAGAGCCCCTCCCTTACATCAGGGTCCCCAGAGAGCCCCTCCCTTACATCAGGGTCCCCAGAGAGCCCCTCCTTACATCAGGGTCCCCAGAGAGCCCCTCCTTACATCAGGTTCCCCAGAGAGCCCCTCCTTACATCAGGGTCCCCAGAGAGCCCCTCCTTACATCAGGGTCCCCAGAGAGCCCCTCACATCAAGGTCCCCAGAGAGCCTCTCCTTACATCAGTGTCCCCAGAGAGCCCCTCCTTACATCAGGGTCCCCAGAGAGCCCCCCCCCCTTGCATCAGTGTCCCCAGAGGGCCCCTTCCTTATAGCTGGGTCCCCAGAGAGCCCCCCCTTACTTCAGGGTCCCCAGAGAGCCCCCCCTTACATCAGTGTCCCCAGAGCCCCCCTTGCAGCTGGGTCCCCAGAGAGCCCCCCTTACTTCAGGGTCTGCAGAGAGCCCCCCCTTCCAGAGGTTTTCCTGTAGCTGGCTGGTCTCCGCTGTCTGTGCACCTCCAGCCCCCAGCACATCTCTGTACCCCCCCCCCACCTGGGGAAGGTGGGAGGGGGCGATCGGCAGCTCTATTGTGTCCACGAGCAACGGGATCTCCCTGGGGCTTGTAGTTCTCTCTCCAAATGTATACAGTGGAGAGGGGAGGGGCCTCTGACCCAGGCATGTATAGGCAAGAGTGTAGAAGCAGAGCGACACACTGAAGAGTAAAACCAATACATGGTTAGAGGCCCCTCCCCTCTCTACTGTATACATTCGGAGAGAGAACTAATAGCCCCAGGGAGATCCCGCGGCTCGCGGGCACCATACAGTTGCCGATCACAGACTCCCACCTCCCCCCACTGCATACTAAAACCGACAGCCAGAGGTGAAGGGGAGATGCCGGGTCTTGGGGCCCCCCACAGCGGCAGAACGGCAGGGCCCAGTCGCAAGTGCGACTGCTGCGATCCTGAAAGTTCCACCACTGCAGTACACAGAAATTCGTGGTGTACAAAGAGAAGGTCAGCAAGTTTAACTGTAAAAAAAAAAAGCAGTCTGACAGTGTTTATAAATAACACGCCTCAAAGTCTACAAAAAGATTCATTGTTACATATTGTAATCTTTGTATTAGTCTGTTAATTCATCTGCAAATCAAAGGGATGAAAATCGATCTGCAGTTGAAGTTAGTTAAAGCAACCCCACAAGTAAAAAAATATTTTTTTCATTTTTTTAATAGAATGTTTCTCTGTTTAACCCCTTATTAACCCTTAGTTTCCCATAATCAGCCCTAATCAACTCCTTATTCTCCTTATTCATTCAATTACTATTTTCCTGCTGACTTTTTGTTTAATTTCTATTTTATTAACCATTAATATTCAAACTTTTTTTTTGCTTTGTTCATTAACATTTTTACACAACATATATTTACCTATTTCACGTTTCAAAAATTGCAAAATTTAAACTTTGTAATCCTTTGTACCAGAAATCATAATTTTAGTGTCATGTTAAATAGGGAAAATTACAGAATAAAATGCGTACTTTTTAATTGCAGTACCACTGTTTATTTTTAAACCAATACTGGTCAAAAAATAAAAAGGGTGTCTTGTTTAGGTTTGTTTAGTTTAATTGTCTAAGATTGAAAAAAGAAAATAACTAGTGCACTATAATTATGTAAAATAAAAGCCTTCTTTGTGCTAACAATATATATATATATATATATATATATATATATATATAAAATATGTATTGCCTTGAAATTTTAAAGAGGAGCTTCAATCGGTTTTCTGAAAATTAAGTCAGCAGCTACAAAAACTGTAGCTGCTGGCTTTTAATAAAGAGACACTTACTTGCAGTGGCGGCTGGTGCTGTATATGTGGGGGGGGCAGCAAACAAGACACCCCACTGCCACGGCCCCCCGCACTTACACCACCACCCCCCTGATTGGTCGGTCGGGCCCGCACTTACCCCATCTAGGTCACGGGCAGCCTCGGCTCCTTCCTGCATCTCCTCCTCTTCTGCATCTCAGGCTTCACGGTGGCTTCCTTCTCAAGGGCTTCCCTCATCCTCTGCTCTTCCTCTAGGAAGAGGACAGGACATTGCTGCACCCATGGAAGTGATCAGGTGGCTTCATGACTTCCAAAATTGCTACCATAAAAAGGCAAAGGTGGGCAGAAGAAGTACACACATATTTCTGGCTGCAATAGCAGCCGTGTGTGTGTAAATGCCTCCGCTGCCACCAATGTAAGACTTGCAACACTGGCATTGAAAGGGTTAAACCATGCTGCTTGGCAACCTCCCTGGCTGCAACTTGTAACTAAGACAGCAGCAGACTGATGAGCCTATACCTCACTCTGCCCTATACTTCTGCCAGCCTGTTACTTGCCAGCATTTGTACATGCAGCATTTCTGTTGCTATCACAATCATACACATTCTAGAGTAAGTTTGATGATGCACTAGTTAGCCAACCAGTATTTTTTCTGGCTGGAAATCAGAATACCTGAAAAGAAAGTGTTTTAAGAAGAGGGAGACCATACAAACTCTATGTGGTTTAAAATGCAGACTCAGGACTTTAGCACTGCAAGGCCACAGGTATAATTACTATGCCACCATCCTGATTTCATTCCACGACATTAAAGGTGAACATCTGGGGCCTCAGTAACAGGTTTTACTTGCAGGTGGTGCTGCAAATTAAAACTGTAATTGCACTAACTAGTAAAATGGGGGGAGATTCAGGAATCAGTTTGATTGTGTACTCTACAAATACTGAAAATCCTTTTTTTTATGTTTATGAAAATCTGAAATGTAGACAAAGCAAGGGTTTACTGCAGCAATAGCAAATGCATACAACTCTAAGCCCAGGTTCACACTTAACTGCGGGAATGCAGCCGTGCGAGTTCAGCTCGCACGATTTTACTCCTGCATGTCAGTCCCGATTTCGGCCGCGATTTCAGAGACATCTGTCAATGTAAATCGCAGCCTAAAATCACAGAAAATAGTACAGAAACTACTTTTTGAAATCGGCTAAGCGCCACAGATGCAGCATCTCACCAAATAAGACGGTGCAGTTGACGGCAATTGCCGCCGACTTGACATGCCATTTGAAATGTCAAATGGCATGTCAAAACGCTCCAGTGTGAACCAGGGCTAAATGTAGTTTCCTTTTGAAAATAACAGCCACTATATTTTTAAAGGGAAACTCCAAGCTGATATAGTTGATGGAAATTGCAATTAAATCTGATAGATATAGGGGCATATTTATCAAGAAATGACAAACTCAGACGGATCCTTTCCTCTGGGGTTCTCTGTTAGCTCACCATTTTCTGAGATATTTCTATAGCTACAACAAAAATGCTCATGGATCAGGAAGGCTGATTTTTTTTCTCTAAAACCTGTCAATTTTCCAAGCAATCTTCAACTCCAATAGCAATAAAATACAATAGCTGGTTCTCAGATTATGCGTATATAGCTAGGAGCAGTTGTGAATGCATATGCAAACTTTCTTCTCCTACAGTGTAATTCTCACTCAACTATTTTAAGCTCTGTATAGAGCTGTAAGAAAAAACATGGCCACTCCAAATTACATGTTTTTTCTATTTTCTAAGAAAACAATTTTAACACATCCTCTTCAGGAAACAAATGTGACATCTTTTTGCAAATTACATTGTGCAATTAAAATGTATTCACTTTTATTCAAACTTGCAAATACAAAACACACAGTGCTACATGGGCAAATGTTTGAGCTCCCCATGACAACTGTTATGGCAGAACTCACAGCTTAAGCACACAAGCTCCTTCACTACAGAGACCTTTCATCATCTATGCCTTGTCACCACCGCTTCCCAATCGGCTGGCTGCTTATGCACATTGACAGTAGTGCTGTAGTCATTGCCAACCGCAATACACCCATCTCTGATTAGCTTCACTGCATGTTAGACATCTGTATTGCAATCTTGTATTGTCTTGTCTCCTGTTCTGTGATATGTAACAAGTAGTCGGCGCAAGAAATGACAGCAAAATCCAATTATACAGTAATGTACATAGATAAATGGTGAAAGGAATAACAATTAACAATAAATGGGAGGTAAGTCCATGATGTGACACTGCAAGTAGAGGAGGCAGGAATAATGTGTAAAGTCCACATTCAAGGCAGCCTTCTGATGGGAGTGAAAGCCATTATCCCAAGAGCACTGTAAAACAAGGAAGAGGAGGCGCCTCTGGGTGCAGACTTTTAAAACAATTTATTATAATAACAGCAACAGCTGGTAGTGCACTCACATTTATGTAGAAGGTTTCAAGCATAAAAATGTCCCAAGGCAATCCAGGGGGTCCGTGGAGTCATCTCTCTCGGCTGGTAGATGTTAGGAGTTCTGGGCAGTCTTGGAACGCTGGATGTATACGGCCGAACAGTGGAGAAAGGCACCAAAGAGAGGCTTGGATTGCAGCCGATCCAGGCGAGGGATGATGACGTCACACGATGTGCGACGCATTTCCTGAATGCCTGTTTGTGCCGCATATTGATTGTTATCCTCACAGATGTACACATGTATGTGCGCGTGTGAGTTCATACACACGCACACATATACGCATATATACATATAGTATTGTATGGTTGCAATTCCATCTATATTTTTGCCCCCCCTCCTTCCATCCCAGCTTTACCTTCTTTTATATCTTTTTCCCCTTACCATAAACCATGGATCTTCCAGCCATCATAGATGACCATAGATATAAGATTTTAGACAAAACCTTTCCAGTTTGCTCCACGTCACTTTCTCTAAGGAGGCCACACTTACAGGTAAAACTAGATCACACCTTTGTGGCAAGTTTAAACAACTTGAAAGATTGATACATTCTGCCAATCAACAGTGGTGGGATCAATTCTTTCTAGAACAGTATTTTAAAACTCGGATCTCACCCAGAGGCCTCAGAGTTTTGAAAGAAAGCCCTGCCTTTCTGAGTGCTGAGCACACCAAGGAATGGGCCAGCCTAGCCGAGTTCTGTACGGCTAAATGGATGGGAATTCTGATATCCCATAGGAAAAACAGGTTTGACAAACTGCATGATAAAATATTTTCCATTATAAATGACATAAAAACTACATCTACCACCATCCCTCATATATGGTTTGATGTACTTCAGAGTAACACCAAAAGAGATGAAGATTCTCTTGTCAGTTCAAAAATGGGAAAATTCAAAAGAGACTTAGATGACTACAATTCTGACAGAATTTTCACATGGAACAAAAAACCTCATCCAAGTTTTGCAAATACACCACCTACGCAGGCCCTAGGAAAGACAGTACCCCCCATTCCGTCTTCCTCCGTTTCAGGTCCCCCACCCCTTATGAGTCTACCATCCCGGCTTCTATTCCTCATCCCCCTCCCCTTATGAGTATACAACTCAATATACCTCGGAGACCCAAAACGTTCCCTATATCCCAAAAAGTCCGACCTTCTCCCCACATACTTGGTTCACACCCTCCAGTTATTCACCACCCCACACCCACACAAAAGAAAAGTAATAAACAATACGATTCAAACCAAAAATACCCTAGAAAGTATTTACAAAAAAATAGAGAACTAATCACCTCTCTAACCCTATTCCACAATAGGCAAAATCCCACACCCACAGTTTTATCCAGTCAGACCATGAATGCCGATCCCTTCAATGGTACCACTGGTCTCTCCTATTTACCTATTTTCAGCGTTCCAAGACTGTCCAGAGCTCCTAACATCTACCAGCCGAGAGAGATGACTCCACGGACCCCCTGGATTGCCTTGGGACATTTTTATGCTTGAAACCTTCTACATAAATGTGAGTGTACTACCAGCTGTTGCTGTTATTATAATAAATTGTTTTAAAAGTCTGCACCCAGAGGCGCCTCCTCTTCCTTGTTTTACTTTGTTCTGTGATATGCCTTACATTCATGCATCCCTTTACAGTTTTCCTAAAGTGACTTTATACCAGGCAAAAGTATGTAACAACAAAGTTCTTTACTAAATTTGTGGAAGTATAAATAAACACTTACAGCTGGATAGTTCTTAAACATCATTCCTATACAAAGTTCCTTCTCAGTGCCCCTATTTGCCTTTGCACACTGAGGTAGTCATATCCTAGTTGTATATAAAGTCTTTAAAATCTTTTAAATCCTTAGATAAATAGCACAAGTCCATGTCCATTGAACTCTGACTGGGTTCCTGCCAAAGGGTTGTATCAAGCAAGGTGACAATCAGATCCTGGCACAGCTCCTATTCCCTTCCAATGGATGGAGCAAACCCTTCTAGAGATCGTTCCCTCCCTTTTTCTATGTTTGCCCCAGCAGAGGGTGGTACTTACCAAAAAGCCTGGGAAAACCTGGCCAGCAGCATTAACCCTTTCTTATCAAGACTTACCAGCTCAGTAGGGCAACAAAACGAAATAAGTGTAAATAACTCACATTGGAATATACAGTTTTAGGCCCCTTTTACACTGGCTGACCGATCAGATCTGCCTGTCAGTTTTATAGGCAGACCTGACCAGACCCTCCAGTGTGTTCTATGGAGCAGTGGATGTCAGTGGACATGTGTCCACTGACATCTGCCGCCCTCCAATCCAATCCTGTCTGCCAAAAACAGATGGATCGTGGTCCTATTCTCCATATGTCTCGCAGATCAGATCGGATGGCATTGGATGGAAACCGACATTTGGCTCGTTTATATCCAATTGCCCCATAGAGGAGAGCTGAACTGTGTCCGTATCTGATCTGCATAGTGGAGTTGACACGTACCTGTCATCCACCTACTCAGCAGGGATTAGCAGAGAGATCCTGAGATTCTGCTTAGTGGAGGCGTCCATGTGAACGGGGCCTTACAGAGAACAGGGTAATCAGAACAAAAAAAAAAAACCCACAATACAGTAAATCTCTTGGGAGCACCTGCATATAAACATGTTTAAACTGCATAAATTGAGTAAAAGGCCCAGATTTGTGGGTAAACTAATGTCAGCAGTAGTAAGATTTCACTTTCGTAAAAAAAAAAAAAATCTTCTGGTAGGGTGCAATCATTTAATGTAGTACATTTTATTGCGTGCAATGTCTAATTAGGCACTATAACAGCTGCCTGGAGGACATACATTTGTTACATTTGGAAACAGGGGCATTTTAATAGCATAGTTGAGAAGAAGGCTAAATTGTACTATGACCTTAAAAAGGATGACCACATCTCTGGAATAAAAAATAAAACAGGCAAATTGCCTTGTAAAAATATTTGTTTTTTGCAGTCAGTTGTCAATATTAAATTAAATAATAAAATACATTGTGTGTAATTATATATTTTATCATCTAATAATAATAATGATATTGTGATTATAGCATGCACCAATCCTGCATTCTACTTTTGATACTTAGTTTGTGAAAATAAAGGAGACCATACAAACTCTAGATAATAATAGTAATAATTTCTCCAATTAAGAAATAAATAAAGCCAATAAAAGGCAAGTCTGCTCTACTTGTTTAGCCAAGATCCTTCTGTGAGATGTAATACACAATCTTCACATTAGAAGTGGAGCATTTATCATATGCTTCTAAACAAAAAGCTCTGTCTCCAGTTTTTAAGCATTAGATTATACAAGAAGATTACTTGTAGTATTTTGTAACCAATTTCCTTATTTAAAACAGGCAAGCTGTAGAATGCTCTGCTGAAATACATATATAGGAGCTGTTTTAACTGCCAAAGTAGTTGAATTTCTGCCCACCCAGTCCTGCGCCAGAGAGCAGAGTTAAGCTGGTGACCTCACATTTCTCTACTCCTGTTAGGAAATACAACTTGGTCATCTTTCTGCACCCAGCGTGCTCTTTGACAATAAAGGAGCAAACTGAGAAGATCAACTATCTTTTTTCCCCATCATGTTTCCTATCTACACATGGGCATGCAGCACAATAGATTGGCTCTACTGATACTTTCTCCTCCCCAAGCTTTGAGCTGATGTATTGTGGAATTAAAAAAAAAAAAAAAATGATTTCAAGACAGATTCCGATACTTATACGTGCTGCATTTAAAATATATCTAATGTTTTAATAAGTAGATAACTGCACCTTTTGATTTTAGGAGAAGGTGAACCTCTGTATTATGCAAATCAATTTCTGATAACCCAAAGCAGTTTTTCAGAGAAATTCAGTTTTTTTATATATTAAATGATATAATATGATAATCAACATAGTAATTAATATGATAAGTAATATTAAATTATATAATAGTTAATATAATAACAATGCCAATAAACATAGAGGGTATTCGAAAATGGGAAAACAGATGTTTAAAAGGAAAATGGAACCTATCAAAAGAGTTCATAAATGTCCCATATTCAGGGTACATTGTAAACTCATTTTGGTAATGTTATATTTTTAAGAGTTTGGCAGACATGCCTACTAGTACATAAGACATAGGATGATTAATTATTTAAGGGCCACGTGTTCAGTGGCAGTGCAAACTTCTGCTTCCAAAGATCAATAAATCTGTACATCTGTAGGATAAATCTGTATCAATTACAGTAGGTGAATGAGGACTGACCTCTTGTATATTTTAATTTACATGTGGTTATGGTAGCCAGTTTATAGGGTAAGAAAAAGTTCAGGTCATATGACTTTTGAAGATTTTGCGTAATTCCTTTCCATTAAAATTGTATTTATTTTTAAAACACACGGATACACTGGACAGGCCAAATTTCAATCCATGTATGGGCAGGCTGGTTTTATATAAGTCAATCTATTGATAAACTTGTGTACAAATAGCCTGTTAAGTTCTTGCCAAACAATCAGTGCCACCGGCTATAACCGGCAACACTGATCATTGTATTATGATGGGTGGTAAGTTTCACCGCTGTCAGAATACAATAGCTCAGTGGAAAGGAATTAGCAAATACTTTTCATTCATTCCGCTGGTTGAACAAAAAAAAAAAACGAATCATGCATGGCCGGCTTTAGTCCCTTCTTCAGAACAAGCGCATTGGATAGGGACTTACATTGTTGTCAATCGCCATCACTGATTTACATTCTAATGCCCCGTACACACGGTCGGACTTTGTTCGGACATTCCGACAACAAAATCCTAGGATTTTTTCCGACGGATGTTGGCTCAAACTTGTCTTGCATACACACGGTCACACAAAGTTGTCGGAAAATCTGATCGTTCTAAACGCGGTGACGTAAAACACGTACGTCGGGACTATAAACAGGGCAGTAGCCAATAGCTTTCATCTCTTTATTTATTCTGAGCATGCGTGGCACTTTGTCTGTCGGATTTGTGTACACACGATCGGAATTTCCGACAACGGGTTTTGTTGTCGGAAAATTTTATATCCTGCTCTCAAACTTTGTGCGTTGGAAAATCCGATGGAAAATGTGTGATGCAGCCTACACACGGTTGGAATTTCCGACAACAAGGTCCTATCACACATTTTCCGTCGGAAAGTCCGACCGTGTGTACGGGGCATAACAGTATAACATACAGCATCCTTTTTTTGAACGTATTATGCTAAATATTTCTATGCTGTTAATGTCAGTATGGTAGCTTCCTGGCTGGGTTAGTATAAATTCCATGCTAACAAGTTGTGGCTTCAAAATAAATCAATAATAACAGAAGCTCAAGGGGTTATTTTTTCAGTGTTGCTATATTTAAACCTCTGAAATTCTGAATGCTGGTGACATCTCATTATATTGTGGATCCACTGCCTGCTTTAGTTTATTGTTCATATAGTGTAGTTCAGAGAAGGAGTGTCTTCATGTAGCATTTAAATAATTTTGAAAATCGTATTTGTCTCACCTAAAGACTGCAAGGCAAACCAATTACATATAAAATATACAATACATGCACAGTTTCCAGGAACCTATTTCCTTATATTTAGGTGAATTATGTTGTTTATGTTTGTAATATATGGATTTTATATGCAGAGTAGTGATATATATTACACCTTGAGCTCAGCAATGTCAAAAAAATCAAACATGATATGATGAAATACATGGTTCTCCTCTACCTTAACACATTGAAAGTTGAGTTCTCACTTGAACATGTTGAATAGATGCATTATTGCAAATTCATGATGATAGTGTGGCTAAACAGGGGACTTCATGAGGCAAAGAGGAAACAGTTATGTTACCCATTCAGCCAATCATGTTCCCAATTCCAGTTTCTCAATGCAGGGTGGAAAAATGAAACAATGGATATGAATGCTGTGGGCATCAAGAATTGATTTAATTTAAGCATTTTGAGCTATATATTCCACAAGCCTTTTTATACTTCACTTGTTAACATGTTACATAAGAAATAATGTATCTAGTTGCTGTAAATAAAATGGATATTAGTAATTACATGCTGCTACTACTACCATTTTACTACATTCTTATCTACATAAAAGCTCTAGATTGTGTCTAACATTCGTGTGGTCTTGTAATGCTGCCGTGCCCTCTAATGATCTAAATTTTACAGGAGGGTATATTTTAATGTCAATATTTTACTTAGGTGGCCTTAATTAATCTATAAAATATATTGAAAATAGACCTAGTGGGTAATAATTGTCAACTTAGTAAAAACAAAATGGAAAGTTAGGAGATAGTGATTGTCCTGTAAAATATAAGAATAGTATTGTCATTATTGTTCTATTCTGATTTTTCATTTAATTTTATAGATGATTAAACAGGTGCAATGGCCAGGCAGAGATTTGACTGTAATGCTGAGCATACATTTTTAACAGGCTGGTTGTCCCTGAGTTAACTGCTTGTTTGTGTGTGATACCCAGTGTTTGTGTGTGTAGCATTTTTTACTAACAAAACATGGGAAATTTACTGACAGAGCACATTTTTTTACTGACAACCTGCAAAATGACAGAACTCCTATTAAAGCAGTATTCAAACAGTATAAACACAATATAGAAACACGGACAATACCAATAACAAGTAATTTGCCTGGTTTACACTTAAAAAGTCAACACAGCATGACAAACTATCAGCCCCTGATATTCACAGACAGGTATAAAAATCATTGATTTTTACAAATTGTTCATAAATTTGCTGACAGTTGGCAAACCTGGTGCTACCAAAACTTACTTAATTACAGCATTACTGCCACCTGAGGTGGTCATCCTTGTTGCAAGGGGGGCAGCAAAAATAGCCACCTTGGGTGGCACCCACTCCGGGCATGGCCCTGTCCACCGTTATGTGTAAGTATGGTGCCCATGCTTAGAAAAATAACCATAAGCTATCACCGCTTGCCACGCTACAGTACTTCTTTAACCCTTTCATGACCAATTGTTTATGGATACCTGGATGTCCAGGCCACATCTAGAAGTTTGCAGGTATGCATTGGTTAACCTCACAATAACTGCCTACCAAAATATATATATTTTTTTTATGAACATATAAAGTATTTAATTGGCACACAGTTTTTTTTAAGGTGACAAAAAATGAAAAATTCAGTTTTAGTTTGATTCATGTTAATGAATATAGTAAAAATATTTCCATAAAATATTTTTTTCCTATTCATTCAAATCCAGGGTCCCAAATGTGTATGGGTTTTAATACACATGTCAGTTATGTATGGCAGATTAATTTCATATATTTTAGATTATTGAATATTAGGCATTGTCCATTGCAGTGTTTATAATTTACCCAGCCTGGGATGAAGTTAATATACAGCAGTGCCAATGGTAACAGGTTAAATAAAAAAGATAAGACTGTCAGCTTAAACAATAACAAATATTTTTAGGCTAAAAAATGCATGCGGCGGTAATAAACGAAGATACCCAAAATTGAAAACAGACATAAAGTATATGGACCAGAGCAGAAGTGAAACTGGGAGGAGGACCAGCATGACGGGGTTGGGCAGTGAGGCAGAGTGAATAAGGGGTATTATTTGAATAAGGGGGGTATTCACTTACTTGATTGGGTCCTGAAGTGATGGGGGTGTCCAGCAGGGAAGGAGGGAGGAGGTTTTCAGTCGGAGAGTAGTCAGAGCTTCTCACAGGGTAAGGAAGGTGTCTCTTCCCCTGCTGTGAAAGAATAAAAGAATAAGGATGAGTGATCTGGACGTCCTGTTGTAGCAGCTCCGAGCTGAAGCAGTGGCCAGAGGCTCTGGGTGGCTCCAGGCTACCATTGCTGACTTACTTCAGAAGCCTTGCCAGGCCTCAACTGATTCATTTCCTGGCCCCTCTCATGGTTGCCCATGTGCTAGGAGGTCCAGGCCTCCTGAGCCCTTTAGCCCAGAGGTGACATATAGGGTCTGGAGCCGTTCAGGGAGCCCTTCCAAGGACCCTCCAACTCCACCGACCAAGCGTAATCTTGGTTCGCAGGATGTGGGAGGTTGGAGGAATCCCCATCAACGACGGGGGGAAATTTACATCTGCAGCCTACCCCCCTCCCAGCTCTACTTGCTAGAGGGACCATGTTGCCAACTTGAACGCAGTCCGGCGGGAGAGAGTTCATTCGGCGGGTGCTGGGCTGGTTCCTGGAGTGGCCAGGGCCCTCTGTGTCAGAGGAAGTGGGCGGCAGAGATCCCCAGTGGTGGTCCAGCATCGTGCGGTGTCGGCGCGGATGAAGGATCTGGTGATGCGGCTCATGGGGCTTCTCCTGCCCTGCTTAGAGCTCAACAACGGAGTGTGCTGGATACGGCCCAGAGCTCCGGTACGGCGCGGGTGGGTGACATCATCGGGAGGCACCCGCCAGCTCCTGGGGATGGCCCGATTCTTCCTGGAAGGCCGGAGCGAAGAAGGACCACCAGGGGAGAAGAACGCCGCGCAGGGAGTTGGAATTGCAGCTGGATGTCCTATTGGGCATTATCTTCCTCTCTTTCCACTGCTGTCTCTGCTGTGAGGGGGCTCCAAGGATAGGGTGAGAGGCTCTGGGGGGGAATGGGGCACAAGGGGGGAGCGGCTACACTGGGGGGTGATGGCGGGGGTTCTTCTCTCCCAGCTTTAACGGGGTCCAAGAGTGCGGATGGGGTTGTGCACATTCTACTGGCTGGCCTTAGGGAAGTGCTGGCATTCTGCGAGGCTGGGGTGCAGGCTGGGGATAAGTCATCACCAGTTGTTGCATGGTCTGCGGCACGCGCGTCCACATCCAAGGGCGATAGTCAGGGGGCTGTCCTTCCCTTCACGGCTGGCTGTCTTAGTGCTGGGGTGGAAGTGGCGGTGTTGCCTGGTACGCAACAGTCTGAGGCAGCTGAGGAGGAGTTCAGCGGTTCCAGCGGCAGAAGCCACTTAGGCTAGTAAGGGCATCGCCGGGGTGGATGGGGTACGTTTGGCGGATTCCGCAAAATGCGAAGTTTATCTGTGTTTCGAGGGACCTTTGAGTGTTCATTTGAAGCCAGAAGTGAGGGAGTGTATCTGGAAAGGTGAGTATGTGGAGATATTTTCTTTGTTGCCGTTGGAGAAGTTTAACTTGGACAAAGTTAAACCAGATGAGAGTAAGAAAGAGGAGGAAGAAAGATGGCAGTATCGACCGATTCCCCGTACGTTCACAAACTGGTTACATGCATTTGCGATTTTGGCGAGTGTCATCGTAGAAAAGGCCTCTGAAAAATGCTCACCCCTATTTTGCTATTTGGACTCTATTGGCGAGGCCCAGCGAGTTTACGGTGGGACTGCTTGGCTAGGATAGGACGAGCAGGTCCGTCAACGTAAGGCGGTCCGCCCTGCTTTGCTGTGGGACCACAAGGACATCAGTCTTTGGATGAAGTTCAGTTCCCCCCTTTCAGGGTGAGACTGGGGGTGCAGCATCCTCTGTGCACCTGGCTGCGTGCTATTTCCAGCAGGAGTGTTCAGGTTACAGAGGGTCTCATCCTTTGTCCAGGTGCTTTAAGCATGGAAGAGGTAGAGGAAGCAACGCTGAAAAAAGGGAGGATGCCCATGAAGGTAAGAAGGATGGCTCCTTTCCTAAGGCTTTATCCTAATCGGGAGGCGACTCTTTTATTGGAACTGGGTTTTTCGGAGGGTTTTAGGATCCACAGTCATTTGCGGGTCACTCCTCCAATAGCCAACAACTTGCAGTCATCTAGTTGGCATCCGGAGGTTGTTACAGAAAAATTATTTAAGGAAGTTTCTTTGGGTCGCATGGCTGACCCCTTTGGTTCGCCGCCATTGCCCAATCTTGTTGTTTCTCCATTGGGCTTGGTGCCCAAAAAGGAATACGTTCTGCCTCATTCATCACCTCTCCTATCCAAGGGGTGGGTCAGTCAACGACTCCATTGACCCGGATCAGCGTCTTATACTTCTTTCGATACGGCTGTATCGTGGGTGCGCCGGTATGGTCAGGGTTCATTGTTGGCAAAGACTGATATTGAGGCGGCCTTTCATTTGTTGCCTGTGCATCCTGGTTGTTTCCACTTGCTAGGCTGTCATTGGCAGGAGCAGTTCTTTGTCGATAGGTATTTACCCATGGGTTGTGCCATTTCGTGTTCACTGTTCCAAAAGTTCAGTTCTTTTTTGGAATGGGCGGTTCGGGATGTATCTGGCCTAGCTTCAGTCATCCATTATTTGGATGATTTCTTGTGTATAGGTCCTGCAGACAGTACTATATGTGCGTCCCTGTTGGCCACGGACAAGACTGAGGGCCCGGTCATGGAATTGTGTTTTTTGGGTATTGTTATCAATACCATGGCAATGGAATGCCGTTTGCCTTTGGATAAGCTTGCTGATCTGAAGGGGACAGTTTCGGCAGCCATGCAGAGCAAAAAAATTTAGCTTAAGGAGTTACAATCTCTCTTGGGCAAGTTGAATTTTGCTTGCCGCATTATGCCAATGGGACATGTTTTTTGTAGACAGCTGGCGTCAGGGCACCACATCATTATATCTGTTTGATGTGGGAGCATCGGGAAGACTTGCAGGTTTGGGACTGCTTTTTGGCATCCTATAATGGTCGTTCTCTTTGGTTAGAGCACGCCCTTTCGAATTCTGACATGGAGTTGTTTATTGATGTGGCAGGATCGGCAGTTTATGGGGCCTACTTCCGGGGTCAGTGGAGTGCTGGGTCTTAGCCATTGGAATGGAAAGAGGCTGGTTTGGTGCGGAATTTGGCAGCCCTTGAATTGTTTCCCATTGTGTTGTCAGTTGAGTTGTGGGGTCCGGATTTCAGAAACAAATGTGTTAGGTTTCATTGTAACAATTTGGGGGTGGTAGAGGCCATTAATAGTATTACGGCTTCTTCTCCTGCTATTGTCTGCTTGCTTCGCCACCTGGTTCTTACTTGTTTGCGCCTTAATTGTATTGTGTCTGCTGTGCATGTGCCGGGAATTGATAACTCATTGGCCGATGCTTTGTCTCGTTTCCAGTGAGACAGATTCCATCATCTGGCACCGGAAGCGGAGCAACGAGGGATTCCATACCCTGACCGACTGTGGAGCATTGCATTGCCACTTCCCAGTTCTTAATTCGTGAGTCAGTATCTGCAGCTACTTGGTCTTCATACAGCAGGGTATGGCAGGAATGGCGGGATCTGGTGGGTGAAGTCGAGGGGTGCTATCGGGATGAGGATGGGTTGCATGGTTTACTTTATTTTATTGGCAGGGATTTCGAATGTGGTGTTTATGTTTATTCTATGTCTCAGAAGTTGGCTGCACTGGCTTTTATGTTTTATGCCGTGTACACACAGGCGAACTTTTCGGCATCAAAGGTCCGACGGTCTTTCCGACGGACTCTCTATGGACTTTTGACGGACCTCCGACAGACTTTCGAATGAACGGACTTGGCTAAACACGATCACACCAAAGTCCGACGGATTCGTACGTGATGAAGTACGACGGGGTAAAAAAAGGAAGTTGATAACAAGTAGCCAATAGCTGCCCTAGCATCGGTTTTTGTCCGTCAGACTAGCATACAGACGACCAGATTTTTTGACCGGACTCAAATCCGTTGGAAAGATTTGAACCATGTTTCAAATCTAAAGTTCGTCCGATTTTTCGACCGAAAAGGTCCGTCGGAAGTCCGATGAAGCCCACACATGGTCAGATGGGGCCTAAATGACCAGGTGGTTCAGCGTACTGGGAGATGGGAATTGGTTCGGTTCAGGTCCTATGTGCGCCCCCATTTATTGTAAGGTGGGGGAGTACAGGTGTTGGGGGGTTTTATTTTTTTTTTCCTGCTGTTCTTCCTCCATGTATGATTGGTTTCTTCTATGCTTATTATTTGTTTCTGGGATTTTGGGTCTTTTGGGGTGTTATCTTTCCCCTTCCCTTGTTCTTTTTCTTTCAGATGCAGAGGCATGCCTGGTGTGGATCCTGGGTCACTCCTATGTTTATTGGGGGGGCCAGGAGGGCTGAGGTTCGGTCAGAAGGTAGGCAGCTGGGCTGTGCTAGGGAAGAGGTTAGTGTTAGGTGGCTTGGTGTCCCTGGCATGCTATGGTCTAGGGTCCTGCCTGAAATGCACCATTACGCTCGATTGGATAGGCCCCCTGACGTGGTGGTGTTGCATGTCGGGGGTAATGACCTCGGCTTGCGATGCTCACGCGAACTAACCAGGGACATTAAATTTGATTTTTTTGAGACTTCGGTCCTATTTCCCAGGTACCATCTTTGTGTGGTCCGACATTGTGGCTAGGTCTGCTTGGCGTTTAGCTCGTTCTGTTGAAAAGAACAACAGAGCTAGAATAAAGGTCAACAAGGAGGTGACAACATTTTTTGTGCACAATGGGGGCCTGGCGATTCGTCATCGGGATCTTGAGGAGGAGACCTGGCATTTCCTGAGGAGGGATGGTGTTCATTTGAATGCCGTGGGCATGCTGGGTTTGCAGGATGGGATCCAGCGGGCTTTTCGGGTTTGGAGGGCTAGAGGACCGTAAGGTGTTATGCTTGTGTGCTGTGGCGGGTGGTCTATTGGGTCTTTGAAGGTGGTGCTGGGAAAAATACTGGAGAATTAGGGGGGTTGGACCCATCTGGACCTATGGGGGTCCCTTCCCTTCATAATAATACAATGGTAACATCTGGGGTTTTTAAGTTGGTTGTATCTGGTAGTAAGTAAGTGGTACTTGTCCCCGAGATGGTGTAAGTTGCAGCTGGAGGCCTTTCACGCGTGACAGATACAACCGGTTGGTAAAAAGAAAATATGCCTTCAAAGATCTTTAGTCCGGGTAGGATTAGGCTGAGGTTTTTTGTTAATGGGTTATGTATTGTATTATTATTATTATATAGGATTTATATGTAGTTATGCATTCCCTGTTTATGGAATTTTCGTATTTTAATTGTTTGAAAGAATAAAACAAAGGCTGCTATGGCCATTTGACTCCGAAAATTACTGTGTCATCTGTTCAATTTGGGAGGGGAAGGAAGAGGTCAATTGTTAATGTTATAGGTAGCCGGAGCCTCAGCAATCTGCACATCCATGCGTCAAGTATAAGGCCCGGAGCAGAAGGGAAACTGGGAGAAGGGCCAGCATGACAGGGGTGGGCAGTGAGGAGGAGTGAATAAGGGGTATTATTTGAATAAGGGGGTATTCACTTACTTGATTTGGTCCTGAAGTGATAGGGGGTGTCCAGCAGGGTGTGGAGGGAGGAGGTGTTTAGTCGGAGAGTAATTAAGAGCTTCTCACAGGGTAAGGAATGTGCCTCCCTCCCACCCACCCTCCCTAGTTCATTAGGTTTGGGGATGTGTGTCGACAATTTGGTTGGTTCTATGGTAGGATGTTTAGGGGGTTTAACTTTTGCCTGAATTTTCAATTTGTGGGTTCTTTTGTTATTAGTCATAGCAGCAGTGGGTGGTCTATTGGGTCTTTGAAGGTGGTGCTGGAAAAAATACTAAAGAATTAGGGGGGTTGGGCCCATCTGGAGGTATGGGTGTCCCTTTCCTTCATAATAATAAAATGGTAACATCGGTTTTTACGTTGGTTGTATCTGGTAGTAAGTAAGTGGTACTTGTCCCCGAGCCAGCGTAAGTTGCGGCTGATGGCCTTTCACGGGTGACAGATACAACTGGTTGGTAAAAAGAAAATAGGCCTTCAAAGATCTTTAGTTCGGGTAGGATTAGGCTGAGGTCTTTTGTTAATGGGTTATGTATTGTATGTAGTTATGCATTCCCTGTTTATGGAATTTTTGTATTTCAATTGTTTGAAAGAATAAAACAAAGGCTGCTATGGCCATTCGACTCCAAAAATTACTGTGTCGCCTGGTCAATTTGGGAGAGGAAGGAAGAGGTCAATTGTTAATGTTATAGGTAGCTGGAGCCTCAGCAATCTACACATCCATCCATCACGCCGGTGGCCCCCCACTCCTTAACAACCAGTTAAAATCATACACATTCCTTAAATACCACATGCCTACCACTACTTAATTACCGCATGCATTTAATTATTTATTTATTTCTGTAAATTGAGTTTAATGCCTGTCCATGCAGTATTTACCAAACGTTTTTAGTGTTTTGCAGTAAATACTGAAAAACGGTATAGTGAACTGACAGTTTCAGAATCGTATGTGATATTTAGGCAAAATGTGCAATGGACACCTAAATACTGCAAACGAGATGCTTTTGTGAAGGGAGCCCAATATAATAGGATCAACAAATGTCTTTTTAGCTGAACATTACCCCCTCCACACCCCATGAATTACCCCCGAGCTCGATGACATAGAGTGACAGGATACTTAAAGCTAGCGACCCAATAAGAGCTGGTTCACACTTTTGTGAATACAAATATGCAAGTAAAAACTCATATGGAAGCACTTGCATTTACCCACGTTTTTATGCACATTTTTAAACTCATAATGCATTTAGCTGCATTACTTACAAAATTCCTGCTAAAAGATAAAACTGTATTGAGTTAATGCGTAAAGCTCTGTATATGAATAAGCTCTTGGGGCTCATTCGCATGTGCTCTTTTGGCCTGAACAGTGTGAACCAGATTTTTTTATGGTGCTGGAGATGTGTGCAGGGAGCCTATGTTATGCTATGGGGATGCAGCAACCTTTGAACTTTTTGGGGGGCAGTGAATGCTGTCAGTAGAGCAGTGAACAGTGTAAGTAGTTTTTTTTTTTTAATTATACATTTTTTTACAATTTAATATTTTATTATTTTTTCCACAATGCTTTTGGGTGTGAGGAATGGGAGGCAGTGGATGGTACCAGGCAGTGGATGGTGTCAGTAGAACAGTGAACGTTGTCAGTAGTTTTTTTTTAATTTTTATTATTATCTTTTTTTTTTTTAACAATTTTTTTAAATAGTTTTAAAAATATAATCTTTTACTATTTTTCTTTTCATTTTTTCACAATGCTTTTTGGGGGAAGGGGGCAGGGGATGGTGTCAGTAGAGCAGTGGATGTTGTCAGCAGAGCAGTGCACGGTGCCATTCATTTTTTTATCATTTTATATTTTATTATTTTTTATGCTTTTATTTATTTTTACAAGGTAAGTCTTTATTATTTACTACAATTTTTTAACAGCCCTGTTGGGGGGCTTTGGTGAAATATCAGGGGTCTAAACAGACCGAGACAGAGAAAAGTGAGTAAACATTTACCAGTCCCTTTCTCGGTAGCCACAGCTGCACTGCAGATGAATGAACAGGAGACATAGGCTCCCGTTCATTCACAAACTGAAGAATAGTAAACACAGTCATTTTCACCTATTACTGATTCAGAAAAGGAAGGGAATTATAAATGACATGACGGAGGTCCCTACCTCCGCTCTCTATCCTGACACACCCCCACAGCAACCAGCAGGAGAGGAGAGGAAGGAAACCAGCAGTACTATGGGAGGGGACGAGGAGGGCCAGGAGAGCACACAGGGACCCAAAGAGCAGGGGGAAACCAATGGACAGTCAGAGGTGATTGGTGAGATGGGGGGGGTACAACTACAAGCACCGATCTCCCTATATGGCTTTCCATGAAGCAGCTGAAAGCTGCGGGAAAAATAGGAGGAGAAGCGTCTTTCAGCTGCTGCATGGGGGAGCTGTACAGAGAGATGGGGGAATGTAATTGTCCCCCCACCACACCGGTCACCCCGATTGTCAAATTTCCCCTGCTACAGGAGGTACCAGGAGCATCTCGTGGGGCCCCCTATTGGCTCTGAGCTCTTGGGGAGTACCCAAATGGTCAGTCTGCCCTGTTGAGCCAATTGCAATACTGAAGTTAAAGACAACTGAGGGTTCCTGTGCTTTATGTACACTGTTGTTTCTTACTATATTTGCAATATAAAGGATTACAAAAATTACTAATCTACAGTATCTATTTTTTATGGATTTCATGGTTGATCGGATTTTAGGTAGGCTTACCAACATTTATACTGCCACAAAAAGTGTGGAACATACACTATATAACAGTGATCAAATCAGTTGGAAATCCTGCTGGTTATGGTAAAAACAATCAAAGAAGAGTGATATAGAATGTAATTGAAGCAGATTGCGCATGTAATAGTAGTATAGGATAAAATATATTATAGCTGTTTAGGGAACAAATGCAGCTAGTCCCATACATAGCCACTAGGTATATGGCTGAAATTGGGAACTTTTAAAGAAGAGAACATTAGTCAAATTATTTTAATAGACATTTGTATATGTCTGCAAGACAATAATATTTACAATGTCTGCATGTTGAGAATCTCCTTCTTCACTGAATCTCCTTACAATGTCTGACAGTAAAAGTAAACTGCTAAAAGCTGGATAAAGCTAAATATGACTTCATATCTCCATTCTCTTGTTGACGTATTATTGAGATGAAATTGGAGAGGATGGTTAGCTGATTAATTATAAAAAATATATTTTTTGGGACTGCATGCTATTTTGTGCAATAGCTCTAAAGATGGAAGAAATGAGTAATGCTAGCGTGCTTTTTGACATTTGAACGATTTCGCTCAGCAAACTCCAGATAGGAAAACCTACTGTAATTCTTCTACTACAGTGATTAACGATGGAAATAAATACGTTAAAGGGGATGTGTTACTTTGAGATAAGTTGCCTGCTTTATCAACTTCTGAATAACGTGACTCATGCAGCCGTAAATTATGGCATTGACATTAGCAAAACATCTGTGCTGCTGGGAAATTAAGAAGCTTAAAAATACAAAAACTTCACTGGGTAATTACCCGCACTGAAGCCAGTGTTTGCTGGCTGCAGTTAAACTCTACACTTATGGGAACATATATATATATATATATATATATATATATATATATACTTGAATTGTAATGGATGAATACAAATATTAAGTCCTAGCTTTGTTTAATTTGGAAAACGTAAACTTTATGGACCATTACAAATGAGGTTCAGGATTTCAATTCACTGTAAATGTAATGGTACAAAAATAGTACTACAATCCTCTGATTTATTTGGTGACCAAGTTTTATAATAAAATAGAAGTGTAGTACAATAGTGTTTACTATGACTATTGTTACAGATGTTTGCAGCTGTCAAACGCCCATTTTACAGGTGTTTGACATTTTTTTTGTCCCTATATGCCCCTCTATGTTAGCTTATGTATCCATGCACACATATGCATTTACAGCCTTTAAAAGGCAGGGTTGTTTAAGGTAGAAATCTGAATGCACCAAAATTGCATTCAGAAGAGGAGCATTTGGGCATAAAAAAAATGCCTAATGTGCCTAAACACATGTAAATGCATCTAAACGTACCTAAATGCTAGGTGTAGTTAGTGCTTTATTTCAATGGGCAGAATAAATTAATATTCAGGCCAATAAAATTAAGGAACGTCCAAACGCTCGACAAACCTGAAGCATCTAAATATGCCTAAATGCGTTTTGAAAAACGTGCTTATTTTTTTTTCAGAAAAGGGCGTTCAGAAGAGCCTAGCGTGCATTAGGCCTTAAAGTGATTGTAAAGGCTTCTTTTTTTAAAAAATAACAATCATGTTATACTTACCTCCTATGTGCAGTGGATTTGCACAGGGCAGCCTGGATCCTCATCTTCTTGGGTCCCTCTTCGCTGCTCCTGGCCCCTCCATCCTGTCGATTGCCCCCACAGCAAGCAGCTTGGTATGGGGACAGTCGAGCCGAGCTGCAGCTCCATGTGCCCATTCAGACACGGAGCTGCTGTTCGCCCCCACCCCCTCCCTCTCCTGATTGGCTAACTGACTTTGATTGACAGCCGTGGAAGCCAATGGCCCCGCTGCAGTGTCTCAGCCAATCAGGAGGAAAGTCCCGGATGGCCGAAAGACTTGTGGACATCCCTGGACAGCGATGGGGCTCAGGTAAGTATTAGGGGGTGCTGAGGAGGCTGCTACGCACAGAAAGATTTTTATCTTAATGCAAAGAATGCATTAAGATAAAAACCTTCTGGCTTTACAACTCCTTTAATGTAACAATTATGTTATGCTTACTTGCTCTGTGCAATGGTTTTGCACAGAGGAGCCTTGAACCTCTTCTTCTGGGTCGCCCACCAGCTCTCTCGCATCCTCCTCCCTCCCGAGTGCCCCTATAGCAAGCAACTTTGTAAGCTCACTCCTTAGCCAGGCTGTGTGTGTCTATCCACACACAGACCCCCCCTGCTCCTTCCTCACAGGATTTGATTGACAGCAGCAGGAGCCAAAGGCACCCACTGCTGTCTTTGAACCTGCGAGGAAAGAGAGAGAGAACAGCATTGCTGCTCTTGGGCACAGCTGGTGGATGGGGAGTTGAGCAAGGAAGGTTTTTTACCTTAATGCAGAGAATGCATTAAGGTAAAGAAACCCCCTGCCTTTACAACCACTTTAGAGTGCCATTAAACCCAAAACCTCTCTCTTAGAATTTATATCTATAATGACGCCCTAAAGCGCTGCTGCAGTAGGGCTATGCTGGCGGTATAGCCGCACTGCCCCATGGATTTCAAAGGGCAGGAGCGGTGAAGGAGAGGTGTATACACCGCTCCTTCACTGCTCCAAAGATGCTGCTAGCAGGACTTTTTTTAGCGTCCTGCCAGCGCACTGCTCCAGTGTGAAAGCCCTCGGGGATTTCACATTGGAGACACAGCAGCGGCTCTTTAAGGGTGCTTTGCAGGTGCTATTTTTAGCACTGTAGCACCTGCAAAGCGCCCTAGTGTGAAAGGGGCCTAAGTGTTATAACAATAGCAGCCTATGCTGTGCCTGCTGCATTGTATTGTGTATGTACAACAATGTTTTCTTTTCGATGCTTTCACCTCCTTGTTTTTTTAGTTCAAGCCACCCCACTTGACATTTTATGTCAGCTAAGTGAGTGGATCCAAAGTTAGCGCCTAGTAGTTTTCAGTGATTGATAGGGGCTTGCTCTTGCTGGTTACTGGTCTCATGTTTCACACAAAGTATAGGCTTTAGGGGCGGTTCACAGCAGTGTACAAGGCATAAAAAAAGGTATTAAAAAAAAAAGGTAACTATGAGACAGACATCAATGCGTAATGCTACGTAGCAGGTTTAATATCACTTTAACTTAACTTGAGTTATGAATATTTATCGATCCATTTTGTACCTGAGATACTAATCCTAATGATATAAGGTGAGGAGTTGATGTTTGGCACAGCCTTTCCGGAGTGTTTTAGTCACCTGGGCTCCTGTCCATGAAGATCTTCAGTTCTGTGTCCCTTTGACTTAGGCTCCAAGAGTTGTGTGTTGGAGAGGTCTTCCCTTCCGGGAAGGCTAATGTAAAAATGCTGGCCTACTAAATGAACATAAGTTCTTCAGCTCTGAGAAAGCACCAACAGTTAAAAAATGTGCAGAGCCACTGGCTTAGGGAGAATTTAAAACCTTCTTAGCTGCCCTGCCCTAAAGAAGTAGTAAACACTGCTGGGACACTTGTACCAATATCTAAGCTTATAATAAAGCTTACCTGTAAGTGAAGTGGCAACGAGAGTCAGTTTATGTGGCCATAGTTATGTGTGTAGTAAGACTGATCTAGAGTTTCAGCTAAAAATCATTTTTGTACATTTTATGTTGAGAATATTTGTGACAGGCTGTGGTCAGACACTAAACTCACTCAAAAACTGCCCCTCCCACCAATAGACATCTGTTACGCTTTGCTTCCTGAGCTATAGTATGTTAGCTGATTAACAAGATAGATAAGGAAAACCGCAAAAGCATACCTGCAAACTTTTGCAAGAATACAAGGAATTAGCTTTGCTAAATTGCTTTACAAAGGAAGAGTAGGTGGCTGTTTTTTAAAAGGTTAAATGTTTGTATAACGGAAATATACCGCCTGTTCGCTTGTGACGCAATATACTGAAATTATATGTACACTGTGTAAGCTGTAATTGACACACTTGGCATGCAGACGAGAGTCGGGACAGGTGTCCACTTTGGCCAAAGTGGAATAAAACTCCCTTAAACGAGTCCTGTGTCCAGCAAAGTCATTTACAGATATTCTGCCTGCTACTTCATTTGGTGAATTTGGCCGTGAGGGGGGGGGGGGGATATCGGTGTGACCTTTTGAGGCAGGTGGCACTGTTTTTCCACCAGACCTACAAGGAGTGGTCTGAGAGGCCAGCCCTGTGGGCTATATCGTAGTCTCAAAAGGCGCCTTCTAGAACTGTTATCTAGGAGACTGCACTGTGTCCCATTTGGTGGCCTGCTGTGGACGACCTTGGTAGTGTCAAAAGGACCTGGGAACCTGAGAAATAGATAGCTGGAGCTCCAACAGGAACAGGTGAAAGTCTTTTTATTTTTGATTTTAGATAACAGTCAGACAGACAGCCAGCCTCTCGATGGATCGAGAGAAGGGAAGCCTGATCACCTTCCGATAGGAACGTCCATCCAGATGATTGTGCATCTTTCGGACAAATCGTCGGTCAGTCAGTAATTTTTGGGTGGGAGTGTCTGGTATGATTGATGTGTGTATGAGACATCACTTTGTGGTGAAGTGAAAGTTGACCTCTTCTAAGTGCGTTTTCCGGCCAGGAGACTGCGTCCGGGCCACTGACTGAGGGAAGCGTTGTATATTGTCCCTACTTGTGTCGAGGATTCAGACCCCTTACTGAATTCTCATCATTACCCTACCTTCTGCGTCTGTCTTGGTGTCTCTAGGTTACAAGTATGGGTGGGAAACATAGTGTTGAATCTCCCCTACAGTCCATGATCTCCAACTTCAGGAAGGGATTTTCTAAGAACTGTAATTTAAAACTTAGTCCTGAGAAATTGGTAGCATGGTGTGAGAAAGATTGGCCCCGCTATGGAATGCGGTGGCCCCCGCAAGGAACCTTTGACTTAGAGACCATTGATCAATTATTTGAGAATATTATGTCAGACTCACAGAAACATGACCAAGACACACCTTCCAGGAGGAATGTCCATTCGGATGATTGTGCATCCCTCGGACAAATCCTCAGTCAGTCAGTCAGGAGGAATGTCCGTACGGATGATTGTGCATCCCTCGGACAAATCCTCAGTCAGTCAGTCAGTTAGGAGGAACGTCCGTCCAGATGATTGTTCATCGCTCGGACAAATGGGAGATAAAGACCTGCAGTGGATAGAAGCCACAAAAGAGGAACAGTGCAGAATTATGGTTATGACAAGAATAGTACCTCTGACAAAACAAACAAAACACATATATTCTCAACCCAAACAGACAGATCATCCTCCCCCATATGTAGAGAAACAAGCCTCAGACAGATGCAGGTCAGAGCCATGTCCAAATGCCCCATGCAGTAGACAAGAGGACTCAAGTTGTTGTCCACCTGCATCAGATTCAGCAAGTTTGTCAATGCCTAATCTCAGTAAACATACTCCTATTAATACTCCTAACTGTAATACTCTGGGTATAGGCAGGACAGAAAGTGGGAACTCAGTAGTAGCCAATGGACCCCCCAATTAAGTGTCCACTTCCACTCCCAGAAATCCCGATGCAAATGGCAGGACCCTTGCCCCGTCTTTCAACATACCTCTGCAAATGCCCCTAAGGGAACAGGCGGTGGGGGGACATCGGACTTTAGTTTACACCCCTTTTACCACAACAGATTTACTGAACTGGAAGACTCATAACCCTGCCTACACTGAGAAGCCCCAAGCCATGACAGATTTGCTCCGGTCAATAATTCAGACCCATAATCCTATTTGGTCGGACTGTCAGCAACTTTTATTGACCCTTTTTAATACTGAAGAGAGACACAGAATTAACCAAGCAGCGAAGTAGTATAAAGTAAAAAGACCCTTCGTAACAGAAAGAATTTGTAGTTTGGGGGGGCATCAAGTCCAACATCAGTTCCTGTACATGCCGGATTGCCCTATTCCTTTGCTGGGCAGAGACTTACTTGCTTAACTCAGAGCACACATATACTTCCAATCTGACAGACAGGCTGTCCTAAAATTGCCCAATCCCCCTGAAGCCCGCATCATGGTCCTCAGCATACTAAAAGAGGAGGAATGGAGAATGTTTGTTCTGTCAGAGGAACCACTCCCAACTCCTAGGGGACTGCAAGACATCCCAGGAGTATGAGCGGAAGACAACCCACCAGGATTAGCCAGACACATTCCCCCAGTCCTTATTGAATTAAAACCAGGAGTCACTCCAGTCAGCCTGAAACAGTACCCAGTCCCTCGAAAAGCCCTGGTAGGAACACAAAAATACTTAAACAAATTTCTGCACAATGGACTGTTTGTCAGATCCCCACCCTGATTACCAGACGGCAAGTATGTGAATTCCGGGGGGCAGCAGAATTTTGCCGAATCTGGATACCGGACTTTGCCACAAAAGCCAGACCCCTCTATGAATCCACAAAGGGGGGAGAAAAGGAACCCTTTCAATGGGGAGAACGACAAAACAGAGCATTCCAAGACATTAAGATTTCCCTAATGCAGGCCCTGCGCTTTGCCTGCCGGACAGCCAGAAATTCTTCTATTTGTATGTCAGTGAAAAAAAAGGAATAGCAGTAGGAGTCCTGACACAATACTTGGGATTGTGGCAGCGCCCAGTAGTATACCTTTTAACCACTTGAGGTCCGGGCCATAGCCAAATGACGGCTACAGCGCGGACCTCAATCTCCGGGAGGACGTCATATGACATCCTCCCCTATGCACGCGCACCGCGCGCACCCTGCAGGGCGCGCGGTGTGCGTGCTGTGATCACCGAGTCACGGAGACTCGGGTGATCACAGATCCGAGTAAGGGGCCGGTCCCGGCCCCTTACCATGTGATCAGCTGTCAGCCAATGACAGCTGGTCACATGATGTAAACAAAAGCTCGGTGATCGGTTTCGTTTTCTCCTCACGCTGACAGCGTGAGGAGGAAAAAAAAGCCGATCACCGGCTCATGTCAAAGGGACATCGGTCCCGAAGAGGAAGGAGGCACAGATGCCTCATCTGTGCCTCCAAGTGCCATCTGCCAGTGCCCACAGGTGCCACCTATTAAAGCCCACAAGTGCCACCTATTAAAGCCCACAAGTGCCACCTATCAATGCCCACAAGTGCCACCTATCAATGCCCACAAGTGCCACTTATTAGTGCCACCTAGCAGTGCTGCCATCAGTCAGTGCCCAATCAGTGCCCAACACTGCCACCCATCAGTGCCCATAACCGCCACCCATCAGTGCCCATCACTGCCACCTATCGGTGCCCATCAGTGCCGCCTCATCGGCGTACATAAACGAAGGAGAAAAATTAACTGTTTGCAAAAATTGTTAACAAAATATAAAAAAAATATAATTTTTTTTAAAAAAATTCTGTCGTTTTAAATTTTTTTTAACAAAAAATAAAAACCGTAGAGGTGATCAAATACCATCAAAAGAAAGCTCTATTTGTGGGAAAAAATGATAAAAATTTCATTTGGGTACCGTGTTGTATGACCGCGCAATTGTCATTCAAAGTGCGACAGCACTAAAAGCTGAAAATTGGTCTGGACAGGAGGGTGGTTTAAGTGCCCAGTAAGCAAGTGGTTAAAACAACTGGACACTGTAGCTCAGGGCTGGCCATCCTGCCTGCGGGCTATCGCAGCAACAGCCCTCCTTGTGGCCGAAGCTGACAAGTTGTCATTGGGTCAGGAGACTTATGTCTGAGTCCCACACCAAGCACAGACATTAATGAATTACAAGGGAAATCACTGGTTCACTAACAGCCGAATGGTTAAATACCAAGCTATGCTGTGTGAAAATCCTCAAATCCACTTAGAGACTGTTAACACCTTAAACCCAGCCATTCTGCTCCCCACCTCACAAGAGCCCCTAACACATGACTGTCTCCAGGTAATCGATGAAGTATATGCAAGCCGACCAGACATGAAAGACAGCCCCTTGGAAAAGCCAGACTTTGAGTACTTTACTGACGGTTTCACACTGGAAACAGCGATAGAGACAGGAGCCTTACCATGGGGAACCTCAGCATGAAGCAGAACTGATTGCACTGACCAGAGCATTACAACTGGACTAAAACTAAATGTCTATGTAGACACAAAATATGCATTCCTGACCCTTCATGCACATAGGGCCCTGTATAAGGAGAGAGGACTTATTACATCTGGAGAGAAGAGCATCAAAAGGGAGATTCTCGAGTGGCTAGAGGAAATAGGAAAGCAGATCAAGCAGCCAGAGATGCAGCATTTCCACAACCCCTACAACAGATAATGGCCCCCCTGTTTCCTGTCCCACTTTCTGAATGGGATCCAATTTACACAAAGGCAGAACAGGAATGGATAGAGACTGAACCTGGGGAGTATCAGAAAGACCAGTGGTATCAACTGCAGGATGGGAAAATTGTTGTCCCAGCTGCTGTAGCAACTGAGCTAGTGACAGAATTTCACAAAGGGACACACATGGGAGAAACAGCCATTGAGAAGGCCCTAAAGAAACATTTTTATATTCCCCAGCTACCCACATTGACACAAGCTGCATCCAGCAGATGTGTAGAATGCGCCCGCAATAACCCAAGACAGGGACCTATACCACCCCCTGGAGTACAAGCTGTAGGTGCCTCACCAATGGAAGAATTAATGGTTGACTTCACTGTCATGCCCCCTGCAGGTGGATACAAATATTTGTTAGTAACCATTTGTACCTATTCAAACTGGGTAAAGGCATGGCCCACACGGACTGAGACTACCAAAGAAGTGGTTAAATGCCTGACTCAGGAGATTATCCCCAGATATGAAATCCCCTCCGCCATAGGCTCAGACAATGGCCCTGCCTTTGTCCACAAGTGTCTCCAGGAATTAGCAACAACACTTAAGATTACTTGGAAACTACATACCGCATATAGGCCCCAAAGCTCTGGAAAAGTTGCACGAATGAACTGCACGCTCAAGTCACAACTGACCAAGCTCTGTCAGGAAACCCAAATGAAATGGACCTTGATGTTGCCCATTGCTTTACTGAGAATTCGGAGTACCCCAACGAGGAGGACAAATCTGTCCCTTTTTGAGGTACTATATGGTAGGCCCCCACCCATCATTAGAAGTATTAGAGGAGACTTCCATCAGATAGGAGGGGTTGTTAGCCATGAAATGATACAGAGACTTGGGGAGAGTATGCAAGACATAGGGAAATGAGTTCAGGAGAAACTTCCCATAAGCTTGTCAAACCCAGTACATCCCTTTAAACCAGGAGATACAGTGTGGGTAAAAGAGTGGAACTTACCCCACTAGGGCCAAGATGGAGAGGTCCTTACACTGTTCTGCTATCTACCCCAACAGCCATTAAGGTGGCCGAGGTGACACCCTGGATACACCACTCTAGGGTAAAATGAGCTGCTGACTTCACAGACTCCTGGCACAGTACAGTAGATCCCCAAGACCCTTTTAGACTGGGATTGACCAGAGAAAATCAGAAGGAAGAACTGCAGCCCTGCGGCCAGCACACCCCTGGAAGCTGCTGGCTCAACGCACGGCGGAAGATAAAGGACATCTACTAAGCTCTGCTCCAACCACAGCCCAGACACTGGTTGGTCTACCCATAAGCTGAAGCTTGAGAATATTCATCAGTGTAATGTTTACTATAAATTTTATAAAGAGACTGTTGATTGCCATAGCAGTGCTACTGGCCGGGCTAAAAAGGGGGGAGGGTAACTCATGTGACCCTTGTATAAAAGACCACCAGAGTAGGATTCATAACTACCAAAATGTTACTGGGGCACTCTCATTATCAATGCAAGGGCACAGTAACTGGTACCTGCATACATTATGGGACTACCAATTCAATGTGCTTGTCAGAGAGTTCCCCTGGGCAGGCGCGCTGCTGGTGTGCGTCGGGGTGCGTTGGGGCACCGTGGGTGCTGGCGTGCGGGCACGTGCTTGTGTGCGGGGGGTGCACGCGCACCCGGCGTTTGGCGCCAATCTGCCTATTTAGGTTGGCTGCACAGGGGGCTCGGTGCTGTCCGAACTTCAGCTCCCTGTATCCCTGCACCTGCTTCCTGCTTCCTGTTTGAACCTGATCTCCTGACCACCGGCTTGTCTTTAATTATCCATGCTTTCTGCCTGCCACCGATCCCGGACTGTCCTGACTACGAATCTGCCTGCTCCTCTGTACTGCGTTGCCCGCCTGTTGCCAACCCTGCTTGTGACCCGACCTGCCTGCTCCACTCCTGCTCTGCACCTGCTGCCTGTGCTTCAGTTGACTGGTGATCTCCAGAACCACCTTTACCGGGATCCTCCTGCGGCTAACCCGCCAGGCTCTCATACCATTCTGTGCTCCCGTGTCTCCTGTCTATACTACCAGGGGCCGGGAACCAGATACGTAAGGGAGGCCTCCCCCTGCTACATCGGGCTCATCGGTCTGGTGCGTGGAAGTTTGACAGTATCGGACAGCCATGTCCGAGCCCGAGCAGGGAACCTCCCCCATGGAGGAACTGTGTAGACACCTGGCGCGTCTCACACAAGCCGTGAAGAGCCTCCAGGAAGGCTATACAAGGTTGGAAGAACGAGTCCAAGTCCTGTCTGCTCCAACCCATCCTCAAGCCGCTTCGTCTGCCGGAGTGTCATCTGCACCCTCAGTAGTAATGCTACCTCCTGAGCCTAGGGTACCCATACCCGAAAGATTTTCTGGGGACCGTAGTAAATACCGGGCCTTTCGCAATGCCTGCAAACTATACTTCGCTCTGCAGCCCCGCAATTTTTCCTTGGAGGCAACCAAGGTGGGCTTCGTAATTTCCCTCTTATCCAGTGAACCACAGACCTGGGCTCACCGCCTCCTGGAGCAAAAATCCAGAGCCCTGGATAACCTTGATGCCTTCTTCATCACCATGTCACAGTTGTATGAGGACCCCCAAGTGACAGCGACTGCTGAAGCCGCCTTGCACGCCCTTCAACAGGGCGTAGAGCTGCAGAGGGCTATGTGGTGGAATTTAGGCGGTGGAGCTCCGACACTGGTTGGAATGACGCGGCTTTGCGTTATCAATTCCGCATGGGATTGTCTGATCCCTTGAAGGATGAGTTGGCACGGGTCGGAATACCCCAAACCCTGGATGAGCTCATCAATCTGTCTATTCAGATCGACTGACGCCTCAGAGAGCGTCGCTCCGAGAGATCTACCAGCCAATTTCGCCCTACCTGGATGCTCCCCAAGGTTCCCAGTTCTCCCAGCCAGTCTTTTACTGCACCGGCCACACCGGTTCTTGATACCTCTGAACCAATGCAGCTCGGTCTGCTCCGTCCCTCTCTCAATCCAGAAGAGCACCAGCGCCGAAGAGTCAACAACCTCTGCATGTACTGCGGGGAGTCTGGACACTACGTGAGGTCTTGCCCTAACAAGACACGTAAGTCTCTGCTAATCTCTTCAATTTGTGCACCTACTCTTCCTAACCCTGCTAATCACCTTGCTCTCTCTATCATCTTACAGCTTCCAGGAAGGAATATTCCAGTTACGGTCGTAATTGACTCAGGAGCCTGCAGCTGTTTCATTGACCTAGCCTTCGCTGCAAACCATCACATCCCTCATCAGTCTAAGAATCGGGGACTGGCTGTACATCTCGCTGATGGCTCCTCTCTTCGTTCCGGTCCCGTCACGCAGGAAACCATTCCTTTGTTGGCCACCATGGGCTCCAACCACCAAGAACTCCTGCGCTTGGATGCCATCTCCTCTCCTCTCTTTCCCTTCATACTGGGGATGCCGTGGTTGCAGGCCCATAACCCCAGCATCGACTGGTCTAGCGGGGAAGTCAAGTTCCTTTCCAAATATTGCCAGCAACACTGTCTACATACGAGTCCTGTTGAATCTACCCAACTACTTTGCTTGGACACCGACTCCGAATTACTGCAGGTGATCCCTGTGCCTTATCGGGACTTTCTTGACGTTTTTAGTAAAAAGGGAGCAGAGACTCTACCTCCTCATAGGCCTTACGATTGCCCAATCGAGCTGTTACCTGGAACGGAAGTTCCCTTTGGGAGGATTTTCCCATTAACAGAGCAGGAGTTGGATACTCTAAAAATATACATCGACGAGAACCCGAAGAAAGGGTTTATCCGCCCATCTACCTCTCCGGCTGGGGCTGGTATATTCTTCGTGGAGAAAAAGGATCATTCCTTACGTCCTTGTATTGATTATCGGGAACTAAACAAGATAACGATCAAAAACCGTTATCCTCTACCTTTAGTGCCTGAACTTTTCCAAAGACTGGGATCCACAGTAATTTTTACCAAATTCGATCTCCGTGGTGCCTACAATTTAAGTCGTATTCGGGAAGGAGATGAGTGGAAAACAGCTTTCCGCTCCAGATTCGGGCATTTTGAATACCTTGTTATGCCCTTCGGCCTGTGCAACGCACCCGCAACGTTTCAACATTTTGTCAATGACATTTTCCGTGATTTCCTGGACTTATATGTTATTGTTTATCTAGACGATATCCTGATCTTCTCCTCCTCAGTCTCCGATCATCGCAGGCACGTCAGAAATGTTTTAGCTCAGCTCAGGCAGCATGGACTTTACGCTAAACCAGAAAAATGCCAATTTGAACTTCAAAGCATCCAGTTTCTAGGCTTAATCATCTCTGTTGAAGGTATTAAAATGGACCCCCAAAAGGTATCAGCCATTCTGGAGTGGCCCGCTTCCTCCGATAAGTAAGGGGTTCAAAGGTTCATTGGCTTCTCCAACTTTTATAGAAAGTTCATTAGGGGCTTCTCTGCAATAATTGCCCCCCATCACCGAATTAACTAAGCAAGGGAATCGGTTCCATTGGTCTCCTAAGGCACAATCCGCCTTTGAAAAACTCAAGGAGCTATTCACCTCTGCTTCTATCTTAAAACACCCAGATCCTGCTTTGCCATTCGTCCTCGAAGTGGACGCTTCAGAGGTTGCAGTCGGAGCTGTTCTGTCCCAACGGTAAGGCCCTTCTCTACCCGGTGGCCTTTTTCTCTCGCAAGCTCTCTACAGCGGAGAGAAATTATGATGTTGGTGATCGGGAGCTTCTGGCCATCAAGTCCGCTTTGGAGGAGTGGCGTTACTTACTGAAGGGTGCAGCACATCCCATTCTGGTCTATACGGATCACAAGAATCTGGAGTACCTCCGAACGGCCAAGAGACTGAAACCACGGCAAGCAAGGTGGGCTCTTTTTTTCTCTAGATTTCAGTTCCATATAACGTACAGACCTGGCTCCAAAAATATCAAGCCGGATGCCCTTTCCCATATGTTCCCTGATTCCGGCAAACCTGTGCATCCGGACACTATTCTTCCATCCGGAAATTTTCTTCTACTCCAAGGGGATCTGCTATCCCGAATAAAACAAGCCTCCTTGAATTGGACCCCGACTTCCAGAGATGAGGTGAGGGCCCAGGACGGCCTATTTTGGCACAAGGGCAAAATCGTGGTCCCTGAAGATCTGAGGGTGACAGTGCTAGAGCTCTGCCATGATCATAAGATGGCTGGACACTTCGGTGTGCTAAAGACGACTGAATTGGTTCAGCGCACATTCTGGTGGCCTCAGTTGGCGAATGACTGTAAGAGCTATGTAGAATCCTGTACTATCTGTGCACGGAGCAAGAATAGCCGGACAAGAGCCTGGGGTCTGCTAAGACCGTTACCCTTCCCGGAAAGACCGTGGAAGATGATATCAATGGATTTCATCGTAGAGCTTCCCCAGGCAGAAGGCTTTTCTACCATCTTCGTCTTCGTAGACAGGCTAACCAAAATGGCTAATTTTTTACCTATGAAGGGCACGCCCTCGGCTATGGAGACAGCAAGGGTCTTCATCAAGGAAATTGTTAGGCTGCACGGAGTCCCATCAAATATCATATCTGATCGCGGTGTTCAGTTCACCTCCCGGTTTTGGAAGGCTCTCTGTGGATCTCTGGAAATTGGGCTGGCACTCTCCTCTGCTTACCATCCCCAGACTAATGGGCAGACGGAGAGAACTAATCAGACTTTGGAGCAGTACCTCCGTTGTTTTTTGTCTTTCTCACAGGACGACTGGGTTTCTCTTCTGCCAATCGCTGAGTTCTCGTACAATAACTCTTTACATTCGGCCATTAAGCAAACGCCCTTCTTTGCCAATTATGGCTTCCACCCGTCCTTCCTGCCCAGGTCTTTACCCGAATGTGCTATCCCTGCGGTCTCTGAAACCATGGACTTCTTCTTTACCAACAACAAACTCTTGCAGGAAACCATGGCTAAGACCCAAGAGTATAATAAGAAAATGTTTGACAAAAAGAGGCGGGGAGAGCTCATCCTGGAACCTGGCAACCAGGTTTGGTTGTCCACAACCAATTTAAGAATGGCCTGCCCTTCAAGGAAATTGGGCCCTAAATTTATGGGTCCGTTCTCAGTCAAGAAGAGAATTAACAACGTAGCCTACGAACTCAATTTACCTGGTACCCTGAAGATTCACCCGGTCTTTCATATATCGTTGTTGAAACTTGTTATACCCAACACCTTTGCTGGCCGAAGTACTGACCCACCGGAGCCCATAATTATTGATAACGAAGAAGAGTTCGAAGTGGAGGCTATCTTGGATTGCAGGAAAAGACACAATCAGTTGCAATACCTAATCAAGTGGAGGGGGTACGGACCAGAAGACAACTCCTGGGAGCCAGAAAGCAATCTACATGCCGAAGAGCTTCTGAGGACTTTCAGAAGTACCCACGCCACCAGATTGGCTCAGTTGGACATCCGGAGGCTGCCCTTGAGGGGGGGGCACTGTCAGAGAGTTCCCCTGGGCAGGCACGCTGCTGGTGTGCGTCGGGGTGCTTTGGGGCGCGTCGGCGTGCGCGCGTTCCCGCGCGCGCCGCCGCGGGTGCTGGCGTGCGGGCACGTGCGTGAGTGCGGTGGCGCGCGCTGGCGTGCACGCGCGCCCGGTGTTTGGCGCCAATCTGCCTATTTAGGTTGTCTGCACAGGGGGCTCGGTGCTGTCCGATCTTCAGCTCCCTGTATCTCTGCACCTGCTTCCTGTTTGAACCTGATCTCCTGACCACCGGCTTGCCTTTGATTATCCTTGCTTTCTGCCTGCCACCGATCCCGGACTGTCCTGACTACGAATCTGCCTGCTCCTCTGTACCGCGTTGCCCGCCTGTTGCCAACCCTGCTTGTGACCCGACCTGCCTGCTCCACTCCTGCTCTGCACCTGCTGCCTGTGCTTCAGTTGACTGGTGATCTCCAGAACCACCTTTACCGGGATCCTCCTGCGGGTAACCCGCCAGGCTCTCATACCATTCTGTGCTCCCGTGCCTCCTGTCCATACTACCAGGGGCCGGGAACCAGATACGTAAGGGAGGCCTCCCCCTGCTACATCGGGCTCATCGGTCTGGTACGTGGAAGTTTGACAGTGCTCCGTTTAAAATCAGATAACCTGTTATGACCCCACTTATGCACCCTATAAAACTTGGCTAATTGTTCGGAATTGTGCTAATTGTTTTATCACCGGTAAGCTGGTAAACCATACCCTAATCACCAACTCAAGTATTGCAGAGACAAGTTTTAATTATTTTCTGATTCTCCCTATAGTGTAGGGAGTGGCTGATATTTCTACTCTTTTTGTTTTCCTATTGTTACCATGGGCCAAGGGTCACTATCCCAGTGTTTTATAAGTTAATGAGAGACCCGACTGGAGCTGACAATGGGGAATAGTCTCGGTAGAAGAATGTTAAGTGCCTGCTAGTGAGGCCACCATAAAGAAGAAAGGAAAAACTGTATGGTATTTAGTGATATTTAATCTTGGTCATATTAATCGCTATGATTATGATCAAAGGGGGGAATGAAGTGGCAACGAGGGTCAGTTTATGTGGCCATAGTTATTTGTGTAGTAAGACTGATCTAGAGTTTCAGCTAAAAATCATTTCTGTACATTTTATGTTGAGAATATTTGTGACAGGCTGTGGTCAGACACTGGACTTACCCAAAAACTCCCCCTCCCACCAATAAACATCCGTTATGCTTTGCTTCCATAGCTATAGTATGTTAGCTGATTAACAGGATAGATCAGGAAAACTGCAAAAGCATACCTGCAAACTTTTGCAAGAATACAATGAATTAGCTTTGCTAAATTTCTTTACAAAGGAACAGTAGGTTGGCTGTTTTTTAAAAGTTTAAATGTTTGTATAACGGAAATATACCGCCTGTTCGCTTGTGACGCAATATACTGAAATTATATGTACAGTACACTGTGTAAGCTGTAATTGACACACTTGGCATGCAGACGAGAGTCAGGTCAGGTGTCCACTTTGGCCAAAGTGGAAAAAAAAAACTCCCTTAAACGAGTCCTGTGTCCAGCAAAGTCATTTACAGATATTCTGCCTGCTACTTCATAATTACAAGAAATATCTCCTAAACATGCACCGTTTAAGGGGATATTCTCTGTTTCTTCAGCCAGTGACGTCATGGCATATGTGCTCTGAAGGGATGGCATACTCATGCTGTCCCTTCAGAACTCTGTGCCGCAGCCGTGACTCCTGCGCACACACGTGTGAGCGATGTCATTGCAGCTTGGCCATTCAAGCAGTCAGAGCCCACGAACCCAGAAGAAAGACCGGGTGAAAGCGGAAGCCCTGTCAGCAATGACAGGCCGCTGGAAGGCTTCGTTTTCAGGTAAGTTTTTCATAATGTGCTAGTATTTACTATTTTTTTTTGAATTGGTGAAAGTTTACTACCACTTTAACCCCTTCCCGACCAGCCGCCACAGTTGTACTGCGGCAGGTGGCTGCCCTGGGCGAACCGACGTAACGGTACGTCAGTTTGCCTTTTGACCACTAGGGGGCGCAACACCGAAGCCGATGCACGTACCCGGCAGTCGCGATGACCGCCGGGCACCTGTGATCGCTCCACACAGAGACAGAACGGAGATCTGTCAATGTAAATAGACAGATCTCCATGCTGTCAGGGGTGAGGAGAGCGATCTGTTGTTTCACACTAAGTATGAACAACGATCAGTCTCCTGGCTCAGTCAGTCCCCTCCCCCCACAGTTAGAATCACTCCCTAGGAAACACAGTTCACCCCTTGATCGCTCCCTAATGTTAACCCCTTCCCTGCCAGTGACATTTACACAGTAATCAGTCCATTTTTATAGCACTGATCGCTGTATAAATGCCAATGGTCCCAAAAATGTGTCAAAAATGTCCAATCTGTCTGCCATAATATCGCAGTCCCGATAAAAATCGCTGATCACCGCCATTACTAGTAAAAAAATAGTAATACAAATGCCGTAAATCTTTCTCCTATTTTGTAGATGCTATAACTTTTGCGCAAACCAATCAATTATATTATTATTGTGATTTTTATCACCACAAATATGTAGAAGAATACATATCGGCCTAAACTGAGGAAAAAATTAGCTTTTTTTAAAAAAAATGGGGATATTTATTATTGCAAGAAGTACAAAGTATTGTGTTTGTTTTTTTTCAAAATTGACGCTCTTTTTTTGTTTATTGCGCAAAAATTAAAAATTGCATGATGATCAAATACCACCAAAAGAAAGCTCTATTTGTGGGAAAAAAGGACGTCAATTTTGTTTGGGTACAACGTTGCACGACCGCGCAATTGTCAGTTAAAGCGACGCAGTGCCGTATCGCAAAAATTGGCCTGGTCATTGAGCAGCCAAATCTTCCGGGGCTGAAGTGGTTAATATCAGCTCACAAGGTACCATATGAAGCACCATAGGAAGCCACAGATCTATAAGTTGCTATAAGTGAAAGCATAGTCTTTGGAACACAGAAAACATTTGAATAGGATTGCTCAGGCTTTGAAACTGTGAGCATTTGGGGTAGCCTGATTATTTATCAACCTCCTTTCTATCTTTTGCAATCCACTAATAAATTGTTTGATAATATGAATCTACCAAGTGACTAGTGCCCTGCCCATCTTTTGCCTAACACTTGGGAGAAGAACCTACCCTGAAGTGGATGTTCCTTGAGCATTACAGTACGTTATATATGTGAACTGCTCCATCATAATAAGGCTGATTTACTTAAGGATTAGAGAATGTTCACACAAGAAAATGTGTGAAGATATTCTTCAACTATTGAATCATGGGGAAAAAAATCCCTGCTAATACCGGTAATTTTATTCACACTAGAACGGATAATTGAGGAGAAGCTCCACACATTCCATTGTGTGGACATTCTCAAACCATTTAGTAAATAAGCCTTAAATTGTGACTAAACCCAGGCCCTGCATTCACTATATCTAGTCTTCCACAGTACACAGAACACGGAAATGCAATTATTTTAGTAAATATAAACTGCTAAATACCTTTTCTCATCAGGAGTATATAGCAGTTATGTGACTTCTATGAGTGTCTGGTTAAAGCTTGGAGGGGGAGTTTTCATTCTCCTCTGACTGCCCTATCAGGATGCAGGACCCCTGACCCTCTATCTGGATAGTGCTGACTGGCCTTGTGCTGATCACATGCACTCTCCCAAGAAAAAAAAAAGTCTCTAGCAATACTCACCAAACTGAGCATGTGCAGCCTGTCCCCTAGCTCTGTATTATCAGGTAATATATTGAGGACAGTGGAAGGAGGGGAGGATCAGAGAAGACAGGTTCAAACAGCTTTTTTACTTTTTACACAATGTGGAGGATTAACCCCTTAGGTTACACAGTGAGTATAACAAGCATGCTTTACTGCATATGCAGACTGATTTTACTGTTGTAGGTTTAGTAACACTTTAATGCGACAGTTACTGTGACTTGCAAGGTAACTAGTGTTACATTACTTTTTAAATATAAGTGCAATGTAGCAATGTTCATTGCTACTATTAATACTGTTGTTTCTCCATTTCACGGAGATCATCAGTGTGCATCTCAAGCCAATCAGTTCATATCAACTGCTGCCTGCCACTTCAACCGCTCAGCATACTGACTACTGTAATCTAAAATCAGATTGGCTGCTATGGGTTACTTTCCTTTTCACTTTTTACTCTTTGTACTGCAGTATTGTATATCTTAATTGGTTTGTAAAAATAGTTTTCTCATCATGTGGTATATTAGCTTCTCGTATTGGTAACCCGTTTGTTAATGTTCTATGTGATACTCAGCTAGCATTAAATGAGAAGTAAACACCATATACTTATACTTTATGTGTTTTTTGACTTGATAGCATAGACATTTCCTATAGCAAAGAATGTAATATGAAACCGCACTAATGGGTGAAAACAAAACAGAAGCTATTAGAACGCCTTTCGATATAAAGGGATATAGTATCTCTACAATAAAAAGTGCTGCACTATTAACACAATAAAATGCAATAACATCACTCAGTGAAATATATCAGAATGTGTATAACAGAAACACAAGAAAAATATGTCCATATAATCATACATTAAAGTCTACACTGCACATGCAAATCTTCCATTAAATATCACCTCTGTGCAAGAATATGTGCATATAATAGGCCTCTTCAATCCATGAAGAGCACCATATGTGTTCCTCCACCATACCACACCAAAAGGTTTACCGCAAAGGTTTGACCCTCTATTCAGAGAAGTCCTAATACGCTTGGTCTAATCAAATGGAACACCTTGAAGAGCCTTAAAGAGATAACTGCACTTCCCTCTGGTATAAAGTTTGCCTAAGGTTTACAAGAGCATGTTCACAAGGGTGTGTGAAGAAGATAAGAAGCCAAAAACACAACATGACATAAAACCATGCAAGGATGCTTTATTAAGATCACTCAAACTACTCACATAAATGAAACATACAACAGCCCTGTGTAAAAAAAAAAAAGCTGGTCCCAATGTGGCACATGTCACTTCTGGGTTCCTGATGCATTGGGACATCATGTACGTCAGCTCCTCAAGCATTTCATCACAAATGACACAAATTTTCCAATAAGCTGGATTGAGAGAAGTCGATCATTGGATTGACTTCTTTGGATCAGAAACGACTGTCGATGGACCAAACTCAGCTGGTTCCTCCTAAACTGATAGAATTTTGATCCATCTATTGCCAGCTTTATCCAGGTATGCGTTTCAGGAGGGGCAGTAAGGGTACGACCCCTTCCCATCCACTTTACAAAACTTACCGGTCCACATTCCCTGCAGGAAATAAAAAAACAAAAAAAATTTATCTTAGATGGGGGACTGTCATGCAAAAAAGAAAAACAAAAATTGGTGTGAGGTCCCTCCTTGGCAGCAGATAAAGAAACAGAATTGCTTCATCAATTTTGTTCAGGACAGGATCCATGAATGCAGCCAGGAAACAGACACCTACAGTAGCTCTCTGTACACTCTCTGCTCTCTCTCTGTCTCTCTCTCTACCCTCAGTAAAATGCCACACAGACTGTAAATATATGATATTTTTCCAATGCAATGTAGGCAATTAAGAATAAAAAATTTGCAGAGGGGAGTGTTTTGTAGAAAAACGCTTGTAAGCACTAACGCGTCTAAACGTGTGCAAAATGCATCAAAAAGAGCATATTTTTTGCCATGTTTTCCTCCCAAGACTTCAGGTGCCAAGATGAGCTTTTCGAAACATCCAGTGTGCATAAGGGCTTAGTAGGATGGAATTTTCACTTATTTTCTATGTCATATTGAAAACAAGGAGTTGGGTCTTCTGTGAAAAAGAAGACACCAGCCTGTTTACTATTGCTTCTTTTTATCTTTTTTTTTTTTTTTTATCAAATACCAGAACCTTTGTTAAGTGAAAGAGTGTGTTTGATAATAAAGTTAGCAGTGCATCAACCCAGGACAGGGCCTCTGAGAAGAGGGGGATACCTTTCCTGGGAAATCAACCTAATCTAATTAAGTAATTTGGGGCAAACTACTGCAGCCAGCATATAACATTAACAGTGAATATATAGATGCACACTAGCATGGAAATAATACAAGCTTTATATAAGGAAAGATTAAAAATTGTACATACATCCAATGTACAAACAGGTATTACCAACAAAGGGTCCAAGAAGAGTCCTGGTGGAAATGTGAGCATATATCCAGGAATATATAATTATTAATAAAGATACCTCCAAATGAATGTTCATCATTTTGTCAGAGACCTGAAGACAAGATCAGCAGTAGGGATGAGCCGAACACCCCCCGGTTCGGTTCGCAGCAGAACATGAGAACAGGCAAAAAATGTATTCGAACACATGAACACCGTTAAAGTCTATGGGACACGAACGCGAAAAATCAAAAGTGCTAATTTTAAGGGTTAATATGCAAGTTATTTTCATAAAAAGTGTTTGGGGACCTGGGTCCACGGGACATGTATCAATGCAAAAAAAAAGTTTTAAAAACGGCTGTTTTTTCGGGAGCAGTGATTTTAATAATGCTTAAAGTGAAACAATAAAAGTGAAATATTCCTTTAAATTTCGTACCTGGGGGGTGTCTATAGTATGCCTGTAAAATGGCGCCTTTTTCTCGTGTTTAGAACAATCCCTGCACAAAATGACATTTCTAAAGGAAAAAAAGTCATTTAAAACTACTCGCGGCTATAATGAACTGTCAGGTCTCGGCAATACAGATAAAATTAATTGAAAAAAACGGCATGGGGGTCCCCCCAAGAATCCATATCAGGCCCTTTGGGTCTGGTATGAATATTAAGGGGAACCCCAAACCAAAATGTAAAAGAAAAATTGGATTGGATATTAAGGGGAACCCTGTGCCAATTTTTTTTTTTAAATGGCGTAGGGGTCTCCGTCAAAATCCATACCAGACCCTTATCCAAGCACGCAACCTGGCAGGCCACCGGAAAAGATGGGGGACGAGAGAGCACCCCCCCTCCTGAACCGTACCAGGTCACATGCCCTCAACATGAGGAGGGTGGTTTGGGGTAGCCCCCCAAAGCACCTTGTCCCCATGTTGATGGGGACAAGGGCGTCATCCCCACAACCCTTGCCCGGTGGTTGTGGGGGTCTGCAAGCGGGGGGCTTATCAGAATCTGGAAGCCCCCTTTATCAAGGGGACCCCCAGATCCCGGCCCCCTCGCTTGAAATGGTAATGGATACATTGTACCCCTACCATTTCACAAAAAGAGTGTCAAAATGTTAAAAAACCACAAGACACATCTTGGGACAAGTCCTTTATTTAAAAATAAAAAAGTCCATTCATCTTCTTATCTCACTCCGCTGGACTGAAAAAAAACCCTGCATGCCGCCACCGATCCGCCTCCATGGGAGGCACCCACCGTAATGACCGTCCTCTCAGGTGACAGTTCTTTTATAACTGAGGGCAGGGCCACATGGTGACATACCCGGGTGACCCCGCCCCCCTCTGACGCATGGGGACTTCCCAATGGCTTCCCGTGGCATCAGAGGGGGGTAGGGCCACGCGTTTATGTAAATGGGTGGCCCCGTCCCCCCTGACACCACGGGGAAGCCATTGGGAAGTCCCCGTGGGTCAGAGGGGGGCTGGGTCACCCGGGTACGTAAATGGGTGGCCCCGCCCTAAGTTATAAAAGAACTGTCACTTGAGAGGACGGTCATCACGGTGGGTGCCTCCCATGGAGGCGGATCAGTGGCAGCGTGTGGGCTTTTTTTTCGGTCCGGCAGGGCGAGAGAAGATGAATGGACTTTGTGGAACATTCTTATTTTTTAATTTTTAATAAAGGACTTGTCCTAAGGTGTGTCTTGTGGTTTTTTTAACATTTTGACACTTTTTTTGTGAAATGATAGGGGTACAATGTACCTGTTACCATTTCAAACGTGGGGGCGAGTTCTGGGGGCCCCCTTGTTAAAGGGGGCTTCCAGATTCCGATAAACCCCCCGCCCGCCCGATAAACCCCCCACAACCACCGGGCAAGGGTTGTGCTGATGAGGCCCTTGTCCCCATCAACATGGGGACAAGGTGCTTTGGGGGCTACCCCAAAACACCCTCCCCATGTTGAGGGCATGTGGCTTGGTACGGGTCAGGAGGGTCCCTCTGGTCCCCCCCTCTTTTCCTGCGACCTGCCAGGTTGCGTGCTTAGATAAGGGTCTGGTATGGATTTTTGGGGGGAGCCCCACACTATTTTTTTAAAATTTTGGTGAGGGGTTCCCCTTAAAATCCATACCAGATTTGACAATACCATGCATATAAGCCTTTAAAATTAGCACTTTTGATTTATTTCTCCCATAGACAATTCATTATAGCCGCGAGTAGTTTTAAATGACTTTTTTTCCTTTAGAAATGTCATTTTGTGCAGGGACTGTTCTAAACACGGGAAAAATGCGCGACTTTACAGGCATACTATAGACACCCCCCGGGTACGAAATTTAAAGGAATATTTCACTTTTATTGTTTCACTTTAAGCATTAAGCACTCCAAAGACATGCTGGTAGGTTAATTAGATCCTGTCGAAAATATTGGCCAAATATGTGTATGTTGTATGTGTATGTGTTTGTAAGCGCGTCAGGACCCCATGGGGTAAAGGACCGTGCTATACCGCAGATGGACACTGGTGGCAAAGCGCCATTATTAAAATCACTTCTTCCTAAAAAAACGGCCATTTTTAAAACTTTTTTTGCATTGATACATGTTCCCTGGGGCAGGGCACAGGTCCCCAAACACTTTTTATGAAAATACCAAGCATATAAGCCTTTAAAATTAGCACTTTTGATTTCTCCCATAGACTTTTAAAGGTTGTTCCGTGGCTTTCGAATTTGCAGCAAACACCCCATGTTCTCTATTCGGCGAACAGGCGAACACCCGATGTTCGAGTCGAACTTACGTCTGGCTCATCCGTAATCAGCAGTAATGGTAAGACCCTACAACTTTTGTACAACCAGCCTGGAAAGCAGATTCTCACCCGCAGAAACCGTGGTGTGGCACTGGTGCTCTACTCTGTGTCTTAGTCCCTAGTAGTTTCTATTCTGTCATGCGACTGGACTTCTAACTAACAGAATTGGCTATCGGATGCCTAACTTGGTTCTAACCTTTCTAGTTATTCAGTCCTAAGCTAAAAAGATCTATAGAATCCCAGGCCAGAAGGGACAGGTTTACCTAAAATAACAGGATCTGCATATTTGCAAACTTTATTGCAAAAAACAGGGTCACCTACTAACATACTGCAAGTTGACCACTGCACATATTCAGTAGCACAGACCCAGCAATCTTGGACTGTACATGTGAGATAATAACAATAGGACAGAGATAAGTCTGTCACAAGGATTGAGATACACAATCAAAAAGCTATGGGCAACTGCAGTTAAACTATTAGAATATGGGAAAACTTGCCTAATAACCTCTGCTTCTGGTCTGGGTGAAGATACAGCAGCTGTAGAAGCCCTTGTGTGTATAAGGCCATGTGGTTCAGTTCTCTGTCTCTCTCTCTCCACTTCCTCCTTCTGGGGTTTCTGACCCAGGCATACAGAGACCACAGTGATGTACATAAATAATGACTGTGAACAGTAAGTAGCATATCCACTTACAGATAGTAGAGGGTAGCAGATGCCTACACATGTTATAAAAATAAATCTAATTGTTTCTAATTGCAATATCATGGAGATTCATGGGTAGACTATAGGTTAAAGAGTTTGATAATTTGTTGATTTGTGCAGCAGTTTGTGAACTTGGCAAATAAACAAATTATTAGAAATGTTTCCTCCCTTGTGATCTTCCTGATTAACAACCCTATTTTTCCATCAAGGACATTGGCACAAGCAACAATTGATAATTGGCATTAGTAGGGATGGGCCGAACAGACCCCTGTTTGGTTCGCACCAGAACTTTCGAACACCGCAAAAATTCGGACCCGAATAACGAACCCCATTAAAGTCAATAGGACCCAAACTTTAAAAATCAAAAGTGCTCATTTTGAAGGCTTATATGCAAGTAATTGATCATACAATGGTTATAGGGGTCCGGGTACTGCCCTGGGGAACATGTATCAATAAAAAAAAGTTTATGAAAAACGTCACTTTTAAATGAGCAGTGATTTTTTGATTTTTAAAGTGACAGCATAAAAATGAAAAATTCCTTCCAATATAGTGCCTGGGTGCCCTTAGTCTACCTGTAAAGTGGCAGACCTGTACCATGTCTAGAATCTGCTGCAGCAATAATTGCATTTATAAAGCCAAAACAAATGACATTTTACCTGCAAGCTGCCTTTATTTTGCTCAGTAACAGCTGGGGAGCCAGTGTGTATGATGAGGCCACAATGTAGTGCATTGGGAACAAGATTAGAGATTTTTTGGATACATTCTGGTGTCACTTTGGATAGAAGTAACGGGTGTGTAAAAATTGGTCTTTGGGTGTTGGTGGCGCCTTCCCACTGTAACCCTATAGAGGTAATTTTGATGAAAGCAAGAATTGGCCTTGCTGTAAAAAATTGCAATGATATGCAACGGTCAAACAGGTGCAGGAAAATTATTCTTTGGGTGTCGGTGGAGCCTTCCTACCGTAACCCTAAAGAGGTACTCTTGATGAAAGCAAGAATTGGCTTTGCTGTAAAAAAATCGCATCATCATTACCACTGGAGACAACTTGGCAATACGCTGCAGCTGGGGGAACATGAATGCCAATTTGTCTACCAGTGTTCTCCCCTCTCTTTAGGCTCATGTTCCTGTCATCCTCAACCTCAGAACCAGCACCAGAATCCAGTAATGGCTGGGCATCATCAAGGAGAAAGTGGCTGACGCTGTGGTCAAATAACTCAGCTGAGTCCTCCATGGCTGATGTTGGGGCTATGGCAGGAATAGATGTGGACAAGGAGGCAGATTTATCCACTCTGGCAACTGCAGGGGACTGCACACTTGTTTCTGCTTGCGTGACAGAGGATGAGGAGGATGAGGAAGGTTTAATAAGCCAGTCCACCACCTCCTCTGCATGCTGTGGCTGGATAGCATGGGCAAACTCACTAAACAGAGGAAATGATGCCCTGCCTGAGGACTGATCACCACGTCCACATTGTGGACACATTTGTTGCTGGCCCCCTTACAGTGCCAAGGGAACGTCTGCCTCTCCTTGTTGTCCTCCCAGACATTATTGGGAGGGAGGGGCGGTGCTTATAAGCAAATGTAAAGAAGAAGTGGAAATCTGTACGTAGATGCACTTTAATCAATGTAAAGTTGTGTTTGGTGCACTTTAATTTGAGTACTCACACTACACAGACACACATCACGGATATACTATAATATACTCCAATATAATGTGCCAAACGTACAGTGACGCACAGAAGTATATGGCATTAAACTTGCAGTAACGCACACAGAAGTAAATGACGTTGAACTGGCAGTAACGCACACAGAAGTAAATGGCGTTAAACTTGCAGTAACGCACAAAACTATATGGCGTTAAACTGGCAGTAATGCACAAAACTATATGGTGTTAAACTGGCAGTAACGCACACAAAATGATATGGCATTAAACTGGCAGTAACGTACACAGAACTATATGGCGTTAAACTGGCAGTAACGCACACCGAACTATATGGCGTTAAACTGGCAGTAACGCACAAAACTATATGGCGTTAAACTTGCAGTAATGCACACAGAAGTAAATGGCGTTAAACTGGCAGTAACGCACACAAAACTATATGACGTTAAACTGGCAGTAACGCACACTAAACTATATGGCATTAAACTGGCAGTAACGCACACAGAAGTAAATAGCGTTAAACTTGCAGTAATGCACAAAACTATATGGCGTTAAACTGGCAGTACCGCACAAAACTATATGGTGTTAAACTGGCAGTAACGCACACAAAATGATATGGCATTAAACTGGCAGTAACGCACACAAAACTATATGGTGTTAAACTGGCAGTAACGCACACAGAACTATATGGCGTTAAACTGGCAGTAACGCACAAAACTATATGACATTAAGCTGGCAGTAATGCACACAAAACTATATGGCATTAAACGGGCAGTAACGCACACAGAAGTAAATGGCGTTAAAGTGGCAGTAACGCATAAAACTATATGGTGTTAAACTGGCAGTAATGCACACAAAACTATATGGCGTTAAGCTGGCAGTAACGCACATAGAAGTAAATGGTGTTAAACTTGCAGTAACGTACAAAACTATATGGTGTTAAACTGGCAGTAATGCACACAGAACTATATGGCGTTAAACTGGCAGTAACGCACACAAAACTATATGGTGTTAAAATGGCAGTAAGGCACACAAAACTAAATGGCGTGAAACTGGCAGTAACGCACACAGAACTATATGACGTTAAACTGGCAGTAACGCACACAGACGTAAATGGCGTTAAACTGGCAGTAACGCAAATCAAATAGATGGTGTTCAACTGCCACTACACTGACGCTATATGAACTGTCCCTACTCTAGCTATATACTAATGTAATGATTACTGACACGGTCTCACTACACTACACTGAAACTATCTGAGCTGTCCCTATTCTACATTAATGTATAATAACACTGAACAGAGCCCTGTTCTATCTCTCTCCATGCCAAAATCACACTGAAAATGGCTGCCATTGAAAGAAATACTTTTATACTGTGGGGCGGGAATGAGCTATGATTGGATAAAGTCATGATGACAGTGTCCAAACATAACTCTGACAGTGCCCTGATTGGCTGAAGCTTTCACTGCTTCAGCCAATCAGGGCTTGCAATACACTGTTCAGCGCCGCAATGCATTGTGGTTGGTTCGGGGGGGGGGGGGACAAATGGTCGAATGACCCGTTTGTTTGGATGTTTGCCAAACGTCTGAACAACAAAAGTTCGGCTCGAACTTATGCTCGGGCTTAACGGTTTGCAAATCTCTAGTCATTAGTAAGGAGATGTGATTTCATTAAAATGTGTGAAACATCTATTACCTACCATCTTGATCCACATCAACGACTTTCTTGCTCCTCGTAAAATCATGCAATCTTGGTAGAGGCCTAAGGTATATCTTAAGCAAAAGCTTTTTTTTTGCTATTGATTGAGTAGATAATACAAGTTAGAACACCAGTAAGGTTTTTAATACCATCTGTGTCCTTTTGGTGAGGGTTGACTTCACTTACTGCCACATAGATACAACAAGAGGTTGAAAGGAAATACAGTATCTCCAAAAGTGAAGGGACTAGGGGAAATGACCTATTAGACAGTAGTTACCAGAACAAGTGTCCCCATTGGACAGTTTCTACCTCGTTTCTGTTGTTGTGACAATTACATTTTTGTTATTCTCTCACCTGACAATGGTCACCAGGACAAAAGGAAAGGTTTAATATCCCCAGTGAGCACTCAGACAATGATAAAACCCAACAGAGGCTCTAACCCTTCTATTCAAAACCCCCAAAAATATGGCTTTAGGTACACTTTAACTACTTGCCAATGATAGGTGTGCTTTATGTTCCTAACTTCGTAGCTTGGTCTCCATATTGGAATCACTGTGGCACAGCATTGGCCTAGAGACCTGGCCTGGAGAATCAAGAGACCAAGTCCTTGCAACTATGAGAGCATGGTGGCTTCCTGTAGGATATGAGAGAATGGTGAGGTATATGGAGTATTTTCTGCATCCCCATCCTAACAACATTTAATCACCTTGAAGAGGAGAAAGGAGAACATTGGTGTCTGTTGGTTCCAGGTGTAAAAAGGTTAAATGCTTAGGGGGAGAACTTCCTGTCTCTTTGGCATGGCCCACGCATAATCAGTCCAAGTGTTGAAAAAGTCTCACACATGTGGTATCCCCATATTCAAGAGGGGTAGCAGAATGTGTTTTTAGGGAGAAATTATAAATAAGTTTATGCCTATGTGAAGAATACCTGTCTCTTACTAACTGAAACTTTTTGTGGAAAAATACATTTTCTTTCTTGATTTTCCAAAAATATGATCTTCAAAACACTCACCGTGCCTCTAATTAAATATTTTGATGGGTCTCTTTTGCAAAGTGTGGTCTTTTTTGGTGTTTCTCCTGTCCTTGCACTTCAGGACCTCAAGAAATGTAATTGGTGGCAGCAAAATCAGATACAAAATGTAAGACCCTTGAAAGTCTGAAGGTGCTTCTTTGATCTTGGGTCCCTTTATGCATCTCGGCAGCAAAAAAGTCCCACACTTGTTAAAATGACAACTTTGTAAAAAAAAAAAAAAAAAAAAAAGAAAAAAGAAAGAACAAATTGTATTTACTTTCTTCATTTTCAAAAAAAAATTGTGGCAAAAAAATGATAGCTTCAAAAAACGCACCATATCTTTTACTAAATACAATGGACTGTGTACTTTCCACAAAGGGGTAATTTGGGGAGTTTTTATACTCTCCTGGCTTTTTAGGACCTCAAGAAATGATTTAGTCAGAACATCAGGGTTGATACGTTTCAAATATATATATACCATACTTTTTAGGCTCTATATTGTTCACACATGCTGAGTAGTATACAGGCAGTCCCCGGGTTACAAACAAGATAGGGACTGTAGGTTTGTTCTTAAGTTGAATCTGTTTGTAAGTCGGAACAGGTAAATTTTTTAAGTGTAGCTCCAGCCAAAAAATCTATTTTTAAGTTTTTAGATAACATAGGGAAGGGTTATCATCACCCCTGTAACATTTGCTTTGCTGTCTGTGACCCTGTTCAAAAGATTTCACCTCGCTTTCTGTCCCAATGATAATTGGATTTTGAAAATTTTGGGTTGTTAGGGAAACAAGGATTGGTGATAAAGCATCAGTGGAGACACCTTTTTCCCATATTAACTCTTACAGGAGTGAATTTCCCTTCCTAGGGGTAGATTTCCTCTCACTTCCTGTTGTCTCCCTCCGTTTGTAAGTAGGAGTCGTTTGTAAGTTGGATGTTTGTAAGTAGGGGACTGCCTGTATGCTAATTTGAATTATTTTTTACCAAATAAATGAAGCAGAAAACATTTTGTCCTACATTTATGTAGAAATGTTATTTGTGTATTTAAATCATTTTTTTTCTTTTCCACCACAAGAATGCTCTATCTATCAAAAAAATAAAACATGATATAGGTACAGTGGTGCATATCAGAGTAATCTTAGTCAAAGTAACACAGCGCTGAAAAATGAAAAATGGCCTGGGCAGGAAAGGTTTTAACATGCTCAAATGGTTAACCTTTTCCTGCCATCATAAGGCATGTATGTGGTGGAAGGAGGTGTGGGTTTTAACACCCAGCCATTGCACATATGTGTACACTGTAGTCTGAAGTTTAGTGCTGAGAGTACACATACAGCGCACTCCCAGCACACTAGCTGAGCTGTCTCAGACAGCTCACTGTCAGTTTGTGATTGGATGCCAAAGGGAGGAGCTCCAGATCATGTGATAGCTGTGTGAGAAAACACATGATTGGGCAGTCACTCCGCCTCCTGGCATCCAATTCTACTTAAAAGGGTGACTGGGAGAAGATGGAAAGTAGTTAAGCTAATTTGAAATATTATTTAAAAAGCAAATTATTCAGTCATACTACGCAAATTATATAAATCTAATAAAAAAGGAAATTGTATATACACTTCAAAAAACATAAGTAAATCAGAAAAAGAAATAGGTTACAAATTATTAAAAATATTTGGTGCCATATATTTGCATCCATGTAAGTCCCAAAACCCCTTAACCTAGCAACAATAGACATATGGAACCAATCCTGGTTCTTAAATGGTAAGAGTAATGCACCAAAATTCAGCTCTTTTAGGGGCAATCTTTCAAATCAATAAAGAGGGAGGAGATTTAGTGTAAAAATAGGGAATATTCATTCACTATTGTCACACAACTGGGTGGGATCGGAGCCCACACTTTTTTGAAGCCTATCTGGCTCTAATCACATGCTTCAAACCCCCCCCCCCCCATTGGAATTCCATAGTCCGGCGCCCTGTATGTAGATCAGGGAGCCAGATGCATGGATAGGCGGGTGGCACCCGTGCGCCCCTAATGGACAGGCCACTACTGGCTCATCCATACCAGAAGATGCGTTATGGTATGCAAAAAAGCGTGTTCTTGCTTCCTTTTTTTTTTCTTTGTTTTACTTTTTTAGTGACACTACATTCAACTCTATTAAACTCAGAAGATATTATTATATGCCCCAAAACACGGAGCACCAAAACAGCACAAGCCTAAAAATCCTCATTATTACCCTTGATAAGTGATAGATTACAAAAGATGCTCAATTATTTTGAAATTGAAAGGCCCTCTATTTCAGGCAACAGTGCAGCTGTCAGTCAATCAAATCTGGAACTCCGTTTGTGTTTCTTCTTTTCTGTTTGTGAATTTTAGGACGGTTGTAATGTTCTTACTGCTTTGAATTTGTGAATGCAAAAAAAAACATGGCTGTGAAAAGGAAAAACAAAGCAGATTTGGGAAATGCCTATTAAACAGTTTCTCCCAGCGGTGACTAAGCCCAAAGTATTTCTGGGCTGATTCTCAGGTTCCTGATGTTGAGAGATGAGGGAGCAAAGCTTTGACTGCTGAGGCGCAATGGGCCTAGGTCCCAATTAATGTAACACAATGGGATCAAATCCCCCACCACCCTTGCCCTTTTACCCCATTAAATAACACACTTACAACCATTAGGTTGGTAAGGGCACACAGTCGTACTGTGAGCACTCAACTCCAAAAGGGGGAAGTGGGGCCTGTCCTTACCATAAGTGCTGGACAGACAGCCTACTTCCAATTTTTCATCAGGGGCATAGCCCATTACAGCGACTTTAAATGCTGGCAATGTCAAGAAACTGCAGCAAACTGTGTCATACCATAACAAAGGGAAAAAGGGGCGGGAGGGTGGGCAGCTCTTCTATCTGATTCTTCCAAAAGACCTAGAATTCCCTGGGGCACACGTTCCCTGAGTTCAGTCCCATCCCCCATGTTTCTACCAGTCATTTCCCTTGTCCGGCACCTGGCCATGCCCCCAACAGTCAAGGCTCTCTTTCCCTAAGGAGGGGGCTCAAGAGGCCTTCATGATTGCTGAGGCGCAATGGGCCTAGGTCCCAATTAATGTCACACAATGGGATCAAATCCCTCACCATCCTTGCCTTTATACCCCATTAAATAAGACACTTACAACCATTAGGTTGGAAAGGGCAAGGCCACAGCTTTATTAAATACCAACACGTAACATGTGAACACATTTAACCAGTGCCAGTCACAGTCCTACTGTGAGCACTCAACTCCAAAAGGGGGAAGTGGGGCCTGTCCTTACCATAAGTGCTGGACAGACAGCCTATTTCCAATTTTTCATCAAAGGCATAGCCCATTACAGCAACTTTAAATGCTGGCAAGGTCAAGAAACCGCCATCTGCCCGTTAGTGGATAGCTGACGAGCGCCCCACCGCAGCCAGCGCCTGTTCCACACCTCACTCTAGGTCAAGGTTGAAGATGTCCAACCCAATGTCATTAAGGTGAACGCCATCTGTTCTCAACAGATCATCATTAGTACCCTCCAGATCCTTGTGACGGATGATGAACCCCCCGATTTGCCAAACAAACTTGGCGACCTGGGCATTAACTTTGCGACGGAAGTGTTCCAGTCGGGGGCCATGTATTTCCCTGGCCCAGAGCAGGCACGATTTCCGACCAGATGAGCACCAAATTGGTATAAACTGCATAGCATTGAGCAATGTCAGAGGTTAAGTCCACAGAACGTGTATAACCCACATCATTCCCACCAGCGTCGTGAAGAATCAAGATGATGGGGCCAGACACGTGGGTGGGACCGGAGGCGCAAACACTCTGGAAGGACCTGAGGCCAGCATAAACCGCAGAGCCCAAGCCAGCGGATCCTGGCGAGATCATAGGTAAAACCCAAATTCTTCCCGTGGCTCCGAACTTTCCGCGGGACGAGCGGCCCAGTAAATGAAGGAATCTCCAACGATCCAGACCAGAGACGGCTAATGAACTGAAGTTAAAACAAAAGGTGAGAGCAGACGTACAAAACAAAACGAGACGATTCCCACCTACCCAAATGCTGTAGTTCTGTATCAGAGAAACCCATACCCGAAGCCGCGGTGGCAGTGTCGATTCGAAAGGAGCAGGTCGCATATTCACACAAAGGGAGGTCCAGTTTTTTGAGGCAGCAACGAAAAACCCGCAAAAATTGGAACCTGCTAAGATAAGAGGAATCGGCGTGGACAAATAAAATAGGGGACGGGGGTTGTAAGGACAGGAAGGGGGAGGCCAACAAAACAGGGCAGAAGGGGCCCCTATAAGGGTACAAGACAACCCTTCTGCCCGTACCAATGCTGTCGGTTTTTAATGAGTGCCACAAAACCAACACACAGCGCTCAGAGTAGGTAACGCCCTCAGCCAAAACGCCGCCCACTGAGGACGTGGATTTGGAAAACAATTCGCCAATGTGAAAAGCCCTGAAAAACGCCCAAGAGAAAGCCACTTGGAAAAGGAGGGTCTCAAACAGGGAAAAGCAAACGGACGGCAACAGGGAAAGGATACTGGAGAGAATAGGGAGGGAAACCGGGCGCCGGGAATCAGGGGACTGGGTGGCACGTCTCCAACCCCACAAGACCTGATGGACAGTAAACGCTTTCGTGATGTCTTCCCACCCATGGAGATGAAACCAGAAGGACAAAGCAGACATAGCCGATGAAACCGTGGAACCAGAAGAACCTTTTTGTAGCAAATAAACAAGAAAATAAAGCCACGCCTCGTCTTCTTTCCTGTGAAGACGAGGTGGAAAACTCACCGCCTGATACCTGGACCCCTTCGTCCCGAACGCAACAGTACAATGCCCACATCCGCGGGGACAGCGACGCCCGAAGGCAGTCTAGCAAACATCGGAAACGAAGTTCCACAAGTTGGCTGGACCAGGGAGGCCCTCCAGGGAAGCTGACGGGGCCAGCACATGGAAACGATCGAGCCGTGAATGAGAGAGAGCATCAGCAATATCGTTAGCAGTTCCAGGGTCATGCCTAGCTTTAAAGAATACATTAAACTGGAGGCACGCTAGAACCAAAAAACGCAGCAATGACACAACCGGAGGGGATCTGGCAGACTGTTGATTGACCACCTGCCCCACGCTCATGTTATCGGACCAGGCGATTGCGCAACCGCTCACCCCACAGCTCAATGGCGACAAAATTCGGAAAGAGCTCCAGCAGTGTGAGGTTGCGCAAAAGATCCATGCGGGCCCATGAGGCCGGCCAACCCTCAGCAGACCACTCCCCCTGGAAAAAGGCACCGAAACCACAGGAGCCTGCTGCATCAGCTCCAGCTGTGAGTTCGGTACCTCCTCCAGCAACCGACACTGGCCATTGTAGGACTTTGGTGGGGGGCAGCCACCCCCTTCATGGCCCATGCCAGGCATCTACAGAAAGCCCTCCCCATGCCTATGACTCAACAGACAAAGACCAAGTGACCCAGCAAAGACTAAAGCTGTTTTAACTGCCGTTTTTTAGCCCCTTTTGCCAAGCGGACCAGGGAGAGGAGACTGGTCAGCTTGTCACTGGGCAGCCAAAAAACCATTGCCACAGTGTCAATTTCAATACCCAAGAAGGCCAGAACTGTCACAGGGCCCTTGGTCTTGTCAGCTGACAGCGGGATGGCAAACCGATCGCAGGTGTCCTGAAAAACAGACAGGAGCTGCTGGCACCCACCGCTGTCAGCTGGGCCAACGAAAAGGAAGTCATCCAAGTAGTGTAACACAGAATGCAAACCAGCTGCCTGGACAACTACCCATTCAAGGAAACTACTGAAGAGTTCAAAGAAATAACAAGAAATGGCACAGCCCATGGGTAGGCACATGTGAAAAAAGTAGCTTCCCTGAAAGTAGCAACCCAGTAGATGGAAGCATTCCGGGGGGACCGGGAGGAGGGGGAAGACGGACTCAGTGTCCGCCTTGGCCAGCAAAGCCGAAGGACCAGCCACCCTGACCAAGTGGAGAGCCTTGTCAAAAGAGGCGTAGTGGACCCTGGATTCCTCCTTGTCAATGCTGTCATTGACCGAGGAGCCAGGAGGGTAGGACAGGTGGTGGATAAGGCGGAATTTTCCCTCCGCCCTTTTGGGGACCACACTGAGGATGGAAACCCTCAGGTTGTGGAAAGGAGGAAGATCAAATGGGCCCGCCATACGCCCCAAATCCAATTCCTTCTGGAGTTTCTCGGCTACCACGGACTCGAATTAAACAGCCGTTTTTAAATTGGGTGCCATGGTCGGCACATCCGAAGGAGTAAAGGGGATCCAAAAACCACGGTCCAAAGTGTCCCTTAAGATTAAGTACTCTCTATGAAGGGGGTACCGGTCTAGCCAGGGAAGCATCTCTGAGACGATCACTAGGGTCCTCCGGTTTAGAAATGTCAGGCTTGGCCCCTGGCCCGAGAAAGAGGTTGTTTTCCCTTTTGGAAGCACCGGCTGTCTGGGTGAGCACCCGCGCAAAGTGAGCACTCATGCTTAAAGCGGCATGCGGTGTACCACTTGCAGTGGCTCTCATTGAACAGCCAGCATAGACCTTTTTTGGGGGCAGCCGGCGCTCCGGGGACAAAGGCCTGTGGGGGCACATGAGCAATAACCACAGGCTACTGTCCTTACAATCAAAGCGGAACTCCTTCCTTGATGTAATTTTTTGGCGAAACTGGGTGTCGTAGTGGAACCAATACTGACCCCTGTACACTTTGTAGGCAGTCCAAATGAGATCATGATAGCAAAAGAGTGATGCAGCTAACTCTGGAAAACGCTCGCAAGGCACTCCGGTATAAGCACAAAACCCCTGCAGCCAGTTCCCGAACGTCCGAGGAAGCTGCTAAGATTTTTCGCCCTGCGCCGCAACGTAAACCCGACGGGATTTGTCAAACGTCTCTCGGTTGGGAGGGACTAAAGCAAAGAAATTCATAAATTCGTGACGCCAGATCCTATCCTTGACGTCTTCTGACAGGTGCGTGCTGGTAGGCAAAACCACCCACAAAGCGCCATCCGTGGGAGAGGCCGAACCACATGCCGGACCAGACACACCCATGCGAGACAGGACCGATTTCACGACCGAAATAATACGTTCGTCTGGCGGACCCGATACTGCAGCATCACTGGTCCTACCTCAAATCAAATCACAATCATACTCACTGAGGCGCGGAAGTGCAGCTGAAGAAGGGCGACCAACAGCAGGTCCAGGAGGAAGGCCCGGTGCAGGATCATCCGTGGGAGGAGCCGGCAGTGGGCCGCGATGTCCGTCACCTTGAGGAATGTTGATGGCTGGCGATGCCAAAGGATGCTGGCGGAAGGAGAGGTCCAGGGACGGCGGTCCAGCCACCAACCCTGAGGAGCTCGGGGGGCCGAGGACGGCAGCCGAGCAGCATCTGGAGCAACCGGAGACCCCTGATGTAGGACTCGTAGGAGGTTCAGCCCACATCCCGGGCATGGCGTGTGCATCTCCCACCCTGCCGGGTGCAGGGAGATGGTGCCGAGCTGCAGGCAGGGGCAAGGCCGCAGTGGCAGGCATCAAATGGGAATTTTCCGCCCTGCCAGGTGCAGGGAGGTGGTGGAGGGTGGCAGACTAGGGCAAGGCTGTGGCAGCAGACGTCTGGAAGGAACCTCCTGCCCAGCCGGGCACAGGGAGCTGCTGGTGGGCAGAAATCAGTAATGAGGGGAGGGGAGAAGGCGACCGTCGGCCATTACCTGCATAGCCGGGCGCAGGGAGATGTGGGAAGGCAGGGTTCTGAGGCAAGGGGTAAGAGGCCTGTGCAGCACTGCCATCCCCCACCCAGCCAGGTGCAGGGGGATGTGGGATGGCAGGGGTGAAAGGCATGTACAGCCCTGCCATCCCCCACCCATCCGGGTGCAGGGGGATGCAGGAAGGCAGGGGTCCACTGCAGGGGGTGAGCGGCATGTGCAGCTCTGTCATTACAGAGACAGTGTGTAATGGAGCCTGATTTGAATCTCTCGCCCAACTGGGCGCAGGAAGAGACGCTGGCAGGAACATTCCAGCTGATCCATGCAGCATGGGGGAAGGAGGAGGATTGGTTGGCCAGTGCAGTAGCTACGAGCTGGTGTGACCGGCGTCTGGGACGAACGGCCCTCCCACCCCCTGCTCCGCCCGTGCTCCACAGAGCGGGGGGAGAACCATGGACAGCGATTGCCTGTGACTGCGGGAGGTGAGCAGAGGCGGGAAGCACCGCGGCTCCTGCCCATGCTGATGAGCGGGCCCTCGCGGGAGGGGGGGAACAGCCAGCGGGGCCCGGGCAGACTGCTGAAGGACTGTGGGGCTCCTGGAGTGAGCCAGGCGAAAGGAGTCCTGGCCCGTAGAACGCACGGATGGGGGGGAACCACTGGGGAGAACTCTGGCGGCGAAAAGCAGCAGGGAGGGGGCAGAGGGGAGGGAGAGCAGGGACTCATGACAACCGGAGCTCCGGAAGAAGGTGGGGGGGGTGGATGGCGAGTAGGAAGGCCTGGAGGGACTGGGGCTCAGGCAAGAAGGCAGGCGGGTACGTCTCCTGGCCCTAGAAGCCGGAGGCCCTGCAGGTAACAGTGGAACGGGGGGGCACATCTCAGGAGTGAGAAGAGAGAACAACCAGTCAGCCTGGCCTTGGAGAGCCAGCTCATGGACCCTGGCCAACAGGAGGTCAGTGTCCATGGCGGAGGTGCAGGGTCCACAGCAGCTCTTCCATCCGATGCTTCCGAAAGACCCAGAATTCCCTGGGGCACACGTTCCCTGAGCTAAGGCCCATTCCACCCCCCATGTTTCTACCAGTCATTTCCCTTGTCCGGCACCTGGCCAAGCCCCCATCAGTCAAGGCTCTCTTTCCTTAGGGAGCGGGCTCAAGAGGCCTTTATTCTCCCTGTCTTCATCTTTAGGCCTCATGTACACTGTAGCTGCACCTCAGCAGCCCCTGAACTTTTCTCAATGTTATCTTATAGGTACTCAGACATTTATTGTAGTTTAGTAGCAGTTAAGGTTAGAAGAATTTCTTTGAAAGCAAACATTTGCATTCAGGACGGAAGTTCAGGGGGATTTGAAACGCCAAATCCTTGTAACAGCGTGTAAACATGTGTAAATGTGGTAACTGGCGCTTATAAGTATTTTTGTTTATATGCCTTTTCAATGGGGAATCATTTCTGACCATTTGCAATGTTTAAAAACTACCTTTCCAGAACCCTTTTAAAAGATGTAAAAGTGGCAAAACTAACGTTTTTAAACGCCGGTTACTAGCTGTTCTAGCTAGTTCAGAACAGGTTTTCAAATGTTCCTGTGTACACGAAGCCTTAATTTTTTAAGCTTTCTGTGGCAAGATTTGATTACAAACAGTTTTTACTAACAGTCTATAGAAACTCGCAATGTTGGCTCTAATGTGCCAACATGTGTAAGGGTTTTGTACAGAGGCAGGACTTTTTTAGGCAAAAATACAGGCAGGTTTTATTGACAAATTTGAGGCTGAGTTCACATATGAGTTGCATGTGGCTCACAGCAGGGGTCCGGTGCATCTCAGTTCACTGTTTCAGGTCCGATTTCAGGCCGAATTTTGGGCTGAATTCGGACCTGAAACGGACCAAAAGACCCACAGCCTTTTTGTGCAAATCGCACCGGACCCTCTGTGGAGTTATGTGAGCCGGCTCCATAGAGAGCTGTTCAAATTCACCTGCTATTGCGAATTGGAGTCGGGGAACCCGCATCCATTTCACAATGGTGTGAACCCTGCCTAAAACTATTGAGTATATAAAACCATAATTGAAAAATTGAAGGCCAAAACTTGCCCCGGCTTGCTTGTTAAGAATAATTACAAGTATAACTATTATATCACTCGTTGGAGAATACCACCTTCTTTTTACATGATGACTATGCCCGTGTCAATATGCTCAACTCGTTTCATGTATAGCATCCACTTCCTCAGGAGCTGACAGGGGGGCAAGGCCGATAATTTTTGAGTCTGACAAAGATGGCACAAAATTAGCCCAAGATAAAGTGACCTGAAACCTTGGTGGCTTTCCCAAGAGTATTGAACATCACAGGATAGCATACATGCCAGCTGTATTAATTTAACAAATAGACTTCGCCACCTAGCTGTATCTCTCAAATCTGCAGAGGGTTAATCCACTTCAGTCATCTAGAAAGTATATGGAGAACAAAACCAGCATGCACAGCAACAAGATATCCCTCAAAAGAGGTTAATTCACTCCAATCATTAAAGAAAAATTGCCAAGGTCAGAGCCAATTAGTCTAGCATTGGAGTATAATTTGGATGATATAACTTCCCTATATTGACCCCGGAGCATGGATTGTCTTGTGCATGTGTAGCTCCCCCTAGCTGTGTTGCTAGGGTGCTAGAGTTTTTGTGTTAATGTAGGTGGATTTTCAGGCTTGGTTGGCAGCCTGTGTGTTTTTTTTTTTCTGATCTGGGCAGAGATCCAGGGGGTCAGCTGGATGACTTACAGGCAGCATCACTGAGACCTTCCCCCTACTTCTAGAACGTACTGGAACCTTCTAGAAGAATGGGCGGGGAAGTAAGGTGGAGCTGCCTGAAGTATTTTGAGGGCCCTGACCAATCCCCAACAGAAGAGTTGGCAGAGGGCAGGCCCCCTCAAATACTTTGGGTCAGCCCAGCAGGGGCAGTGTGTTGAGTTCGGTTGGAAGATGGAGATGAAGTGTTAGGCAATCGGGGCCTTTAAGAGTAGCTCCCCAGTCTAGTGGGTGAACTCAGGCCTGGGCTTGGGTGCAAAGGGCCCCTCTTTATGACACACAGGGGGATCCTAGCCAGTAGGCATGGGAGCAAGGAGAGGACAGCGGGAGATCACTGCCAGGCATATCTCACGTAGGGATGAGCCGAACACCCCTCCCCCATTTGGTTCGCATCCAGAACATTCGAACAGGCAAAAATTTTGTTTGAACACACGAAGAACTTTAAAGTCTATGGGAAACGAACATGAAAAATCAAAAGTGCTCATTTTAAAGGCTTATACGCATGGTATTGTCATAAAAAGTATTTTGGGACCTGGGTCCTGCCCCAGGGGACATGTATCAATGCAAAATAAAGTTTTAAAAACGGCCGTTTTTTCAGGGGAAAGTGATTTTAATAGTGCTTAAAGTGAAACAATAAAAGTGTAATATTCCTTTAAATTTCGTACCTGGCGGGTGTCTATAGTATGCCTGTGAAGTGGCGCATGTTTCCCGTGTTTAGAACAGTCCAAGTGCAAAATGAAATTTCTAAAGGAAAAAAAGTTATTTAAAAGTACTATCGCTAGCGCCGGACTATAATGAATTGTCGGTCCGGCAATACACATAAAAGTTCATTGATAAAAATGGCATGGAATTTCTCCACAGGGGAACCCCTCGACAAAATTTAAAAAAAAAATGGCATGGGGTCCCCCCAAAAATTCATACCAGACCCTTATCCGAGCACGCAACCTGGCAGGCCGCAGGAAAAGAGGGAGGAACGAGAGAGTGTCCCCCCTCCTGAACCATACCAGGCCACATGCCCTCAACATTGGGAGGGTGCTTTGGGGTAACAGCCCCTCCAAAGCACCTTGTCCCCATGTTGATGGGGAGAAGGGCTTCATCCCCACAACCCTTGCCCGGTGGTTGTGGGGGTCTGTGGGGACCCCCAGATCCCAGCCCCCCCGTGTGAATTGGTAATGGGGTACAAATGTACCCCTACCATTTCACAAAAAAGTGTCAAAAATGTTAAAAAAAAAAAGAGAAGGTTTTTGACAATTCCTTTATTAATGTCTTCTTCTTTCCCCGCTTCTTCTTTCTTCCTTTTTTCTTCCTTTCTTCTGGTCTTCCTTCGGTGTTCTTCTTCTTCCTCCATCTTCATCGTCCCCCGCTTCTTCCTCCGCCATAGGGAAGTCCCCGTGCTTCAAAGGGGGCGGGGTCACCAGGTGGCCCCGCCCTCAATTATATAAGAACTGTCACCTCAACAGAAGCGTCACACAGTGGAAGACTCCCACTGAGGTGGATCCTGCGGAGGACGAAGCGGAGAAGCCGGAGGAAGATGTTGGACGAGAAGACCGGAGGAAGAAGCAGAGGAAGAAGCAGGGGAAGAAGAAGATGGAGGAAGAAGAACACTGAAGGAAGACCAGATGGAAGAAGAAGCGAGGAAAGAAGAAGACATTAATAAAGGAATTGTCAAAAACGGTCTCTTGTCTTTTTTAACATTTTTGACACTTTTTTGTGAAATGGTAGGGGTACATTTGTACCCCATTACCAATTCACACGGGGGGCCAGGATCTGGGGGTCCCCTTGTTAAAGGGGGCTTCCAGATTCCAATAAGCCCCCCGCCCACAGACCCCCACAACCACCGGGCAAGGGTTATGGGGATGAGGCCCTTCTCCCCATTAACATGGGGACAAGGTGCTTTGGGGGGCCTCTACCCCAAAGCACCCTCCCAATGTTGAGGGCATGTGACCTGGTACGGTTCAGGAGGGGGGCGCTCCCTCGTCCCCCCTCTTTTCCTGCGGCCTGCCAGGTTGCATGCTCGGATAAGGGTCTGGTATGGATTTTTGGGGGGACCCCACACCATTTTTAAAAAAAATGTTGGCGCGGGGTTCCCCTTAAAATCCATACCAGACCCAGGTCTGGTATATATTTTGAGGGGGACCCCCACGCCATTTTTTTTTGGCGCGGGGTTCCCCTTAATAACCATACCAGACCTGAAGGGCCTGGTATGAAATTTAGGGGGACCCCAACCCATTTTTTTCTTCATTTTGGTTCGGGGTTTCCCTGTGGGGAAATACCATGCCGTTTTTATCAATGAACTTTTATGTGTATTGCCGGACCGACAATTCATTATAGCCGGCGCTAGCGATAGTACTTTTAAATGACTTTTTTTCCTTTAGAAATGTAATTTTGCACTCAGACTGTTCTAAACACGGGAAACATGCGCCACTTGACAGGCATACTATAGACACCCCCAGGTACGAAATTTAAAGGAATATTACACTTTTATTGTTTCACTTTAAGCATTATTGAAATCACGGCTCCCGAAAAAACGACCGTTTCTAAAACATTTTTGCATTGATACATGTCCCCTGGGGCAGGACCCAGGTCCCCAAACACTTTTTATGACAATAACTTGCATATAAGCCTTTAAAATGAGCACTTTTGATTTATTCCATAGACTTTTAAAGGGTGTTCCGCGGCTTTCAAATTTGCCGCGAACACCCCAAATTGTTCGCTATTAGGCGAACGGGCGAACAGCCAATGTTCGAGTCGAACTCATGTTCGACCCGGACATAAAGTCTATCCCTAATCTCAAGGGAGGAAGACAGCTACGTGGGCTGGTGAGTGTTACAGTCAGAGGACTGAAGGGACTGGGTGCAAGAAATCTGGGATGGATGCAGACTCAGTCTGAGAGGACTGTGGAGAAGTAGTCAGGAGGGCTAGTGAAAGGGGCAGCCGCAGCCAGGCAGGCTGGTAGTGCCTGAAGGGGTGGTACTGGGAGCAGTAGCCACAGAGAAGGACAGCTAGCACCAAAGACCGCTCTATTTTTGGTCCCCGGTCCCTGCCTGCAAAGAGCATTCTCAAGGATCTAACTGAGTCTGTATTAGATCAAACCAACTGTGCTAACTGGTCCTGGGAGTAGTAGTTCTACAAGCAAGTGTGCTGAAGGTAGAGGAGGAGCGTGTATATACCGGATGTATATAGTTAGAGTCCCTGAAGCGTTCTGCTGATCAAGTGGGCATCCCATATTAACCCTTCCCCATCCAAGTTCAAATTCTCATAATAAAAGAAAACAAACAAAGCTGCAAGGGCTGTTTCTTGACTCCAGAGTATATGGAAGGTTAATGTGCCTGGCTGTGCAGGGTGGGAAATAACCAACATTCACCAGCGGCTCTTACGGGGGGTAGCGCTACATATGTATTACCGGATGCCCTGTCAGAATGTCCTATTTCTATTATGCTTTTATGAACTCAATAATTCTTTAACCACTTCCGGACCGACGCACGCCGATATACATCCTAACTTTGAAGAGGGATATCTTTGTTATGGAAGCAGCTAGCTGCCACAACCCTGGTATCCTCTTCTTCGGCAGGCGATCCAGTTTCCGATAATAGTGGTCTCTGTGGCGGATTCACCGCAAGATCACTTTTATCGGCGGCGGGAGAGGGCCCCCTCCTCCCACCACGCTCTGGTGCCCTCTGTCGCACTCCAGTGCCCTCTGCCGCTTACTGGGGCCATGTAAATATGAGATCTGAGGTCTTTTTGACCCCAGATCTCATATTTAAGAGGTCCTGCCATGCTTTTTTTTTCTATTACAAGGGATGTAATCTACTAATCTATTACAAGAACAGTGTAAAAAATAAAAAAAATAAAAGGTAAAATAAATAAGAAAAAAATATTTTAAACATGCCCCGTTCCGCCGAGTTCACGTGCAGAAGCGAATGCATATGTGAGTAGCGCCCGCATATGAAAACGTAGTTCAAACCACACGTGAGATATCACCGCGATCGGTAGATGCCTCTGTAACTCAAAACATGCAACCTGTAGAATTTTTTAAACGTCACCTATGGAGATTTTTAAGGGTAAAAGTTTGTTGGCATTCTGAGAGCTGGGGCGCAATTTTGATGCGTGGCATGTTGGGTATCAATTTACTCAGCGTAACATTATCTTTCACAATATAAAGAAGATTGCTGTTGTCATATTTTTGAATTCAAAAAAGTGTATTTTTTCCAAAAAAAGACTGTTGGGCAAATACAGTGTGACAGAAAGTATTGCAACGACCACCATTTTATTCTCTTGGGTGTTAGAAAAAAAAGTATAATGTTTGGGGGTTATAAGTAAATTTCTAGCAAAAAAAAACCTGTTTTTAACTTGTAAACAACACATCTCAGAAAGAGGCTTGGTCCTTGAGTGGTTAAACTTTGTCAAAAGAATTGTTTGTATTTTATAAATATTTGTGTGAGTTGTGCTTCTAAAATCCTACTTCTATACAAAACCTCCTTTTTTTCTAACAGTGTATTGATGAGACTTCCTGTATTGCAACCATACATAGACTTTTTTTAAACCCTACATTTTCTATTTCACATTCTCCTCTTACTCTACACTACTATATAGGAAAAAGTTTGGGGGGGACAGTCGTTTCATTTAAAATACATTGGCTCCCTCTTCTGACGGTAAAATGTTTCAGCGCCCTGTTACCTTACAATCAAAGTCCTGTTTGAATATTACACTTTTTTAGTTATTATACTTTACTGCATTGTAGAGGATTAATTGAATCCTGGCAACTGAGTGATAGAACACACATCAGTAATTTCAAACACTCATTTTAGTATACACATGTATCTCTCATGTACCACCATACTTTATTTTTAGGGTTGGTTCACACCACAAAACTTTTTTTTTTCATTTTGGATAGAGTAAGGGCCAGTTCACACCACATGCAGTCCAGTGCATTTAATTCTGCATCAAAAACGCATTGAAAATAGGTTATATGGTTTCCAATGGCATCGTTCATACCAGTGTGGTCAGTTCCAGGACTTTACAGTTTCAGAAAAAAAAAGTAGAACATGCTGCATTTTCCCTGCACTGGACTGTACTGGAAGGCAGGAAAACACATCAAAAACACACCGGAATGCACTGGAACGCATAAAAATGCATCAAGAATGCACCAAAAACGCATAAAAACCGTGATTGCAAAACACATCCTCGCATGCGCAGTAGGAAACCGGTTGTGAAGCCGGAAAGGCTTCATTGTCGGGTTCCCTTACCTAAGATGCAGGGGTCTGCACCTGAAGCCGATTGAAGAATTGGCTCGGGGGAAGACATCACTGCAACCCTGGACAGGTAAGTGTCCTTATATTAAAAGATAGCAGCTACAGTATTTGTAACTGCTGATTTTTAATTTTTGGAGGGGCGCCTGGAGCTGCTCTTTATCATCTCAGGGCAGACAAACACATTCAATGAATCCTGTGGAAATTAGTGGTAGTTTTAATATCATAAAAAAAACCCAGATTATTAATAACAGTGTAGAAATGTTAAAGTGGAGAATAACATCACCCAGTTATATTATGTACTGGATTGGTCTCTAGATGGAGCACTTTGCTTGCTGGAAAGTTTGCAGTGTTCAGGAAATAAATAAATAAATAAATAAACCATTTAGATCAGATTCCCTCCAGGAATCACACATTTCCTGTGTAATTCCTGTGCAATTTGAGTGCAGTATGTTCATCTTGAATGGGCTGAAATCCCACTGAATCACACCACGCATGCATTTCTTTTAAAAACACACTGCAAGCACGACGCATGTTACATTGATGGTCCATTGACCCAGTGAAGGCAAACACACTGTGTTTGCTATCTGCCTTTGGGGTGTCAATAACTTTACACTGACAGCCACTGCAGACCGCAGACACAGCATAACTTGAACGCAGTGTGGGAAACGCGCACGGAATGCGGATTTCTAGCACTACATTCCTGTGTGAACCAAGGCCCATTCACACCAGATGCAATTGGATGCAGTTTTGACTTCATTCCAGCTGCACAGACAGTCCAAAATCTGGGTTATCCTATGGGCATAGTTCACACTATTGCAGTGCAGTGCTGTTCAGTGAATAAGTACAGCAAGCTGCGCTTTTATGCACTGCAAATTCACAGAAACGTGCACAAATGCACATAACTGCACAAAAATGCACTGCAACACAGGGCAGTGTACATAAAAACCCAAAGGAGATGGAAATTATCTCAAAGGAAATACAAGCTTATGAAAATTGTATCACAAATGTGCGTAAAGGATGCACATCAAATGCACGTTATTGCCCATGCAAAACCTGTGGTAAGTCCCGATTCATACTTGTGCGATGCGGGAACCAGCGCGATTCCAGTGCAGGTTCCCCCATTGCATTTCACTCGCAGGCAGTTCACACTGCTCTCTGCGAACTGCTGCGGGTGTCAATGTAAAGTTAATGACACCCCCAAATTGGTTCGCAGTGAGAACTGTAAAGCGGGCAGGAATTGTATTGTATGGGTGTAAACACCCATGTGATCTGATTCCAGTGCGGACCAAAAAAAGGGTCCTGCACCTTTTTGGTGCAAATGTGATGTGATTTCAGTCATACAGTTTGTATGGCTAAATTTGCATCGCACAGACATCACGTGATCTGCACAGCAACGCGGTGGGAATCACATGGGATGTCTGGTATCGCACTAGTGTAAACCCAGCCTTAATGTACAGTTTCTGGTGTGAATGGGCTCTTAGGGCTGGTTTACACTATGAATTGCACAGGAACATGCGATCCGGGTGCGGTGTGATTTCAGAGCATTCATTTGAATGGGCTGAAATCGCACTGGACCTCACCAAAAGTAGTGCATGGACTACTATATAAAACGCACAGCAACCAGATCACATGGTACTACATTACCATGCAATCTGATGCAGGCAAACACACTGCATTTGCAACCTGCATTTGGGGTGTCATTAAGTTAACTCTGACACCCGCTGCAAAGTGCAAATGCAGTGTGTTTTGAACATAGGAACCCACAGAATACCTTTCCTGTGACATGGGATTGCAAGCTGCACATCTCCCCAAAACAACCATATACATAAGTAATTAAATATCAATGAATAAAAGTGCACCAGTGAAATGGCAGTAAAATGGCCATGACACTTTTATTGGTTTAAATATAATAAATAAATCATAATTATTGAACTTAATCAAACAAATATTGAATAATATCCAACAAGGATAACAAACCACATAAAGTGCCTGCGGCAAGGGGGGGAGCTTTCTATGCTGTTGCTGACGTGCTGAAGTCAGTCTGATGAAGAAGTCCTTTATATAGGGAGCTCCACGAGCCATGGAAAGTGCTAAAAGAAACACATGGAAACCCCATTTTCCCACAAAAGAACTGAGATTTTAAAGGGCCACTAACCCAATAATTAAAGGAAGCAAGAGGGCAAAATGTAAATGAGGTGTATCAAAGGGACAGGTTTCTTCTGTACAGTCACTGGGGGAATTAACATTTGTATATGCACAGGAATCCTGTGACAGGATTTATTACTACTAGAATACTATTATTTTCCGCCTAGCTGCTCTATTCAAAGAATTCGTACTACAGTATGGGAATTAAACAGGATCTATGAATGGAGGATGGGTCCATTGATAGATCCTATTAATGTTTACTGCTATAACCACTAATGTAGCGGGGAGGTAAATTTTACTGCCATGACAACCAATGCAGGGGGATGGGGGTTATTCTTCACTGCCAAGACCACCAAGGCAGGTGGGGTGGAGGAGTTACCTTTTATTGCCACTGACCGCCAATGCGGGGTGGTGGAAGGGGGACATTTTACTACCAGTAACAAACAAGGTGAGGAAGGGTTTTTAGTACTGACATCAGTGCTGGAGGCTCTTATTGCAGCCACTGACATTGATTTTGGTGGTTAGTATTGCACTAACTGACATCATTGCTGGGGGTCATTATTGCACCCATTGATACCAATGTTGAGGGTTATTATTGCATCTACTGACTGACACCAATGCTGGGGGTTATTGTTGCATCAACTAACCCCATTGCTGGGAGCTTTTATTGTGTCCATTGACATCAGTGCTATGGGTTATTACTGTGCCCACTGACATTGATGCTGAGGTTTATTATTGCATCCTCCCAATGCTGCAAACTCCCAATGCTGGGAGTTTTTATTTCACTCATTATCATCAATGCTAGGTGTTGTTATTGCACTCAATTACATCAATGCTGGGGCTTGTTAGACACCCACTGACACCAATGATGGGGGGGTTAATATTGCATCCACTAACACCATTGCTGAGGGTTGTTACTACAGCCACTGAAACAAATTCTGGGCTTATTGTTCTCCAACTTTTTCTGTTTGCATTGCCATACACTGCACAAAATGCAGCAGGACCAACATTTTGGGGTGTTGAAGTGTGTTATAGGCCATTCAATTGGAATGAGCTGCCTAACCTGGTGTAACACACCTCAAGGCTGGAAAATGTGCTGCTAATGTGAAAGTTTTGGGGGTCGAACTTTAGGCCCTCTATAATTTTCAAGTTGACCACCACTGCACTAGAGGGCCGACATGTTCCAAGAGACTTCTACCATCATTTTAAAGAAGTTTTAAAGGCTCGTTTTTTTTTTTAATAACAAATACCTAATACTTAATGTATCTGCTCCTCTTCTGGGGTTCCTCTTCCTCTCAGTGAGTCCCCATAGGAAGCTGCTTCCTATGGCAGCGCACCCGCAGGCTTGCCCCCGAGCCAGGATGTGTGTGTCAGGGGGGGCGACTGTGTAGCCTTTAGAACCACTTTAGGGTGTCTGCAATTGGAAAGGTTGTTTTATTCAGATCTTTATTGCTTCAGGTTTACATCATACACAGCATATTTCTAACAACACAACTCTCCATCTAGATCATTCCAAGCCTTGTCTCAGTCCAAAATCATGACTATGGTAAGACAGATGCAAACTGACCATTGACCCTCTACACCTACCAAAATATTGTATGCCATATTAAATAACCAGACAACACCCTTTTTTGAAGTAAAATTGGCTGTACCGGTCATTTAATAACAAATAACCATAAACATTTTATTTACAAACAATAATCTCCCAGCTAGATCTTGTCGGTTCACACAGGGGCAACACAACTTACAGCACGACTTAGCAAGGCGACTTGGAGGCGACATTAGTGCGACTTCAGCGCGGCTTTGAGCGACTTACAACGCGACTTAAAGTCGCCTCCATGACAGGCGACTTTGCCTGTGGCCAACCAGAGCTAAGCAGCTCTTGTGACATCATTCTTGTTCCTGTTCTCTTCCTGGTTCCCTGTTCTCTGTGTTCTTTGTGTTCTGTGACCACAATGTTCACTTCAGCTATTTAATGACAGCTGTCGTAACAGCTGGTGTGGCAGTATTGATGGAAGAAGAAGAGAGGAAGCAAAGGATGAGGAAGCGATGGATGAAGACGTCGCTACTGGATACATCCTATTATTGCTAGTAGAGATAACAGAGGCCAGTTCTGGGCCATGTATAAGAATTTGCGTGTTTTTGAGGACAAGTTTTTCAACTATACCCGGATGACAATCGCAAGGCAAGTACATATGCTATATGTGGATCTACACATTTGAACTAGCCTATTTTTCATATATGTTTTTTTTAAACACTTAAGCCCAGGCCTATTTTGCTGACGAAAGACCAGAGCACTCTTTGCGATTCGGCACTGCGTCACTTTAACTGACAATTGTGCAGTTGTGCGACGTATCTCCCAAACAAAATTGACGTCCTTTTTTTTCCACAAATAGAGCTTTCTTTTGGTGGTATTTGATCATCTCTGCGGTTTTTATCTTTTGCGCTATAAACAAAAATAGAGCGATAATTTTGAAAAAAATGCATTATTTTTTACATTTTGCTATAATAAATATCCCCCAAAAATGTATAACAAAACTTTTTTTTTCCCTCAGTTTAAGCCGATACGTATTCTTCTACATATTTTTAGTAAAAAAAATCACAATAAGCGATTATTGATTGGTTTGTGCAAAAGTTATAATGTTTACAAAATAGGGGATAGTTTTATGGCATTTTTATTAATATTTTTTTTTAATAGTAATGGCGGCGATCAGCAGTTTTTATTGTGACTGCGACATTATGGCGGACACATCGGACAATTTTGATACATTTTTGGGACCATTGTCATTTATACAGCAATCAGTGCTATACAAATGCACTGATACCTGTGTAAATGACACTAGCAGTGAAGGAGTTAACCACTAGGTGGCAGTGTAGGGGTTAAGTGTGTCCTGGGGGCGTGCTTCTAATTGTGGGGAGGCGTGGCTGTGTGTGACACGTCACTGATCTCTGTTCCGATCACAGGGAGCAGAGATCAGTGACAGTGTCACTAGGCAGAACGGGGAGATGCTTGTTTCCATTAGCATCTCCCCGTTCTTCCTCCCCGTGAGACGATCACGGGTATCGTGAGATATCGCGGATAGGCATAAAGCGGTAATGTGTGGGTGTAGCTACAAAAGGCTGATATTTCTTATTTTTAATATAGTAAAATAGCTTTTTTTTCATTTCACAGTTTCGATGAATTGCTTCATCTGGTTTACATCCATCTGGAGCGACAGAATACATCATATAGGAGGAGTATTTCACCAACTGAAAGACTAATTATTACACTAAGGTAAACTATCTATTTTTTGATGCACATTAGTATTATATTTGCAACATTATAGTAAAGTCCAGCCTGAGCTCATTTGTCTGGGCTTCTCCAACGGGTCACATGAGTGCAATTCTTTTGCACTCCTGCACTCCCTTTTCAGTGGAGAGTGATCAGAAGTCCGCTTTGTGCAGACGTCACCAAGATCAGTTGAGGCATTGCATCATCCTCACTTCCAAAGTCCTTTATCCACCAGCTGCCTGGAATGATGGCAGTGCCAGCCACTCAGCAAGCTGCTCTCCGCCCCTCCACATCTCAGCTTTCCAATGAGTGTGGAGGAGCAGAGCAGGAGAGCAGCTGACTGACAGTCAGAAGCTCTCAGCTCGGGGAGAGAACTGAGCCATCGACGATGTTTGTTGACTCAGTTCTGTGTGAAGAATTGGCAGTGGACAGTTGCAGCATTGGTGCGATGCTACATCCACCTAGGTAAGTATGATTATTAAAAAAAAAAACATACCGTTGAATAAATATTGCAAAATTTAGCACACAAACATCCATAAATTTTTGAATAACAAACAAATTTTAATATTATAGTGTGTATATATATATATATATATATATATATATATATATATATATATATATATATATATATATATATATATATATAAGAAACATATCTAAAACAACTAAAACATAAACTTTTTTCTTTTTTATTTACAATTGTTCGTAAACTGGTTCGTAGCCGGAGGTTGCAGAGCTGGTGGAAGGCCTTGGGGAGGGTGTTGGTGGGAAATTGTTGGAATGCTAACTGAATGGTTGGTACCCTGGTGCGCCAATTATTGATGGAATTGGGGATGGAGACGGATAGGGGATTGGTGGATGGGCAGGATTCATGGCATTGCCATACTCATCAGAGTATGGACGGAAGCGAGGGGGATAGTAGGGGTGGGTCCCAGGTGGTGGAGAGTTAGGTTATGTATAGTAGGGACCGGATGGTGGTGGTGGTCCAAACACGGGTGAGGTGGGAATTGAAGGCTCATTGCGCATACTGGCCTCAAGGAGGTCCATCACTGCCTTCTTGACAGCATGCTTGCGCTCCTGGGGAATTTTTTTAAGCATTCCTGCGACCATTAAACCAAAGCCATGATCTTTTGACTGTAGATCTTCTAATTTTGGTTCATTCTCTCTACAAGTTCCGCAAATCTGTCCATATTATTACTGTGCCTTCCCCTTGGTGGTTTGCTCCTATGCTGGCTTCTGAGCCGGATAGGCTGAGCCAGCTGCTGGATATTTGATGAAGCCTCTCCTTGGTTGCTCTCCTGTGCTGCTTCAGAATCTTCCAATAGAGAATGATCCAGCGACAGCGACCCTCCTGCTTCTTGGGATGCTGCTTCTTGAGTTGCAGCTTCTTGCGATTCATCCTGCCCTCCATCACGCACTTCCCAACTGGATTGTGTTCTGCATTAAACATATAATACAGTTAAGGCACAGTTAAGGCGCCCCCTTATTTATAGAATTGTATAGTATCACTTTACAGATATGAAAGATGTTATCTCACTCTCTCAGATCCATAAAAGGCCTCAGAAACGCCAGTTTGTCTGCGTGGATGTAGGGTACCACCCTTTTTGTTGCAGATCCACTCCTGGCATCATTCATTTTTCGGAGGTACCTCTTAAAGCAGTCGCACAATCCCTTCCATCTAATGTAATATCGATACTGCAAAACATAAATAGGAACATAATGAATTATGTATTTTGTCTTTCAGATACCTGGCAACCAGTCATTCCCTAATTAGCCTACATTATGAGTTCATGGTGGGCAGGTCGACAATCAGCTGCATCATCAAAGAAACCTGCCAAATCTTATGGGATGTGCTTAACACCATAGTCATGAAGAGGTCTACACCAGAGAATTGGCGGGATATTGCAAAACTATTTTGGGGTCGGTGCAATTTCCCCAATTGCATTGGAGCTATAGATGGGAAGCATGTGCATGTTATAAAGCCTGTTGGTAGTGGAAGTATGTACTTCAATTACAAAAAATATTGTTCTTTTGTACTGCTGGCCGTGGCCGATGCATGACTAAAGGATTCGTCAACCTTGGGTCCTTACCATTAAATTAAAGACACAGACCGCGTGACATGGGTTTTATATGGCACAGCAGCCCAATTTATTAACCAAATAATAAATAACATAACGTGAAAACATGTAACACATACCCGTAAGTGCTAATTTTTAACAAAATAATGTCCAACAGCAAGAGGTCTTTGGGTGTCTTAAAAAGGCACACTTTATAACTGTAATGGCAACTGGCTCGAGGACGCTCTGACATCACACGTACTTCCATATTCCCCTCCCCCAGGGGATTTATCTCCTGGGAGAACCACCGCTAACCAAATGTAAGCGCCATCCTTAGATGGGCCCCACTAATCCTGTGACTATGTAAATTTCTCACTGACCCCCCCAAAGACCCCTTGAAACGCCGACTGCTGTGACAAGATTGAACAGTACATCCCAACATTAACTCATACCATAAACAATGTGTGTTTTTATTTTTTATTTTTTTTATCTTTTATTCAATAATTTATTCATTTGTTTTTGTTTTGTTTTTTTGCAAACAAAACATGAACGACAAAACACATTCACTCACCATTCATAAATACCAATACACCCCCTACCTGTCCAGCCTTCTGACTCCTAACACCAGGGCGGGAGGGTGGGAAGATGTCTCCTCTCCAAACTTCTCTGAATAATGAAGTATCCACCCCCTACACCGGACCCCAACCTCTGGACCCTGCCCTTTCTGCCTTCTACCTCCAATCAGGTAAGAGCTGCACCCATGCCCCCACCACTGACCTGACTGACCGTTCCCTGACCCCTGTTCCTCCCATAGTCATGCAGCCCCTCCATCCATTCTCTCCTACAGGTCTCACTTGACTAAAGGGTTCGTCAACCTTGGGTCCTTACCATTAAATTAAAGACACAGACCGCGTGACATAACGTGAAAACATGTAACACATACCCGTAAGTGCTAATTTTTAACAAAATAATGTCCAACAGCAAGAGGTCTTTGGGTGTCTTAAAAAGGCACACTTTATAACTGTAATGGTCTATATCCTCAGCTGTGCCCCAACTGGACGCTCTGACATCACACCTACTTCCATATTCCCCTCCCCCAGGGGATTTATCTCCTGGGAGAACCACCGCTAACCAAATGTAAGCGCCATCCTTAGATGGGCCCCACTAATCCTGTGACCATGTAAATTTCTCACTGATCCCCAAAGACCCCTTGAACCGCCACATGAGCTTGATTGAAACCTCATTCAAGCGAATCCCTCCACACCTGCAAAGTCCTCACCACCCCTTCCTGAAGGCCCAGGGACCAGATGTCTATGCCCACAGCATTCAGGTGAACGCCGTCGTCTCGCCAATAGCGACTGATCTTCCAGCTCCCGGTGTCGAATCACTATGCCCCCGAGCCTAGCCACAAACCTCCCAACCTCCCTATTCAACTTAATTCTGGCTTTGTTCAATCGGCCTACGGAGGGAGCAAAACGCCACACCGTTCTTGCCACAATATCTGACCACACAATGATGCAACCAGGAAAATCACGCAGCAGGTGCAAAATATCAAACTTGATATCCCTCACCAGATCCCTGGCAGCCCGAACCCCCAAATTATTGCCCCCTGCCTGCAAAACTAGAACGTCTGGAGGCCTGTCAACTTTCGACCGCCACCACAATCGGAAATAGTTCCAGTAACACTAAATTACGTAAGAACCCCGCTGAACTCCATTCCTTGGGCCACGCCGCTGCGCACCAAGCCCCTTGGCAAAAAGCCCCAAAACCAGAACTACCCGCAGCATCAGTGAAAATGTCAATGTCGGAGGCTGCTACAACCAGGGCCATCCATAAGGACCTGCCATTATAGGTGGCCAAAAACTCACCCCAAACCCTCAAGTTGGCCTTCAGCTCACGCGAAAGCCTGATGAAGTGATGCGGCATTAGTACCCCCGCAGTGACGGCACAGAGACGACAACTAAAGATGAGTCCCATAGGCATGATGCGACAGGCGAAATTAAGCTTACCCAATAACGACTGCAATTGCCTAAGCCTGACCTTCTTCGCCGCCTCAGCCTCAGCCACCCCTTGACGCAAGTCTTCCAGTTTGTCGCTCGGGAGGCGACATTCCATTAGACGTGTGTCAATGACAATGCCCAAAAACTGCATGACCGTGGAAGGACCTTCTGTCTTTCCTGGCGCCAAGGGAATCCTGAAACGGGACGCAATAGATTCCAAAGTGTGCAACAGTACTGAACAGACTGAGGAATCCGGGGGGCCAATGCAGAGAAAATCGTCCAGATAAGTGCAGCACAGACCTCAACTGAGTCTCTTCCCGAATCACCCATTCCACGAAGGTGCTGAAGACCTCAAAATATGCGCAAGAAATGGAACAGCCCATCGGAAGACAACGGTCAAGATAAAACTGCCCATCCCAACAACAGCCCAGCAAATGTTGACTGTCCGGGTGCACCGGCAGCAGATGAAAAGCGCATTCTATATCCGTCTTTGCCATCAATGAACCCTGGCCAAACCTTTGAACTCAACTGACTGCGGCATCAAAGGAGGTCTAAGACACCGAAGCCAGATCCGGAGAAAAGGCATCATTCACCGAAGTTCCTTTCGGATACGACAAATGATGAATTAACCGGAATTTGTTGGGTTCCTTTTTGGGGACAACCCCAAGGGGAGACACGTGTAAAGACAAAACAGGAGGTTGATCGAATGGTCCGGCCATTCTCCCAAGTTCCACCTCCTTCGCCAACTTGTCAGAAACAACCTGGGGAAATTGGCGTGTTGATTTTAAGTTTCGGGGCCGTGGGGACGGGGCCACAGGCCCCGAACACGGGATCCGAAAACCCTGGGCAAAACCATCAGCTAAAAAACTTGCAGCCTCCCTCCACGGATATCTATCTAGATACGGTACCAGCGCGGGGAGATTTACCAGCGTCCTCCCTTTTTGATGCCGAATCAACGGGTTGGGACTTTCCTTTCTTAAAACACTTGGCATAACTGTGTGAGCCCCCGCAACCAGAGCACTCGTGATGGAAACGACAGTTCGTCCCAAAACAGCACGACCCCTCGTTAAACTGCCAACAAATTCCTTTTCGCTGTGTGGCTGACTGTCCAGCGGCACCTGAACCGCTGCCCCCCCCCCCCCGAGAAAGGGCTGTCCCGAACCCCTCGCCTGGGACATAAGCTTCATCCAAAGCCCAATGTCCTTATGGTCCCAGCGCAAGCCTGGACACAAATCCTTGCGCTGGCGGAATTGCTCGTCATAGCGCAGCCAAGCAATACCCCCATAAACTCGATAAGCTTCCCCAATGGCATCCAGATAACAAAAAAGCGGAGAACAATTCTCTGGTGCTTTTTCGCCAATTACGCTAGCCGAAATGGCAAACGCCTGAAGCCAATTCCCAAGAGTGCGAGATATAAGCCTTCAGCGGCGCTTCTCCTCCTCCTCCTTCTTGCTTTCGTCCGCCTTGCCCTTGTCGATATTACATTTTTCTAATGGCAAAAGAGAGAATATTTCAACATATTCCCCTTTCCAAATCTTTTCCCATACGTCTTGCTTTAGATGAACCCCCTTTAGCGGGCCCTCGAAGCACACGTAAATCTCGCACTTCGCCGCATCCGCCAACCGCACCCTATCCTCAGAGGACTCCTTCCCTTTATTCGCGTCCGCCCCAGTCACTTCCGTCTGCGACGCGGACGTCACACTATCACCGGAGGACACCCCCGCCCCAGGTACCGCTGCCGCAAGTGGCCCTGCTGAGGGAGGTGTGGAAGGAACAACAGAGTCCACGCCAGAGGCAGCAAGAGCCCATGCCCCAACGGGCCCCTGAGATGGGGAAGAAGACCCCGCCGGGTCAAAACGGGCCAATAACTCCGAGAAACCGGCACAAAAAAGCGGACAAAACCGGCGCGGCACCCGCATCTCCCCCCACCACTCCTGACACCCCTGAACTAACCCCCAAAGAAACCCCCAAATTAACCCCCCCCCACCGGACTAGTATGTATAGGTAAAATTGGCGACTTACCAGGCTGCAGCCGCACCACCACACGACTAGCCATCCGTCCAGATCCCAGCTGGCTCCGCAAAGCAGGACGCCTCCCGACTGACCGATCGTCTTCATCCGCGCTGGTGAGCTCACCGGACTCGGCCAAAGAATCTTGCCGCAGCGACGTCCCCTGCCTCCTTTGCTCAAACGACTCCTCATCGGGGCTCCCGGAAGCCTCCTCTGCTGCCCCAAGCATGGTTCCCTCCGTCGAAGAGCTGCTGGGCACAGTAATACCCCCAGCTTCAGCAGGGACGCGCTGTCTCTTTAAGGGGGCATGTCCCCCAGCCTGAGTCTTCACACTGTTCCTGGTATGACGTTCCGCCTGCAATACCGCCGACGAACCAGCAGAGGGCGCTCCAACCCCACCGCTGCTCGTGGCTGGAATTCTCTCTCGCCGAGCTCCTCTCTGTGCAGCAGCCACAGAGAGAGCCGAACGCTCCGGAGCCCTGTGTCGGCGGCTGGCGGGGAACGATGGCGGCACCCCCCCAGTGAGTTTCCTCGCATCCCGGGAGTCATCCTCGCTCTGGACAGATGAGGGGCAGGGACGCCCCCCACCGCGCATCCCGCCACGTCTCCCACGCTGAGCCGCCCTCCCGAGTGAGACATCCACATGAGGGGAGGGCTGCCGCACACTCCGGCCTGTGTTGCGAGGGGAAGGAGAGCGCCGGGTAGTAGGATTCCTCCCAGGGCCCCCACCATGACTGATGGAAGGCAGCCCAATAGTAAGCCCTGGAGGGTCCCTGGAACAGGGGCTCCTTCTTGCCCGTTGAGCCAGAGGGACAGGAGATGGGCTCAAGCGCTCCGGAAGGTGCACCTTCCTTGCTCGTTTTCGCCCCGGGGAAGAAGGGACAGGTGAGGAGGAAGCTCCCGACCCCCCAAGGACATCAGCCAGCTGCTGCTGAAGCCACTGAGGGCCTCGTTCGACCGCTGCGGCCCTGACCTGAGCCAACAAGGCCTCTAAATCACTCATCTCCCTGTCTATCTACCTGCAGGTGATCAGCAAGGATGTCCCAAGAAGATGTCTCCTCTACAAACTTCTCTGAATGATGTATAATCCACCCCCTACACCGGACCCCAACCTCTGGACCCTGCCCCTTCTGCCTTCTACCTCCAATCAGGTAAGAGCTGCACCCATGCCCCCACCACTGACCTGACTGATCATTCCCTGACCCCTGTTCCTCCCATAGTCATGCAGCCCCTCCGTCCATTCTCTCCTACGGGTCTCACTAACTACTGCTTCACCTATATAGACATAGGATCCTACGGTAGTAGCTGCGATTCATGGATTTTTGCTAATTCCTCTTTTGGGGAAAGGCTACGGGATAATCGGTTAGATATTCCTGAGAACTGTCCTCTTCCTGGCACAACTGAACCCCCAATACCCTATGTGTTCATCGCAGATGAGGCTTTTGCATTGGGGGAACACTTAATGAATCCTTACTCCAATGGGAACCTGACTACTGCTAAGAAAGTGTTTAACTATCAACTAACAAGGGCAAGAAGGGTGGTTGAATGCAGTTTTGGAATTCTTGCCAATAAATGGCGTTTGTTACATACGCCTATTGCACTAAACATTGAAAATGCAATTACTGCTGTTAAAGCAGCTTGCGTGCTGCACAATTATGTCCGGATACGTGACGGGTACCGTTTCGAGGATTCCCTTATGCATGACATGGAAAGTGCACACCTCATTGCTACAAGGGGATCCAGCGATGGTGCCACTGTTCGAGAGTAATTTGCTTCGTACTTCCTTTCACCGGCTGGTGAATTAGAATGGCAAATGGACGCCATTTCCTAACTGCATTGATTACTTCCTTAAATATATATTTTGCTGCTGTTACTTTTCCTGTAAAGTTTTAGAGCCTGCAGTTTATTGAGTTTCTAATTTTGTCATGCTATGTTATACTGTCGTTAATGTTTTAAATACTATTTTTTGGTTACATTTGACATAAACTGTGATAATAAAGCAATCATTATTTTGGCTGATATTGATAATTCATTATCTACATTTATTAACAATAGAAGTATACATCAGTGAAAGACTGCACCATGGTTCTCCATAGGCCCCTTTAACACGGGCGGTGGGGGCATCGGCGGTAAAACGCCGCTATTTTTAGTGGCGCTTTACCGTCGTTTTAGCAGCGTTATTCAGCCGCTAGCGGGGCAGTTTTAACCCCTGCTAGCAGCCAATAAAGGGTTAAAGTGGCTGTAAAGAGCCGCTACGGATTTGATTTCAATGGGCAGGAGCGGTGAAGGAGCAGTGTATACACCGCTCCTTCACCGCTCCAAAGATGCTGTTTTGCAGGAGTTTTTTTTCCTCCTTCCAGCGCACCGAGGGCTTTCACACTGGAGACACAGCAGCGGCAGTTTCAGGTTGGTTTGTAGGCGCTATTTTGAGTGCAATAGCGCCTGCAAACCGCCCCAGTGTGAAAGGGCCCTTACTCTGGTCCTCCAGTTGTTCCAGAACTACAATTCCCATCATGCCTAGTCAAGTATGTCAGTGCCTTAATTGCACAACACATGGATAACAGACATAAATTAAATAAAAGGTTAAACTTACATTTGTCACTACGTTCGGTTGTCATCAATGTGTCCCAATTATCGATAGTCAGTCGACAGATCTCCAGCCAGGCACTATCCCTCTTATATTGATCCTTTTAGTTCAGATCAGTCTTGTCATAGATACAGGGATGCTGCCTCACGAGTCTTATTAAGGACTCATTGTCAACTGCCTCTCTGTGATGGACTTTCCTGTGGGCTCTGGTTGACATTGTGTATACAGGTTGTTCACACTAGTTTATACAGAGATCACGGCATCCAGGAAGTACTCTGTGGGAAGGATGGGGCTGCCTGCAGTGGGGAGTACCTGGGTAAAATCTTTTCTTCTTCCTGTTAAGTCGCTTCACTATAGACCACGATCTGACTTGTAGGCGACTTCCATTGATTGACAGTCGGATCCCAAGTCGCGGTAGTGTGAACTGAGCCTAACCATGTTGTTGATCTTTGAAGGCACTGAAAAGACCCCAAATCAACTTAGTATCAGCGTGACCACACAAGGTCCCCAATTGCAGCACACCGACTCGAGGACGATACCAACTCTCCACCTTCCAACGCTGATACCCATATCCAAATGTCCAGTTAAACCTTGGTTAACTGGCATCTTACTGCGGACCCCATAGATGGTTCCCCTCTATGCCATATTGATATTAATTTAGAAGGCCTCCAAAGATCCCAACCGCCACACCACTAAAATAGTCACTGCCAGATGTCCATTCCACAAAACAAAGGGCGGGAGGGTGAGGAGCTGATTCTTCGTCCGGTGACCTCCAACTGATCACCGGATACTTGGCACCTCCCTACCTAACCTACAAACTCTCTCCTGACTACCCCCACCAAACTGACCAACTCAAAACACCGGGTTAACCCCTTGTGTCCTGATTGCCCTGCTACCCTGTCATGCCAGCCCTATGCCTATTTCTGTTTCTTTTTGCTACAGCTTCTCTTGACTATGGTAAGACAGATACAAACTGACCATTGATCCTCTACACCTACCATAATATTGTATGTAATATTAAATAACCAGACAACACCCTTTTTTGGAGTAAAATTGCCCGTACCGGCCATTTATTAACAAATAACCATAAACATTTAATTTACAAACAATAATCTCCCAGATAGATCTTAACCATGTTGTTGATCTTTGAAGGCACTGAAAAGACCCCAAATTTACTTAAAATCAGCGTGACCACACTATGTCCCCAGTCGCAGCACACCGACTTGAGGGCGATACCAACTCTCCACCTTTCAACGCTGATACCCATATCTTACCGAGGGCCCCATACCATAGATGGTTCCACACCATGCCATATTGGTATTAATCTAGAAGGCCTCCAAAGATCCCAACCGCCACAGCACACAGGTGTAAAGCCTTACACCTGTGGACGGCCCAAAAAACGCAGGGCTCGTTGGATTCCATCCTGCAGGGCCAGGAACCAAAAATCAATGCCCACTGCGTTAAGATGAACGCCATCCCCCCTCAAGTACTGACTAGTATCAACCTCCAAGTCCCGGTACCTGACCACAAAACCCCCATTACGTGTAATAAATCTGCCCACCTCCTTGTTAACATTAATGCGGGCCTTGTTGACTTTCTCCACCGACCTAGCCCAGCGCCAAAACGTACGAGTGACAATGTCCGACCATACAACAGGAGTATGGGAAAATCCATGCGGATACGAAAGACATCAAATTTAATGTTCCGAACAAAATGCCGCATGGACCGAACTCCTAAATCGTTGCCCCCGACGTGCAGTAGCAAGACGTCCGGGGCCCGATCCAGGCGGGCATACTTATGTATCTCAGGCAACACCCTGCTCCACAACATGCCCAGGACCCCAATCCAACGGACCATGGCCACCTCCCGAGGAACAACTAACTGGCACAGGGGGAGAGCATCCGCCCGTTTTACCCCCCAAAAAACAAAGCAATGTCCCATGATCCACACGAGACCAGCCGCATCATCTGAAAAGAAAATTGCGGAACATAGAAATAAAAAAAAACATACATGGGGAATAGACAGAAAAACAGCAAATGACAAGCCCGGGTGACCTAAACCAAATGGGGGCGTATGTAAAGCTTGAATCAGTCAGATTCCCATCGCCCAATGCGCTTTATAACTGAAGTCTCCAATCCCCACCGGGTGGCCTCAGTGGCAGCCCTGATGCGAAAGGAATGAGAGGAATAAGCCAGGGAGTCATAACCCGCTGCCCTTAGACATCGGCGGAACACTGAGCCAAACTGGAACACAGATAAGGACAACCCATCCCGGTGCACTAAAAAGGATCCCCCAATCGTTGGGCGGATGCCCAAATACTCCTGCACAACAGCCACAGGGCAAATGGAAGCCCCAGGGAAACTATAGACATGTACATAACTACCCCTCCCCAACCGGTCTGTTTTCGACAGCGAAGAAAGAGAGCCACCGAAGCACTTCCACAGAGAACGTTACCTACTAAAAGTCCCCCTTGAGCCGATCGAGAAGGGCTAACCAATTCACCCACCATAAAAGCCCCATAGAAGGCCAATGTGAAAACCGTCCTAAACAAACAGGTCTCGTAGTTAGATTCGCACACCGAACTTACCTGCAGAAGCAACTGCTGCAAAATGGAGGAAGTGACCGGGCGCGGTCCGTCCTGCTTATTGGTATCTTTTCTATACCCCTTCTGCCTCACCATAAAAACTTTTGTAAAATCAATGCCCCCTGTCAGTTTAAACCAAAAAGCTAAACCCGATATCTTGCGATCCATCGCCAAAATGGACAAACCCTTCTCATAATTCAAGCAAATAAAATACAGCAACACCGTAACAACCCCTCACCAGTAACTTCACCTACCCACTCCAATAGCCCAAACCACTCCTGCCAAACCTTTGCATATGCAGACCACATACTTCCGCTAACGGAATTCTGGATCAATCCTGCGGTGACTCCAATGCAATTTGCCACAGTTGCTGGAGACATGGATATCCGCTCTCGGTGCCAACTCCCGGAATCTGTCCCACTGAAACTGAGACAAAGCATCAGCCACTGCATTAGTCGTTCCCGGAATATGCACTGCATACATAAAAACATTTCATTGCAGACAACGCAATACCAGGTGCCGCAACAGGCGTACAACCGGCGCTGATGAAGCCGACACTTGGATGATGACCTGAGCCATCCTCAAATTGTCGCAATGGAGACGGATCTTCCTATCACAAAAGAACTCACCCCAGATCTCCACCTCTCCACTGCGACAATAACCAGAAACAGTTCCAGCAGAACAAGATTTTTGAGAAACCCCGCCCCCCGCCAGTCATCCGACCAGCGCTCTGCACTCCATCGTCCCCCAAAAAGGCACCATATCCTGAACACCCGGCCGCATTGGTAAAAAATTCCAAATCAAAATTACTCACCGCCCCTTCCATCCAAAGCGAACGGCACTTGAAGGAGTCCAGGAAAACATGCCAAATGCGAAGATCCTCCCTGTGGTCCCGCGTCAGTGTAATGAAATGAGTAGGAGAAGAGACGCTTGCCATGGCAGCCAACAAATGGCGACAAAACCCCCTCCCCAAGATCCTACATGCAAAGTTCAGCTTTCCCAAAAGGGACCGTAGCTGTCGTAGGATTTTGCGCTTACCTATCACCAAGCAGATCTCTTACTGCAGAGCAGAGTTGTCATCCGGCAACTGACATTCCATCGCCTGGGAATAGATAACTATACCCAGAAAGCTGAGCTCGACTACTGGGCCGACAGTCTTGTCAGGCGCAAGCGGTATATCAAAGCGTTCCGAAATATGTTGCAGAGTAGCCAACAAGATACCACACAACCTAGAGGAAGGAGGGCCCACGCATAAAAAATCGTCAAGATAGTGAATGACGGAATTGATACCAAACACGTCCCGCACCACCCATTCCAAGAATGAACTGAAGGTCTCAAACAGGGAGCAAGAGATCAAACAGCCTATAGGCAGACACTGGTCCACATAAAAGGCATCCAGCCACTGACACCCCAGGAGATAAAAACATTGCGGATAAACTGGCAGCAGTCGAAAGGCCGCCTCCACATTGGTTTTGGCCATGAGCGCACCCCGTCCGTAATGTCAGACCCAAAGAACCCTGGCATCAAAGGAGGTATATGACAATGAACAGGCACCCGGGTCGATCGCGTCATTAACCGAGCCCCCTTAGGGAAGGAAAGGTGATACATTTCTTGGGATCCTTCTTGGGGAACACCCCCAATGGTGAAACCACGAAATCCGCCAACAGGGGGAATGGGAAGGGGCCGCACATGCGCCCTAACGCCACTTCCTTACATAATTTCTCAGAAACCACCGAAGGGTGAAGCAATGCCGAATGCATATTTTTGGACACTGGGGGAATGCACGTAATTAAACATGGAATCCGAAAACCCTCAGTAAAACCCACTTCCAGGAGCTGGGAAGCCGCACGGTCCAGGTACCTATTTAGGAAAGGAAGCATGCTTTCCACTCTCACCAGAGTCGTCCCTTTTACCCAAAGCGCCTCTGAAACGGCCTTTCCCTTGTTTGAAGCACCAAGACAGCCTGTGACCCCTGCAGCCGGAACACTCATTTTTGAGGTGGCAACCATTTCCAAACCTGCATTCTGCCTTGTTGTACTGACAACAAAACCCACATCGTTTAGGGGCCGGCTGTCCTGGGGCATCCGAACTTCCCAGGAAAGGCAGGCTGAAGTTGATTCTTCGTCCGATGACCTCCAACTGACCACCAGACACTTGGAACCTCCCTACCTAACCTACAAACCCCCTCCTGGCCACCCCCACCAAACTGACCAACTCAAAACACCGGTTAACCTCTTGTGTCCTGATTTTTCGCCTACCCTGTCATGCCAGCCCTATGCCTATTTCTGTTTCTTTTTGCTATGGGCTTTTCTTTTTAATCAACATGTGCAGTATGTCTGAATATGACTGTGTAGTCCACATAGTTAGACCTGGTGCACTCAGTTACCAACACTCAGTAGCATAGCTGGCCCAACACTTCCCTTCTCTTCCTCAGCTATACAAGTCCGTGCAGACACTTGTGAGGCAGAGAGGAGCATTTTCGTTAAAAGGCATTTTATGGCATTTCCAAAAATGATTAGTTACAAATGAAAACATGCAGGGGTGTTAGACCAGGAAGAGATAAAAAGGTTAAGAATATACAGTAAAAGGGCTATAAAAGGACCAAGTATTGTTAATAATGACCATCTATTTTCAACACTCTGTTATACCAATACTCTGAAAAAGCACAGTGAGGTTTAAAAGGCACCAATGATTTGCCCACATAGGACAAAGCAACAGGTTCTCTTTAACGCCAAGCCCAACCTGTTTTTACTACCTTTTACTTGCTTCCCCTCTGATTGGTTCAGCCACCTGGAGTTAAGAGAGCTACTTCAAGGTAGGAGGAGTATAGGACTCTTTTTTGCTTCAACCCACAATACAGCAGGGGTGCCAATACTGCCACACGATAAACTCGAATGGAATAGGGAGAGTCTATAGCCCTGTGTAAGTTCCATTGAGAATGACTTAGGACTTACACAATGATTCCTCTCTCCTCACAATGCACTCCTGCATTGAACAGAATGGTAGTTGAGCAAAGGGAAGGTAGACATAAGCACCAACCTGCATAGGCAAGGCACCCTTATGCCGCGTACACACGATCGGAAATTCGGCCAGCAAAAGAACGATGAGAGATTTTGGTCGGAAAATGCGACCGTGTGTATGCTCCATCATGCTTTTGCTGAATTTCCGCCAGCAAAAGACTGACAGCATGTTCTCAATTTTTCCGTTCGTGTGTATACAATTCCGACACGCAAAAAAATACGCATGCTCAGAATCAAGTACGAGACGGAACCGCTCAGTCTGGTAAAACGACCGTTTGTAATGGAGATAGCACATTCATCACAGTGCAAATTTTTAAATCATTCAATGCAGCGCATTCTCTTCTTCTTTATAATGCTAGAAGAATGAAGTTGTTTTGCTGCTCATATTCACACAGAGTTTTTACAAACTGATTTCTTTATTATTTCTTGTGATCTCCTGAATAATCTTTTTAGTTTTTCAAGCCAGAACCCCCTAATAATGTTTAGAATTCATTTTTATAGTCATTTTTTTAAATCAAGATCTCCTGTTGTTTTTTTGTTTTTTTGTAATTATTTTATAGTGATCTCCCTTTATTTATTTTTTTTTTTGTATGTCACGTTTCCACAACACCATTATTATCTTGTATTTGTAAATCTCAAGGAGGTTGGTTGGTGTCCCTTGTTAATTTGACATTGTATTTTTTAAATGTACCTGCCTACTCACAAACAAACTGTCCTTTTTTAAGTAAAACACATAGGCAAATATTATTGAAAGCAAAATATCCATTTATTCTGGGTCATAACAAAATAAAGAGGAAGGCAACGCTGGAGAAACTGGTGAAATTTGCCAAGCCTTTGTACCCCAGGGCAGACATCAATAATTTTACAGTCAAAATTGGTGGCCTGAGGAGTCCTTATAATAGTGAGCACAATCCGGTCCAGGACTACAAGAGATCAGGAACAGCAGCAGATGACATATCTGGCCCCAGGCTGTGGTCATACAACAGCCTGCATCATTTGCCAGACCAGACTGAACCCTGGCCATCACTCTCTGGTCTTCCTTAGACGCTTCCTTCCAGGCTGGCTGTGGTGTTGGAAGTGTGGCAGGAGGTGGATGAGGAGGTGGAGGACCTGGAGGAGGAGGAGGAGGACCATGGTTCAACTCACAAATGTGGCTTTGACTTTTGAGTTGGCCCCTCAACCCCTTATTTAGGGCTTGTAACATCACTTCCTCACATAGGAGGCGTTAACCCTTCTCCATTTCCAGCATTTTTCAGGCTGTAATGTACGCAAAGTCCTCTTGATCACTGTGGGGGGTTTCAGAGCCGCAGTAGCCTTCAGAAATAGGCCAATTGCTGCCTCCTTCACGTTACTCCTCTTCCTGCCACTCTTTGGTGGAAGGCGGAGGGGAGGGACCTGTGATTCTGGCAGGCTACTGGGCCCGGCCACCTCCTGGCTGCCACTTTCCATGGCCTGGCTGAGGCTTTCCTGTGTATGAAAAAGGGACCTAGTTTTAGTTTTTGGTTCATCAATCACTCACAATTTTCATCTCATGACTGTTGCAAATTGAATGTTAATAAATAGAAATGACTAGCATTCTGACTCCAGCATTTTTTATTCTGTCCCAATCATTTGTAGCCACTACTGTCTATTGATATGTAAACCACTTTGTGAAATCAGAAATTAGCGATCAAAATTAGCATATATTTAACATCAGTAATTTGACAACCTCCACATGTTGCTGCCTGGAAAGCCCAGGTTGGACGTCAGAAGCCTCAGCTGGGGGGGAAGGAAGTGTGGAAGGAAGACTGGAGAGTGCTGGCCTGGGATCAGTCTGGCCTGCCAGAAAATGCAGTCTGTCATAGTACCACAACCTGGGTACATAAATGTCATCTGCTGCAGCATCTGATCTCAGGGAATCCTGTACCTTCTTGAGCTCCCTATTATAAGTGCTCCTCATGCCACCAATTAGGGCCTTCAAATAGGGGATGTCTGCCGTGGGGATCACCGACTTCACAAATTCCACCAATTGATCCAGCGCTGCCTTCCTCTTTGGTTTATTGTTATAATAGGGGTGGTTTACCTGCCACAGACAGGGCAGCTCCCTGTACGTATCAATGAATATGGGCATAAAGTCCTCATCATTGAATAGATCCATTTTCTCTGCAAGACACAACACAAGACAAACCCTAATGTCAGGTTAAACTCTCCTAATCTTGACCCAATTTAGGCCTCAATCTATAAGCAGTATAGGCTACTGATGCACCAACTTAAAATTGTACCTTCGTTATAACGATCGGTGCTTCCATTGCACCTTCCTCCGCTCACAGATCGTATGGCGAAGCACGCGTGTTACGCTTTATATACACTGCGCATGTGTGAAACTACACCCGCGTCGCCTGCCCCTGACATTCTTTATCGAATATTCCCCGCTCCGTCTCTTTCATCGCAGTGGGAGAGGAACATGGCGGAGACACAGCAGGTGCTTAATAGCAGTAACAAGGAGGAAAGCCCGAAGCAAGAAACGTCCTAATCCAGGAGGAGGAGATTTAAGCCCTCAAATATGTCTGTCAGGGAAGTCATCCACAGAATACAGCTGATGCTCGCAGGCGCACACCTGTGCGCAGGCACCAGCAAGGGATTCGCAGAACAACCACGGGCACATCAGTAAATGCGCGATCGAACTGGCGCCAGACGGCCTATTTAAACACAGACTCAGTACTGGCTGGTTGCTGCTTGGTCTACAGCGTGTACCTGAATTCTTGCTACCTATATTGATTCCTGATTACCGTTCCGGCCTGCTACCTGACTTCTCTCCTGCCTGCTGTTTATACCTGATCTGCCTACCTGCTGCCGAACCTGCCTGTGACCTGACTTCTCTCCTGCCTGCTGTTTATACCTGATCTGCCTACCTGCTGTTGAACCTGCCTGTGACCTGACTTCTCTCCTGCCTGCTTTTATACCTGATCTGCCTACCTGCTGCCGAACCTGCCTGTGACCTGACTTCTCTCCTGCCTGCTGTTATACCTGATCTGCCTACCTGCTGCCGAACCTGCCTGTGACCTGACCTCTCTCCTGCCTGCTGTGGTACCTGATCTGCCTAGCCGTTGCCTAATCTGCCTGTGACCTGACTACGTTCCTGCCAGCTGCGTCATCTGATCTGTCTCTCTGCTGCCGAGACCTGCCAGTGATCCAGCTATGCTCCTGTCTGCTTCCAGTCAAGTCCAGCCATCCACCTGTGTGTTTCCGGCAACTTCCTACATAGACTTCAGGACTCCCATAGGCACTCTTACTCCACCATGCTCCAGCGCCAGCTGTTCCACTACCAGCGGCCCTTAAGCCGGAGTTGTACGGGAGGCCTTCCTCTACACGTCAGGCTCGCCATCAGGTACGTGACAATGTCCTTTGAAGGGATGGTGGAGATGGTCGACATACTGAAGAGGGCCGACTATGATGAGAAGTATGGACCGTACCTAAACCCAAATGTGAGAAAGGCCAAGATCATGACTAAAGTTGTGAAGAGTCTGTGCCGGAATTTTGGGGTACAACAATCCAAGGAGCAAATGAGGAAACGCTGGTCAGACCTCAAATTAAGGGAGCAGGATCAGTATAGAAGGATCAAGAAAGTGCTTCTAAAAAGTAAGTACTTGTCATGTGTTCCTATTCCTATTATTACTTGCATGCTGCTCCATGTGCTTTTCTTTACTGTTGTACAGTTTAAAATGGCTACTTTCATGTTCGTGGGAACAGTAATCGGTCATAGTAAACATTGTTCGTTTGCCAACTAAATACAATGTTTTTGCCAGATACAGGGTTAATTACATTTGGTCATGATAATTTGTATAAAAAGAAGTTTAGGACATTGTTGTCTAGATGTCTTTGAAACTAGAATGAATAGCAAGCTTGATTCAGTGGAATGTAAGGAGAGGACACTCAGCAGCTGTTTACACATCTGGACTCTGGAGCACTAGTGTGGGACACCAGAGCACGTTTTTTAGGGTGACCTACACAGGTGCTCCAGTGGATACTTGGGGTGTCTCCATGTGTAAAACTTATCCAAAAAAGGTAAGTATTCCAGCTTGGTTAAGGGAATTAATCATGTCTTCAACTTGGAACTCTGCCCAAGCAGACAATTGTACACCACTTCCAAGCAATGTTTCACATTCATATTTCTGTCCACAAATATCTGTGTGCTAAGTATACCTTTTTTTTCATTCTCATAGGGAAGAAAAGACTCGCTCCATCGGAGGACACCAGGAACCCCCCCATCTCCTGAAGAAGGGGAGCAGAGTATTGTGGTACCTCAGGATGTGGAGGAAGGAGAGGTGGAAGAAGTGCTAGAATTTGGCACCACAACAAGTCAGTGTCGGACACTACAGATTCAGGTAATAGATGTATGCCTGGATATTTTTAATACATGATGTGTATTTTTATTTTAGGTGATGTTCAGGTTGTGGTACCAAAATCCAGTCATTTCACCAGTGACAGTGCCCAATGGATTAGCCAGGAAATCATGTTTTGTAGTCATGATTTGGACATTATCAAAGAAAAAACCAAGGAGATTGAACAAAGACTGAAGAACATGATTGATGTACTAGGGAGAATTTAAATCCTAAAAAGATTCCTGGAATTTTTTTTCTTTTAAATTTTATCTAAAGTTTTAATACAGTTTAAAAGACAAATTTGGAAGATGCACACAGTGTGTCAACTTGTGCTATCTGCCATCAGGGGATTTCAATGTATGCATTTTGTGGGTGCAACCCCTTCCTCCCAACTCTAGTAAGCGAGAGGAAGTGGTTGCACCCCCAAAACACGTCCATTGATTCCCCCATGATGGCAGATAGCACATGTTGACATTAGGTATGGGATCAGAAAGGAAATCCCCATTTTGACTCACAATTTGTGTGCATCTTCTAAATTTGGCTTTTACAGGGGTGACTTCACCCCATCTGATGAAGGCAAGATCAAGACCTTTTTCACACTATAAAGGGCGGCACAGGGCGGCACAGTGGTGTAGTGGGTAGCACTTTCGCCTAGCAGTAAGAAGGGTCGCTGATTTAAATCCCAACTTCGACACTACCTGCCTGGAGTTTGCATGTTCTCCCTGTGCCTGCGTGGGTTTCCTCCGGGTACTCTGGTTTCCTCCCACACTCCAAAGACAATGGCAATGGCAATGGGTGTTATTTAATAATGGAAAAACCACTTGGCACTACAAGTGTACTAGGAGAACCTAGGAGACAGCAAAAATAAACACAAGCAGTAAATGAAAATCAAGATTTAATCTGATAAAATACAAAATGTATTCAAAATGTGCTGGCATAGCAATGGCCCCCTACCCGTAAAGTATTCTACATATTTTTCTCGCACTTCACGGGCGCTTTGGGGGGGCAAGCCAGGACGGCCAGCTTCCAGGGCCGTCATTGGTGTTTCTGAAAGTCCAGCCTCAGGCCCAACGGAGGCAACATAACTTGCATTATGTCTTTAAAAAAAAAATTGTGCAGGATGCAGCAACATAAAATGACATGGTTTACTTTGTATTCCACCATACTTATGGCTGTTTGAAATAGGCGGAACTGGCTGGCCAGGATCCCAAACGCATTCTCCACGGCTCTTCTGGCACTGGCCAGCCGCTAATTAAAAACCCTCTTCTCTGGGGTGAGGGTCCTCTGGGGGAATGGCCTCATCACATGGTCACCCAGACCGAATGCCTCATTTGCGACAAAGACAAATGGCAGTCCTTCCACGTTCTCCTTCGGAGGTGGCAATCCCAAGCCACCACTCTGGAGACGTCGCTAGAACTCTGTCCGGGCAAATACTCCACCATCCGACATCCGGCCATTCCTCCCCATGTCCACATATAAAAACTCATTTGTCGCCGACACCACTGCCATCAACACAATACTATTAAACCCCTTGTAATTATAATAGTATGACCCCGAATGGGGTGGTGGGATGATGTGCACGTGCTTCCCATCGATTGTCCCTCCGCAATTAGGAAAGTCCCACCGCTGGGCAAATTGGGAAGCCACAGTCTGCCATTCCTGTGGCATTGAAGGAAACTATGGAGTCAAACAAGAAAAAAAAATTTAGTAATTTTTCACATAAACATTGCAAGCAGATTAAACACAGACATTCTTGGCCAACATTAGTATAACATTTATTTTAAGGAGTATTTAAAGGCAAAAATATAAGGCCCACTTATTAGATTCCTCACCCCCTCTGATGGCCCCTTGGAAATAATTTGGGGGGGGGGGGTATGTTTTGGACAGGTAACCCTCTCAAATTCATTGAGAGCTGAATGCATAAATAATGTGTGTTAGTTTGGCCAGCTCCTCCTTACTTACACTATTGGCAGCCCACTGGACAGGTAAGCAGTTTCGTAATACAAAAATATGAATACACACTGTACAAATGGAAGCACATTTTTACATTCTGCAATTACCTATCAAGATAATAGGAGAACAAAACATTACCATTTGAAAGTATTCAGGCAGGCCCTTTCACTACATGCTTTGGGGAATTCATCCATAAATCTGAACACAAAAGAGGTAGGTATAGTGTGTATGGAAAAGTCAGCAGATAGAGGATTGGTATCGGTTGACTTAGCGGTGGGGGGGAGGGAGGGTTCCAAATGATTTTGGGCCCTCCCAAAAAAAGCCTCTGGCACTCTGCCTGAATTTAAGGACACAAATAACATTTGGACACATTTTAGGGGGTGTTTAGGGTAAAGCACTACAATGGAGATGACAAAATACATTGTTAAGTGACTAGACTAGGTGGATATGGGCCCAGGATAGCATGCTGGGGAGGTTAGTGAAGGCAAATATGCATGAAGGATAAAAAACTAACTTTTAAAATTTCCAGCATGCATGAGAACAAAGGGGACATTGACAGCACATTACAATCGTGGTAATTAGGGAATGATGAAAGAAATACAATATATTAGCAAACATTAAATACATATAATGTGATGTTAAAGGAGAAATCTTACCTTAATATAGTTCTTCTGCAGGACCTGAATAATAGCAGAACAGGTCTCTGGAATAATGATCTCCAGAGCCTGGGGGGAGATGCCTGTCGAAAACTTGAGGTCCTGTAGACTTCTCCCAGTCGCCAAGTACGCAACGTGGTGACTAGTCTCTGCTCGGGAGTGATGGCTTGCCGCATGCAGGTGTCCTGCCTGCTGATATAAGGGGACAGCAAAGCCAATAAATGGTGAAAAATGGGGTCCATCATCCAAAGATAATTCCTGAAATCATCAGGGTTATTCTCCTGGATCTCCCGCAACAAAGGTATATGAGAGAATTGGTCACGCTGGAGCAACCAATTCTTGGTCCATGAACTCCTCCTCGCCCTGTTCATGGACTGAGCTTGGGTCAAAGCTAGAAGTCCAATACCAAGCCCCCGCACAGCATGAACTCTACGACGAGCATGTACCCGCAACATGGCTTCAAAACGGTCGGCTGGTCAGAACGAACTAAACAGAAGGCACTGAAGAACAGCAGGGCCTGTGAAGAGTGAGCTGAAAATCAGTAATGAGCGGACAAGAACGCACCGAAAAACAGATACGAACTGACTTCACACACTGAAAGCCAGACACAAACCCACAAGCACAAACTGAACAGCAGTAAAACGATCTGAAAAAGCAGGAGTCTGAAAAGCGCAAATCGTCTCTCACCAAACTTCTACTAACACGAGATAAACACGAGATTAGCAGAAGGAGCCCAAAGGGTGGCGCGCTGGCTATTGGACTTCCCTTTTCTATACCCATCGTACGTGTTGTACGTCACCGAATTCTGGGCGGTCGGACTTTGGTGTGACCGTGTGTATGCAAGACAAGCTTGAGCGGAATTCCATCAGAAAAACCATCATAGCTTTTTCCAATGAGAATTTCCGATCGTGTGTACGCGGCATAAAAGTGCTCTAGCTTTTATTTAGGAATGTTTCAAGGTATGTATAGGGTAGATCTTCACTACTGATAGTTGTATTACCTTACTTGTATAACCACTCTGGATGGGTGAAAGGTACCATGTCTGGGGAGGGTGGGGTGGGGAGAGATGAACTGTCAGGAATGTCCAGTGAGTGGATAAGAGGTGGCTAAGGATGTATCCTAGCGGAGTGGGGGGCGAGGTGGGTAATGGGGTACAGGTGGGGGGTGGTGAACCTTCCCAATCATGCCAAAACCTGCTATGCTGACCAAGCTAATGGATCCTGCTCTGTAGCATTTCGGGTAAGGGGTGAGCATCATGCCAGTGGCAGCAAAAGTATCTTCCTGGAGCATGGCTTACTGTACTCCTTGGATGGAAAGAATACTGAAAAATGTGCTTTGGCTCATTTATCTACAGTATTTAATACAATACCTAAATTAAATGTAACAAAATATTTCCCCATATGTACTCAAACATAGCACTTTATAAAGTTTCTATTTTTCCCTGAAAAGCTGCTGGTTTAATTATTTTTTTTAATCCATTACAAGTAACGTATATCTTATAAAAACAGAAATGGCATGAAACAAAACTAGTCATAAGTCATAAAATATTGGTGAACACAAACAATAATATTTTCCTGTCTCTTGGTACAAATTACAGCCTGTCTAGTCTTGTCTAAACTCCATATCTTCCTGTCTGGGTTTTTTTTGTTACCTGTCTATCATTTAAGTATACCAGAGTTTTTCCTATATTACCCAATTTATAAGGCACAGTTTATGATTTTTATAGTCAGAGCTTCATTTTAGCATCACTTTTTCATTGTGTTTGTTTGTTTCTGAACTGCAAACCAAACTATGTCTTCTACGATATAAAGTGTGTCTATAGTCAAAACTTTGTGGATGGAGTAGGTAATAGTTAAAGTCACACTGTGACCACAGACATACTGATCAGTGGTCCCAAATTCTGCAGGACTCGCACAAGATTTTAGCACAACCCTGGAACCCTTGGGGTAAGAGGTGGGCACCCTTGGGCCGGCCATGTCCTGGAGTTCAGCACCAAAACACTTGTTCCGTCATCCAGGTCCAACTCTTTGCACAAACTATCCAGGCAGAGTCATCTCCTGCCCGACAGTAAATGAATAGTCCCAACAGGAGAAGTAGGCGTGCCTGTCAATACAATGCATGGTAAGTAAGTAGTTCTTTACTTCCCCTGACCATCAATGCCCACACACACACACATTGCCCGGCTTCCTTGGTTTCCTTTTTTTTAGGTTTTTTTCTTTTAGTTCTAATGGCTGATCCAGCCAGTAAAACCCTTCCTGTCTTTAAGCTGACTGTAAATCTTCACCTTGTAAAACAACCCATTCAGTTTAAAATTGAAATGAAAAGCAAAGCACATGTGTATAGATATAAAAAAAAATATTTTTTTCCTTTATTATAAGTGATCACATTCCCTCTGTTCTGAGCTGGGGGGAGGAGAAGCAACAACACACCATTCTTCCCAGTGAATGGCTGTGCGAGGGGGGGATTTAGGACAACTCTGACCATTGAAGGAGAGCCCACTGAGTTCTCAGAGCAGATAGAGGACTGACAGCGCTTTGCTCTCCTGCCTAGTGTGGTCAGTTTTTAATAGGAAAGCAGAGAGACTAGCCAGAACGGCAGGGATTTCACACAAAGGAAACAATATAAAAAGAACAGGATACTTTCTCATACAAATACATGGTATAGCAACATAAAATGCTGGAGTAGCAAAGGCTTTAAGTGGCTTTACTCCAGGGAGGAGCAATGGAGCCACCCTTGGACAGCAGCATGGCCAACCTGTAGAAAGTATTTGATGCACTCACAAATTGAAATGGTCTTGACTAACCAAATAAAGTCAAATGCAGCCTTATGCCCCGTACACACGGTCGGATTTTCCGACGGAAAATGTGTGATAGGACCATGTTGTCGGAAATTCTGACCGTGTGTAGGCTCCATCACACATTTTCTATCAGATTTTCCAAAACACAAAGTTTGAGAGCAGGATATAAAATTTTCCGACAACGAATTTTCCATTGTCGGAAATTCCATTCGTGTGTACACAAATCCGACGGACAAAGTGCCACGCATGCTCAGAATAAATAAAGAGATGAAAGCTATTGGACACTGCCCCGTTTATAGTCCTGACGTACGTGTTTTACGTCACCGCATTTAGAACGATCGGATTTTCCGACAACTTTGTGTGACCGTGTGTATGCAAGACAAGTTTGAGCCCACATCCATCGGAAAAAATCCTAGGATTTTGTTGTCGGAATATCCGAACAAAGTCCGACCGTATGTACGGGGCATAACACTTTTTAAGCAGTAACAGTAACTTTTTTCACTTTTTGAAATTCCCTTTTGAAGTTTTACATAAATTAATAAAAGCTGACCATTGTAAGCACCCCATGCTAGTGTTAAACGGTTTGGTTTAAAGTGGAAGTCCATGCAAAATCTAAAATCCCTGCCTCTATAGGCACCAGGGATCTAACACTAACCTCTCTATCCCTGTAAAGAAAAAAATAGTATACATACCTTTTTGGAAGCTGATCTGACACGCTCAGTCCAGAACCCACGCTGAGCTGTCAGCAGTGGCTTCTTTGTGTAGGTGGGTGCAGAGGAGACGGAGGACAACGAAAGCCCCATAGTAACTCTAGTCATTGTCCTCTGTGTCCTCTGCAGAGCTTCCGGCCCTGGAGATTGGGTCGGAGTGGGTCAGATCGGCTTCCAAAAAGGTATGTATACTCATCTTTTCTCTACAGGGATAGAGAGGTTAGGCTTGAGGCCTGCTTGAACTCAATCTATTTGAATGAGACCCCTCTGTGGAACTGCAGGTCTCAGCAACACTGTGGTATGAGTCTAAGTGTGTTAAGTGCGTTAAATAACTTCTGGGCGTCCGCCCTCTCACCACACTAGGCCTGGAAAGTTAGAAGTCTCCTTTCTGCGTCTCTGAGTCCTGCTGCCAGCCAGCTCCGTCATGCTGCTCCGCAAGATTACTGGGACCCTCAAATGGCTCCGTCAGGTGTCTCTGGATCCTTCCCGATCTGATCACACTGTTTTTCCAGCACACTGGGATAGGGCAGAGTCCGTGGTTTGCTCCGCTCCACAAGATGCAGGCCACGCTCTCTGAAACACCTCCTCACAGATCCTTGCAGGCAGGCCACGCATCCAGAAGAAAGAGAAAATGGCCACGCCGGGCCTTTTATTACCTACCCAGCATGCAGTTCAGTCACTCAGTGTTCATGGTTAGGTGAGTGAGCATTGTGGGTAAGTCAGTACGTTTTGGCAAAGCCATTAAATCACTTCCTGTATAGCTATTATATAAAAAAAATAAACAAGTCAATTCACTTACTCCCCCTGCTTTAAGTCTTTGGTCCCCAAAGATATGCAAAATCTTTGCTCTATTGCACATTTTTGCCTCTAGGCGACTGCACAATACCGACAGAGGAGCCTCCCACCAGTTCTCATGTGATGGGAGACTGTTTTGTGCACTCACAGTTGACACAATGGTGTCTGGTACAAATGTGTCAAGGGGTGAGAAGGGGTTGTCCCTTTCTGAATTGACAGTAGAGGGACCAGGCACCTCAGAATTTATTTTGCTGGTAACTTGGGTCACTTCAGTGCATTCGCCCAGTGCATCGTAGGTTAGTCTTTTTGGTGGGCGAATGTCTCTTTTAACTCTGTCTTTTGGGTGTGGTCACCACCCTTGGGCAAGTATTATTCTCTCCCACTTCGGCCTCCTGCATCTCAATGCCAGTGGAGGGCAAGTGCTCATCAGAGTGTCCAGTCGGTGGCACAAATTCTGGGGCTTCTGGCCTAAGGATCCCATTATCCCCTCTGCTTGTGTGAGGTGAGATGCCCGCAGCAGCTCCTGACGTTTCAGATGGCCACAGCCAACTTATTTCCATTTCTTCCTCCTCATTATTTTCTGTTGCTGGAGGTCCAGACTGGGACCTAGTTGCTGGTCGAAGTATGGCAGTAGACGTAGATGGTAGTTCCTCCTGTGGAGTTATTCTGACTGCTTCTGTAAGAGGTAGAAGGTGGTTCTGATGCCAGGTCTTCAGTGGTCCCGTACTTCCCTCCGGCCTGATCTCATACACTGGCAGCCCTGGAGGTTGTCTGCATACAATATAAGGCTGTGACTTCCAGCGAACAGCCAGCTTATGTTTCCCTGGTATGCCCAGATTTCTTAAGACTCAGTCTCCAGGTTGTAGATCCTGAATCCGCACTTTGAGGTCAAAGTTCCTCTTGTTTCTACTTCCTCTTGTGTCTGTCATGGCTCGAGCCTTGTCATATGCAGCCTTCAAACTTCTCCGCAATCTGTCTACATACCCTTGATGAGAAGTCTCTGAGGTATGATCCAGAGAAGTTCCAAAAGCTAAATCTACCAGTAATCTGGCTTCTCGTCCAAACATCAGACAGTAGGGTGAATACCCTGTAGCATCACTTATGGTGCTACTGTAGGCGTGTACCATGGCGGTGATGTGTTTACTCCACTGTTGTTTTTGTTCAGAAGCCAAAGTCCCCAACATGTTGAGGAGAGTTCGATTAAACCTCTCTGGTTGAGGGTCAGGAGTAGTCCTGGACTTCTGACTGCCTAGTAAATCCAACAGTCGTCTAATAAGAGTACTCTCAAAGTCTCTTCCCTGGTCTGAGTGGATCCGTTGAGGTAAGCCATAGTGGATGAAGAACTTTTCCACTAGAATCTTTGCCACTGTAGATGCCTGCCGATCTTTGGTAGGGAATGCCTGAGCATAGCGGGTGAAGTGATCAGTGACTACTAGGATGTTTCCCTGCCGCCCAATCAAGTCAGATTCCAAGCATAGGAAGTCTATGCAGACCAGATCCATTGGCCCTTGACTCTCTAAATGGCCCATTGGGGCGGCTCCCTGGGGTAAGGTCTTCCTTCCTGAGGCAGGAGTGACAGTAGCTCTCCACTTCAGTCCTCATGTAAGGCCAATAGAACCTGTCCCTTACTAGTTGGAGAGTCCTTTCTGATCCCAGATGGCCATGCCGATTATGCAAGGTGATCAGTACCTTCTCTCTATTCTTCTCTGGCAGAAACAACTGCTACTTCTCTTCAGGATCCTCGGAGGGGCCCCTTCGGTAGACCACCCCTTGTTGCAGCTGCAACTGATCCCACTCTTTGCGTAGCAGACGAACTTCCTTCTGAGTGCTCTGAAGAAGTAAATCAGGGTGTTGGTCTTCAGGGCCTTCAGTGTCAGGCTACAGAGGGGATCTTCTTGTTGATCCCTCCGGAGGTCTTTCCTAGATAGGACCTTTTGAGTGGTCCTGAGGGCAGTGGGGCCTTCTTGATAGTGCATCTGCGTCTCTGTTTCCAACTCCTGGTCGGTATTTTAGGCTGAAAGTAAATCCTGAGAGTGCAGCTAACCATTTATGGCCTGTGGCGTTCAATTTTGCTGTAGTGAGCAAGTACGGTAGAGGGTTATTGTCCGTCTTGATCATGAATTCAGCGCCATATAAATAGTCTTTGAGCTTGTCCACCACAGCCCACTTCAAGGCCAGAAATTCTAGTTTGTGGGTGGGGTAATTCCTCTCAGCAGATGTCAGACTCCGGCTCACATAAGCAATAGGTCTTAAGTGTCCGTCATGCTCCTGATAAAGCACTGCACCCAGCCCGTCTCGGCTGGCATCCATGTGCAACTGGTAGGGTCTGGTAGGGTCTGCATAGGCCAAGACCGGGGCAGTGGTAAGGCTCCACTTCAGCTGTCTGAAGGTCTCTTCGCATTGCGGAGTCCACTGGTCTTGGATGGATTCTTTCTTCTTCCTGGGTCCCTTTTTTGGTTTTCCAGGTTTATTTGGACAACCAGCTTCCTCTTGGTTCTTCAACAGCTCAGTGAGTGGATGGGCTATCTTGGCAAACCCTTCTACGAACCTCCGGTAGTACGAGCAGAACCCTAAGAATGACCGAAGCTCAGTCAGATTCGTGGGTCTGGGTCAAGAGGTGACAGCTTCCAGTTTCTGAGGGTCTGTGGCCAATCCTTCTGTGGACACGATGTGGCCAAAGTAATTCACTGAGGGTTGATAGAATTGGCACTTTTCCATGGAGAGCTTCAGGCCTTCTTCATGGAGTCTCTTCAAGACTCTCTCCAGGCTCTCTTTGTGCTCTTCCAGTGTTCTGCCAAACACTATGACATCATCCAAATACACCAACACTTCAATCAGGTTCATGTCGCCCACCGTCATCTCCATCAATCTCTGGAAAGTGGCTGGGGCTCCAGACTGACCTTGTGGCATGCGATTGAAGTAGAAGAATCCTACAGGGGTGCATGGGGATCTGGTAGTACCCACTTTTTAAATCCAGCACACTGAACCACTTCACCCCTGACAGGCTCTGTAAGGCATCTTCTATTCGGGGTGCGGTGTCTTGGTCAGGAATGGTCCTTCGGTTCAGTGTCATATAGTCAATACACAACTGTAATGACCCATTCTTCTTCCTCACCACCACTATAGGGTAAGCATACGGACTCCAAGACTCTCGGATAATTCCTGTATTCTTTAGCTCAGCCAGCTGTTCCGCAGGTCTTCCAAGTCTCCCAGTGGAATCCCTCTGACCCTCTTTCGGAAGGATTTATCTTCCTCCAATCGGATCTTGTGTTCAGCACTTTTTGCTAGCTCCACATCGAACTCACTTTTGGCAAAGGCAGTTCTCCATCTCAAGAGCTGGGTTTTTGCTCTCTCCATCCAAGCAGGTGTAAGGGGAGTGTTTTTTGGGTAGAACTTCTCCATGGGAATCTCTCCCTCTTGTCCTTCCACGATACCACACGGTGAGACTGGGGTTGCCTGATTCACCTGCCCCAGCAACACTCTGGCTGGCATCTTCACCTGTGAGGTTGTTGTGTTTCAGACACTGACTGAGACCTTCCCTCCGCTTCTCTGAAGTGCCTTGGTCGACAACACTTCTGGGATTATTTCTAACCCCTTATCTTCCTTTTCTCTGTCCGTCTCAAGGACGATGAAAGGGCCAGGTTGTCTCCAGCTGGGTTTGATAGAGGCTTTTAAACAGACTACTTCACCTGGTTGCACAACCTTCTCACTACTATCTAGGCGCCAAATTTTTCCCACCCCTTCTGACAGGGCTTTTTGCTCTTACACTAGATTCTGGTGCGCTTGTGCTAGCATTGGGTGTACCCTCACGGCTGAAGTGCCCTGTCCTTGGACAAGCGGTGTCAAGAGTCTTCGGACCAGGTCAGTATTGGTCCCAATGATGAGAGAACTTCTATCAGTCCCCAGGGGGCGAGAACACACCACTGCCAGGGTATTGAAGGTTTCGGCCTGTCCCGCCACACTCGGGTCGTAAGTGAGCTTAATGGGTAGGTAGCCGTCATAAGGAAAATTCTGGGTCCCTAGGCTCCATATCTCTAATTCCTCCAGCTTCTGTAGTGGCAAGTGTTTGAGATGCTTTTCATAGAAGTCTCTGTAAAGTAGAGTCACTTGGGCTCCAGTATCCAACAGGGCTTTGACATAGATTCCTTCCACTTGAATGGGGACAATTGGAGAAGGTCCCACCAGTTTAGGAGGGGATCCATGGGGAGTGGCAGGTTTAGCCTGTTTGGTGAGTCGTATCCTGGCTCCTCTCTTTCAGAGATTCTGATCCTGCTTTCGTTTCTGTTTGGCTCTGGGGGTCTGGTGCGCATTAACTCTCTGATGCCGGGTAGTCTGAGTCGAAGGGAGGGGGACACTGGGTTGCTTGGGGGCGACAACTGCGGCCTCGTGTGAGTGTTTGAAATTTAGCTGCAGTTTCTTAGTGTCACTGATTTTTTTGGAGCTTGCTGATGTAGCAGGGCGCCCGGCTGATTCCTTCACCGGGGCCCTCTGAAGTTTCCTGCCAGCTTTTGGTGCAATGTTTCTGGCTTTGGACTTGGGCATACTCGTCTATAGTGTCCAACTCCTCTGCAGTTGAAACAGGACTCTTGTTTTCCACAACTGTAGAGCTTGGCAACTCCTTGGGTTTTGGAGCTCCCTGATCGAATGGAATAGTGGACCTGGCGGTCAACAGAGCCATCATCTCTATCAGTTGTGACACCTGGGTCTTGAGAAGCTCGATCTGAGGGTTGCCATCAGCTGCACTAGCCATCTTGCCTCTAACAGATTTTGGCCTTTGGATTTTTTCCTTTTTCCTCTCAAGGATGGCCTCCTCTTCACGCACAATTCGGATCAGGTCTGGATACTTCAGGATTCCACCATCTTGATGGGCTCTTAACTGGAACATGATTGGGTCCAAAGGCTGGGCACCCCTCAAGACTTGCTTGGCTCAGATTTCATCGACCTTCCGGGGGTCTAGACCCTTTTTCAACAAGATCTGGTGTATGATCTTTTCCAAATGCCTCATGTACTCTGAAAGCTTTTCTCCCTCATTTTGATAAGTGTGCTCCAATTGATAGATCAGGTCGCCCAAACACATCCTGCAGAATGTCTAAGAAGTCCTGAGCCACACAGTTTCGCTTGCTGAACTTCAAATTTCAGATAGCTTCTGAAACAGGCCCTCTTAAGCTCTCCACGATTCTCTGTTTCTTGTGAGTCTCAGGGATGTCCCATTCATCCAGGGCTTGTGAGGTCTGCTCCAACCATTCTTCAAAGTTGTCTTCCTCTGAAGGTACGGGCCGTCTTCCAGTGAAAACGCTGAGTTTCTGGTATGCATTTCCAGGGTATGTGGGATTGCCCTTCTGGCATTTTGCCACAAAGTTCCCTAAGGCTGTAAAGAGCTCTGGTTCAACCGTGGCCGAATGTGACCGGGTGGGAACTTTTGCTTTGGCTGATTTCACCTGCGTGGAGCTGGTAGGACTTTCATCTGGTCCCTCTGGGTGTGTCAGGTAAAACTTGGTCTTATCAGCTAATCTCACACTTGTGCCTTTAAAGTTCTCAGGGACTCCCTTCCTCCACTCCAACAATGCATAAGTGTGGGAGGTCCCATGGTCTGGTCTGACAGCGACCACCATTGCCTTTCTGTCTGGGGACAGTGCCTTCACCACTCAGCTGATTTGTTCTTCCTCCCAAACATCTCCCCAGAGCTCAATCACAACGCTCGCCTCAGAGCAGACGCCTTCTGCTTTGCACCACTGCGCCACTGTGAGGGGGTCCATTCTGGAGTTCATGAGGGTGGGCTTTATTGAAGAGTAACAGTAATCCCGGACGAGCCCCCACGTGTAGCACTGACCCCCGAAGGAGCTGCTGATATTTGATTGGGCCTGTACTCTGCTATTCCACCCCCAATAACTCAATAGCTCAACACACTTGACACAGCTGTGGAACAGTTTTGGTGTGAAGCTAAACAACAAAGGACAATCTCACAATAACAATATACCAATAATGTACCTTTACCATTACCTGGGTATCCGTTGTTCCACCTGTAGGAGAATGATCAACATGTCACACCAATTGTAATTAACCAGAGTGTAATTTTACTGAGACTGGCATAAACAGTAGTTACAATAACTGCACTGTCACACAAACATAATATGACAATGCGATAAGGATTCACAAATTATTAATATGTAAAGATTTCTTGAATGACCCCTGCAGGCACTTCTCCCGGTGGAACTAGTGCCCAGAGTGACAATGCCTTGACACTGGGCACCTTCCCACTTACAGCACGCTGCACTAAGCACACAAATGCAAGGTTATCAAACACATTACAGTACAGTTTGCTCAAGAGCTCCCCCTGAGTTATGATGTGGTCCTTTGTTACTGTAATGCCACGTACACATGAGCGGACTTTTGACTGGACTGGTCCGACGGACCGAGTCTGGCGAACAATCCGATCATGTGTGGGCTTCATCGGACCTTCAGCAGACTTTTCCAGTCGAAAATCTGACGGACTTTTAGATTTGAAACATGCTTCAAATCTTTCCAACGGACTCGAGTCTGGTCGAAAAATCTGCTTGTCTGTATGCTAGTCCGATGGACAAAAACCCACGCTAGGTCAGCTATTGGCTACTGGCTATCAACTTCCTTATTTTAGTCCGGTCGTACGTCTTCACGTACGAATCCTTTGGACTTTGGTGTGATCGTGTGTAGGCAAGTCCGTTCGTTCAAAAGTCTGTCAGAAGTCCGTCAAAAGCCCATCGAAAGTCCGTCGGAAAGTCCGTCGGACCGGTCCGGTCGAAAAGTCCGCCCGTGTGTATGCGGCATAACTGAACACAAGGCCTCTCAGTGAAAGTTTTTGTTTCTGGTCTTCTGTCTTCTGCTAGCTATTATACTGCAGTGTTTGTAATCCAAGGGTTTAACAAGCAAAAAAGTAACATAAGCTGGTGATTTAGAACAGTTCCTGCGGTGCACACACTTATAACTACCTCCAGTATAGTTATCTCTGAACAGCCACAGTGTCAGCTCTTAGTAAAATATAGGCTTGAGGCCTGCTTGAACTCAATCTATTTGAATGAGACCCCTCTGCGGAACTGCAGGTCTCAGCAACACTGTGGTATGAGTCTAAGTGTGTTAAGTCTCCGCTCCGCGTCTCTGAGTCCTGCCGCCAGCTTCGTCACGCTGCTCCACTCTGCAAGATGACTGGGACACTCAAATGGCTCCGTCATGTGTCTCTGGATCCTTCCCGATCTAATCACACTGTTTTTCCAGCACACTGGGATAGGGCAGAGTCCGTGGTTTGCTCCGCTCCAAAAGATGCAGGTCGCGCTCTCTGGAACACCTCCTCACAGATCCTTGCAGGCAGGCCACGCATCCAGAAGAGATAGAAAATCGCCACGCCGGGCCTTTTATTACCTACCCAGCATGCAGTTCAGTCACTCAGTGTTCATGGTTAGGTGAGTGAGCATTGTGGGTAGGTCAGTCCGTTTTGGCAAAGCCATTAAATCGCTTCCTGTATAGCTATTATATAAAAAAAAAATAAAATAAATCTATTCACAAGTATACCACTGGAGGGAGCCAAATACCAGTTTATAGCATTGTCTACCATTTAACATGGCAAAAATGCCAGCGCTACATATATACTACAAGGACTGCACTATATACTCTGAACTGTATTATATATACTACAAGAACTGCACTATATACTCTGAACTGTATTATATATACTACACAGATTGCACGATATACTCTGAACTGTATTATATATACTACACGGACTGCACTCTATACTCTGAACTGTATTATACAGTCAGGTCCATAAATATTGGGACATTGACACAATTCTAATCTTTTTGGCTCTATACACCACCACAATGGATTTGAAATGAAATGAAGATGTGCTTTAACTGCAGACTTTCAGCTTGTATATGTGCGTCACACTTTTTAAGGGACCAAAAGTAATGGGACAGATTAACAATCATCCATGAAACTTTCACTTTTTAATACTTGGTTGCAAATCCTTTACAGTCAATTAAAGTCTGATGTCTGGAAGGCATAGACATCACCAGACGTTGGGTTTCATCCATGGTGATGCTCTGCCAGGCCTCTACTGCAACTGTCTTCAGTTCCTGCTTGTTCTTGGGGAATTTTACCTTCAGTTTTGTCTTCAGCAAGTGAAATGCATGCTCAATCGTATTCAGGTCAGATGATTGACTTAGCCATTGCATAACATTCCACTTCTTTCACTTAAAAAACTCTTTAGTTGCTTTCGCAGTATGCTTCAGGTCATTGTCCATCTGCACTGTGAAGCGCCGTCCAATGAGTTCTGAAGCATTTTGCTGAATATGAGCAGATAATATTGCCAGAAACACTTCAGAATTCATCCTGCTGCTTTTGTCAGCAGTCACATTATCATTAAATACAAGAGAACCAGTTCCATTGGCAGCCATACATGCCCACGCCATGACACTACCACCACCATGCTTCACTGAAGAGGTGGTATGCTTTGGATCATGAGCAGTTCCTTTCCTTCTCCATACTCTTCTACTCTAGTACAAGTTGATCTTGGTCTCTTCTGTCCATAGGATGTTGTTCCAGAACTGGGAAGGCTTTTTTAGATGTTGTTTGGCAAACTCTAATCTGGCCTTCCTGTTTTTGAGGCTCACTAATGGTTTACATCTTGTGGGGAACCCTCTGTATTCACTCTGGTGAAGTCTTCTCTTGATTGTTGACTTTGACACACATACACCTACCTCCTGGAGAGTGTTCTTGATCTGGCCAACTGTTGTGAAGGGTGTTTTCTTCACCAGGGAAAGAATTCTTCGGTCATCCACCACAGCTGTTTTCCCTGGTCTTCCGGGTCTTTTGGTGTTGCTGAGCTCACCGGTGCTTTCTTTCTTTTTAAGGATGTTCCAAATAGTTGATTTGGCCACACCTAATGTTTTTGCTATTTCTCTGATCGGTTTGTTTTGTTTTTTCAGCCTAATGATGGCTTGCTTCACTGATAGTGACAGCTCTTTGGATCTCATATTGAGAGTTGACAGCAACAGATTCCAAATGCAAATAGCACACTTGAAATGAACTCTGGACCTTTTATCTGCTCCTTGTAAATGGGGTAATGAGGGAATAACACACACCTGGCCATGGAACAGCTGAGCAGCCAATTGTCCCATTACTTTTGGTCCCTTAAAAAGTGTGAGGCACATATACAAAGTGTTGTAATTCCTACACCGTTCCCCTGATTTGGATGTAAACACCCTGGGGTGCTCCTCGGCGGGCGAACTAGCCGCGAGTGCCCCATTTGTTTGTTTGTTCTACGAACAAATGAACACCCGATGTTCGAGTTGTCCCGATGTTCGACTCAAACATCGGGGCAATCCCAACAGAGTTTACTACCACTTTAAATGTTTTGTTGCAGTACCAGGCAGCTCCTGTACTGGGTGCATCCAGCTCAGTTCTTATGTGGACTTCCTGAAGTTTCTCTAAGGAACTTTGGAAATGGGTCCCCTGGCTCTAACTGGAGCTGGGACCAAGATGTCCTCTTCAGCTATGTGTCCCAGAGGGCCACAGCTATTAGGTTGGGTCTCTTCCCACAGGACAAGGACCCTGCTGTTTTAGGTCCTGGCTATTTATACACACACATCAGCCCCTACTGGCCATTCTTCCTGCCAGGGATTGCTATACTGTAGGTGCAACTGTGCAGGGTACACAGTACACTAACTGGAAATACTTCAAGAGCCTGCCTGTGCTATTAATAGGATCAGAAGAAGCACACAAGCACCTGTCTTCAGATAGCTATACTGTAGGTGCAACTGTGCAGGGTACACAGTACACTAACTGGAAATACTTCAAGAGCCTGCCTGTGCTATTAATAGGATCAGAAGAAGCACACAAGCACTTGGCTTCAGGTAGCTATACTATAGATGCAACTGTGCAGGGTTACACAGTACACTAACTGTAAATACTTCAAGAGCCTGCCCGTTCTATTAATAGGATCAGAAGAAGCACACAAGCACCTGTCTTCAGGTAGCTATACTGTAGGTGCAACTGTGCAGGGTACACAGTACACTAACTGGAAATACTTCAAGAGCCTGCCTGTGCTATTAATAGGATCAGAGGAAGCACACAAGCACCCGTCTTCAGGTAGCTATACTGTAGGTGCAACTGTGCAGGGTGCACAGTACACTAACTGGAAATACTTCAAGAGCCTGCCTGTGCTATTAATAGGATCAGAAGAAGCACACAAGCACTTGGCTTCAGGTAGCTATACTGTAGATGCAACTGTGCAGGGTTACACAGTACACTAACTGTAAATACTTCAAGAGCCTGCCTGTGCTATTAATAGGATCAGAAGAAGCACACAAGCACTTGGCTTTAGGTAGCTATACTGTAGGTGCAACTGTGCAGGGTTACACAGTACACTAACTGGAAATACTTCAAGAGCCTGCCTGTGCTATTAATAGGATCAGAAGAAGCACACAAGCACCTGTCCTTAGGTAGCTATACTGTAGGTGCAACTGTGCAGGGTACACAGTACACTAACTGGAAATACTTCAAGAGCCTGCCTGTGCTATTAATAGGATCAGAAGAAGCACACAAGCACTTGGCTTCAGGTAGCTATACTGTAGGTGCAACTTGCAGGGTTATACAGTACACTAACTGTAAATACTTCAAGAGCCTGCCTGTGCTATTGTTCTGTCCACCAGATGTCTTGCTGATTATTTGTACCTTATTTGTACCTGTGTTGTTAAATTAACATGCATAGCTATAGCTATACAGTAGGTGCAACTGTGCAGGGTACACAGTACACTAACTAGAAATACTTCAAGAGCCTGCCTGTACTATTAATAGGATCAGAAGAAGCACACAAGCACCTGTCCTCATGTAGCTATACTGTAGGTGCAACTGTGCAGGGTACACAGTACACTAACTGGAAATACTTCAAGAGCCTGCCTGTGCTATTAATAGGATCAGAAGAAGCACACAAGCACTTGGCTTCAGGTAGCTATAATGTAGGTGCAACTGTGCAGGGTACACAGTACACTAACTGGAAATACTTCAAGAGCCTGCCTGTGCTATTAATAGGATCAGAAGAAGCACACAAGCACCTGTCTTCATGTAGCTATACTGTAGGTGCAACTGTGCAGGGTACACAGTACACTAACTGGAAATACTTCAAGAGCCTGCCTGTGCTATTAATAGGATCAGAAGAAGCACACAAGCACTTGGCTTCAGGTAGCTATACTGTAGATGCAACTGTGCAGGGTTACACAGTACACTAACTGTAAATACTTCAAGAGCCTGCCTGTGCTATTAATAGGATCAGAAGAAGCACACAAGCATCTGTCTTCAGATAGCTATACTGTAGGTGCAACTGTGCAGGGTTACACAGTACACTGACTGTAAATACTTCAAGAGCCTGCCTGTGCTATTAATAGGATCAGAAGAAGCACACAAGCACCTGTCTTCAGGTAGCTATACTGTAGGTGCAACTGTGCAGGGTACACAGTACACTAACTGTAAATACTTCAAGATCCTGCCTGTGCTATTGTTCTGTCCACCAGATGTCTTGCTGATTATTTGTACCTTATTTGTACCTGTGTTGTTAAATTTACATGCAAAATGTGTAATTTACTTAAGACAATCATATGTGGTGTGCAGGCTCCATCTAGCATTCCTTTTTGGTATTGCTGCAGTTCTGTTTATTTGTTTTATTGTATGTGTAATTAAGGAAGTTGTCAGCAAGCAGGGAATTCTGAGTAGAATCTTAACAGGAAGTGAACCAGCCACCATTCTTTTCAACACATTGCAGGAAACAAGACATGTCTTTCTCAATCTATTGTCATCACCCCTTAGAGAACTTAAAAAGTACGTTTTTATTATCTGATCTTGTACTGTATATCATTGTTTATAGAATGTATGCTGTATTGTATGAGATATTGTACTTATTGAAGTCTATTTCTGTTATTTTGTAGTTTCATCTGGCTTGTTCTAATAAAACTGAGATCAAAGAAATATGGTATCTACAGTTATTGGGATAAGGAGGTTTAGCTAGCTGTCCCAGAGACAGAACAGCTATTAATAGGATCAGAAGAAGCACACAATCACCTGTCTTCAGGTAGCTATACTGTAGGTGCAACTGTGCAGGGTACACAGTACACTAACTGGAAATACTTCAAGAGCCTGCCTGTGCTATTAATAGGATCAGAAGAAGCACACAAGCACTTGGCTTCAGATAGCTATACTGTACTGTACTGTAGCTATACGGTAGCGCTGTGATTGGTCAAGCATGCGGGTCATAGTGCATGCTTGGCCAATCATCAGCCAGCAATGCACTGCAATGCTGCAGTGAATTATGGGCCATGACACACCACTCGAATTGCCACGAACGGCCCATAATGTTCGTAATTCAACGAACGGCCGAACACACGATGTTCGAGTCGAACATGCGCTCGACTCGAACACAAAGCTCATCCCTAGTGCACAGACAGCAAACCAATGTTACAGGGGTGATAACCCTTCCCTATGTTTTCCAAAAAGCTTAAAAATAGATTTTTCTGGCTGGAACAAAAATGTGCCAGTTCAAAATTACAAACAGATCCTACTTTACAACAAACCTACAGTCCCTGTCTTGTTTGTATACTGCTGTTCAGAGTATATAGGGCCTGGGGGCCCCACGCCTTTCCTTTTTTTAATGTGGGTGCGGGGTTCCCCTTAATATCCATACAGGATCCAAAGGGCCTGGTAATGGACTGGGGGGGGGGGGGGCCAAGCCGTTTGTCTCACTGATTTTCATCCATATTGCCAGGACCCGACATTACATTAAAGCCGCAAGCAGTTTTAAGTTACTTTTATACCTTCACAAATGTCATTTTGTGCAGGGACTGTTCTAAGCACGGGAAACACGCACCACTTTACAGGCATACTATAGACACCCCCCAGATATGATATTTAAAGGAATATTTCAGTTTTTTTTCACTTTAAGCATCAGTAAAATCACTGCTCCCGAAAAAACGGCCCTTTTTAAAACTTTTTTTTGCATTGATACATGTCCCCTGGGGCAGGACCCGGGTCCCCAAACCCTTTTTTAGGACAATAACTTGCATATTAGCCTTTAAAATTAGCACTTTTGATTTTGAACATTCGAGTCCCACAGACTTTAAAGGGGCTCTAAAGTTCGCACAAACTTTCGGTCCATTCGCAGGTTTTGGTGCAAACCGAACCGGGGGGTGTTCGGCTCATCCCTAGCCACAAGACATGGTCTGTGGTTACTTCAAATGAATTTTAGCATTTTCCTTTGTTCGATTCTAGGAATATGGGCCAGAATAGGTATTGTAAGGAATCCGAAGGAATAGAGAAATTTGGGGAGGTAGACCGCTTTTTTGCACATATCCTACCGAACCATGAGAGAGGGCAGTGGCAAGTAGTTAGTAGATGTGAAAAGTGTCTGAATAGGGCTTGGTAGTTTGCCTTGTGCATAGAATCAAGGGAGGAGGAGAATTTAATACCAAGGTAGGGTAAAGTTGAAGGGCAGTAGGAATTGTAATTTTGGTAATTTGATGGTAAAGTGTTGGGTTCCGGGTGATATTTAAAGCTTTGAACTTGGCTTCGGTAACTTTCAGTCCCAAGAATACAGCAAAATTGGATAAGGTGTGAAAGAGGTTCAGTAACATAATATGTGAGGAAGAGATGTTGAAGGGGATATCAACCACAGACAACACAATTTTATGGTGAATGTTGGTGAGTTCAAGGTCATGAATAGACGTGGATTGCAGCAACAAGTGGTTCTAGAATAAAGAATTAAAGGAGTATAAGGTTAAGATCGAGGCTAAGAACCCCTCATAAAATCCCCATTTACAAAGCACATAAAACATGTACTGTTATGATATTATGTCAAAGGCTTTCTGAACATTGAGGGGAAGCAACGTGGTCTCTACTGATCGGGATTTGGGCATGATGGACCTTATCTACAGCTTAATGGGAGGGTATGAAATCTATCTGGTCTTTGTGGATGAGGTGCCTGCAGTTTAGAATTACAGGAGGTCTTCAAAAAGTTTTCACATATAACTTAGTTAAAAAAAGGTGCAGAAACTTTTTGAAGAACCCTTGTAAATTGCAAAACATAAGAAAAGGAGAGTAACACCAAGCAGCCACATAGTGCAGTAAGTAAATTTATTGAATAAACAAGTAAAAAAAGCGTGTATGCACTTGCAAGCAAAGGAGAGTACTCGGCATATCACTATGGGGAGAAGTCCAAGCCATTGATGGATGGATCAGTGAAGTTGGCACAGCTGCCATGTGGGAGAGAGGCACCGCTGCTACAGGGACCTGTAGCCGCCACAGAGAGCCCAAAGTTCCACTCCGGATCATAGCCAATCACTCTTCTTCATGTATAATCAGACAGAATGCTGGGATACATGTTTCAGGAGACAGGACACCCCTTCATCAGTGACTGAGTGTTCAGCTGCGATCCAGTGTGGAGCACACTATGTGCAGTTACTTGCATTTTTCTCATGAATAATCGCAGGTAACTGCAATGACACATAGAAAACAATATTTTTTTATTGGTCATGTTCACACTAGTACACAGTGTCTCTCTGCATCCCAGAGCTGTGCAAGATTATGCATAGTTAGTTTGCATAATGTCGCACCTTTCCTGGATGGCCCTGTATGTCACTGCACAGCAAGTTAAGCTCACCAAACTGCTGTGTGGTGACATGAATGAAAAAAAAGGAGCTGTGTGATGTGATAAAACGTGCATCACACTACCCCCTGCCATGTGTAACTGCAGCCCATAATGGCTGCTGCCCGCACACTAAACAGCTCCAGTTTAGTGTGCGGGCAAGAGTGAATGGGCCCTTTAAGTCAAAAAGTGAATAGTAAATCTCTCAAATGACACAAAACCTGATGGATATAAATCATTACCTACTTAATGTAAAATGGAAAAATGTGTTGGATTAAGCTATACATTAAAGAATAATACCAATAAACATAGAAAATTCAAGTTGGAGTGGATTTATTACATTAAAGCCAACCCCTCATTGTTGCATATCTTATGTAGCCAGGTTCTTGGCTAGCAGAGGGAGCAGCTATAAGGACAATGTGTTGTAGCTGCACTAGACTCTCGGGTGAAGGAGGGGGGGAGTGGACAGTTTTCTGAGGCTGCGGGGCGGAGGACCTTCTCTTGCTGTAAGGAAATCGGAGCAGTGTGCACCTCTGCTCCAGTGTGTGCACTTGCCAGCCACAACCTGAGGCTTGAGATCGTGAACCAGACAGCTGGGAGCAAGAGTCACCAGAGAGGGGAACTGTTGACAGCCAAATAACCAGATCGGTTCTGTTGTGTGCATGGGACTGGTGAACAGTAGCTTGCTGTATTTAAATTACCACTGCTAGTGGAAGGAGAGAAAGAGGGACTCACTATCTACCTATCAGCCTCGAAGCACTGCATGCAGAGCTGTAAAGGGACAGTACTTATGTTTACCATCTTAAAGACTGGACCCCAGCGAATAGCCGACAGAAGGATGAGAGCCAGGAGCCAACTATCTATTCACTGCTTTACAGGGACCATATATTTAGTTGCTCATAGTCAGAGGTACCCCTTGTAGGTTATACATATGAAGTGCACTCTGAGATATTTATTGGCTGACTGCAAAAAAGCTACTGTGCTGTTATATATAATTTTTGATACTGTTCAATGCTGATTTATGCTTTTGTAGTACAAGGAGAGAGAGGGGCTGACCATCTACCTAGTAGCTTCAAACCACTGCATGCAGAAGTTTTAAAGGGACAGTATTTATGTGCACCACCTTAAAGACTGGACCCCACAGAATAGCCAGCAGAATGTTGAGAGGCAGGAACCAACTATCCACTGCTTCACAGGGATCATAAACTTAGTTGCTCATAGCCAGAGGTACCCCTTGTAGGTATACATATAGAGTGCACTCTGACTACTTACTGCAGAGAAGCTACTGTGCTATTGTCTATCCTTTTAGATACTGTTCATTGCTGATACTGTTTTTCGATGGATTTATGTATTTGTGGTAAAATTGTTAAAATTGAGTTGCTACAACTCAATGCTCATAGTGTTTAACTTACTGAGATTAAAGTTTACTGACTAATTCATTCATGCATGGTTATTTGTAAGCACAAAACACATAAACACTTCCAGCGCATAGAGTTTTGCCTCAGAGTCTACTTGTGCAGTTGACCTTCAAAAGCAATGGAACAACTTCCTTCAGGTCTGCTTGGTCGATGCAGTCCTCCTCAAATTGGCGAATGTAGAAGACAACTGTAAAAAAGCACACAGGAGAGCAGACACACCTAGTGCATTATCGAAGGTTTATGGTATAAAACAAAACCTGCAGCCAAATGGATACTTACAAAAAGAAATGTAAACAGGATACAGGTATGGTATGACTCTAAATCTCAATCCAGTGTGGGAATAGAGTTATCAACCATACCGTACTGCTGCGCGGGCAAGTTGAGCCGTTTCGGGGGACGCACCCCTTCTTCAGAGCTTCAGGTATTTGCAGCAAGCCCTTTACTCAACCAGGTGTGTCAGAGGGGACTAAACTGTATACAGAGTCAGGACATAACCTGATAAACAAAGCTTTACACTTAGAAGTTCAAAACCCACACTAGCCATTCTCCATATAGGGAATGTGTTTCCTGTAAGAGCCAGTCAGTTGAGATGAAACTGAAACACTTTCAACACAGACTGAGCTATTTCCTTCAAAGGCTTTGGCAATTTGAGGAGTATGCCCTATCCACATGCCTCATCTGCATTTGTAAAAATAATACTACATAATACACATGCACAGTAAAAAAAAGTTTAAATACACAGACAATGAAAAAAAAAAAATGTTTATTAAAGACAGTTCACAACTAAGCCAAAAAAAGGCGAAGGAATGCCGATGACATTCAAATATAAAAAAATTAAAACAGTCAAGGAGAAGAAAAAAATAAGTCTTCCACACTGCTATATCTCTTAGTAATAAAGAAAATCTGTGATTTATCCACTTAGGGCAAAGTAAAAGGTTTTTTTTTATACCCTACCTCCAACCCACTGGTGTTTTGCTGTGCTCCTTCTTCTCAGAAATACCAGTGCTTTTGCCAATTACCCGGCCACTGTAATGTGCGTAAGAGGAGTAGGTCATTAACCCAGGGTATAGTCCGACCCTCACCAACATAGTGCTTACATAGATGTAGCACCCTCCCAGGCAGGCTACTAGTGAGGATTAGGCACATTTAGCTCTTGTGGCAATGCTGTAATCAGCAGAGAAGCATGTGGCTCCTTTGGTCTGTTCTGGGCTTTTATTGCTTCCCCAATCTTCTGGAGGCTCCAAGAATATAGTGGGTGGGAGAATCAGACTAACAGCCTGAATATTTATGCAGGCTCAACCAATCTGTGGGGGCGAGGGTGCCCAGATGGTGTCTGGGAGAGTGTATAAATAGTCTGGAGCCTGAGAGAGCAGGCTTCATCCCCAGGAGGAAAGGTTCCCAGCCAGAAGGGCTGCTCCATTCCTGTCAGTCCAGCTGACAATTCTGCTATTCTCATCAAGGTCCCAGCTTTGCATAAAGAAAGAAAGGATCTGCTGCACCAGGTGTATATGATAACCCAATTGCAATCTGGTAGCAGTGCTAGCCCCGGCCTGCCTCCATAGGATAATTATAAAAAGAAGAATGGCTGCACATCCAGAGGTTCCAAAATGCCTTTATTAGAAATCAACGTGAAGACACCAGGGACACCAGAATTCAGTCACGTAGACGCATTTCACACACGCACAAGTTGTATGTGTTACGCGTCTACGTGACTGAATTCGGGTGTCCCTGGTGTCATCACGGTAATTCCTAATAAAGGCATTTTGGAACCTCTGGATGTGCAGCCATTCTTCTTTTTCCCAGCTATGCATAGCTGGGGGACCTATCCTACTGCAAATTTCTTTTGGAGCTATGAGAAAGGGGTTCTACTTGTGATCCAGTCTGTCTGTCTGAGTCTGAGGGAGACATCCAAGCCCCAGGGACACTGTGAGTACAGATCTAAGAGAGAAATATCCCAGTGACTATTGCTGTTATGAACCCCGCTGCACTAAGTTGAAGGCTTACCTGGCCTGGAAAATTGCTAATGGTGTCCCAGTGCTGTCCACTTCATGTCCTACTGCTTTAGAAACTGTTCTGAGAAGTAGCTACAAAGAGAAGAGTATCCTCATATTCCTGCTTAGTGTTCTGGAGTATCCCACAGCTTCCCTAAACCCCATCCAAGTTAAACTGCAATACATATTAAAATAGGCAAACCCTAGTCTGTTTTCCCATTTTTTACCCTCTCACCAACGACCAGGCCGATTAGATGTCTTCCGGATAGTATCTCGTGTACTGACACTCATGCAGCGGATCCGCTGTATCGATCTCCTGATGTGAAGCTCAGTACACTGGTTGGTAGGCGACCGGAGTAGTGCTGGATGGATGTCAGATGAACAGCAACAGAACTAGGCCCCTCTTATCTGGGTTGGAATGTGGTATGCCGCGTGGTAGGCTGCGACCCCTCTCTCCATGCACGGAGAAGTCTGTCACACATCAGGCCCAGGAGGAAGAGAGCTCCGCACGGGCTTTTTGCTTATTTTATAGCTACTCCCAGCAAATTTCCCTGGTGGTAGTGAAAACCTCTGGGATATATAGTCCAGGCGCCTAAACATGCAAAGCCATTATCGGTCTGAGGGACTACACTTGATAACACTGAGCACTAGAGGGACATGCAATGCCATGCATGGAAATTGAGCTACTGTTTTTCTAATCATATTAGTCAGTTGTTACAAAAAAGGTTTTGAACAGTTTCTTTCTTTTTTTTTTTTCTTTGCTGTTTTTTTTTTTTTTTTTGATGATGACCCCATTTCCAGTTCATAAGATATGGCAAAATATATTTTGTGCATCCAAAAAAACAGGAAATAGTCTTAACTTGGCACAAGCTCTTGCTGGATAATGGTTTGGTGGCATGTAAGTTTAGGGCTAACCATCTGCAGATAATATATTACATCTGCCTGTGAGTTTGGAAACCACAAGCAGGAAGCAGCCCACATATTCAGAAAGTTCTCTTCTATTTATATTGCTCAATGTGGCCTGGATAGTTACAAACATTACTGGTGTGACCTGGAAATTGTAATAAATGCTGTAATTGAATAATGTCAGTTTTAGTGTGAGAGTGGGCACCCTGGACTCCATAAGGACAATTTGAGGTTAAACTATTTTTATCTTAAACAAATGTCATTTTAACACCCACACTATTAATTAGCATTTTAGTTGTTAGTTTTGGCCTGTGTGAGGACATTAGAGATAACATTCATATATCAAGTTCATAGCAGAAAAGGAAAAAAATACTTTTTTTAAATTAATTTTATTGAACAAATAGCACTTGGTAATGACACTAAATCTGAACTACAGGCAAATAGCTCAATACACAGATGAAATACATTTATGTGAGCTGTTTTATCTGTGAAAGGATGTATACTACTGTTCATCCAGTCTTAAGATTTACACAGCTCTGCCACATCCTGCCTGGCAAAGCAGAAGACTTGATTTTTCTCTGCTAAAGCAGTTGGCTGTTTATAGACAAGTACTTCCTGTCCCTGCTAGCTGGGTCAGAAATCCCGATTTTCAGGGACATTTAAAGAATAGAGACAGAACTGAGCCACATGACCTTATACATAGGGGCTGCTGCTGCTTGCTGTATTTCACCCAGACTCTGATTAATGCTCTCCTTGCCCAGCCTGTCAGTTTAGGTGGACGGCCCTGCCTTCGTAGGTTTGCAGTTGTGCCATGCTCTTTCCATTTTCGGATGATGGATTGAACAGTGCTCCAGGAGATGTACATAACCTAACCCTGCTTTAAACTACTCCACAACTTTATCCCTGACTGGTGTGTTCCTTGGCCTTCAGAATGCTGTTTGTTCAATAAGGTTCTCTAACAAACCTTTGAGGGCTTCACAGAACAGCTGCATTTATACTAAGAATAAATAACACACAGGTGGACTCTATTTACTAATTAGGGGACTTCTGAAGGCAACTGGTTCCACTAGATTTTAATTAGGGGTATCAGAGTAAAGGGGGCTGAATACAAATGCATGCCACACTTATATTTGGAAAACCATTTATCATTTTCCTTCCACTTCGCAATTATGTGACACTTTGTGTTGGTCTATCACATAAAATCCCAATAAAATTAATTTGCGTTTTTTGGTTGTAACATGACAAAATGTGGAAAATTTCAAGGGGTATGAATACTTTTTCAAGGCACTGTATACACTTAAAGTGTTTGATACCCCAGATTTTCATATTTTTGATACAGTATGTGCCTGCTGTACTATGTACTTGTATAAAATCTCTGTTGCTCGTGCCAGTTCCTCTGTTTTCCTATTAAAAACTGACCACACTAAGCAGGAGAACACATCGTGGTCAGTTCTATAGCTGTGCTGGGAACTCAGCCTGCTCTCCTACAATGATCAGACTTGTCCTGACACCCCCCCCCCCCGCACAGCCATTCACCAAGGAACTCAGTGTACTGTTCCTTCTCCACCCCCCAGCTCTCATGCAGCTGAGAACATAAAAATGGGGGAGAAAGGTATTTATAATAGTTTTTTTTCCATACCTTCTGCTGTCCTTAACTGTGCAACCACTCATTATTGACCCTTTGCATTGACTACACTTCCATCTGATTCCATCCAGCTACTACTTGTTACTGACTTTTTGGCTTATTCATCGTTTGAAAATCCAGAGGGCCACGACCTGGCATTAGCACACAGCGAAACCCATCTCCACCATCAGGAGCTCTGGTGAAGACCAGCTAGTGCTTAGACCCTGTACCTCAAGTGAGCCCATGTCATCTGCTACAGGGATCTGCTTGTGTATTTCCAGCTCAATACTCATGAACCTCTCTACTGCTACAACCACTTGCCTCCCAGCCTGATCCTAGACTGTGACATAGTAGTTTCTCTGCTCCTTATCACTCTGATTTAATTACTGGCTAACTTTCCAAGAAGGGAATCCCTCCTGTTCGAGTCTTGGGTGGAGACACTGCCAATTTTATTGTCAAACCCACTCTTCCACTTAGCAAAAGTTTTGGTCCTTCTATTTACTTACGGGTTTAGTGCAATATCTTGTTTGGGGAAGGCCATTTTCTCATAACCCCCCAAAAGAGGGCACATTTATATTTTGCATTCCCTGGTTTTCTCCTTTCTCCCCTTATCATTATGCTAAAAAAATATTAAGTAAAACCTGTTTTCAAAACATACTTTAGTTTACTACTCAATTACATCATCGCTATATTTTCATGCTCTTTTATACAATTTAGGCAGACCATGGCTGGTGCGGGGGGAGGAGGGGATGTCAGGGTTCTTTGCATAGCTTCCAGAAAACAGAAAGCTGTGGTAACGCCAACATGTGATGCTTGTTGGCAGAACAACAGCATGGTTGCTAATAAACTGACAATACTGTATACATTATACCTATCTATGCAGCAGATGGCGCTGCAGTATTATAGTGTGTATTTTATTTATTTATTTTATTTATTTCAGGTACTTATATAGCGCCGTCAATTTACGCAGCGCTTTACATATACATTATACATTCACATCAGTCCCTACACCCTCAAGGAGCTTACAATCTAAGGTCCCTAACTCACATTTATACATACTAGGGACAACTTAGACAGGATCCAATTAACCTACCAACATGTCTTTGGAGTGTGGGAGGAAACCGGAGTGCCCGGAGGAAACCCACGCAGACACAGGGAGAACATGCAAACTCCAGGCAGGTAGTGTCGTGGTTGGGATTTGAACCAGCGACCCTTCTTACTGCTAGGCGAGAGTGCTACCCACTACACCACTGTGCCGCCCTATAATACGAAGAAGTAATGAGAGGATGTACAGTCTGTATTAGGAATGAGCTTTCTGTTCGAGTCGAACATCGACTGTTCGATCGTTCGACAAAGATCAAACATTATGGGGCGTTCGCGCCAAATTCGAGCGGCACATCACGCCCCATAATGCACTGCTTCATCGCAGTGCAATTATGGCTCAGGGGGTTAAGTCCACGCCCCACACTATATAAGGCCGCCTGCACGTTGGCCTTGTGTAGTGTGTTCTTGGCGGCGAGAGACATATAGAGAGAGAGAGAGTGTAATTGTATTTATTTTGAGCAGGCAGTTAATTCAGTTAGCTGCAGTGTATTTAGTATATATATACATCCCGGCTATGTATATATATATATATATATATATATATATATATATATATATATATATATATATACACTGTACTGTTTCTAATATACTTCAGGCAGGCAGTTGATTGCAGTGTATTTAGTATATATCCCGGCTTTGTCTATCTATCTATCTATCTATCTATCTATCTATCTATCTATCTATCTATCTATCTATCTATCTATCTATCTACTGTATCTATACACTTTTTCCAGTTTAGCTAGGTCTCACTGCAGACCGTTCCTAGTGTACTGTTTCTAATATACTTCAGGCAGGCAGTGCCTGAAGTGCTCAGCTGCAGTGTATTTAGTATATATATATATGCATCCCAGTTTTGTATATATATATATATATATATATATATATATATATATATATATACTGTATACTGTAGCTAAATCTGACTGCAGGCCATTCCTGGTGTACATATTCAAATACACTTTCAGGCAGGCAGGCCAGGCATGTTATTCAGTGATCTGCAGTGCATAAAATATATATACTGTCTCCTACATATATATCCACTGCATTCTAGTCTAGGCAAGCCTATATCTGACTGCAGGCCATTGCTGGTGCACGTTTTCAAATACACTTTCAGGCAGACAGGCCAGGCAAGTGATTCAGTGATCTGCAGTGCATCAAATATATATACAGTCGCCTACATATATATCCACTGCATTCTAGTCTAGCCAAGCCTATACCTGACTGCAGGCCATTCCTGGTGTAATTTTTCTAGTAAACTTCAGGTGGTGTTTTGATAATCCAATTTTACAGCATGTCTGGAAGGCCACCAAGGAAAGGCAGATGCTCACAGGCCACTAAAAGAGGGCAAGCAGGCTCTGTGTCTACAGCCAATAGTGAAAAAAATTTGCTAAATACCACGCTGTCCAAAGAAGGGGGGGGGGGATGCTGCCAGCACCGCAAATGACAATTGCAAAAAGTAAATTGGGAAAGTGATGGTGCAGCGCTAGTGACAATTTAAAATTTAAGTGGGCAGTCTAAAGTGCATAGATGACCTAATACACATCTAAAATATATCAAAATTAGAATAATTGTGAAGATATCAAACAGTATACATGTGCAATATTGAAAAAATGATAACAGGTGATTAAACCGATATATAACAAGCATATAAAATGCAGTGATATCAGGTGATTAAACCAATGTATACCATACATATAAATGCAGTGATGTCAGGTGATTAAACCAATATATACCATACACATAAAATACAGTGAACAACTTATTATAAACTCAAAAGCAATAATAGAAAAAATGAATGAATAAAGAAAGAGTCCACTGAGTGAGAAAAAAGTGTTTGATGAAAATGGAAATGTCCAAAACATATGTATCTTGATGCTCCAAATAGTAATTATCAAGCCACCACTAAACGTGCATGAAAAAGGGGGGGGGAATGGAGCACCGCCACCAATAACACTGAGGCTTACCGGAAAAAGTAGATTCAGTAGGACATACGCCCTATGAATCAAACAGACTTGTCGGTGATTCTTCACCAAAGATAATAAGGCCCAGATGGATATAGGCATTGGTAGAATTGGGTAAAAAAAATCTTCTCACAAGGACCACCGGTCGACAAGAAAGGAGGCTCCAAGATATATAAAAGGTCTCATGGATTCAAACGTATAAGGCCAAAAAGGGATAAAAAACGCACATAGCGTGAATCCGCATAACACAAAATTTATTAAAAAATGAAAGATTTACACTCACATTTAGAAGAGGTAAAACAAGCGCTTGTTAATCCATAAAATGATGCAATGGGAACAGCAGGCTCGACCCTACAGCCAACAGTGCCTGCCGTGGACACGGTGCATCCTCAGCACGTGGCCGTGGGGCACGCTTGTCCTTTTTTTCGACAGCTGGCCGTGTTGAGCCACAACATGCAGAAGAGTTGGTAGAGTGGATCACAAAGCCGTCCTCATCCTCCTCATCCTCTGTCACCCAGGCTAAGAGAAGTTTGGCTGCCAATGCAGCTGCCAAAATGGCCTATTCCATCTGCTCAATGGCATCAGTCACTCCTTCCCTTGCCCCACCATCATGTCCTGAGGAGTCCCCCGAACTGTTCGACCACAGTGTCAGGTACATACTGCAGGAGGATGCGCAGCGTTTGAAGGCTCTGAAGATGGTACCCAGGTTGAGGATGAAGGCAGTAACATGAGCCCAGAGAGAGGGGGTGACCAAGAAGGACAAGAAACTGGCAGTCATGTTCCCCCAGCTGCAGGATACTGGCAGTGGCGAGGAGGGAGGGGATGATGAGGTCACCGACTCTACGTGGGTGCCTGATAGAAGAGAGGAGGAGGCACATTTCCAACGTGGCAGGATGCCCTCCAGGGGCCAGCCTAAGGACAGCCAACAGACTGCATCACACCGCAGAGCTCTGCATGTGCAGGGCACTGCTGACTCCGCGCGTTTTTTCAAAATTTCTTTGGTGTGGGCCTTTTTTGAGACGTGTGCAGCAGATCGCACCATTGCTGTTTGCAACATATGTCTGAAGCGTATCAAGCGTGGCCAAAACAGCAGCTGCTTGGGCACCACATGCTTGACCAGACATATGTCAAGCTCCCATGCATTCCTTTGGCAACAGTACTTAAAAGACCACCAAAGAACAAGGTGGATCTCTCCTTGCTCCTCATCAGCTGGGATCTCCAACCCCACTATACCTTCAGTCCTCTCAGAGACCTGCACTGAGAGGAATGAAGGTGTAGAATTAGGTGTCCCAAGCACTTGCGCGCAATCTGCTAGCGGTACACCTAAATCCGATTGTAGCAGGCAAATTTCCCTACCCCAGTTGCTAAACTGTCGAAAGAAATTCGTCCCCAGCCATCCACATGCTCAGCAGCTGAATGCTAGTTTGGCTAAATTGCTAGCACTCCAACTGCTGCCTTTTCAGCTGGTAGACTCTGTTACCTTTCGAGAATTTGTGGAATGTGTGGTACCTCAGTGGCAAGTTCCCAAACGCGATTTTTTTTCTCGGAAGACCATTCTGGCTCTCTATCGGCATGTGGAAGGCAATGTCTTGGCCTCGTTGTACAGGGCGGTCAGCGGTAAGGTGCATATTACCGCTGACTCATGGTCCAGCAGGCATGGACAGGGACATTACCTTTCTTTCACGGCGCACTGGGTAACCCTGCTCTGTTGGCAGCTGGGAAGGATGCAGGACAGGGTGCAGTAATGTTGGAGCTTGTTCCGCCACCACGCCTCCAAAATGCTGGTAGTGGTGATTCTGCCACACCTCTTTCCTCCACCCCCTCCTCTTCTTCTTCCTCTATGGCCTCTTCCTGGGGCAGAGATTCTGGCAGCTCTGCAGGGGTAGGTTCAGAGGTGGTTGATGCCATGCCAGCTTCAGCCAGGAATGGTGGTTTGCGACAATGGCACCAACCTCCTTTCCGCCCTCCGACAAGGACACTTGACCCACGTTCCATGTTTGGCTCACATACTTAATTTGGTGGTGCAGCGGTTCTTGTGCAGGTACCAGGGCTTAAAGGATCTTCTGAGGCAGGCCGGGAAAGTCTGTGGGCATTTCCGCTGGTCATATAATGCCAGTACTCGGCTGGCTGACCTTCAAAAGGAATGCAACCTGCCCAAGAACCGCCTCATCTGTGACATGCCCACCAAGTGGAACTCAACGTTGGCAATGCTGCAGCAGCTGCACATGCAGCAGAGGGCCATCAATGAGTACCTGTGTGAGTATGGCACCAGGACAGGGTCAGGGGAGCTTGTTTTTTTTTGCTACTTCAGTGGCTAATGATCAAGGATGCATGCACTGTCCTGTCACCATTTGAGGAGGCCATGAGGATGGTGAGCAGTGACAGTGCATGCATCAGTAATACTGTCCCTCTTGTCTTCCTGTTGGAGCACACGCTGCGTGGAATAATGGACAGGGCACTTGAGGCAGAACAGAGGGAGGAAGAGGAGGACTTCCTTACCTCTCAAGGCCCCCTTTATCCAGACAGTATTCCTGCAGGCCTATCATACAGGAAAAGGAGAAGGAGGAGGATGAGGATTGTGTCAGCATGGAGGTGGAGCCTAGCACTCAGCATCAGCAGTAGTTTTCAAAGGATCGTTTTCAGTCCCCAGAAACCCATTGACTTGTACGTGGCTGGGAGGAGGTGGCTGCGGATCATGTCATCCTTAGTGACTCAGAGGACTCCGGACAGAATGCCTCAGCAAACCTACGCTGCATGGCCTCCCTGATCCTTCAAAGCCTGCAAAAGGACCCTCAGATTCGTGGTATCAAAGAGAGGAATCAGTACTGGCTGGCAACCCTTCTTGATCCACGTTACAAGGGTAAGGTTGCGGAACTTATCCAGCCTTCGCAGAGGGAGCAGAGGATGAAACATCTTCGGGAGGCCTTGCAGAAAGGCTTGTGCAATACATTTCCAGAGCCTGGGAGGTACAATTTCCTGGTCCTCCTGGACAACGTGTTGCTGAGGCTTCGGTCAGTAACAGAAGGTGGAGAAGGTGGCCGTCTGACCGATGCATTCAAACAATTTTTTAGTCCGCAGCCCCAAGGTCTGATCGGTTCCAGCAACCATCGCCAGCATTTGATTTACATGGTGCAGGAATACCTTGGGGCAAGATCAGACTTGGAGACCTTTCCAACCGAAAATCCACTGGGTTACTGGGTCTTGAGGATGGATCACTGGACAGAGCTTGCACAGTATGCAATTGAGCTACTGGCCCATCCTGTATCCAGTGTTCTGTCTGAACACACATTCAGTGCTGCTGGAGGCTTTGTAACTGATCACAGAGTGCACCTGTCCACAGACTCAGTTGATCAGCTCACCTTCATAAAAATGAATCAGTCATGTATCACCAGCTACCAAGCACCTGATGCTGATGTAACCGATTATTTTTTTATGAATGTGAGATTCCTTGAAGACTGCCTATGCAGATGCTGAGTGGTGATCCTGTTATGCTGAGTGACTATCCTATTGCTCCTCAATGTTCATTTTGATAGCTTCTAAGAACATTTTTGGTTCTGGGCACCACCACCAGTGCCTAAAGCTGAATTTTTCTGCCCCTGTTTAACAGGGGCGTGTAATTACAATTTTTGCTTTAATATTTTGCAGCAGGGCTCATTCCTGCGCTCAAATAGAGTATCTGTGAGAATGTGCAATGTTGTGGCACCAGCACCAGTGCCTAAGGCCCAATTTTTCTGCCCCTGTTTAACAAGGGCGCGTAATTGCAATTTTTGATCTAATATTTCACAGCAGGGCTCGTTCCTCGCTCCTGCGCTCAACAACAGAATCTATGAGGTGTTACAGTGTTGTGGCACCACCACCACTGCCTAAGACCCAATTTTTATGACCCTGTTTAACAGGGGCGTGTAATTACAATGTTTGATCTAATATTTCACAGCAGGGCCCGATCCTGCACCCACCAAGAGTAACTGTGGGGGCTTACAGTGTTTTGGCAACACCACCACACCACCACCAAAGGCCCAATCTTTCTGACCCTGTTCAACAGGGGTATGTAATTACAATTCTTGATATAATATTTCACAGCAGGGCCTGTTCCAGCACCCACCAAGAGTATCTGTGAGGGCTTACAGTGTTATGGCACCACCACCACCACCAAAGGCCCAATCTTTCTGCCCCTGTTCAACAGGGGCATGTAATTACAATTCTTGATATAATATTTCACAGCAGGGCCCATTCCAGCGCCCACCAAGAGTAACTGTGAGGGCTTACAGTGTTCTAGTACCACCAACACCTAAGGCCCAAATTTCTGCAGAGTATATAGGGCAGGCCGTATAGTATATACAGGCGGTCCCCTACTTTCAAACATCCGACTTACAAACGACTCCTACTTACAAACGGAGGGAGACAACAGGAAGTGAGAGGAAATCTACCCCTAGGAAGGGAAATTCTCTCCTGTAAGAGTTAATATGGGAAAAAGGTGTCTCCACTGATGCTTTATCACCAATCCTTGGTTCTCTAAAAACCCCAATTTTTCAAAATCCAATTGTCATTGGGACAGAAAGTGAGGTGAAATCTTCTGAACAGGGGCATAGACAGCAAAACAAATGCTACAGGGGTGATGATAACCCTTCCCTATGTTATCCAAAAAGCTTAAAAATAGATTTTTTTGGCTGGAGTTACACTTAAAAAATGTACTTGTTCCAAATTACAAACAGATTCAACTTAAGAACAAACCTACAGTCCCTATCTTGTTTGTAACCTGGGGACTGCCTGTATACTGCTGTTCAGAGTATATAAGGCCTGGGGGCCCCACGCCTTTTCTTTTTTTAATTTGGGTGCGGGGTTCCCTTTAATATCCATACAAGACCCAAAGGGCCTGGTAATGGGCCTGGTAATGGGGTGGGGGTTACCCATGCTGTTCTTCTCAATAATTTTCATCCATATTGCCGGGACCCGACATTACATTACAGCCACAAGCACTTTTATTCCTTTAGGAATGTCATCTTTTACAGGTTTACTATGGACACCCCCCAGGTACGATATTTAAAGGAATATTTCACTTATTTTTTCACTTTAAGCATCATTAAAATCACTGCTTCCAAAAAAACGGCCTTTTTAAAACTTACTTTTGCATTGATACATGTCCCATGGGGCAGGACCCGGGTCCCCAAACCCTTTTTAGGACAATAACTTGCATATTAGCCTTTAAAATTTGCACTTTTGATTTCTCACGTTCGAGTCCCATAGACTTTAACGGTGTTCGAATGTTCGCGCAAACTTTAGGTCCGTGCGCATGTTCTGGATGCGAACCGAATCGGGGGGTGTTTAGCTCATCCCTAGTCTGTTTCTAGTTGTGTACTTGTTTGTGTTTAGTTCCTGTTTCATGTTTCTCATGCTGTAAGACATGCATTGCAATCCTCCATAAAAGTAAAGCGTATTGCTGTATACAAGAAGCTTCCAGCGCATTATTTCAATACTCTGAACAACAATTTATGGATCCCAGGCACCCAGGCATTGGAGAGGATAATACAAGCTCATGCACTGGAAATAATTCTACAGTGAATCAGTGAGTACTGTATACAAGCTTCTGAAAGACGGCAAGTGGTTCAGATGGGAAGTTTGCAATAGCAAAGCTGGAACAATGCCAATTACCAGCTGTGGAGATTAAAGCTAGAAAAGTTTCTCAGCAAGCATGACTTTTGGCAAGTGCTGAATACAGACAGACCAACAAATGGAGAGATTGGGACAGAAACGATAGACAGGCAAAAGCGACTATAAGCTTACTAGTGGAAGATGACCAGCTTATCCACATAAGAACAGAGAAAACGGCCAAAGGTATGTGGACTTCATTACAAAAGCTGCATGAGTGTTCAAGCCTCAACAGTAAGCTATTTCTACTAAAAAAGCTTTATAACATGAGACTAGAAAAAGGTCAGAAAATGTGTGACCATGTGAAAGCTATGATAGAAATAATAGAGCAGCTGTGTGCCGTCAGAGAGGACATCAAAGATAACCATATTGTTGTCCTGCACCTCTGCAGCCTTCCAGAGACATATACTGCTCTTATTAATGCTTTAGAAACCAGACCCTAGCAGGAACTAATGTTAGAATATGTCAAAGGGAAATTATTGATGAATATGACAGAAGGAAAGAAAATATGCACCATGATGTACAAAGGCACAAAGTACAACAAAGAAAGCAAGGGCATGGTTTAGCTGTAAACGGACCGATCACTTAAAAAAAGACTGTTCTATCTGGAAAGCTGAGCAGTAAAAGCTAAAGTTATCCACAAAATAAAGAGTCAGAGCAACCACAAAGAAAACTGAAGAAACTGAAGACACTTCATGAAGTGGCACCTTTAAAGTGACACAGAGCAGCAAGCCATGCGGCTGGTGCATAGAAACCTTCTTCACAAACATTGATTACAGTGCAAAAGACAAAGTCTTCTCAGCAAACGGGAAAAGCATCACATCAGAAGGTAAAGGGCAGAGTGTCCTGAACTGCATTACATCACAAGGCAAACAGAGTAACCCTGTAAAGAAAGTGCTAAATGAACTAGAACTAGAAGGCAGCCTTCTATCAGTGAAAAGTCTTGCAAACAAGGGTCTCACAGTTAAGTCCCAGGGTGTTGAATGCACAATTCACAATAATAAGCGATTCCTTGAAAAAGGAAAACTGGATGATCACTGTAACGGAATGTTCCACACTCCGCTTGAGTGCTTTCATCATATAAAGCTTCCTCCAGTCTGAATTTAGATATCAGATCTTTCAACCGCTGACAGCCAAGAACTAGGCAGTACTCGTATTGGCTGCACAACATGAACTGCTTTTTTGAACACAGGTACACAGAGCTATTCAAACTTCTCATCAGTAGACTGTCCAATCAGCAGGACGAACTGTTGGAGGAATCCCCCCCCTTCTCACGGCTAATCTACATACAAATCCCTTAAAACCCAAGGCAGACAGACACAATATAACAATGGAATACAGCCACACCCCAAATGACCCAACAGAGAACACACCATAGTATGAGACAACATACAATATATAGATATATATAAAATATTCCAGCGTGGTTATTCAGTGAGTCCGATTAGTACAGATCAGACTGGGGTTTTCGTTCACCATGTGCCCCTAATAGACACAGGGTGACATACATAGGAGGGGCTTGGGGGAGCTGGAACAAGGGTTTTCCAATCTCTCCAAGAGATCTTGGGTTCCACGGGCCCCCCCCGCCCAAAGTGACTCCCATCACACAATCACCTATACAGGCTCATCACTACAGACCAGCAAGTCAATATAGTCTCTAATGACCTTCACAGCAAATGTATTCACTTATGGCACAGGTGGCTGGGGCACAGAAGTCCAGAAGCTATACAGGACATTATAAAGAGAGGTTTATCAGCAGATTTGACAATAATCCCTTGCAAAGTGCTTATGAAATGCAAATGCTGTATTGAAGCAAAAGCCACATGTGTTCCCCTTCCACAGGCATCCCAAAGAAAAACTACCCACCTTCTCATACACAGTGACGTATGCGATCCAATGAAAACTCCCACATCAGGCGGGAAGAGATATCTACTGACTTACATTGATGATTATTCCAGGTACACAAACACTTATCTGATGAAACACAAGAATGAAACACCAGAGAAAAGTCAAAAGTTTGTTGCCATGTCTAGCAACAAATTTCAACAGACAGCAGGAATAATACGCACCGACAATGGGGTTGAATACATAGGCAAAGAAGTGGCCTCATACCTGAAGAAACAAGGAATAGTACATCAGACAAGCGTACCATACACTCCTCAACAAAACGGTGTAGCAGAAAGGAAAAATCACACTCTTATAGAAATGGCCAGATCCATGTTGTCGGATGTCAACCTGCCTCACAAGTACTGGGGAGAAGCAATCATGACTGCAATCTACACACAAAACAGACTACCCTCAAGAGCCATTAAAATTACTCCATTCAAAATGTGGCATGGATCAAAGCCTAGCATAGGGCACATCAGAGTGTTTGGATGTAAAGTATATGCCTATATTCCAAGTGAAAAGTCATCCAAGCTGGAGAACAAAGCCACAGAGGGCATTCTAGTAGGATACAGCAAGCAAACTAAGGGTTACAGAATCCTACACCCAAAGACTGACAAAGTGACAATAAGCCATAGTGTTTATTTTGATGAGAGCCCATCATCAGAAACACTGATGCCTGAAAGCTGTGAAATGAATATGCCAAGCAAATCAGAAGAAAAGGTCAACCAAAGAGAACCTGTGCAGGAGTCAGAACAAGAGGTGGAACTCACAATGCCTAAATCAAATTCCCAGATCCTGCTGAATTGCCTGAAGTCAGAGGATCCACCCGGACTACAAAGGAGATACCATCCCACAAGCTGTCATACACTGTCAAAACACACAGCATACTTGAACCAACATCCTGGGAAGACCTAGAAAAACTGCCAAAACTTGAAGCCAATAAATGGAGAAAGGCAACAGAAGAAGAAATAAAGTCATTTCAGGAAAATAAAACCTGGACACTCACAGAGCTCCCTTCTAAAAGCAAAACAATAGGAAGTAAGTGGACTTTCAAAGTAAAGTCAGATGCAGAAGGGAATATCCACAAATACAAAGCCAGACTAGTTGCCAAGGGTTACTCCCAGAAATTAAGTGAAGATTACTATGAAATATTCGCTCCCGTCATAAAACACTCCGCCATCAGAGCGCTTCTTAGCGTTGCAGCCAGAAAGGGCATGCAAGTCAAACACCTAGATGTTAAAACTGCTTTACTATATGGAGACATTAAGGAAGACCTCTACATGGAGCAACCACCAGGGTTTGAGCAAGGAAACAACCTTGTGTGTAAACTTCAGAAGAGCATCTATGGTGACTCTTAAGCAATCTGCAAGGATGTGGGATGAGAAAGTGAACAAAGTACTTACCAGAGAGGGATTCTCAAGAAGTAAAGCAGACCCCTGCCTCTACTCCAGGAATCAAGAAGAGATATGGGTATACATCCTTATCTATGTCGATGACATTCTAACCTGTTTTGAACAAGAAGGGGATTCAAATCAGAAAGTTCACAAGCTGAAAGAAAATTTTGAAATCAAACAGCTAGGGAAGATTAGCTACTATCTGGGAACCAAAATAGAGAAAGTAGAGGATGGAAGTTATCTCTTCAACCAATCACAGAAAATCTCAGAAATCTTGGAACAATTCCATATGCAAGATGTAAAGGAAGTGAAAACTCCTATGGAACCAGGCTCTCAAAAGAGCAATGAAGCATACAACTTGCTACCCAAAAATTATATCGCAGAGCAATCAGTAAGCTGCTACATGTTGCCACTGTGACAAGACCATACATAGCTGCAGCAGTGGGCATAGTATGCAGGAAAGTCTCAGCTCCCTGTCAGTGTGACTGGAATGCAGTGAAGAGAGTGATGCAATACCTTTATATGCATGCATTATACCTATTTATGCAGCAGGTGGTGCTGCAGTATTAAAGTGTGTATTTTATGATACAAAGTAATGACAGGACGTACCATCTGTATCTAAATGTGTACTTATTTGTGTTTAGTTCCTGCTTCATGTTTGTCATGCTGTAAGACATACATTGCAATCCTCCATAAAAGTAAAGCATATTGCTGTATACAAGAAGCTTCCAGCACATTATTTCAATACTCTGCACAACAATGCTGAGCTTCCATAATTGAAGAGAATGCCAGCAAATGTATTAAAGGGGTATCCATGGACAGTAATGCTGGGGAGGAAAAAGCCAAGTGAGGCAGGTTTCTTTTTGACTAGCTGCAGCTTGTACTGCACACCGTGGGAAGCTTACAGTATGCAGTAAAATGAGAGTAAGCTATTTCAGTAAGATTCCTTTCACACTCACATCGTGGCTGCGTCAGTGGTAAAGCGTTGCTAGTTTTAGCGGCGCTTTACCGCTCACACGGCCACGCTGTGAGTGTAAAAGGGATCTTTCTGAAATAGCTTACTCTCAGTACTGGGGCTTTCCCACTGGGGCTGCAGGGGAGGCGTTTTTCAGACAATATTTTTAGCCCTTTAGCACCTGAAAAATGCCTCCAGTGTGAAAGGGGTCTCAAGGAGAGAAGCCTGTACAACTGTGCAAGATAGAAGGTAAGACTGGAATTCAGCTTCAATTTTTATATATCATTCAAATGGTGTTTTTCATGTGGGTTCAATGTTTATTATAACTTGCACCAAACATCCCATATTTTATTAAATGTATCTTAGTTAGCATTACTATTTGTTTATACATAATATGTTTGAGTTATCAGCTTCTTCCAGAAGGCATGGGTGGTTAGTCTTGGGTTTATCCATTTGATGGCTATGTTTCTGAATAAGCTACATTCCAGAGTAAGTGAGATGTATTGTGTCAATATTCCTGAAAGGATTTAGATCCTAGAAATTAGCAGTGATGGGATATTCCCAAATAATTTGAACAATGTATACCTACCCTGTTTCCCCGAAAATAAGACCTAGCGTGATTGTCGGTGATGGCTGCAATATAAGCCCTACCCACCAAATAAGCCCTACCCTGTTTCCCCGAAAATAAGCCCTACCCTGAAAATATGAGCTACAAGGTCTTTAACTAGGGCTTATTTGGGGGGTAGGGCTTATATTGCAGCCATCGCCGACCATCACGCTAGGTCTTATTTTCGGGGAAACAGGGTAGTAATGTTGACATCTCAATCTGCCTGGTATATTCCCCTTCTTGTATAACTGAAAAACAGTCAGATCAGTTTGTAGAAAGGTGGCTATTTTCTCTACTGCAGGTGGTACTCAACCGCAGTGACATTGCAGTTAGAGGGCAAGCCAAGAGAAACAACATTCCTCTATGTTTCCTGGGTCACTAAGGGAAGTTATCCTATTGGATGCTGCTTCCCTCTGTGACTCTGGCAGCCATTTTAGGTTAAACAGAGCCTATTTAAGGCCCTGGCTCTCAGGCTTGGCTTGCATTCTGCATGTGGGTAGTGTAGGGACAGGTTACCCATCTGGCAGAGACAGCAATAGCGGTGGGGAGAGGTTCCTGACAATTAGGGAAAGAGCAGGGACATGCTATCCTTACTGAAAGCTTCCCAGTTTGGGAGGAGACTTACCAGGATGCATTCTATCCCTCGAGACAGATGCTGACGGAGCATTTAAAACCTGCTGCTATCCTGTTCTCAGCAACATTCTGTAAGTGTACCTGGTCAATTTGTCTCCCTGCCTGGAAATTGCATTGTTTGAACAAATGTATTATTGATGGTTTCATATGTAGTGCAGACTCTTTACTGGTCCCACTGTTTAACCCAGGTTCTGATAGCAATTTAGTGCAAACAGCCAGCCACAGGGTATTTTCAGCCAGGTGCTCAAGCTTTCACTCAGTCCTTCACACAGTGAGCAGGCAGATAGAGTGTTTTTGTGTTTTTTTTATATTTTTGTTTGAAGAACTGGGATAGGAATTGGAAAAGCCTTGGGATACCCAGAACAAACACACCAGAAGGAGGACAGTATCTAGCAAATGGTTAACTGTGGTAGAAAAAAGGTCTTCTATAAAGCAAATAGCAAACATTTCAGCACAGGGGGCTCCCATCATGGAAACAACCCTGGCAGCAAGTCTGGAACAGGCTCTCTAGCAAACATGGGGCACAATGGCAACAGTCTCTCTCCCAGAATTTCTCTCAGGCCCCCTCATTGTGCCTCTGGCTATCTGGATGCCTCCTTCCAGTTTCAGCTGACACTGCACCATGAGCCTCCTGATAAGATCCTCTTTGGACGTTTCCTGGTTGTTCCTATGACTTTGGGGTGATCTTTGAGCTCCTTGATGAGCTAGATCTATCCTTGCAGCTTCTCAGAGCCTTGGAAGGTTTAACAGCACTCCCAGGCGTGTGATTGCCAGGCTCCTGTAGCAGGAGTTTGGAACTTTTTATATACTTTTTATTTGTTTTGTGCTGGTTACACTAGCGTTTTAAAAAAATAATTTTACGGTATCACACTACGGGAGCCCTGTCTCTTTCTTATGAGGACAACCAGGATCATTGAAGGAGATATCATATCTGGAAGGGAACCCCCGGGGATAACTCTACTGCAATCCCAGATGCCATCTACGGCCTGACACTACATGCCTATTACCCCTGCAGGGGTGTAGGGAGCCGGTGAGTGGGGATCCTTGAGGGGGAGCACCGCAAGTCACTGGATACAAATTGGTGTTATCACAGGAACCCTATTTATGGTGGAACTTTATGCAACTTTATGCAATTAAATCTATGCTGGAACTTTTTAATTTGGGACTTTTCATATACGATAATTTGTTTATTTCTATTTTTTATTTTTTATAGGTTTCCATTTTTTCAACAATTTTTTCACTAGTATTGCACTTTTTTTAATGTGGAAGTATTGTATTTTGATTACACTCTCTACCTGTTCAGCCTTCCGGGTGAAAGCACGGAGGGTTGCATGAATATTGGATGTTAAGATGCATTTTCAAAATCAATGTTATTAATGCACAGGTATTATAATTATGAGAAGGAGGATTTACATTTAGAAATGTATACATTTATCTATTCCTCTTCACACACTAGAGGGAATGCCTAGTGATTGATTGATTTATTTATTATTTTCATTGGATGAATTCACACTTAGGTGGAAGGGTAGCCATTTATATTCTAGAACTAGAAGGCACTGGTTTTGCACACAAGTAGCACGGGATATTAATCCCACTGGGCACACACCCACCTTTATATATTTATACACGAGCACACATCCAACCAGGTATCCAATACAGGTAGCGCCATTCGCCCCTATCTATAAGCTCTTGATACAATATCTCACTCCTTTGGGGTTGTGTAAGGGGAGGCTGCAAACCTTTTTTAGTCTGTGAGCGCGGAAACTCTTTTATACTATAATGCTAGCAGGTCGTCAGGAGCATCTGTGGATCTGGTGTTCCCTCAGTGAAGAGCGGAGCTTCAGAGCTATGTGGCCATCTTCTTCAGCTGCCGTCACGCTCCCCCCACACCAATAGCGAATACTGATTCACTAGTGTCACAAGTGGGTGAGTTCTGCGCCCCAAGACCAACCTTTTTCAAGCCAATTAGAGCTTCAAGCTGTAATCATGTGCTTGAGAAAGAAAAAAACTCATAGAAAGCTATGAGTCCAGCACCCCGCATGCAACCCCACATGCAAACTAGGAGGGTTGCGCCCCTTATGGTCCGACCCCCACTGTTACCTATTGTACCCTATACTAGCGCCTAACTGGGAGAGTGCTACACATGTGTGAAGCATATATTCCCTCCCAGTCATCATTTAGTAACAAGGGTATCAACTGTTGCCATTTTAGTTTTTCCTAACTTTTTCTATGTAAGGAGTACGGGTTTGATATCAGACCACTATGGCCTTGGAATTTATGTATCCATGTTATTGGGTAGATAGTTCTGCACTGTTCCAATAAAGCATGTTGGAGTTGAAAAGGTGCATCGCAGGTCAAATAGTTCTTGCAATTGTTTAAAGAAGAAATAAACATTATCTTTATAGAGATCACATAGTTCAACAATATTATATCTGGAATTGTTGTTAGCTGGCTCAAAAAATGGTTAATCCAGAAAGTGAACAAAATAACTTTATAATATAATATAAAAATGTTCAGAGCCCACAAATTAATGAAATGATTTAAACCTGAACTCCAGGCATAGTTTTATATAATTTAACTTAGTTATCTATTAATGTAAAAATTATTGAATACATTTTTACATAGAATCTACCTTGATATAAATCTCATTATCATACTGCACAGCAACAATAGCACAAGGTACAGTGCTGGTAGGAACAGGTTTAGGACCCATTCGGACTTGTGCAGAGAGGCAGAGCACCCTAAACTGAATAAGTTAAAGAGTGTTATAAGAACACATGCTAACAGACTTGCTCTGTGTGTGGCAGTGATGGCTGGGGCTCAAAAATTTTTGGGGGGGTGCAAACAAGCTAAAAAATTCTGAAAAAAATGAAAAAAAACATCAATTGCAGCCTCACTGTGCCATCAAATGCAGCCACTGTGCCCATCAAATGCAGCCACTGTGACCCCCCACCCGCCCACTCACTGTCTGACCGGCAATTACCCCATCTTGGTGGCGGGTCAGGCAGTGCGTGACGGCGGCGAGCTGTGGGACTCGTAGCGGGTCAGGCAGTGACAAGCTGTGTCTTCCATGCATCTCTTCTTTCTTCCTGCTGGGCGTCCAATTGAAGCGCCTGTCCTTTCAGCCAATCAGGTGACGGGTATTAGAAAAGCGAATATTCATTTGCTTTTCTAACACACCTGGGTGGTCTCCGAGCACAATCCTCTGCGCTCCGAGTCCACCCTATTTTGAAGCCTATTAAAGCCTATGGGTCTAATCAGGTGCTTCAAAAAGACACCCCGCCTCTGTAATTCAGGCGCCCGGCATCCTAAAAGGGGCCGGATTCCTGAAATGGGGTGGCTGCGGTGGCTATGGATAGATTCATGCTATGCGTGAATTGATCCATGATACATATAGGGGGGTGGCGTGATAGAGGGTCGGAGCCCGTGCGCCCTTAATGGATGGGCCGCCACTGATGTGCAGTACATTGCAGTGCCATTAATTGTGAATTAGATGATTACTCTTCTATTCCTGTTCTGGTGACAGTTAAAATATTTCCTAATTTTCAGTCCCAGTCACAATGGTCATCAGGACAGCAATAAAAGCCTGACAAAGATTCTAGCCCCTCAACACTCTGTCCAAAGAAAAAAAAAAAAGCTTAGATTTGCTTACAATTTAAAGCAACCCATTCTATTTCCAATGTTTACAAAAACCAAAGTCATATGTGAACTTTACAGCTTATAATCTGCTAACTGATGCATATTTGGTGCACAAAAACACTGCTCTTGCCTGTCCCTGGAGACCCAGATATTATCCTGCTGCCACCTTGCCTCTCTAAAAGTTGTCTCTGTTCTGTACATATGTCAGTGGCTGGCGGGAGTGTTTTGAGATGGAGATGATAGTTATTATCTTTTAACCAGAATTAATAGCTTTCATGTCATTAGCAATGCTGTTTAGTCTGATTAGGCTGCATATTTTAGGGAAAGAAGAAATGTGTTTGAATCAGCTGATGGGGCATGAAAATGCCACTATTTTAGGCCTGACAAGATGTCCCTGTTTTCCTAAAACAATACCTGTTTTCAGTAGGTTATCCCCAGACAAAAAAGTGTCACCTTATGTGCCCTGTGTAATAGAGTAATCTACTTGGCAATCGATTCTGCTCACTCCTCTCTCCATTAGCAGCCATTTGGCCATGGGCAAAAGAGAGCAAGAAGAGGGGGCATCCCATAGCTCCCAACTGTCCATGATTTTGAGGGACTGTCCCGGATTTGGAGCAATGTCTCTCTTTCCCGCTTCCTCTCTCATTTGTCCCTCGTTTTAGTCTGATCCATGTAGTTGCATATAAAATGCACTTTTTATCTTTCAAAAAGTGTTTCCCAGTGCTAAACCTTTCATCCAAATTCTAAATTGCTGCATTTGTAAATGTTTAAATCCAATATAAAGGAATAGTAGTGGTAAAAAAAAAGCTTGTGGATTTGATTAACCTTTTTTTTGGTTAAATCTCCTTTAAGAGGGTGCGGCAGGGGGCGTGTCCTATGCCTACATACGTTTGCTAGTAGGTGTCCCTCATTCCCATCTCAAAATGTTGGGAGGTATGGCATCCTTTGGGGAGTAAGGGCAGATTGCCCAGAGGTCCACTATCATTCTCCCTTCTGCCTCACATGGCTATGTTTATGAATCATTGGTACTTGGAAACAAAAGTTTGGCTCTGAGATAATGAAGATGATGGAGTGCATGCAGCCTGTAAACATATGTCAATAGGTTTGATCACATATTTTGATGTCAGCTTAGAGGTAGAAGGGGACAATCATAATGTCAGAGGATCAATACTTGCACAGATAATACTAATGCTAATACTACAGCTAATGCTCATTCCTGTGGAGGTAATGCTCATTCCCCTGCAGCTAATGTTCATGCACATGTACCAGCATACAAACGAGCTCGGGCTAGTATTCAACATGCACTGACACACAGGCCCATCTGTGTGTGCCAGCATACATTGGCATGCACGTCCATGCACATTGGCACCAAGCTGCCTATTTAAAGTAAAACCTGGTGTATTTCAATCTCTGGATGTTCTTCAGCTTCCCCATGACCTTTGTTCCTGTGTTCCTGCTTTTGCTGACAGATCTCCCATTGCTGAGCCAGCTAGTTTCTGGCCTTGCTCTGCGGATTTTGTATACCGACTTCTGCTTGCCTCTGACTACTCTCTGCCTGTTTCCCTGGTACTGACCTTGGGCTACTTCCCTGGTACTAACCCCAGCCTGCTACCTGACCACGCTTCAGCCTCACCGTGTATGACCCTAGCTCACCCTGATGACGTCTTGTCCCTCGCAGTCACCTGTTACCAACCTACTGGCACCTGTGTTTTTTTGTGGCTTGAAAAAGTATTCCTACCCCTTGAAATTTTCCACATTTTGTCATGTTACAACCAAAAATGTAAATGTATTTTATTGAAATTTGATGTGATAGACCAACACAAAGTGGCACATAATTGTGAAGTGGAATGAAAATGATTAATGGTTTTCAATTTTTTTTTACAAATAAATATGTGAAAAGTGTGGTGTGCATTTGTATTCAGCCCCCTTTACTCTGATACCCCTAACTGCCTTCAGAAGTCACATAATTAGTAAATAGATTCCACCTGTGTGTGATTTAATCTCAGTATAAATACAGCTGTTCTGTGAAGCCCTCAGAGGCTTGTTAGAGAACCTTAGTGAACAAACAGCATCATGAAGACCAAGGAACACACCAGACAGGCCAGGGATAAAGTTTTGGAGAAGTTTAAAGCAGGGTTAGGGTATAAAAAAATATCCCAAGCTTTGAACATCTCACGGAGCACTGTTCAATCCATCATCTGAAAATGGAAGGAGTATGGCACAACTGCAAACCTACCAAGACATGTTTGTCCACCTAAACTGACAGGCCGGGCATCAGAGAAGCAGCCAAGAGGCCCATGTTAACTCTGGAGGAACTGCAGAGATCCTCAGCTCAGGTGGGAGAGTCTGTCCACAGGACAACTATAATGCCACGTACACACGGTCGGACTTTTCGTCTACAAAAGTCCAACGGACGCCGACGGACTAAAGCTGGCTGGTAATCCGATCGTGTGTGGGCTTCTCCGGACTTTCAGCAGACTTTTTCAGCCTCAAATCCGACGGACTTTAGATTTGAAACATGCTTCAAATCTTTACGTCGTAACTACGACGGACCCCGAAATCCGCTCGTCTGTGTGCTAGTCCGACGGACAAAAACCCATGCTAGGGCAGCTATTGGCTACTGGCTATGAACTTCCTTATTTTAGTCCGGTGTACGTCATCACGTACGAATCCGTCGGACTTTTGTGTGGTCGTGTGTAGGCAAGTCCGTTCGTTAGAAAGTCTGCTGCAAGTCCGCCGAAAGTCCGCCGGAAGTCTGTCGGACAGGCTGTCGGACTTTTGTAGACGAAAAGTCCGACCGTGTGTACGCGGCATTAGTCATGCACTCCACAAATCTGGGCTTTATAGAAGAATGACAATAAGAAAGCCATTGTTGAAAGAAAGCCATAAGAAGTCCAGTTTGCAGTTTGCAAAAAGCCATGTGGGGGACACAGCAAACATGTGGAAGGAGGTGCTCTGATGAGACCAAAATTTAACTTTTTTGGCCTAAAAGCAAAACGCTATATGTGGTGGAAAACTAACACTGCACATCACACTGCACATCACCTTGAACACACCATCGCCACGGTGAAACATGGTGGTGGCAGCATCATGTTTTGGGGATGCTTTTTATACATGTTTTAGAATGGCCCAGTCAAAGTCCAGACATAAATCCAATTGAGAATCTGTGGCAAGACTTAAAAATTGCTGTTCACAGATGCTCTCCATCCAATCTGACAGAGCTTGAGCTATTTTGCAAAAATGTCACTCTCTAGAAGTGCAAAGCTGCTAGAGACATACCCAAAAAGACTTGCAGCTGTAATTGTAGCGAAAGGTAGTTCTACATAGTATTGACTCAGGGGGGCTGAATACAAATGCATGCCGCACTTTTCAGATATTCATTTGTAAAAAATGTTGAAAACCATTTATCATTTTCCCTCCACATCACAATTATGTGCCACTTTGTGTTGGTCTATCAAATAAAATCCCAATAAAAACATTTATGTTTTTGGTTATAACATGACAAAATGTGGAAAATTTCAAGGGATATGAATACTTTTTCAAGGCACTGTAACTCTGTCACTACCTTAAGGGGAGCTTGGATATATATATATATTGAGAAGAGGTGAATACAGCAGTACTTGCTCCTGAGGATGTTGCACACTGATGATGAAACGCGTTGGGTGGGACTTCCGTGTGACATCATAACCTCTCTTTGAAGCACAGGCTGGGTGTTTTACATGTGCACTGGCTTTTAATATTTTTTTTAATAAAACGTTTCAGGTTAAGGGGCTTTTCTGCCTTTTCTTTATGCATCTGCCATACACATCTGGGCTACAATGTGAGTTATAGAAGCTGTGTAAAGGACCATAGTGGGATACTGTTTGGATCATCCATACTTGGGGCTCATTGGTGCAATGACTCACTTGTTAGCACAAGGAGTCAGTTTTTTCTGGTGAGTACGGTATAAAGTTGGGGATCACTTTTGGAGGGTGTATGAAGGCAGTAATGTGGAAGACATCATATGGAAGAATCACACATGTTTTCACCAGCATTGATGTGTTTGGAGTGGCGCAGAGCACTGTCACTGATTTGAACTTTGGTCACATAAATATATTGGACTTGATTATAGTATTTAAACACTTTATATGCATTGCTGTTATTTGCATGCTTAATATTGCTGTTTATATTATTTATGTTATTGTTTTACAGCACTGTGCCCTATTTACTGGGGTCTTGTTTAAATAATGAATGAAGTCTGTGACTGGTATTATGGTGAAGAACAGAGTATTTGAGATGATGACAGTCTTGGTAGTATCACACACACAGATTTGTCACACCAGCTCTCTCCTCAAATGCTGTGACTTGCAGCACCTCCAGGCTGCTCAGGGCTCTCTGACAGTCCACAAAACCTCAAAGTCTTCTGAGCCGGGTAAGGAAATTTCTCATTCTGGAGGGACATGTGGTATGCCATAGCAACCAATTAGGAGCTAGCCTATCCTGGTGTGGTCACCCATAGCAGCTAATTAGAATCCATCTTCTCTTGATGTGAATGCCGATTGGCTGATATGGGTTGAATACTGGGACAGATTAAAAGTACAAGAGCAACCAATGTTTTCTATACCTAGAATTGTAATTTGTGATGAGGAAGGGGGTTGACTGTGCTGGTGTTGGCTCTATGCTAAAGGTCTTCTAGGCAGAAGCAGGGACAGAAGCTATGTGAGTGACTGTGGAGAGTCAGCCTGGGACAAGGTTGAGAGTGTGATATTTGTGGAGGGCAGCTACTTCCACCACAGCCGTACTTATTAACCACATGAACAGAATAGACCTGTGTGCAGCCTGGATCTCACTGAAAGATTTGCTTAATTGAAACTTTCCATGTTGGTGAGCCTGCCCTTTTGGGTTTTTTAATCTGTGCTGAAGCTAAGCACATTTCTGCTTCTGTTTCAGGACTGCATATTGCATTGATTAAAGCTGCAACTGTTTTGTTTGAGTTGGAGCTGAAGACAAAGCCTGTTCTTGTTTGCTGACAAATAAAACAGATTTTTAAGTTTAAAGGAACTGTGTGGTAGATGCCTATTTTCCCCTCTGATCCTAAGAGTGACATATATGTAGTACCCTCTAGCTAGGTGCTAGTGTACAGCCAAGCCTGGGTTGAATCTGGGTCAGGGGTGCATGGGTCAGGCAGGCTGAATGGCTCAACAAGCAGCATCTCTGGTAACTCCCCCCTGCTCCCTGCAACCTTGGAGAAGCTTCCAGAAGTAGGGGGTGGAATTGTGGAGGAGCTGCTTGGAGTATTGATGAGGGCCACAGCCAATCCCAAGCAAAATGGGCTGGCAGGGTGCAGGTATCTTATAAATACTCATAGGTCATGCCAGCAGGGGCAGTAGGTGGAAGATGGAGAAGGGGTGCTGAGGAGGCTATCGGTGGCCCTTGAGGGTGCCCCCTAGTCTGGCCTGGGGCTTTGGTGCTGGAGAGACCCTCTACAACACACAAAAGAAATCCAGGAGCAAGGAGAGGACAGCAGGAGCAGCTCAGCACATCCAGGAGTTCTCTAGAGGAGTCAGCTGGGTGAGCAGTTTCGGAGGACTGTGGTGTCAGTCTGGTAGGAAAAGTAGCCAGGAGGGCTAGTGAAAGGGGCAGCTGCAGCCAGGCAAGTTGGCAGTGCCTGAAGAGGTGGTGCTGGGATCAGTAGCCACAAGGATGGAAGCTGGGCTCTGACATTTGCTACACATTTAAAGGGGCCTCGGGTTTCTGCCTATAACAGGCTGTTGCACTAAGATCTGAATCAATACTGTGTCAGGATTACCTTTTTGTCAAGTGTGCCAGTGGAGTTCTGCAAGCAAGTGTGCTGGAGGAAGCAGAGAAGTGTATATAGACTGTGTATAGACTGTGTATAGAAAAGTTGTCCCTGAAGTCGTTTGGAGTCAAGTGGTCATCCCATAATATCCCTACTCCCTATCCAAGTTGTATCCCCTCAGTAAAACACAAAAACAAAGTGCTGGACTATTTTCTGACTCTGGGAGACTGTGGAATTTCAGTGTGCCTGGCTGTGCAGGGTGAGGGATCCCATTTCACCTGGGGCTCTTACGCGGGGTGCGCTATATATAGAAGAAACAAAACATGGGTCATCATGGCGTTACGACCTACATAGAGGAGACTCATTTTTTTTTTATAACCAAACCCCTTTAGGTAGGCTTTGACATTGTACATAAACATTTGAGATACATTTACCATGTGTTTATTTTGTATTTGACGTGTTCACATGAATTTACTATACATTTGTCATGTATTCGCATTAACCACTTGACCTCCGGAAGAGTCAAGACCAGGCCATTTTTTGTGATACTGCACTGTACGACTTTAACTGACAATTGCACGGTCATGCAACACTGAAACTAAATAGAATGAACATCTTTTTTTTCTCACAAACAGAGCTTTCTTTTGGTGGTATTTGATTACCACTGCATTTTTAATTTTTTTGCAAAATAAACAAAGGTGACCAACAATTTTGAAAAAAAAAAAAAACAATATTTTTTACTTTCAGCTACTGTATAACACAGCAAATAAAAAAATGTAAAAAATAAAATGTCTTCATAAATATAGGCCAATATGTATTTTGCTACATATATTTGGTAAAAAAATCCTGCTATATTGATTGGTTTGTGCAAAAGTTATAATGTCTCTAAACTATGGGATATACAGTGCCTTGAAAAAGTATTCATACCCCTTGAAATTTTCCATATTTTGTCATTTTACAACCAAAAATGCAAATGTATTATATTAGAATTTTATGTGATAAACCAACACAATTGTGAAGTGGAAGGAAAAATATAAATGGTTTTCAATTTTTTTTACAAATAAATATCTGAAAAGTGTGGCATGCATTTATATTCAGCCCCCTTTATTCTGATACCCCTAACTAAAATCTAGTGGGACCAATTGCCTTCAGAAGTCACCTAATTAGTAAATAGAGTCCACCTGTGTGTAATTTAATCTCAGTATAAATACAGCTGTTTCTTTGAAGCCCTCAGAGGTTTGTTAGAGAACCTTAGTGAACAAACAGAATCACGAAGGCCAAGAAACACACCAGACAGGTCAGGGATAAAGTTGTGGAGATGTTTAAAGCAGGGTTAGGCTATAAAAAAATACCCCGAGTTTTGAACATCTCACAGAGCAGTGTTCAATCCATCACCTGAAACTGGAAAGAGTATGGCACAACTGCAAACCTACCAAGACATGGCCATCCACCTAAATTGACAGGCTGGGCAAGGAGAGCATTAATTAGAGAAGCAGCCAAGAGGCCCATGGTAACTCTGGAGGAGCTGCAGAGATCCACAGCTCAGGTGGGAGAATCTGTCCAAAAGACAACTATTAGTAGTGCACTCCACAAATCTGGCCTTTATGGAAGAGTGGCAAGAAGAAAGCCATTGTTGAAGGAAAGCCATAAGAAGTCTAGTTTGCAGGAAAGCCATGTGGGGGACACAGCAAACATGTGAAAGAATTTAACTTTTTGGCCTAAAAGCAAAATGCTATGTGTGGCGGAAAACTAACACTGCACATCACCCTGAACACAACATCCCCACCGTGAAACATGGTGGTGGCAGCATCATTTTGTGGGGATACTTTTCTTCAGCAGGGACAGGGAAGCTGGTCAGAGATGATGGGAAAATTAATAGAGCCGAATACAGGGCATTCTTGGAAGAAAACCTGTTATGCCGCGTACACACGATCGGAAATTCGGCCAGCAAAAGACCGACGAGAGCTTTTGGTCGGAAAATGTGACCGTGTGTATGCTCCATCGGACTTTTGCTGGCGGAATTCCCGCCAGAAAAAGATTGAGATCATCTTCTCTATTTTTCGGTCGGAAAAAGTTCAGATCGGAAATTCGATCGTCTGTAGCAATTCCGACGCGCAATTCCTATGCATGCTCGGCAACAATTTGACACATGCTCGGAAGCATTGGACTTAATTTTCTCGGCTCGTCGTAGTGTTGTATGTCACCGCATTCTTGATGGTCGAAAGTTCAGCAAACTTTTGTGTGACCGTGTGTATGCAAGCCAAGCTTGAGCGGAATTCCGTCTGAAAAACTTTCCAAGATTTTTCCAACGGAAATTCCGCTCGTGTGTACGTGGCATTAGAGTCTACAAAAGACTTTAGACTGGGGCGGGGGTTCATCTTCCAGCAGGACAACGACCCTAAAATACAGCCAGAGCTAAAATGGAATGGTTTCATCAGGGCATATTCCTGTGTTAGAATGGCCCAGTCAAAGTCCAGACCTAAATCCAATTGAGAATCTGTGGCAATCCTTGAAAATTGCTGTTTACAGACGCTCTCCATCCAATCTGACAGAGCTTGAGCTATGTTGCAAAGAAAGGGCAGACATTTCACTCTGTAGATATGCAAAGCTGGTAGAGACATACCAAAAAAGACTTGCAGCTGTAATTGCAACAAAAGGTGGGACTTTAAGTGAGGAACGTGGTTGCAAAAGAGTAGTTTAGTGAACATAATTGGAATTTATTGATTGCCATAAGGTACAAACATGATACATAATGTAAAGATAAGATGGACCCGTCGAATTGCCCGTCGCGGCTCCCGGTGGGGAGCACTGTCGGATGGCTCATTTTGCCTGGCACCACACTACCATCACATGAACTCCAGTAAGTTTATTGGCACTTGCTATGAGGGTTTTTGGCCCCACCCCGTCCATGTTTGCAATTACCATATTACCATATTATCTAAGCCAATATTAATATTTTTACTCTTAGATCCATCAAGTGCTTGCTCCTGACGAGTGGCCCTCCAGCCACGAAACGCGTAGAGCTGCCATACGTTTTGCCCTCCATCAACATATATATAGCTCTGTTAGCTAACTTTCAATACCTTATTCTAGGATCCAAAAGGCCAGAGGCTTTTCAGGCATTATTATGTACTACGTTTATACCCAAATCCTAATTTTGGTGCACTCTGGAAAGCTATTGTTTGCTATATTATGTGATATTCGAGTTATGACCAAGATGTATTGTATTACCCATGCATTACCTTAACGTGTCTTTACATTATGTATCATGTTTTTACCTCATGGCAATCAATAAATTCCAATTATGTTCACCAAACTAATCTTTTGCAACCACGTGCCTCACTTAAAGTCCCACCCCTTTGCTCTCTCCCCTTCTTGATTATTACAGGGATAGAAATGTGTGACCCTACCGGGCCACAATTTCACTCAAAGTCCCAAGGGATGGAATAATTGACCTTACCAGGTCATGCCTTCACTCAAAGTCCCTAAAAACTAGTTCTTCTATTAAAAGGTGGGTCTACATCGTATTGACTTTTCCTTCCACTTCACAATTATGTGCCGCTTTGTGTTGGTCTATCACATAAACACCCAATAAAATACATTTATGTTTTTGATTGTAACATGACAAAATGTGGAAAATTTCAAGGGGTATGAATACTTTTCACGGCAATGTATATACTGGAATTTTTATTCATTTACTTTTTTACTAGTAATGGCGGCGATCAATGACTTATAGCGGGACTGCGATATTGTGGCACTAACTGACTCTTAGGACACTTTTTGGGAACCAGTGACGCTATTACAGTGATCAGTGCTAAAAATATGCATTGTCACTGTTCTAATGACACTGGTTGGGAAGGGGTTAAAAATCTAGGGTGAGCAAAGTGGTTAAATGTGTGCCTCACCAGTGTTTTGGTGTACTGTGTGTGGTGCTTTCACTAAGAAAGTAATGGATTGTTTTCCGTGCTTTGTGGGGAAAGAAAATCCATTACTTCCCCACTGACAGGACAGAGCTCTGCCTTGTTTACATAGGCAAGGCTGTGTCCTATGTGTCTTTCCGACGATCGGTGGGTGCTGACAGTTATCCACTGACCGGCACCTGCTGATCGGCATCTGCAGTGTATAAGCACAGCACAGCCGGGTCGCCGGCAGCACGCACGTGCCCCCGGACCTAGTACATGATCTGGCATAGGAGAGCCGCCTTGCCACCATATATGTAAGTTATATGATCAGCAAATGGTTAACTTGCATGGAGGAATAAAAGTACAACCTTGTGGGTGGGGCTTAAGACGCCCTAGCAGGGACAATGCAGAACTGCACTCGCTAATGCCTAACATAGGATGGGAGCTGCTGTCATGTGAAAGTCAAACTTAAGATGATACTTCAAAATTAGAAGCGGGCAGCACCTGCACGGTTAACTCTTTGTAATTTGTGGCTGACTTCTATACACTGTTGACACTAAGCACTTCAGACATAATTCTGTTTGAGATCACCTCTTCCTCCCTGTGTGCAGCATATCTGAGTCAGTACCGCAGAGCATGTACTAGTCTCCACGAATGTATTAATCCCGTCACCTCACTCCCACTGCATAGTTGCCAACAGTCCAAAAAGTTTTTAGGGAAACTTTTTTTTCTGTGTGTCTAGAAAGCCGTTGTAGGCAGAGCATCTAATTTAATTAGGGGCAGGTTATTTAATTTATTATGGGTGTGGTTTTACAAGATGGTTAATCACATGCTTCCATTAAGGATCTGACAGCAATGAAACAGTTCATAATGTCAAGCCACCAGGGATCCGGTGGCTTGACTGCACCCGGATTTGGTGTCACCCCCCCATCACTGAGCAATCTGGGGCACTGAGCAGGCTAGCACATCAGCACAGCTCATCCCCCTAATGTAACCCCCCCCCCCCTGTGTAATCCCTGTAATGTAACCCCCATGTAATATGTAATACACCTAATGTTACCCCTGTACAATCTCTCTAATGTAATCCCCCCCATGCAATCGCTCAAATGTAACACCCCCAGTGCAACCTCTCTAATGTAACCCTCCCCTCCCATGCAATCTCTCTAATGTAAGCCCTCCCCATGCAATCGCCTTAATGTAACCCTCCCCTGTGCAATCCCCCTAATGTAACCCTCCCCTGTGCAATCCCCCTAATGTAACCCTCCCCTGTGCAAGCCCCCTAATGTAACCCCCCTGTGCAATCCCCCTAATGTAACCCCCCCTGTGTAATCCCCCTAATGTAATTCCCCCCTTGTAATCACCCTAATGTAACCCCCTGTGCAATCCCCCTAATGTAACCCCCCCGTGCAATCCCCCTAATGTAACCCCCCGTCTAATCCCCCTAATGTAACCCCCCCGTGCAACCCCCCTAATGTAACCCCCCCGTGCAACCCCCCTAATGTAACCCCCCTGTGTAATCCCCCTAATGTAACCCTCCCTCTAATCCCCCTAATGTAACCCCCCCATGCAATCCCCCTAATGTAACCCCCCCGTGTAATCCCCCTAATGTAACCCCCCCATGTAATCCCCCTAATGCAACCCCCTGTGCAATCTCCCTAATGTAACCCCCCCTGTGTAATCCCCCTAATGTATCCACCCTGTGCAATCCCCCTAATGTAAACCCCCTAATGTAACCCTCCTTCCTTCATGTAATCCCCCTAATACATAGTTACATAGTTACATAGTAGGTGACTGAGGTTGAAAAAAGACACACGTCCATCAAGTCCAACCCATGTGTGTGATTATATGTCAGTATTACATTGTATATCCCTGTGTGTTGAGGTCATTCAGGTGCTTATCTAATAGTTTCTTGAAACTATCGATGCTCCCCGCTGAGACCACTGCCTGTGGAAGGGAATTCCACGTCCTTGCTGTTCTTACAGTAAAGAACCCTCTACGTAGTTTAAGGTTAAACCTTTTTTCTTCTAATTTTAATGAGTGGCCATGAGTCTTGTTAAACTCCCTTCTACGAAAAAGTTTTATCCCAATTGTGGTGTCACCAGTATGGTATTTGTGTATTGAAATTATATCCCCTCTCAAGCGTCTCTTCTCCAGAGAGAATAAGTTCAGTGCTCGCAACCTTTCCTCATAACTAATATCCTCCAGACCCTTTATTAGCTTTGTTGCCCTTCTTTGTACTCACTCCATTTCCAGTACATCCTTCCTGGGGACTGGTGCCCAGTACTGGACAGCATACTCTAGGTGCGGCCGGACCAGAGTCTTGTAGAGCGGGAAAATTATCGTTTTATCTCTGGAGTTGATCCTCTTTTTAATGCATGCCAGTATTCTGTTTGCTTTGTTAGCAGCAGCTTGGTATTGAATGCCATTGCTGAGCCTATCATCTACTAGGACCCCCAGGTCCTTTTCCATCCTAGATTCCCCCAGAGGTTCTCCCCCCAATGTATAGATTGCATTCATATTTTTGCCACTCAAATCCATTATTTTACATTTTTTTACACTGAACCTCATTTGCCATGTAGTTGCCCACCCCATTAATTTGTTCAGATCTTTTTGCAAGGTTTCCACATCCTGCGGAGAAGTTATTGCCCTGCTTAGCTTAGTACCGTCCACAAATACAGAGATTGAACTGTTTACCCCATCCTCCAGGTCGTTTATGAACAAATTAAAATTAAGTAGGATTGGTCCCAGCACAGAACCCCGGGGGACCCCACTACCCACCCCTGACCATTCTGAGTACTCCTCATTTATCACCACCCTCTGAACTCGCCCTTGTAGCCAGTTTTCAATCCATGTACTCACCCTATGGTCCATGCCAACGGACCTTATTTTGTACAGTAAACGTTTATGGGGAACTGTGTCAAATGCCTTTGCAAAATCCAGATACACCACGTCTACGGGCCTTCCTTTATCTAGATGGCAACTCACCTCCTCATAGAAGGTTAATAGATTGGTTTGGCAAGAACGATTCTTTATGAATCCATGCTGATTACTGCTAATGATACCGTTCTAATTACTAAAATCTTGTATATAGTCCCTTATCATCCCCTCCAAGAGTTTACATACTATTGATGTTAGGCTAACTGGTCTGTAATTCCCAGGGATGTATTTTGGGCTCTCTTTAAATATTTGTGCTACATTGGCTTTTCTTCAATTAGCTGGTACCATTCCAGTCAATAGACTGTCAGCAAAAATTGGGAACAATGGTCTGGCAATTACTTGACTGGGTTCCCTAAGTACCCTCGGATGCAAGCCATCTGGTCCCGGTGATTTATTAATGTTAATTTTCCCAAGTCTAATTTTAATTCTGTCCTCTGTTAACCATGGAGGTGCTTCCTGTGATGTGTCATGAGGATAAACACTGCAGTTTTGGTTACTGAAGCCCCCCGATTCCCTCGTGAAGACTGAGGAGAAGAATAGATTTAGTAGCTTCGCCATCTCCCCATCCTTTGTAACCAGATGTCCTTCCTTATTCTTTATGGGGCCAATATAGTCTGTCCTCCCTTTTTTTACTGTTTACATACTGTATTTATTGGCGTATAACACTCACTTTTTTACCATGAAAATCGGGTGCAAATAGCGTGTGCGTGTTATACACCAATACTTCAATTTTAGCTGCCTCTGAGGGGACAGGGAAGGGGCGGGACAAGCGCCGTCAGATTACGTCCAGTGAGAATCTCCTGTTTACTTGGCTGCCTCTGTAATACTATCATAGGAGATTCTCACTGTATGTAATCTGTCGGCGCTCATCCCGCCCCCCTCCCTGTCCCCTCTAGGCTGCAGATGGACATCGATCAGGCTGCATTGAAGGCAATGGTGAGGCTGCTGCATTGATGGCAATGGTGAGGCTGCTACATTGATGGCAATGGTAAGGCTGCTGCATTGATGGCAATGGTGAGGCTGCATTGATGGCAATGGTGAGGCTGCTTTGATGTGGACTGATGAGGCTGCATTGATGGCACTTGTGAGGCTGCAGATGGGCATTGATCAGGCTGCATTGATGGCAATGGTGAAGCTGCAGATGGGCACTGACCCTTATTTTGCTTCAAAGTCCCTTATTTAAAATTTAAGTTTTTTCCTGAAACTTCCCTCTTAAAAGGAATGTGCGTGTTATACGCCTGTGCGTGTTATACGCCGATAAATACGGTACTTAAAGAATTTCTTGGGATTTTTTTTGCTCTTCTCCGCTATGTGTCTTTCATGTTCTATCTTAGCCAGCCTTATTGCACCCTTACATTTCCTGTTGCATTCTTTATAAAGTCTGAATGCTGATCATGATCCCTCAACCTTGTATTTTTTGAAGGCCTTCTTCTTTGCTTTTATATGCATTTTTACATTGGAGTTAAGCCATCCAGGACTTTTGATCGCTCTTTAAATTTATTACCCAATGGGATGCATTGGCTAATGCCCTTATTTAATATGCTCTTAAAGCAAACCCATCTCTCCTCCGTGTTCTTTGTTCCTAAGATTTTATCCCAATTTATGCCTTCTAGCAATACTCGTAGTTTAGGGAAGTTGGCTCTTTTGAAATTCAGTGTCTTTGTATTCCCTTTATGTTTCCTATTTGTGTGATTTATACTGAAGCCAATTGACCTGTGATTGCTGTTACCTAAATTGCCCTGTATTTCCACATCCGTGATCAGGTCTGTATTGTTGGTAATCAGTAGATACAGTAACACTTTATTTCTAGTTAGTGCGTCTACCATCTGACCCATAAAATTGTCCTGCGAAACATTTAGGAACTGGCGAGCCTTAGATGAATGCGCGGTTCCCTCCGCCCAGTCTATGTCTGGATAGTTAAAATCCCCCATTATGATAACACTTACCATCCTTGCTGCTAATCCAAATTGTGATAGGAGATCTGTCTCCCCTTCGTCCCTCAGGTTATGGGGCCTATAGCTCCCTTATTGATGTCATCTCTCACATTCACTTGTAAATTATTCTTGATATATAGGCATACCCCTCCCCCTTTTTTACCCTTTCTATCCTTAGGATAAAGGGTATACTCTTGAATGTTTGCCAGCCAATCATGAGAGCTGTTGAACCAGGTTTCTGAAATTCCAACAAAATCCAAATCCTCCTCGTACAACAGTATCTCTAGTTCACCCATCTTTTCCTGACTGGTCCCCAGTTTAGATCGGTCACATATTATTCTCTTATTGGGTGTTCTGAGATTGCAACTAGGGCTTGCTACTATACATACCTTGGGTTTATGTGCTTTGGTCAACCTACCACTAATGCCCCCAATACTACCTTCTGGAATATGTTCCACGCTGACTATCTCTACCTCAGAACCCTCCCCCCCATCGCCTAGTTTAAAACCCCTCTAACTTTTTGGCCATTTTCATTCCCAGCTGATCTGCACCCTCCTCATAGTACCGTTTATCGACTGAGATTCAGCCCAGTCCTCCAGGAACCCAAACCCCTCCTTACTACACCAGCTCTTCAGCCACTTGTTTGCTTCCCTAATCTCCCTCTGCCTTTCTGGTGTGGCTCGATGTACTGGTAGTATTCCTGAGAATACTACCTTGGAGGTCCTTTTCCTCAATTTAGCTCCTAAGTCCCTAAAATCATTCTTTAGGACACTTGACCTGCCTCTGATTTTGTCATTGGTGCCAACATGTGTACTTATTGGGATGCTCCAGCCCTGGATCGGCCTCCCTGGCACTTCCCCCTCTACCCTTCCTGACTGTCACCCATCTACTCTTTGCTAGAGCTTGCACCTTTTTGTCTCCACCCGCCTCTGTGCTGGCTCACCTGCCGTGTACATTCCTGGCTCTCCTTTAGTATGGAGGTACTTCTCAGTGCTGACAGTTCCCCTAATGTAACCCCCCCATGCAATCCCTCTAATGTAACCCCCCCGTGCAATCCCACTAATGTAAAACCCCCCTGTGTAATCCCCCTAATGTAACCCTCCCTCCTTCGTGTAATCCCCCTAATGTAACCCCCCATGTAATCCCCCTAATGTAACCCCCCCTCCCCCCTGTGCAATCCCCCAAATGTAACCCCCCTGTGCAATCCCCGTAATGTGACACTCCCTCCTTCGTGTAAGACCCCTAATGTAAACCCCCCAGTGTAATCCTCCTAATGTAACCCCCTCCCCCCTGTGCAATCCCCCTAATGTAACCCCCCTGTGCTCTCCCCCTAATGTAACCCCCTGCGACCCCCCTAATATAACCCCGTGCATTCCCTCTAATGTGACTTCCCCTGTGTAATCTAACTAATGAAACTCCCCATGTGTAAACCCCCTAATGTAACCCCCCCTGTATATCTCCCCTCTCTACATTTACAGACTTTAGATCACCGTGGCTCGGCCCACACAAATGTCCCTTCATCTAGGCTCCGTCCACTCTGAAAAGTGTAATTGTGATAGGCAGCCGGCACCTCTCCCTGCCTGCCTGTCACAATAATAGGCAATTTCAGTGCCGGTTCCTGGAGGACATGCAGGCGCTGGGCACTGGGCTATGGGACTCACCATTCCTTCTCCTCCTCCCTCCCCAAACATCGTGGGGAGCTAAGGAGACACAGCAGAGATACTGGAGTGCGCAGGGAAAGGGGGAAGAGGAGAGAGCCGCGGCGCCTTTCTCAATCCAGTGCTGTGCTGGGTGTCACCCTCTGGCGGGTGTCACCCGGGTGCGGTCCGCACCCCCCGCTCCCCCCTAGCGATGCCACTGCCAATCATGTCTCTAAAACTTCAAATCTGGTGCAGCGCTACAACAATTCTTCAGTGTATAACTGTGTAATGCAAACTATTTTTCTAAATAAAGTGCAATAGCGTATGAAACATATACAATGCAATTAGTGATATGTCATTATATCGTAATCAAAACTGATAATGAATAATAAATAAGTGTATAATAAAGTGCAAAGTGTCCATAAATTTATAAATCTCGATAAAAATAGCCCTTTGATCTTTAATAAAATATTTATTTCAAGGCACTATTCCACCACAGTGTAAGGAAAATAAATCCACAAAGTGCTTGTGTTCTCCACCACCTGTGTGCTTTGCCCGCTCACCTCACATTACGACCCCTGTTTTACCAGCAGGTCATAATCAGCTGTTCCCCTCAGGGGATAATACAAGATCTGTATATAGGGTTCTGTCCCTCTGCATCTCCTGTTTCCTCCTGTCAGCTCCCAGAACCTCAGGTGTTCTCAGGGATAAATGATATATAAAGAGGAACAAAGCACAAAATCTATTACCCTCTGTTTAACAAGAATTTATTCTCAAAAGGTAAAAAAAAGTACACTCACAAGCAAGGCATTTTAGCAGTGCTGGCTATTTAACACATGTCATATGAATCCTTGCATAACAAAATGACCGCAGGATGACGTCAAATAAGCAGGCTCTGTCCCCAATACGCGTTACGGCCATATGCAGAAATTTGATGAGCGCTGCATCCATTAGCGTCAGGAGGGGGGGGGCTGAGGGGGGATGGAGCCCCGAGTGGGCCCCCAAAAAGCCCCGGATCTCGGGCATTCACAATTCTATTATCAGCCCCGAGCATGAGTGGGGACCGATCTGACTCCAAGCATGGCCAAGTGACATAACAAGTCCCGACTTCTGGAGCCTGCAGCACCTATGATGGACATCCCACTGGTCCAATCTTGGGACGTGTGACATCCATCAGAGGCGCTGCAGGCTCCAGAAGGCAGGAATTACAATGCGGCCGCGTTGAGCACTATGAGATCCCCACTCGGCGTTCGGGCGGGTGGCTCTCGTCTCCTGTCTCTGGCTGCCTGCCTGCTGTCTACTGGGATGGGCGCGCCGCCCACTATAGCTGAGCTGCAGGAGGAAGTCACCTGAAGTCTGATGTGTAATGGTCAGGTAGGTCAGCGCATGTCAGTGTGTGTCAGGTAGGTCAGTGTGTGCAAGGTAGGTCAGTGTGTGTCAGGTAGGTCAGTGTAATGGTCAGGTAGGTCAGTGTAATGGTCAGGTAGGTCAGTGTGGGTCAGGTAGGTCAGTGTGGGCCAGGTAAGTCAGTGTGTGTTAGGTCAGTGTGTGTCAGGTAGGTCAGTGTGTGTGAGGTCAGTGTGTGTCAGGTAGGTCAGTGTGGGTCAGGTAGGTCAGTGTAATGGTCAGGTAGGTCAGTGTGGGTCAGGTAGGTCAGTGTAATGGTCAGGTAGGTCAATGTAATGGTCAGGTAGGTCAGTGTAATGGTCATGTAGGTCAGTGTAATGGTCATGTAGGTCAGTGTTGGTCAGGTAGGTCAGTGTGGGTCAGGTAGGTATGTCAGGGTCAGATAGGTCAGTGTGTGTCAGGTAGGTCTGTGTAATGGTCAGTGTGAGTCAGGTAGGTCAGTGTGGGTCAGGTGTGTAAGTGTGCGTCAAGCAGGTCAGTGTGTGTCAGGTAGGTCAGTGTGGGTCCGGTAGGTCAGTGTGTGTCAGGTAGGTCAGTGTAATGGACAGTGTCACGTAGGTCAGTGTTGGTTAGGTAGGTCAGTGTGGGTCAGGTAGGTAAATGTGGGTCAGGTAGGTCAGTGTAATGGTCAGTGTGGGTCAGGTAGGTCAGTGTGGGCCAGGTATGTAAGTGTGCATCAAGCAGGTCAGTGTGTGTCAGGTAGGTCAGTGTGGGTCAGGTAGGTCAGTGTGCGTCAGGTAGGTCAGTGTGGATCAGGTGGGTCAGGTAGGCCAGTGTGGGTCAGGTAGGTCAGTGTGGGTCAGTGTAATGATCAGTGTGTGTCAGGTAGGTCAGTGTGGGTCAGTGTAATGGTCAGTGTGTGTCAGGTAGGCCACTGTGGGTCAGTGTAATGGTCAGTGTGTGTCAGGTAGGTCAGTGTAATGGTCAATGTGTGTCAGGTAGGTCAGTGTGGGTCAGGTAGGTCAGTTTTTAGTGGTCAGCATTGATGGGCACTGGTAAGCCAAGCAGCAACCAGCAAGTGAGCTTACCCCCCCCCCTCCGCCACACAACACCCCCCCCGATTCCGGGCTCGGAGTTCGGGCTGAAACCCCTGGTCTTTTTCCCACCTAGCAACGTCCCTCGCTGCATCCAATTTGAGGTTTTATTCTTATTAAGTGTAGTGAAAACGCTTTGTGGTGTTTGCAGCAACTGGATGATTTAATTGCTTGCCGACCGCCGCACACAGATGTACGTCGGCAGAATGGCACAGGCAGCAAATGAGCATACAAGTACGTCCCTTTAAATTTGCCGCCTTTAGGGTGCGTGCGCACGCCCGCCGCATGCCACGGGAGCGTGCACGCGGGTCCCGGGAACTCAATGTTCTCCAGCTGCCCGCGATTGCGGTATGGAGAGGTTGAACTGGGAGATGCCTATGTAAACAAGGCATTTCCCCGTTCTGCCTTGTGTCATGACAGAGATCTACTGCTCCCTGTGATGGGGAGCAGTGATCGCTGTCATGTCCTAGGTAGCCCCTCCCCCCCAGAGTTAGAATCACTCCCTAGGACACACTTAACCCCTTCATCGCCCCTAGTGGTTAACCCCTTCCCTGCCAGTGTCATTTACACAGTAATCAGTGTATTTTTTAGCACTGATCGCTGTATAAATGACAATGGTCCCAAAATAGTGTCGAAAGTGTCCGATGTGTCCGCCATAATGTCGCAGTCACAATCAAAATCACAGGTTGCCACCATTACTAATAAAAAAAATTAATAATAAAAATGCCATAAAACTATCCCCTATTTTGTAGATGTTATAACTTTTGCGCAAACATATCAATATACGCTTATTGCGATTTTTTTTTTTACTAAAAATATGTAGAAGAGTGCATATCAGCATAAACTGAGGAAAACATTTGTTTTTTTATATATTTTTGGGGGATATTTATTATAGCAAAAAATATTGCTTTTTTTTTTTTAATTGTCACTCTTTTTTTGTTTATAACGCAAAAAATAAAAACTGCAGAGGTAATCAAATATCACCAAAAGAAAGCTCTATTTGTGGGAAATAAAGGACTCTAATTTTGTTTTGGTACAACATCGCACGACCGCACAATTGTGAGTTAAAGCGACGCAGTGCCGTATAGTAAAAAGTGCTCTGGTCAGGAAGGGGGGTAAAATCTTCCGGGGCTGAAGTGGTTAAAGAAAAAATCTTATTTTTATTTGGTTTTAGTTGACTTGTGCTAATTGAGTATAGATCATTAATCATGTCTCTATCCACCAGGGATCTTAAGCAGGCCATAGACAAGTTGAAAAGCAAATGAAAAATCTTGGTCATTCGTTTTTTTGCATCATTAGTGTGCCAGCTGCGACACTCGATTTTCAAGCTGCTATCGAAAGTGCCTGATCCAACATGCTGGAATTTGTTTAGAAAAAAACAAAGCAAATGATGGCACAATCTTATGCACTATTTTCATTTTTCAATCAACAGAACATTCGGTTTTCGACTTGCCTATTGCTGGTAAGATCTCTGGCTAGAGACATGAATAACCTGTTTATTGCTCGCAGATCCTTGCTGGCTGTACTTTTCCTTTAAGTATGTAAACAGTAAAAAAGGGAGGACAGACCATATTGGCCCCATAAAGAAAGAGGAAGGACATCTGGTTACAAAGGATGGGGAGATGGCGAAGGTATTGAATTTATTCTTCTTCTCAGTCTTCACGAGTGAATCGGGGGGCTTCAGTAACCAAAACTGCAGTGTTTATCCTCATGACACAAAACAGGAAGCACCTCCATGGTTAACAGAGGACAGAATTAAAATTAGACTTGAGAAAATTAACATTAATAAATCACCGGGACCAGATGGCTTGCATCCGAGGGTACTTAGGGAACTCAGTCAAGTGATTGCCAGACCGTTGTTCCTAATTTTTACAGATAGTCTACTGACTGGAATGGTACCAGCTGAATGGAGAAAAGCCAATGTAGCACCAATATTTAAAAAGGGCCCAAAATACATCCCTGGGAATTACAGACCAGTTAGCCTAACATCAATAGTATGTAAACTCTTGGAGGGGATGATAAGGGACTATATACAAGATTTTAGTAATGAGAACGGTATCATTAGCAGTAATCAGCATGGATTCATGAAGAATCGTTCTTGCCAAACCAATCTATTAACCTTCTATGAGGAGGTGAGTTTCCATCTAGATAAAGGAAGGCCCGTAGACGTGGTGTATCTGGATTTTGCAAAAGCATTTGACACAGTTCCCCATAAACGTTTACTGTACAAAATAAGGTCCGTTGGCATGGACCATAGGGTGAGTACATGGATTGAAAACTGGCTACAAGGGCGAGTTCAGAGGGTGGTGATAAATGGGGAGTACTCAGAATGGTCAGGGGCGGGTAGTGGGGTTCCCCAGGGTTCTGTGCTGGGACCAATCCTATTTAATTTGTTCATAAACAATCTGGAGGATGGGATAAACAGTTCAATCTCTGTATTTGCAGATGATACTAAGCTAAGCAGGGCAATAACTTCTCTGCAGGATGTGGAAACCTTGCAAAAAGACCTGAACAAATTAATGGGGTGGGCGACTACATGGCAAATGAGGTTCAATGTAGAAAATGTAAAATAATGCATTTGGGTGGCAAAAATATGAATGCAATCTATACACTGGGAGGAGAACCTCTGGGGGAATCTAGGATGGAAAAGGACCTGGGGGTCCTAGTAGATGATAGGCTCAGCAATGGCATGCAATGCCAAGCTGCTGCTAACAAAGCAAACAGAATATTGGCATGCATTAAAAGGGGGATCAACTCCAGAGATAAAACGATAATTCTCCCACTCTACAAGGCTCTGGTCTGGCTGCACCTGGAGTATGCTGTCCAGTTCCGGGCACCAGTCCTCAGGAAGGATGTACTGGAAATGGAGCGAGTACAAAGAAGGGCAACAATGCTAATAAAGGGTCTGGAGGATCTTAGTTATGAGGAAAGGTTGCGAGCACTGAACTTATTCTCTCTGGAGAAGAGACACTTGAGAGGGGATATGATTTCAATTTACAAATACCGTACTGGTGACCCCACAATAGGGATAAAACTTTTTCGCAGAAGAGAGTTTAACAGGACTCATGGCCACTCATTAAAATTAGAAGAAAAGAGGTTTAACCTTAAACTACGTAGAGGGTTCTTTACTGTAAGAGCGGCAAGGATGTGGAATTCCCTTCCACAGGCGGTGGTCTCAGCGGGAGCATTGATAGCTTCAAGAAACTATTAGATAAGCACCTGAATGACCGCAACATACAGGGATATATAATGTACTACTGACACATAATCATACACATAGGTTGGACTTGATGGACTTGTGTCTTTTTTCAACCTCACCTACTATGTAACTATGTAACTTTCATTGCTAGCAGATTCCCGGTGGCTGTACATGATTAAAGTGGACTAATACCCACCTCAGCTCCAGCGATGTGCCGTCCCCGAGTTCCCTGCCCAGCCGTTGACATCTTCGGGCAGCCGGTTTCCGGGTCTCGATCGCAGGGCTTTGTCACTGGCTGGGCGGCGATGATGTTACTCCCGCACATACATGGGAGTTCAGTCAGATTCAGCAGTGCCGAATTTGCACAGTGAGCTGCATGTGCACGGCCCACTGTACAAGGGTAAAACTGACCTAGTTGATCAGTGCACACTAGATTTTAAAACATGCCTTTGGCATGGGGAGAAAATTTGGGACTTTATATGAAGTATGCAACCGAATTGGCAACATGAACATGGGGTGGCTGGCGGGTATGAAGTAAAGAATATCCTAATAACATTATGTCATCTCATATATACAATGGCATAACATAAACACATATTATAAAATATAATTGAATTTATTAAATATAAATCACATAATAACATAGCATAATAGCATGTAAATTAATGATATTGACACAATAATAGTAATAAAACCACCAGACTCAAGAATCCATGCACATATAATAGTAGCAAAACCATGACACATTGGTATAGGCCAGTATAGCATATTAAAAGAGTTTATATACTCCTTCTAGTTGGTTAGTACATTCCCTGTTGGACTTCTTGTTGGTTGTCAATGTGCACCATTCAGTCTATATGGAATCAAATGGGAACCCCAGGTAACACTATGGCATACATTCTGTTTTTGTCCTCACAACACTTTGGCCCTTGGTGTGTAATTATCAATTATCTCCACTAATTCCCCAAACTGGTTTACACTGTATCACTTAGTTACCTATCATTTACACTTACCATTAGGCTCACTATCAATACACCACCATAAGTATATCTTGTTGGTACTAGTACACTTTTGTCTATATTGATTACTATGCCCCTGTTGAAGACCTTTAGTGTCGAAACGCATCGGACTGAGCATTTACTGCACCCCACATTGCCTTTTATCTTTTTTTTTACGATTTTGTGATCACTTTTATATTTTTATCATTTTTGATATATTTCAATAAACCTATTGGTTTGACCTGCACTATTTGGAGCCCTCCTTCTTTTTCCTATGTTTGTTCATTGGAGCCCACAAAGAGTTTTCTTGAAGTACACCTAGCTGAATACCACAGTGCCTTGGAGTTCGCTGCTGGGAAGCTGAGGACCCGTCGCCGGACCCACCTCCTGCATACAGCACCTTACCTAGATCCAGCTGGATCACAAGCTCTTCCGACCCACTGTTGTATAACATGTGGGTCCACGACAGCTGGTAAGAGTTCCCATCTTATATTTCTAGAGTCACTACAGACAACTTGTTTCTGATGTCCCCTGTCTTGGTATCAACCCAACAGAAAGAAGCTCCACTACTTTATTTCTCTTGGACTCTATAATTTTTTATTTATTTCACTTTAGGATGCACGCACTCCCTTTCCTTTCACACTTTTTTTTACAATTCTAATTATATTTGTAATATTGGGCAATTCCAATTGCATTTTATTACATGTATTGACATTAGCACTCTTCCACTCATGTCACTTTATGCTGTGTAATTACACATGATTGTACTTTGGCATTTGCACTTTAGAGAGCTATACTAGTTTTAGCACATCTATGTTCAACTTTGTTTGTTTGAGTGTTTGGCAGCTTCTTTGTATATTTGATTAGCGCAGTGTTTTCCCCCCCATCGCACATTGATTACTATGTGACTTTTTTCACGTATAATTTCACAGTTACACTTTATTATTCTTTATTGTTTTAGGCACATGGTTATGTGGTTTATCTCTTTTTAAGCTTCATGGTGGAGCATTCCTCTGGGATATTATTTTCCTACTGGCGTTCCATCAGTTCCACAGCTCCCGGGACTGATGATATATTTTTCCCCCGGTCTGTTGCTACCCTTAACTTCCTTCACTCACACACACAGGTCATCTGTAAGTAAGGATGGATGATTCAAGGTTATCATCCTCAGTGCATTATATATTTTTATTTCCCTCTGCCTGGCATTTGGTTAGCCCCTAATATATTTTACCTTTTTTTATAGATAGCGATACTGCATCTGCTCTTGAAGATTGGAGGTTATCCATGAAACGCGTCAAGCTATATAGATGCTAATATGATCAGAAAATCAAGAGTGACATTTACCATTCCTTTTAATATGCTGAACTGGCCTATGCCAATGTGTCATGATTTTGCTACTATTATGTGTGCATGGATTCTTGAGTCTGGTGGTTTTATTACTATTATTGTGTCAATATCATTAATTTACATGCTATTATGCTATCATGTTATTATGTGATTTATATTTAATAAATTCAATTATATTTTATAATATGTGTTTATGTTATGCCATTGTATATATATGAGATGACATAATGTTATTAGGATATTCTTTACTTCATACCCGCCAGCTACTCCATGTTCATGTTGCCAAGTCGCATACTTCATATAAAGTGCCAAATTTTCTCCCCATGCTAATAGCAAACAGGGATGGAGGCACCTGACGTTCTATGTCCTGGCCTCACACAAAGTCCCAAACCTCTTTCCTCTATCAAAGAGGAAACATATCCAAGAATGTACTGTATATTCAGCTTAATGCTCACTTTTCCAGCACTCCCCCCCTGCTTCCTCTTCCATGGCTGCCACTGTAATATACATAATGTATTTTCAAGTATTCATCATTCCAAACTCAAGACAAATGGTGTGACACTTCTCCCTGTGAGCTCTGTCATAGGCCAACACTGGATATTTTGGTGGAAACTGCAACAATGGAATGAAGGGAGTGCTGGAGAACACCAGGACCACTTATATATACTGAACTTATCAGCAACTTTACAATTCTGTATTTTTACATTCCTGACACTTTATAATATACAGCAACATTAAAACATTCAAAGAACACAGTAAAGAACTTTTTTTTTTCTTCCCCCTCCCCCATTGATCACTCGCTAGGGCTGTTGTAACTTTCTGCCAACTCACAAAATAAGGCAGCACCAGGGGGTCAGATCTGTGTTGGAATAAATGCCACAAATAAACAAGCCCAACTCAAAACTTGAACTTTATGCTATTGTGGTCAACTTTTTAAGACTGGTAAATCTGTAACTTCACATGTCGTAGAAAGTTTGGTCCATTGCACGGTCTGTAAATAAGTTTTAATATTGCCTTTCCCCCAGTGCACCCATTGAGGTCAGTGAATAGAACTATGCTTAGCAACTATATTAAATATTTCAAGATACTTAAACAAAGGAGTTGGCGAAATAAAAAATAATGATCTGTTAGATTAAAAAAGGTTTGCAGCTTTTGAAAATCTTTGGGTTCCTTTGCTTACTAACCTATATTCCTCAACTTGACCATCCCTGCCATCACTTTTGTACCATGTTATTTCCTGGAGGGCACTGTTGGCAAAGTCCTACTGAAAAAGTGATGGAACAGGAGATGTGACCTGCCAAGTCTGTAGTACAATATAACTGTGTTACCCTTTGATATTCTGGAAGAAAATATTAATAAGCCATTAACTTAACAGATATTTTAAAATTCTAAAATAAAATGCAAATTCCAAATCACACAATGACACTGTAATTTAGAGCACAGATCAATTAAGTATTTTAGTTAATCATTAGCTGTTGCCATTGTTTCCTGTATGTGCTCAATGAATAGAGTAGAGCCCATTTTTGAGATTAGAGATCAGCCCTGCACAGCTTTCATAGCACATAATGATTCTCAGATTTGTCTAGGTGCTGACAGGACATCTGTCTTAAAGTAGATCTGGCAAAGGTTAGAGCTGATTAATATATTAGAACCTCCTATCCTATTGAAAATAGCACTATACAATCAAACAAGAAACAAAAACAGAAACAGAAAAAGTTAATACAAATAAGGGGTTTCACAGGCTCTCATCAAGAGAGCCCCACTATGCCTGTCCCTTTCCGCCCAGCTGCTCCATTCATAGAAGCTATACTATAGCTTCTATGAATGAAACAGGATCCATGAATGGAGAGGAAGACCTTTCAATCATCCGACCATCCTCCATTCTTAGATTATGTTCTATAGTACGGCTTTCATGAGTGAAGCAGCAGGGCAGAAAGGGCAGGCATTTTCGGGCTCTCTTGACGATAGTCTGTGACAGCCCCTTAAGCCTAGTACACACGGGCTGAATGTCGGCCAGCTATGGGGGGTTCAATAGAAACTGGCCAACATTTGGTCCATGTGTATGGCAGTTGGTCTGACAAAAGGCGGCCGTCCGTCTGGCTTCTGTCAAATGCTCATGACCGAAAAACGTCTGCAGACCGGCTCCCTATCAGTGCTGTCAGCCAACTCTGTCAGGTCTTTTATAATGTCTGAGCCCCAGTAAGATTCACCCTCTCTGTTTGCCCTGTTTGTGGTTGTCACCGACAGTGAAAGTAAAATAAAATCCCAAATTTTGGGTTGATATCAGAACAGTAACAGAGGGGAAATCTTCCAATGGGGACCCTAGTTCTGGTGACATGCCAGGATTCCATCACTTTGAAGGAATTTTCTCTCACTTCCTGTTTTGGCTAGGGGACAGGAAGTTAAGGAAAATAACAGATGGCAAAAGAAAAACTCTCCCTTACTCCCAAAACGAGAAAAGAAAATTTGCCTTTAGTGACAGGTGGCCAAGTTATAATAAGTTTACTTTTTACTGCATTGTTCGCTTTACTACTTATCCAATATGATATAAAAAGAGATTGTAACTTTTACTGTTAGAGGATACTGCTACCAGGATTGAATGTGGAATGAAAGGAAGCAGTCGTGTCTTCTTACTTATCCAAACCCATCTGAAGTTTTAAAGTGCAATGCTGAGAAGTCACCAGCACACATTGTGTTCACTCAGTACAGCCCACAGCCTAGTTCCTTAACAACTCTTCATCTTCCCTTCCCACACCAGGTTCTCTGTTATCTCTCTCTACTAACTCCACCCTAACTCCAATGTCTGCAATATAGTCTCTGGCAATTTCCACATCCACATTATATTTTTATCAATGTCTCCCCTTTTTACAGTGTGTTCCATGTCATCTCATAATAATCAAAATATCATTAAAATGAGGTAAGGAAAAGAAACAAATGAAAAGGAACGGCCATACAAAATTTACATAAATGTATACACATCGGTTGTTGTTAGCTCTATGCGTTTCAAGACCTTATAGCCTATCATCAGGAGAAAAACCTTGATAATTGTCAGGATAAAGGAAACAAAAAATATATAAGTATTCTAAAAGAAATCAAAGGGCCAACCCAGGACATGAAAGAACCCCCCATGAACTAAATTAGCCCACGCACTTACATGTGGGTCCACGCAATGGCGGTGCGGCCATGAAATTCAGAGACCAGCCAATAGGGCCCCAACCAGGAGCTGAGGGGACGTGGTGTGGCAAGCAAAGCCAAATACGAACAACGCCTCATGTGGGTATGGGTGTTTATGATGATGGTGTAGAAAGGGGGCAATCACCTATGTGGGAGACCTCTGTAAAAGGTGTCACAAAAAACAGCAATAATGAGTGAAAAAAAAAAGAAAAAAAAAGTGTAATATAATGTGTATAAAAATTGTGGTGGAAGAGATCAGTATCAAAATAAAAAAAATTACAAAAAATATATATAATATAATAATAAAATGTGCACAACAAAAAACAGTGTGAACAAAAATAATAAAGTGAATTTCATGTATCCTACAATTTGTACTAACTCCTTGTTGGAATGTTCATTTATGTGCAATACTTGGTTCTAATGAATTGTAATAAAAAATACAAATATTTATATATAGCAAAATGCATTAAATATTTTGATATTCATTTTTATGATAATTTGAACCAATTAAAAGCTACTTTCTATTTAAACAATTTTTTGCTGCTCCCGTGTGCTTCACGAAAAGTCCCGCCAACCCCTCTTTCTTTTTGAAGCCTGTGTCCATGTTCTGGAGCTCATGTAACAGCACTACTTGTATAATTGCGGTCAAAGTGTTAAATTAATTATTTCCTGATAGATATGGGGAAGATATCATTGCTAACCTTCTAAAATGCTGTTTACCTGGCTGTAATGCTGACCCGTGGGTCTGAATGCTTTCTAAGCCAGAGCCTGTAGGCACATCAGAAAAGTTTAAGGAAAGTTGGAAATTCTTATCTGCATACCTCCTCCAGGTTAATGAATATAAATATTGGAACAACAAAGTCATGGTGCTGGCATTTTCAGAAACAATAGTCAGTAGTGGAAACCTCTGTAAACATAAAAACAAATTAGAAATTGCTAATCAGACCATGGCAGCTTAATCCTTCTATTAAGCTTTTGCATCAGGTTTCTCAAACCTTTGCAATCCTGCGCTTTATGTGATAATGACTAAGCCCCTCCCCTTCATGACATTGTCAAAAAGGGGCGGAGCATGGCCAACCTTAAAATTATGCCCCCTCCCCTGCCCCCTGTGCATTACTGTGAAGAGGGGTCAGAGTGGGGGTCTGTATTATGTGTGAGGAGGGGGCTTTATTATGAGTGAGGAAAGGAAAGGAGAGGCTGTATTATGTGTTAGAAGGGGGCAAAGGGGCTGTATTATGTATGAGGAGGGGGAAGTGGAGGCTGAATTATGTTTGAGGAGAGGGGGCAGAAGGCTGTATCATGTGTGAGAAGGGGTGCTTTTTAGTGTTTGAGGAAGGGAAGCGGGGTTGCATTGTTGGTGAGGAGGGGGGAGAGGGCTGTATGGTGTGTGAAAAGGGGGATAGGAGGGCTTTATAGTATGTGAAGAGAGGGAGGAGGGCTTTATATTGTGTGAGGAGAGGGGGCAGGATGGCTTTATTGTGTGAGGAGGTGGGAAAGGGCCTGTATTGCATGTGGGGGAGCAGGTATTTTTACCATATGTAAGGAGTAGTAGGGAGCTTTATTATATGTCGTGTATTTATAGTGTATGAGTAGGTGGGGCAGAGGTTGCAGTAGTTCTTCTGCTCCCAATTACTTTAATTATATTACTGGTTAATTTCCCAGGAAGGGAATAATAACTTTATTATCAAACTCACTCTTCCACTTAGCCAAGGTTCTGGTCCTCTTATTTACCTACAGGTTTAGCACACTAACCTGTTTGATCATTCAACGCCAAGAAAAAACAAGTATAACATGGATATTATGATATTTTTCAAAGGCTTTTTGTCTTATTACTTTTTGACTAGTATATTGTACTGTTATATGGGGGTATAGAGTATCAGTTTACCAACCCTTATGAATTAAAGGGGCAGACTCACCTATTTCAAGTAATTCTATTACATGTGAACAGAATAATGTATACATGAAAGGCAGCACACGAAACAGCTTAGTGTGTAACCAATTGCATTTATTATTTTTACAGATATACAGTGGGGACAGAAAGTATTCAGACCCCCTTAAATGTTTCACTCTTTGTTATATTGCAGCCATTTGCTAAAATTATTTAAGTTCATTTTTTGTCCTCATTAATGTACACACAGCACCCCATATTGACAGAAAAACACATAATTGTTGACATTTTTGCAGATTTATTAAAAAAGAAAAACTGAAATATCACATGGTCCTAAGTATTCAGATCCTTTGCTGTGACAGTCATATATTTAACTCAGGTGCTGTCCATTTCTTCTGATCATCCTTGAGATGGTTCTACGCCTTCATTTGAGTCCAGCTGTGTTTGATTATACTGATTGGACTTGATTAGGAAAGCCACACACCTGTCTATATAAGACCTTACAGCTCACAGTGCATGTCAGAGCAAATGAGAATCATGAGGTCAAAGGAACTGCCTGAAAACATTTTTTTTTCAAAATTTTCGGTCCTTTTTTTATTTGTTTAGCAGAAAACAAAAATCCCAGAGGTGATCAAATACCACCAAAAGAAAGCTCTATTTGTGGGAACAAAATGATAAAAATTTAGTTTGGGTACAGTGTAGCATGACCGCGCAATTGTCATTCAAAGTGCGACAGCGCTGAAAGCTGAAAATTGGTCTGGGCAGGAAGGTGTATAAGTGTCCTGTATTAAAGTGGTTAAGGAGCACAATTCAACGATACTTGGACATAATAGAGCTGCACAGTTGAGCTGCCAGAAGGAAGCCTTTACTGTGCCAAAATACCACAAAAAAGCCCAATGAGGCATGTCAAGGGGTTGTTGGGCATATTGTAACCAGGCTTTTTTGTGGCACTTGTGCAGTGAAGGTTTCTTTCCAGCAACTTGACCATGCAGCTCTTTTTTGTTGAAGTATCATCGTATTGTGCTTCCTAAAACAACCACACCATCTTTTTCCAGAGAAGCCTGTATTTCTCCTGAGGTTACCTGTGGGATTTTCTTTGTATCCCGAACAATTCCTGTGGCAGTTGTGGCTGAAATCTTTCTTGATCTACCTGACCTTGGTTTGGTATCAAGAGACCCACAAATTTTCCACTTCTTATTAAATGATTGAACAGTACTGACTGCCATATTCAAGGCTTTGGATATCTTTTTATATCCTTTTCCATCTTTGTAAAGTTTCATTATCTTTTTACGCAGGTCTTTTGACTGTTCTTTTCTGCTCCCCATGGCATAGTATCTAGCCTGCTTAGTGCATCCATGTGAGAGCTAACAAACTCATTGACTATTTATACAAAGACAATAATTGTGATTTAAAAAGCCACAAATGTGGGAAATTAGCCTTCAATAGACATTGTAACCTGTGCCACTTTCTGCATCTGTACCAAAGCCAAACATTCCAGGGTATGTAAACTTTTTATCAGGGCCATTTGGGTGATTTCTGTTATCATTATGATTTTAAAAGGAGCCAAAAAATGTAATCATTATCCTTGAATAAAAGACAGTTTTTTTTGGTATGTTTAGTCATATTTTCAGTATAAATACCAAAATTTCACAATTTCTGCCAGGGTATGCAAACTTTTGAGCACAACTCTATATCTATATATTTATATCTATATTCTTTGTCCACATAACCATATCTAAATATATCTATTTGTTGGTGCATTCTTCTATTCTTGCTCTTCCTGAAGCCTTCTATAATTGGTGCTAAGCAGTCACTATCATGTTGAAGTTACAGTATATTGTAAATAATATGGCAAGAGGTACAGATTTGTCCGGGGGGCTATACACAATGTAAAAAAAAGTGGTTCCTCAAGTCTGCTTCTTTGACATAGTCTAGTAATGAGAGGCATTTGTGCAGGCTGTGTAACGGTATAAATGCCCTCTGGGATATAGGGTCCTACTTACACAATATATGGGTCAAGTGGATTCTTTGGCCCCCTCCTATTGTTCACTTCTAGAGCAGTTGAAAAGTGGGAAACAATATTCACAATGCCCCAAAAATGTTCTTGCACTGAAGCCCTTTGCTGACTATGTCTTCCACTGTTTAGAATCTTGATCCTGAGTAAAAGATAGTGGATGTTCAGTTCAAAAATAGTAATGCAGTTCATTTTGAATTTTTTATTATGAGTTTTTAAAAAGGCTTACAATTTATCAAGCAATCTATTCCCCTATACCAATTTATGATAATTAGCAAGAGGTAATGACTAGATGAATTAGACCACAGGAGTACTCAAAGGAATGGTTTCTCCATTAGATTACTAGGGTAATAAGCTGGAAATTGTGGCAGCCTAGGAGCTGTTCATGGTAAAGCTGCTGCTTATTCAAACTAAGACAAGAAACGACCACTATTGGAGACAGAAGTTTATATAGGTTGGAGGTACCATCATCCAAGTGACACTAGAAAATTGGGAATGGAGGCCAGTCCCCTACTGGTCTCCAAGAGCAAACAAGATGGACTATCTTGGTACCAATTTGGACAAAAGACACATAAGATAAAATGAGAACATTTTATTTATACAAAAAATATATAAAAACAGGATATTCATTGGGGAATACTGGTAGAAACATAGTTCACAATGTTCATACCAAGGCAAAACATTACCAACTATCATTACATGTGTGCCACTAGTACCTGACATACTCCAATGAGGTAACAAGATATAGTGGATCCTAGCAGGGAATATATTCCTCTACATGTTTCGTGTAATTCTACTGCTTCATCAGTAGGATAATATCTGGAATAGAGTAGCAAGATATGTATGGTAATCAATACAACATGAAAACATAAAAACAAAAAATGAGAAAAAACAAAAACAGAACAATGCAATAATATATATAATACATGGGGGAAAATAGAAGGCACTGCCGCTTACCCATAGCTCAGCACACAGGGATGAATACAATTTCTGTAGCAAAGAGTATATATACATATAGAGAGAGTGAGAGAGAGAGAGAGAGAGACGGAGAGAGAGACGGAGACAGAGAGACCATAAATTGAGAAGAAAAAATGAAGGGGGAGGGAAGGGAAAGGAAGGGAAGGAAAAGAGAGGAGGGTGAAAAGGAGGAGGGTGAAAGAGAGGATTATAGCCAATAAAAGGAAGTAGGACGGGGGGGGGGGGGGGTTAGAGAGAAAACCCTAAGAGATGATGAGAGGTTACACTAGCCTCCTCAGTAATCCAAGACACGTGAGGAAACCCAAAAACAGCTCATCAAATGGGAGTAAAACCACACAGAATATAATAAAGATCTGCAAATATAAAAAGGGAATCACAGTCAAGTGACACACATAGCCCTGGATAAATATCCCCATTAAGCATACAGTGTTAGCCCAAACAAACCATATTGAGCAACACCAAAGCTGTATCAAAGCTTTCATTTACCCCATCTGGGGGAAAGCATCCATTGCTCTAACAAACAGGCAACAGCCTGTTTATATAGTCCCCAACCCGATCATGACGCCAAACGCCGTCCGTCGCCGGCAAATTACGCCGTAACATTTTTTAGTTAATGTTACGTGAACAGGAAGCTGTAACAAATATAAAGTAGGTGTTATCCCAATTTGGCTGCAAACGTGGGGTTACACTGTAAGGTGGATCTAAACCCCTCGATTTAAAAAAAAAAAAAAAAACAGTGACATTCAAGGCATGCCACTAATGATAACTGTCACTTTTGCATGTGCTCTCAACCGAGCTCTCAAGCCATCAAATAGTTGGTGCCATAACTGATCTATGTGCAGCACAGTGGCAACTGCAGTGCAGATCAAACAAAGACTAAGATGGTATCTTCCTTGGCTGTAAGGGTGAGTTTAGGCTTGCACCTGGGGGGGCGTTAAAAACTTGCAGTTGAATAATGTTTTTAGTGCCCTTCCCTGACCACTCCTCTCCCTCCCTTAAACTGTAAAAGCAGCAAAAGAGGCTGTTCACATGTCAAAGTTGCGATGCTTCACTTGGTGTCCACAGCAAAAATTATAAATTTGCTTGTATCATTCATCGAATTCAGCAGAAAGCAAGCCCTTCGTAGGTAACCCATTCAAGTGAATGAGGAAATACCACAAGTGCGTGCATGCAGTTGCAGCAAAACAATTACAGGTGAGGAGAAATTACATCGCCTCTTCACCTCTTGTTAAGCGGTTCTGGAAAGTGATCCAAATGCAGATAGCCTATAGGATAGGATGTTTTAGTTCCACTTAAAGTAGGTGAATGCTAGAATGTCAATTTATTATTGTTGTCTATTTTCCTGTTGCCGATTTTTCCTAGCTTCCTGTTTGGTAGCAGGTTGCCCCAGAACAGAAACTCTCTCTAAGGCCCCTTTCTCACTGGGCGGACTTCGTAAAGAGCATCTGCTTGGTCAGCAGGGGATCTCTCCGCTGACCCCAGCTGAGCAGGTGGATGACAGGTCAGTGGCTGCTCCGCTATGCAGAGCCCTCTCTATAGGGTGGTCAGATGGAAACAGACTGCCTGTCCGTTTCCATTCGGCTGTCATCCAATCCATCAGACGGATGGGGAATGATTCACCCATCTGTCTGTTTTTGCCAGACAAGATCGGATGCTGGTGGGTGTCAGCGGACAAATGTCTGCTGACATCCACTGCTCCATAGAGAACAATGGATGGTGCGATCAGGTCCGCCTGAAAAACTGACCTGATCGTACCAAAGGCCAGTCTCACATCTGTCCATGTCCGCTTATATCTTTTTCTTAATGTGCTTTGTACACGTCTTTTTAAGCATTTTCATTATTCTGTTGGCATTGTCAGTGCACAAAAATGCACAGGAAATCACCATGGTTCATTTTACCAACGCAACACACAGATGTGAATGGCTTCATTGGATTCAAGGTATTTTTGTGACAGAAGGAGACATTACTCTTTACATACTTTCCGCTCTCTTATAAGATGCTGATGCTGTGCTGTATTGTTCTCCTCCAATCAACAGAGAGAAAGCTAAAGTTAAGGGAGCCCAGAGACAGGAGGGGGGTTTATATTGAATTGTCCAGGAGAGACCGCTCTCTTGGTGCAGAGGGAATCCATGTAAACACAGCTGAGAGGCACTCATATGTCAGCAAGGGGCCAAGCCAGCCAGCACTCAAGATCAGGAGTGGGGACACCGGAGATTAAATAGCCCTGTCAGTGGTGCTATCTTTGCACCACTACCTCCAGGGGACTGAAGCGTTCATCTCACTCTCCACTTCAAATCGCTGTGTTGCGTTTGTTACAATATGATTTTTTTTTATTAATCAGACTTACGATACATGGGACATAACATTACACAATAGTAGTTGGTCAAAGAGATATTGTCAGTTTTTGGCTTGAGTAGATTTCTCAAACAAATGCTGTTTTATACAATGGGGGTAAACATCATTGTTGTATTCAATTGACAGTTCAATTAACAGGCTATTGTCTCTATAGCTACAGTAAACAAGTAAGACATTACTTGTTTGAGATTCTTTCAGCTTTCAAACTGAAAGAATGACTGTTAAATTACTGCCTTGGTTTGAGTAGACAATGGTACGTAGATACCATTTTTGTATTCAATTGACAGTTTGCAACAGTCCATTGTTTCTACAGCTACAGTAAACAGGTATGTTTTCTGTTGTTTGGTAACTATGGTAAACAGCCTGACACATAAAAGGGGTGAGTAGGGACACACACACCATCATGCTGTAACATCCAAAGCCACCCATGATAGAAGAACAGTGCCTGATGCTCCAGAAGACCTTGCCAATGGAGATCACGAACATACAGTAACAGAAGATAAGTAACTTTTAAGTGTATTTGTAATGTTAGACCATAGGCTGTTCATTTGCTAGGCATTTTTGCTTGTTATGGATATCTGTCAGTCTTGTATTGTATTCCTACTATTGTAATAGTTTTTGTATGTACAGCATCTTTGTATAGTAAAGCACATTTACACACTGCAGAAATCTCAGCTTCCTTGCTTATACTACAGAGAAACCTTGCTAGATAGACGCAAGCAAAACAATCACTGAATGACCAAATTGCCAGGACAAGCAGGAGGGGGCCCCTTCCACCGCACGAGTCTGTTGCCACCTCCTTGGAGTTGGTGAGAATGCCAATGGCCCGCCTTTACACTGCTAGCAGAAACAGAGCCATTAAGAGTCGGGCATTTTGTGCACCAAATCCACACCACACTTTTACCAAATCTTTACCACAAGTCTTCCAACGCCATACCACTCCCTTATCAATCCTGCACTGTGGTCATACCATCATCACATCTGGACTGCATCTACGGTACCTCTTGTTAACACTGTACAGCACCTCCCAACGCTTTACTTCATACAGGTTAAAAAGACTATCATCAAGTGCACCAAAGCTTAAAGGCCCCAATAATAGCCAGTAGAAGACCAACTTTAGGGACTGCCCCTCCCATGAATATCCCAGTACATTCCCTTTGTCCCCTTCACCCCTTTTCATCATTTAAATAAGTGCAGTGCTTACCTAGTCTGTTTAGGCCTAGCATAGCCACCATTAGTGCACACTGGCAGTTCCTGCAGTTTGATAAATCAAATCTTTTTTACAGCTTGCTGCTGTTCCTCAGATGGCGTTGTTACTGTTTATCCTGCTCTGGACATTTTATACCATACTATGCCTAATCTTTACTAATAATCCTATGTGCTAGTTAATGTCTTTGCTGTTGTCAATATATCTTAAGCTTGCTTTGTTATGAATCATATTGAGTGATAATACATGAAGTTTACTTTTACTACCTGGTTTGTTGCCTGTTTCCTTGATATAGCAAGAGAACTCATCTTATCCAGCAGCTCCTGCAGGAGTAGCACTGCAAACATCTAGTTTAGGCCTCATTCAAACCATGGTGCAGAGATGTCAGTTTTTGTGTTGAAAGTTCTGCAAGGGCACAAGAAAAAACAAGTGTGCCCTGTTCACACCACAACACTGGTATCACGTGTGGATTCTTTTCTGAGCAAGAATCTGCAACGTGTACACAGTTTTCTGCACAGGAATAAAGCTGGCATGACATCAACATTGGTGTGAATAGGACACAGTGAGAGCAGTGGGAACTAAAGGCTCTTGCTGCTGTTAGTCAAATCCTGTGAGGAGGAATGGGGGGGGGGGGGGGGGTGGCCAAGCAACATTGTATGTATCTATGGACGCACTCTGCCCAGCTTGGAAGTGTACCCACACAGGTGCACCCTTTGCAATGGGGGCACTCGGTTAAGAGGAGGGGTGGAGAATGATGGTGAGTGACTCCAGAGAGGGTGGTAAGAGGCTGCTCTGTGCAATAGCAGGTAAGTATAACTGCTTTTTTATTTTAGGAAAAAAAAAAAAACCTTTAGAACAACTTTAACCTGTAACATGATTTTATTACAGTTACACGAGAAAAAAGGGAATGCTATTTGTGTGGATTTGATGATAGACTTGTGCAGTTCATTTTGTTTCGAATAAAAAAATAGTTTTTCGTTATTCGGAGATTTGGATATATCCGAATACCCGATTTACAGTATAAATGAAATTTATCGAATGCTCCGAATGACAAAACGAACTTCGTGCGAATTTCCAAAAATTCTAATTGAAATTTGAATAGAATTTTACATCGAACTCCAGTAGAATTCTAACTGTAAACATATTCTGAAATGAAAGACTGTGTGTGTTATTAGAGTACCATTTTGAAATAATGCTGTTTTTGTTAAGCCAAAGGTGATTTAAAAAGTCATTGTAATCAGTTGAAGATTTTTCATTTGTTTGTCCACTTTGACACATTCGAATCGAAAAAAAAACAAATCTAAAGTTTTCAATGCAACCGATTCAAAATGTATTGGTTCGAACGATAAATTCAAAGAAAATGTGAAAAAGACATAAAACGAATCCTGAATACTAATTCCGAATACGAATTGAACGAATCAACAAAATTTAACTAAACTAAATAACTAGATTAAAGGATCGAAACGAAACAAACACATTTTTTTTTCGTTATGCACATGTCTATTTGATGACCAGACTGGGTATTTTCATCAAGCTCCTTTGCTTTTTAGTGCCATGAAGTTTCTTTGTCCTCAATGAACCACACATCTCAAGTTTGATTCCAGCTATTGTCCAAATATTCCTGTTACATTTTTAAACCAGGTTTGAAGCTAACTTATTTAAGGACAGTAGATTTGGCAGATTACCATAAAAAGCATGTGTACAGTCGTTTTGGGATTTGTGGCTTAGCACACATCAGTAGTTGTATCTAGAACATTTGCAACACTATTTCATAACAGGTCTTCATAAAACATATGTGATGTTATACAATGGAGTGCACAACTATGTTGTACAAAGTGCAGTAACCAGGGATGGTCCCGATGTTCGAGCAGAACGTAAGTTCTGCTCGAACATCGGGTGTTTATTTGTTTATAGAACAAACAAACATATGGGGCGTTCGCAACAAATTCGAGCACCGCAGAGCGCCCCATAATGCACTGCGAGATCGCAGTGCATTGACAGCTGTTGACTGGCCCAAGCATGCAACTGATCTGCATGCTTTGGCCAATCACAGCGCAATATACTGTCAGAGCCATGATTAGCCAAAGGGAGGGTGCTTTTGGCCAATCATGGCTCAGGGACTAAGTCCACACCCCCCACTATATAAGGCTGCTTACACGGCGGCTGTATGTAGTGTGTTAACGTGGAGAACTTGAGATAGATTAGGCAGGTTAGTTAGTGGCGTGCAGGCAATGTAGTATATATACACACATAGGGCAATGTAGTATATATAATACAGTTCAGGGTATATAGTGCAGTCCATATAGTATATATATAATGCAGTTCAGAGTACATAGTGCAGTCAGTGTAGTATATATAATACAGTTCAGGGTATATAGTGCAGTCCGTATAATATATATATACAGTTCAGAGTATATAGTGCAGTCCGTATTGTATATATAATGCAGTTCAGTCTGTAGAGTGTATGTACAATACAGTTCAGAGTATATAGTGAAGTCCGTATAGTCCATATAATACAGTTTAGAGTATATAGTGCAGTCCATGTAGTATATATAATAGAGTTCAGAGTATATAGTGCAGTCTGTGTTGTATATATAATACAGTTCAGTGTATATAGTGCAGTCCATATTGTATATATAATACAGTTCAGAGTATATAGTGCAGTCCATATAGTATACAGTATATAATGCAGTTCAGAGTATATAGAGAGGTCTGCATAGTATAAATAATACAGTTCAAAATATATATTGTCGTCCGTATTGTGTATGTATAATACAGTTCAGAGTATACAGTGCAGTCAGTGTAGTATATAATACAGTTCAGAGTATACAGTGCAGTCTGTATAGCATATATAATACAGTTCAGAGTATATAGTGCCGTTTCGTACATTATCCACTTGAGCCCCGGACCATTATGCTGCCTAAGGACCAGAGGTCTTTTTCCAATTTGGCACTGCATCGCTTTAACTGCTAATTGCGCGGTCATGCAATGCTGTACCCAAACGAAATTTGCGTCCTTTTCTTCCCACAAATAGAGCTTTCTTTTGATGGTATTTGATCACCTCTGCAGTTTTTATTTTTTGCGCTATAAACGGAAAAAGACCGAAAATTTTGAAAAAAAATGATATTTTCTACTTTTTGTTATAAAAAAAATCCAATAAACTAAATTTTAGTCATACACTTAGGCCAAAATGTATTTGGCCACATGTCTTTGGTAAAAAAAATGTCAATAAGCATATATTTATTGGTTTGCGCAAAAGTTATAGCGTCCACAAACTAGGGTACATTTTCTGTAATTTGCACAGCTTTTAGTTTATGACTGCCTAAGTCATTTCTTGAGGTGCTAAAATGGCAGGGCAGTACAAAACCTCCCCAAATGACCCCATTTTGGAAAGTAGACACCCCAAGGAAATTGCTGAGAGGCATGTTGAACCCATTGAATATTTATTTTTTTTGTCCCAAGTGATTGAATAATGACAAAAAAAAAAAAAAATATTTACAAAAAGTTTTCACTAAATGATATATTGCTCACACAGGCCATGGGCCTATGTGGAATTGCACCCCAAAATACATTCAGCTGCTTCTCCTGAGTATGGGGATACCACATGTGTGGGACTTTTTGGGAGCTTAGCCGCGTACGGGGCCCCGAAAACCAAGCACCGCCTTCAGGATTTCTAAGGGTGTAAATTTTTGATTTCACTCTTCACTGCCTATCACAGTTTCGGAGGCCATGGAATGCCCAGGTGGCACAAAACCCCCCCCCAAATGACCCCATTTTGGAAAGTAGACACCCCAAGCTATTTGCTGAGAGGCATATTGAGTCCATGGAATATTTTATATTTTGACACAAGTTGCGGGAAAGTGACACTTTTTTTTTTTTTTTTTTTGCACAAAGTTGTCACTAAATGATATATTGCTCACACAGGCCATGGGCATATGTAGAATTGCACCCCAAAATACATTTAGCTGCTTCTCCTGAGTATGGGGATACCACATGTGTGGGACTTTTTGGGAGCCTAGCCGCGTACGGGGCCCCGAAAACCAAGCACCGCCTTCAGAATTTCTAAGGGTGAAAATTTTTGATTTCACTCTTCACTGCCTATCACAGTTTCGGAGGCCATGGAATGCCCAGGTGGCACAAAACCCCCCCAAATGACCCCATTTTGGAAAGTAGACACCCCAAGCTATTTGCTGAGAGGCATGGTGAGTATTTTGCAGCTCTCATTTGTTTTTGAAAATGAAGAAAGACAAGAAAAAACTTTTTTTTTTTTCTTTTTTCAATTTTCAAAACTTTGTGACAAAAAGTGAGGTCTGCAAAATACTCACTATACCTCTCAGCAAATAGCTTTGGGTGTGTACTTTCCAAAATGGGGTCATTTGGGGGGGTTTTGTGCCACCTGGGCTTTCCATGGCCTCCGAAACTGTGATAGGCAGTGAAGAGTGAAATCAAAAATTCACGCCCTTAGAAAGCCTGAAGGCGGTGCTTGGTTTTCGGGGTCCCATACGCGGCTAGGCTCCCAAAAAGTCTCACACATGTGGTATCCCCATACTCAGGAGAAGCAGCAGAATGTATTTTGGGGTGTAATTTCACATATTCCCATTGCATGTTTGAGCAATATATCATTTAGTGACAACTTTGTGCAAAAAAAAAAAAAAAAAAAATTTGTCTCTTTCCTGCAACTTGTGTCGCAATATAAAATATTCCATGGACTCGACATGCCTCTCAGCAAATAGCTTGGGGTGTCTACTTTCCAAAATGGGGTCATTTGGGGGGGTTTTGAACTGTCCTGGCATTTTATGCACAACATTTAGAAGCTTATGTCACACATCACCAACTCTTCTAACCACTTGAAGACAAAGCCCTTTCTGACACTCATTGTTTACATGAAAAAGTTATTTTTTTTTGCAAAAAAATTACTTTGAACCCCCAAACATTATATATTTGTTTAAAGCAAATGCCCTACAGATTAAAATAGTGGGTGTTTCATTTTTTTTTTTCACACAGTATTTGCGCAGCGATTTTTCAAACGCATTTTTTGGGGAAAAGACACACTTTTTTAAATTTTAATGCACTAAAACACACTATATTGCCCAAATGTTTGATGAAATAAAAAAGATGATCTTAGGCCGAGTACATGGATACCAAACATGACATGCTTTAAAATTGCGCACAAACGTGCAGTGGCAACAAATTAAATACATTTTTAAAAGCCTTTAAAAGCCTTTACAGGTTACCACTTTAGATTTACAGAGGAGGTCTACTGCAAAAATTACTGCCCTCGATCTGACCTTCGTGGCGATACCTCACATGCATGGTGCAATTGCTGTTTACGTTTGACGACAGACTGCGTTCGCCTTAGCGCGAGAGCAGGGGGCGACAGGGGTGCTTTTTTTTTTTTTTTTTTTTTCTTTATTATTTTTTTTGCTTTTTTATCTTATTTTTAAACTGTTCCTTTCATTTTTTTTTTTTTTGTCAATCATTTTTATTGTTATCTCGGGGAATGTAAATATCCCCTATGATAGCAATAGGTAGTGACAGGTAGTCTTTTTTGAAAAAATTGGGGTCTATTAGACCCTAGATCTCTCCTCTGCCCTCAAAACATCTGATGACACCAAGATCGGTGTGATAAAATGCTTCCCCAATTTCCCAATGGCGCTATTTACATCCGGCAAAATCTAAGTCATAAAATGCTCGTAGCTTCTGGTTTCTTAGGCCATAGAGATGTTTGGAGCCACTCTGGTCTCTGATCAGCTCTATGGTCAGCTGGCTGAATCACCGGCTGCATTCTCAGGTTCCCTGTTGAGACAGGAGAGCCAGAGAAAAACACGGAAGACGGTGGGGGGGGGGGGCTTTCCCTCCCACGGCTTGTAAAAGCAGTCTAGAGGCTAATTAGCCACTAGGATTGCTTTTACATGAAAGCCGACCGCTGGCTGAAAAGAATGATACCAAAATGATACCTAAACCTGCAGGCATCATTCTGGTATAACCATTCAAAGTCGTGAATGGCGTACCTGAAGACAAAAAAATGGTTAACAATAAAGCACAGTAAACGGTAAAGTATAAAAAATTGCATACCTGAAAAGCAAACATGATAAAACATAATAACAATAAAACATTGCAGAATAGAATACAGTAAAAAAGAGCAGAACAAGAGAGAGAGAATAGAGAGAGAGAGAACAATAAAACGACAACTATTTTTTTTTATTTTATATATTTTTTTTTTTTTTACACTTTTTTTGTAACTAACTTTTATAACTGTAACCGGTTCCAGGTTCGGGTCTCTCAAAATGCGATGGCATCTTGGGAGACCCTGTGAAAGTGTGCCTAGTCTGTGCAATGCTGTACCCTACGCTAATACTCAACTAGTGAATGGTAGCGTTCAAAACATTCATCAATGCAAAGACCAGGATTATCAGGACAGGAGGGACAATAATAGAGGGTGTCACGCCTATATTCGCGCTTGCTGCAGACACGACATCTTTTTTGGGGGTTCGTTGGGTAGGGGTACTCGGGAGGACATAAAGAAAATGCCTCTCATGCAGCCGACTGCATTTGGTTGGGGATGTGAATGGGGGAAGTACGGGCGCTGCAGAAGCGGTGGGTTCCCAATTAGGATTGGCGAATGCAGCAGGAAGGGCACTATGGGCACGACGGGCCTGTGTTTGTCTTCTTGGTGGCAGCAGGACACTACTTGTGCTTGCCACCTCACCAGCTTGAACTGCACTTATGGGACTCGCCACATCACCAAGTGTTACTGCAGTGCTGGTTTGACTACGACCGGGGTGTACTAGGCCGCTGGCACTTGCCAGTTCAATAAAAAGCTACCAAAAAAACTGTTAGCGATTGCAGGGATCAGGCCTGACTCTGCGAACGCTGCAGTTATGCGTTAAGTGTTTTGTAAGTGACAGTGATCGATCGATACTGCACTTGGGTGGGCTGGGCCGGGCAGAGGGGCAAAATGCAGGTGCTAGCAGGTATCTGGGCTGATCCCGCTAACACTGCGTTTTTGGGAACCCTAAACTGCTGGGGACGCCAGTATAGATCTGATCGGATCAGATATTGATCCGTTCAGATACTATACCACTAAGGGAGGTGTACGGTGCGTGCGTGGGTGTTAGCGGTACTGGCGCTAATCTGACGCTGCTTGGGGCTGGTGCTTGCCAGATCACCAAAATACTACCAAAAAAACTGTTAGCGATCGCAGGGATCAGGCCTGACTCTGCGAACGCTGCAGTTATGCATTTAGTGTTTTGTAAGTGTCAGTGATCGATCGATACTGCACTTGGGTGGGCTGGGCTGGGCTGGGCCGGGCGGAGGGGCAAAACGCAGGTGCTAGCAGATATCTGGGCTGATCCCGCTAACACTGCGTTTTTGGGAACCCTAAACTGCTGGGGACGCCAGTATAGATCTGATCGGATCAGATATTGATCCGATCAGATACTATACCACTAAGGGAGCTGTACGGTGCGTGCGTGGGTGTTAGCGCTACTGGCGCTAACCTGACGCTGCCTGGGGCTGGTGCTTGCCAGTTCACCAAAATGCTACCAAAAAAACTGTTAGCGATCGCAGGGATCAGGCCTGACTCTGCGAACGCTGCAGTTATGCGTTTAGTGCCTTGTAAGTGACAGTGATCGATCGATACTGCACTTGGGTGGGCTGGGCGGAGGGGCAAAACGCAGGTGCTAGCAGGTATCTGGGCTGATCCCGCTAACACTGCGTTTTTGGGAACCCTAAACTGCTGGGGACGCTAGTATAGATCTGATCGGATCAGATATTGATCCGTACAGATACTATACCACTAAGGGAGGTGTATGCTGCGTGCGTGGGTGTTAGCGGTACTGGCGCTAATCTGACGCTGCCTGGGGCGACGCATATCACCGCCGGGCGATCAGGGGGCTAAACCTTTATTCGGTAATAAACGGCGGGTGCCCTGACACTATAAAAAATAAACAAACTAACCAGCGTCACCCGTAACAGTTATACGGTGATCAGTGGTGAAAGGGTTAACTAGGGGGCAATCAAGGGGTTAAAACATTTATTCGGTAGTATATGGGGGTCCCTGTCGCTATAAAACGCTGACGGCGAACCTAAATATTTAGGTCCCTAACTAGCGTCACCAGCGACACTAATACAGCGATCAGAAAAATGATCGCTTAGCGACACTGGTGACAGGGGGTGATCAAGGGGTTAAAACTTTATTAGGGGGGGTTAGGGGGGTATCCTAGACCTAAAGGGGGGTAATACCAACTGTCCCAACACTGTAACTGTCACAAACTGACACCAATGCAGTAATCAGAAAAAAAAAAACAAAAAAACAAAAAAACTGCTGGTGTCAGTTTGTGACGGGGGGGGGATCGGGGGGCGATCGGGGGGGGGATCGGGGTGTTTAGTGTGCCTGGCATGTTCTACTGTGTTGTGTAGTGTTGGTGCACTCACATACCTGTCTTCTCTCCTCGGGCCGGAACGGAAATTACCGAGCCGAGGAGAGATGACATAATTTCCTTTGCTGCTGTTTAGCATACAGCAGCAAAGGAATGATGTGATTGGCCGGCGGCGATCGCGAGGGGGGGGCCACGAACGGATGGCCTCCCCCTCACCTCTGATCGCCGCTGGACAAAAGACGACCGCCTCGGGCACCGGGGGGGGTCCGATCGGACCCCCCACCCGCGGAAGGCAAATCACGTATATGTACGTGATTTTGCCTGTCCGTGCCACCTTGCCGACGTAAATCGGCGCGAGGCGGTCGTCAAGTGGCTATATATTATACAGTTCAGAGTATATAGTGCAGTCTGTATAGTATATATATACAGTATATAATACAGTTCAGAGTATATAGTGCAGTCCGTATTGTTTATATAATACAGTTCATAGTTTATAGTGTAGTCCGTATAGTATATATATAATACAGTTCAGAGTCTATAGTGCAGTCCGTATAGTATATATATAATACAGTTCAGAGTCTATAGTGCAGTCCGTATAGTATATATAATACAGTTCAGAGTATATAGTGCAGTTTATATAGTATATATAATACAGTTCAGAGTATATAGTGCAGTCTGTGTAGTATATATAGTGCAGTTCAGAATATATGCTGCAGTCCATATAGTATATATAATACAGTTCAGAGGCAAGCCTGAGAGGACTGGGAGGTTGCAGTCTGGGATGGGTGCAGAACCAGAGGAATGGACTGGGCAGTGGAGAAGGACAGCTGCAGCCAGGAGGGCTAGCAGGGCCGGAAGATGGCTTACTGGGCTCAGTAGCCACATGTAGGACAGCTAGCACCAGAGACTTTCTATTTTGCTACACTATAGGGGCCCGCGGTCCCTGGCCACTAAGGCCTGGCTGAGCCAGTGTCAGGCCTAACCACGCGGTGCTAGCTGTGCCTGGAAGCTCATGCAAGTAGAGTGCTGGAGGAGCTGATGCATAATAGTCTGCAGGAAGAGAGGCCTGTATATACCTAAGAGTATATAAATTGTCCCAATTAATAGTTCTAAAATTCACCAATTGATTGTTCTAAAATTCACCAATTATTGTTCTAAAATTCACCAATTGATTGTTCTGAAATTCACCATCTGATTGTTCTAAAATTCACTGGACATCCCATACTTCCTATACCCTATCCAAGTTCAATCCCCTCAATAAAAATAAAAACAAAGCTAATGGACTGTTCATTACCTTGGAGTGACTGAGGATTGAGTACCGGGCAGGGTGACAGGTGGGCCACAAAACTCAGCAGCCCCTACGGGGGTATATTATATATATATATATATATATATATATATATATATATATATGGAGAGTATATAGTGCCATCAGTGCAGTATATATAATACATTGCAGAGTATATAGTGCAGTCAGTGTAGTATATATAATACAGTGGAGAATATATAATGCACTCGGTGTAGTATATATAATACAGTGCAAGATATATAGTGCAGTACAGAGTATATAATACAGTGTATTGAAGTGGTTAAGGGGATCCCTATGCCAGAATTAAGAAAAAAAGCGGCATGGGGTCCCTCCTAAAATCCATACCAGGCCCTTTGGGTCTGGCATGGATTTTAAGGGGAATTCCATGGCAAAATTTAAAAAAAAAATGGCTTGGGGGTCCTCCCCAAAATCCATACCAGACCCTTATCCGAGCATACATTTTTCATCTATATTGCCAGGAGCCAGCAATGCATTACAGCCGCGAGCAAGTTTAATTGACATTTTTCTCTTTAGAAATTTCATTATTACTGTGGCATGTTTTACACATCGCACAGTTGTGCCACTTTACAGGCAGACTAAGGGCCCCATTGGCTTTAATAGGGTTTGCATGTTCGCTAGAACTTTTTGGCTGTTCACTGTGTTCTGGTGCGAACCGAACCGGGGGTGTTTGGACCATCTCTAGCAGTAACCCATCACAGACCTGCACAAGTCATCAGGTATGAATACTGTAAACTGGGACTTGAAGACTTGAATGGCTTTGATCTGGTACTTGTACTTTGCTTTGTAGTCATGACATTTTGCTGTTATCTATAAATTCATATATTTTCAAATTTGACAGACCATTTATGAAAACTGTAGCCATTGTGAGATAAAATATAACAATCAGTATTTTATAAATTATTAAAAAAACATATTGCAAATTCTGGGGGGAATTAACAAAGAGTGGTGCAAGCGCAATGCTTTCACCACTCTTCTAGACATAAGAAATAGGGGGCTTGACCAAGATGGCAGACTTAACAGACGTGGTTCCCGGAGCTCTGCTGGAGGGTGATATGATTATTCTCCGGTTACAGGACTTGCCTGCTCCTGCGTGGCAGCGATTGGGCTCTGGATGCCTCATAAACCTTCTGGGCATCCAAAGGGGGGCAAGAAACTTTGGTTTCCACCATGTGCAGCCGTTGTGGCCAGTTCTGAACCTCCAGCGGTGGGACTTTTGGCATGCTTCTCCAACATGACTTCTCAGACAGATCACAAGGTCTGCTGCCTCTTTGCCGCTGGGTATTCCTAAAGTGATGGTGGCTATTACTGCCTGCCAGGCTACACTGGCTTCCAAGATGGATGAGGTTCAGCTGGACATTGGCTTGATTTACCAGGACCTGGAAAAGATCCACTCCAGGTATACCACTACTGAGCAGCGAGTTAGCCACATGGAGGATACTGTGGTGGAGCATACTACCTCCATTCAATCCTTGCAAACAAAGATCGGAGCCCCGGAGTACAGAGCGGAGGATGCAGAGAATCATAGCAGACAAAATAATCTTCGAATTGTGGAGCTCCCTGAAGGTGCGGAGGTTACAAACCTCACTGTCTTTGTGGAAGAATTGTTGCAGTCCCTGTTGCCCACAGCCATGCTCTCCTCTTACTTCACGGTGGATCAGGGCTCACCATGTGTAACCTATGCCTGGCCCAGAGGGATCTCCACCCCGCACGTTCATCCTGTGGCTGCTGAATTTTAGAGACCAGGATAATCTTACTATGTAAGGTTTTTTCTCTGAGATATTGTGAAATTATTCTGTGTAGCCTGATCCTCTCATACTCTTTCCCATCTCCATATTATGGCTAAGTTTTCTAGAGGAAAGAAAGGCGCCTCTAAGTGCGGTATGGATAAATTTAATTCAGTGCACAAGGGATTAAAACACTTATAGGATTATTTAGTATGAAAAGCATGTAGCATGGAGTCCTCATGTGTGTTCCTAGTCCTTCCTCCTGTCTGTGAATAGAGTACAGGGGGGAGCCATCCAGCAGCTGTCAGAATCTCCAGTGCATGCAGGAGCGAGGAGGCAGTGAGACGGCCTGTCTTCCAGGTTCACACTGGACTTTACCAGGCTGATGGCATTAGTAAAGGGCGGTGGGCAGTAACGTGTTTCAGAACATATGTGGCTCCTTCATCAGACCTACGCCCATGTTTTCCAGATGAGCTTATGAGAGGTGCGGGGGCAGAGTAAGGGGAGGAGTGCGGACTGGGTTACTGAATGATTGATGGAAATGGGAATTGTATTATTGCTGGCGTGCCGCGAGTGCAGCCAGGGCGGCGATACACACACAGATTGTATCGTATTGTATTCCATACAGATAGAAAAAATGTTTTAACGTTTGACATAAATTAAATATTTTCTTTTCATATTTACTTGCTGCATCAACCTAGAATTTTTGCTGTTTGTCTTTTGTGTTTCATTAGGTTTTTTTTTTACTTGTGTACCTTGTAAACTACACTACTACAACTACATATATAATCGTCAAAAACACAAACAAGGAAGGAAGATAAAGGCGTGACCTCAACACGTTTCACAAATCTAGCTTGGAATCACACCATCATCTTCCTTCCTTGTTTGTGTATTTAATGATTATATTCTTGCATATCTTATTTTGACTATTATGTGAGGAAGGATAATATTGAGGGTGACTGAGCTGAACATGAATTGAACTTATGCTACATGCATTTTAGGGATTGATACCTCATCATTTTTTAAATAGATTTTTGTAATAAAATAAGTGCTTTTAAAAACACCCTTTCATGGCTAGCATATTATTAAACTGTTTCACTACCCTCTATACCCTCTAACACTTAATCCTCACCCATCTGAACACTTACAAATTAAACTCCTAACCTGCTCCCAACACTTAAGCCTTAACTTAACACTTAAAGCAGAGGTGAAATCCATATAAAAAGCATTTGAAGAAAAAGACTGAATGGACCCTGTCACTGGGTCTCACCACACTCAGTGCCAGTTCACACTGGGGTGGCTTAAAAGTTGCACGACTCTGAAGCTGCCCCATACAGCGTGACTTCAGCACGGCTTGCAAACAACTTCTGTAATAGTAGTCAATGCAAGCCACTCCAAAGTCGTCCCCAAGTAGGTGGCTAAGTCCCCTGACAGGTCGCCTTAGTTAGGATCTCAAAGTTTACAAAAATATTCCCCAGAACTGTTAGAGGGCATAATCCTGTGTGATTTTGGAACTTCAGCTTTTCCAGGATCCAATGAGCAAGTCCAGCTCAGCCTATGCAAGCCCACTGGAATTTGAGGAGGAAGGTATTTTTTTTCATCTAACCCTTGTGCTTGTCATACATGTAGCAATTTCCAGGAAATTTCAATCACATTCAATCAGTTTTCGATTGTTAATATAGTAAAAAATAATTAAAGGAAACCTACCATTAAGGAATTAGACTGACTGTCAAACTTGGATCAGTGTTAATAATTCCAACAGATTTATTAAATTGAAAGAATAATTGCAACCAAATAAAACTCAACTGAAACAAGGACTCCACCAAAAATCTGATAGAAAGTAACTGGATTTTTCACTGCTTTCAATCAAGGTTGCCCAGCAATTTATACAAAATTGTGGACTTTGATTTATTACTTTTTTCTGTTAATGGAAAACCAAATGAAAAATTAGGATCAAACAATTGGGTTACTAAGTCTATGGCCAGCATTGCATTTAACTCTCACCCTATTCTAACTCTTAACCTAAAACCTTTATACTACCCCCTAAAAAGAGAACCCAAAACGCTGTCCTTAATACATTTATAACCTAACCCAATACAATACACTAACGTAACCCCTACTACAACATACTTTCCTTACTTCAAATTCTCTACTGAAAGATACTCAGTGACTAAAAGCTACTGTTTTAACATCTTGTATTTACAAGAAGGACAAGTTTAATAAAATATGTTAGTCATTATGATGTGTCATTTTAACTCATGATTTTAATAATTCCATCTGCCCTCTAAGGTGGAAGCTCTAGAACACTTTACATGCCTCAGTGCTATTTACTGACCTTTGTTTTATACCAGACATATTCGTCAACAAAGATACGATCCAGATCTTGGAGTCTCTATATTTTTATAGCATGAGTAAACACTGAAAATCCCCTACTGTTGTCTTTTGGCATGTTACCATGTTACCAATCAGGATGTTTTTGTATGTGTTTCTTATTTAAGTGTACTGTTTTTGAACACAGGAACTGGCTTTCATGATATATGATTTTTGAATCATAGACAGCCCATAGTCACCAATTATGCTCTGGCTTGCTCATAAGCATAAACCAATGTGAATCTGGTCAAAACTGTTTCTTTACTAGTTCACAGCTTCACCACAGATTGGCATCTAAGAAAATATATTGGCATTCTATGCTAAGCTGTATTTTAACCATTACAGTTTTATTTCACTAGCGATAGAAACACAAAAACACAACCATTTAGCAAAATATTGTTAAAACAGTTTTTAAGTTGAAGCATTTTATAGAACATCATCAATATTTGTATAATGCATACCCCAAGCTGACATTTGTGCTATAATGATTCAGTACTTTTTAGGGGTCCACAATGAGAGGTTGATGGAAAATACAAATAATTTTGACTGGCGTAAACTAATATGTAGCACAGACCCCAAACTGGGGTCCTCCATTACCCAACAAAGTAACTTTGGTTGTAATCCCCCCCCCCCATATATATATATATATATATATATATATATATATATATATATATATATATATATATATATATATGGACTGGTACTCATATACATATATACGCACGCCTCCATTTCAGTTTGCTGTTACATTGTGCTAATCTTGCTCTAATCCTGTCTGTCCCTTCCAAGACCATTAAGACCAGAGGCACACTAAATCTAATGTGGTCAATATGTCACATGTACAACCACATTACTCTGACTCTGACCCTTTATGAAACCAACATCCATCCATTTAAATATAACCCTTGCATTTTCAGTATGCTGCACTTTAATATTAATATTATATTCCATGAACACTGGCTCATATATATTCTTCACCACCATCCAATGCCCCAGACCTGCACCCAGAATTGCATCACCAATCTCTCTCATTCCCACAATGTGATCTATATGTATATGCCTTTGACAGACTACATCCTCATTGAGCCTCGGCTACACAACCCTGGCTCCAGATCAATCCAATCAGTAGGTCTGCACTCCACCCTTCTTTCCCCCAGCCTATCAGCAGACACCAACTCCTCCCCTCTCTCCTCCCCCTCACCTCTTATAAGCTCGCCGGGCAAAGGTGGGCGTAGGTCTGACAAAGAAGCCAGGCATGCGCCAATATGCGTTACTGGCCACCGCCTTCACCTGATGTCAAATTGGTCGCATGTGCTCCAGCTTGGTTCCGGAACTGGGCGACCTCATCGAATCTTCACCTCCTCACTCATCCACATCACCAGGGAATCTGACAGCTGCAAGACGGCTCTCTCTCTCCCCCAAACAGACGAGGATTACAGTGATTCACATGAGGACTAATCATATATATAATAAGGGATTATTACTGCGCTGTCAGAAAAATTGTAAGTGATAAAATAAATAAAACAAGCCGCAACTTCCTGTGAGATATGCACAGCATCAATCAAAAAGTTCAAAAATAAGTTGCGCTAAACAATCAATTAATCATATAATATATGCAAAACAAATAAAGTCCATCCAGTGAAGTGACATCCGAAGTGACAATGTATCACAATACACCAAGAAATTAGTGATGTTCAGAAAGATGACTTCCACCTCTTAAAAAATGGCCGCTTACCGACTCCCTATGATCTCCTATTATACCCAGCCAGGGCCTTTGATGGGTCCAGGTGAAATCGTACTTCAGGAACTTCCACTGCCCCGATTGGGCACGATCATATCAGGACCCCAGAGAGAAATAAAAGCCTCCATAGGGTAAAATCTTTGTGGTATTTATTGTAAAAAAATTGTAGTACACTTACATATAGCAAGTAGTAAATGACATATAAAAACAAGTCGGTGGGCTTAGACTTGCATTCCGTCTCTCGGGGACCTGCGCGACTGTGGTGACGTCAGCACGATGCTCCTCCCTGGGATAGAATATGAACAAATTCAGCACAGCGGGATCCCACACTGGAAACAGCCCAAGCCAGAAAATCAGGAACAGTCTCTTCAGCAAATAAGCACAGACAGCAACAGTCTCTCTCCAGGATTTCTTTCAGGCCTCTACTCACTGTGTCCCTGTATACATGGAAGCCTCCTTCCTGTATCAGCCAGAACCTGTACTGTGTGCTTCCCAGCCACTTCTCTGGATCACATTGGAGGGCAAACAGCCCTTCCAGGCTGGGTCACTCTCCTACTGGCAAAGGACACTGCTGTTCCAGGCCCCTGACCATTTATACCCTCCCTCCTCTTCCCCCTGCTGGTCACTCTCCTGACCAGGGATTGGCTGAGGTGGTATGAATATTCTGCCCCTTCGAGCAAACTATGTTCCAGCACCTTCTGGAATACAGGGGAAAGTAGGTGAGCCTGCAGCTGCAGAACCCAAATAGCTTGTAACAATCAAGCCCAGCTCAACTGATTACAGTGAAGACCAAAAAAAAAATTTAAAAAATAAAAAAATTTACCTATACCTAGTAGCACCCCTAAATAGGAGGATGCTACAAATTAATACTTGTTTATTTATTATAGTAAATTTTGAATCATTATTATTTTTAAAACATTTAGGTTACATGGAAGAATAATATTTTACAACATGTATTTACAAGGGAATCTATAGCTTTTGCAATGTTTTTATCTGTGTGGGAAAGAGGTCAGCTTTATACACAGTAACTAAAGTCATCTTTTCATGTTTATAATATGCTTGACAGTGCACTGATATGTTATCATGGCAGTTGAACTAGTCAAATACAGAGATCCCGCAACTGAACAATTTTCCTCAAAGTCTATAATAAATACAATAACAAAAATTTAGAATACAGGCATGTAAAACGTGAAAGTGAAGGGCACATCAAATGCTACTAGAAAGTCCAACTCTAGTTTGGATCAAGCAGAAAGGTTAGAAGCACTGTCAAATTCATGTCTATTTGACGGGTGTGAGTGTTTTATTAGAGTAGGAAAGGTTAAAACCTTTGTCAGGTTATCAATACAAAGAGAAGGTGCAGAGGCGCCTCTAAGTGTAGACTGTTATAAAATGTATTCAGCTAAAAGTGTAAGAACAACCCACATTTGGGGCAGGTAAAACAGGCACATCAAATAGTCCAACATCCATGGGTCAGCACTCGCGCTGTACAAGATGGTATTACCGCTCAGCTGAGTCTAGAAGCTGGCTCTATGTGTGCAAGGATCCAGGAAAGATGGCTGAAATGCTTGTGAAGTGCAGCATCAAGCACAATGACATCACAGGATGTTCCACAACGCGTTTCTGAGCATATGCACTGGCGATAACAGGTCAGGTGTGCTCCTTTGTCAGGCTAATAGTACAGGGCTAATAATGCCTTATTTATACCACTATATAATGGTACTAATGGGAACTAAATGTGAAATGAAAGGTATATAATGCCACTAAGGTAATAATATCATATGAACAAGAAACATTGGCTTTACTGTATGTACCAGAAGGTGTAACGCTAGAGAGGTGTCAATAAGACAATTTTTTTCTTATACACTATAACTTATACTTACTGGGGATGAGACCACCCACCATCCCAGCCCTTAGATGCCACCCCATAATCACATGGAGCTCTGTAAGGAAAGGTAAAAAAAGAGGTGGCTAATATTAATAGTGGTACAGTCAAAGGATAGTACTAATATCAAGCTCCTCACTGAGTCCACCAGGGGAGAGTGTGTCTAGAGTGTATATCAGTATGTCTCCCTTTCACAGAGCCTATGAAATTGCTCTGCTTCCGGGAGACATCTGGGTATTTGTTCAATCACCCAGACTTTTAGGCAATCTGTGGATTCTTGGTGACAATCTGCAAAATGGCGGGGGGACACTATACTTGTCCTTGCCCTCCTTTACTAAGCGGCAGTGTTTTCCAAACCACTTTCTAAGTGGGTGAATAGTGCAGCCTATGTATAAAAGTTTACAAGGTCAGGTAAGGTAAGCCAATACATTACGAAATCTGAGGAGCAATTGTAGAATTCCTTTAATGTGAAAGTTTTCCCTTTAGATAAAAAAGAATTTCTACCATGTGTTACAATGGAGCAGGTTTTTTTGCATTGGAACATGCCCTGAAGGGAGATAAGACATATCTGGGGAGAGGAAACTGTTTTTTTGAGCTTCAATCTTATTTTGTAGACTAGGAGCCTTTCTGTATGTCACGTGGGGTCTGTTGGGAAGAATGTTTTTTAGATGTGGGTCTTCTAGTAAAATGTTCCAATGCTTTTTTACAATGTGTTCCATATTCCGATACTCATGGTGGAATCTGGTAGTAAATCTGACAGAGTGGTCGAAATGTTTTTTATCTTTATTCTTTGGTTTTCCTTCCAAGTATAACGTGTAGGCCTGTTAAATTAAAGATTTTTCTAGAAGCTTTTGTTTTAAGGAGGAACTCTGCTCTATATAGTCAGTTGTCTTTGTACAATTTCGCCTAAGGTGGCAGGCTTTCTTTTGGGTCCACTTTGGGTAGTGGTAACTACTAAAATGAAGTGGCGAGTTACCCACAGTCGGTTTTCTGTAGTTTTTTGCATGGATTTTTATGTTATCATGGCTGACCCCAAGATCTAAAAAAGGTGAGCATGTCTGTGTCTGGAAGCAATGTTTGTGCTGCAATTGTTAATCTTCTTATCGTTTATACCATTTTTTTTAATCTGCCTATTGTGGGGTAACAATTCCCAGCTAATTGCATGGTACCCCATGGAACTATTATCTCATATAGGGTCCCACAAATACAACATTTTAGATTACCTATATACCACTTTACCTAGCTCCTTGTTCTCCCCAAAACTCCCCCACTAAACCTGGTGGGAACACATGCATTCCACAAACGTATAATAGTGTGAAAAATTCTTTCTTTCCAAACATCTGAAGTCAAAACCTTAGGGACTCACCAATCAGGGGAATCACCAAGTCATGTCCATTTCTGGAGTCTGGCAATTCCAAAGAATTTCAGAATTCTGCACATCCAAATAGATTGGTATTTTGATCAATCATAGACACTCTAGGTATGAATAATTTACACACCAGGTGCAAATTTTGTCTCAGGAGATCATAGATATGAAAACCTGGATTCCTAGTTCTTGGTATGGCACCCTTGAAAAGAACACTAAAAGGAAATAAGACTTCCTGATTAAAACTAAACTCAAAGGAGATTTAGACGATTACACTAACAACATAATTTTCTCTTGGAAAAACAAAGCGAGTTCCTTACCTTCGCTTTTAACTCTTAATCTGTAATATAGCTAGACCAGCCCCATCACTTTTTCCTCCTCTTAACCAGAGTGTAAACCCCACACCACAAAAACATGGGCATATACCTCATCCCCTTAAATTGAATTTAAAAAAATCTCCTGCTCTTCTGCTGAAGAGCCTAAATCACTAAAACACAGGCAGATCCACCCCCCATGAAACTTTAGATTCAGGAAAAACATCTGCATGCATACATACCAATAGACCTCAGGAGCACAAGAGACCTTAAAACTCAAAAAGATATTATACGAGAACCCACTCCTACCAATAACAATCCTTCCAATCATGTGTGTTCTGACCCCCCTATAAATTCACCAGAATTTCTAAGAATAAACTTAAGGTTTCAGCCATAATCCACTGCCAGCCGAATACAGTGATCATCCCTTCCCAGGTACCTTCCTTGATAGACCTTACTGGGCAGTGCATCAACACTCCCTCTTTCTCACTCCAGAATAATGCATGGCAACACAGAAACCATAACCTCAAGCCAACCTGTGGAGTCTTTTTTAGGGAAAAGTCCCCTTCAAGTCAACTCCCAAAAAAGAAAATACACGAGAGAGGCTGCAGAGGGGAATAAGGAAGAAGTAAACAAAACAAAAATAAAATCACGCAGACTGTAAAAATCTTTCATTTGTCTATACATATACTGACAGAAGTAGAGAAAATTCCTTCCCGGTAAACAAATCCAATCCTTATCTTTTATTTAAAGATCTAAAAAGATATATTAGAAATGTAAACCTAAAAAGTTTTTTTCAGATCAAAACAACTAAAGACAACATCTCTTCCTCAGAACAAGAGGATGAACCAATAACACCAGTCTCCTTCTCTTTGGTATTTGATTATTAAGCAGAAGTTATAGAGACTTTCCAGCAATTATACCAGGCTAGCTCATACGGTAATCTCAGCCTATACATCCAACACCGCATGACTTCACCCCCTATGGTGCATTTACCACTTAAACCTAAATCCGTGTTTTATCTCTGTTATGCAAAAGGCCCATACTTTAAGACATTTTACAAGGTGGTTTACTCAGACTTCCAAAAACTATGTCCACTACCTCCAAAAAACATAGCAGGTCACCTTAAAAAAAGAAAACCAAGCTCTCCAAAATCTCATGGATAACAATGACATCATTTTAAAAACTGCCGACTAGGGTGTAGGTCAGGGATATGCAATTAGCGGACCTCCAGCTGTTGCAAAACTACAAGTCCCATCATGGCTCTGCCTCTGGGTGTCATGCTTGTGGTTGTCAGAGTCTTGCTATGCCTCATGGGACTTGTAGTTCTGCAACAGCTGATGGTCGGCTAATTGCATATTCTTGGTGTAGGTATGGTTATCCAGGACAAAAAAGATTATATTGCTGAAGCATATAGGCTACTTGCTGATACATCTACTTAGACAAAACTGAAAAAGACCCACTACCTGACTACTAAATTGAGGTAGAAACCCTAGTAGCTAATGCCCTTGCCAGTGGAATTATTAACAAATTTGAGGAATCTTTCTTAATTAGGGAATTCTATCAAACTCCCTACTGTTGTCATATACCCAAGATACAGTGTCTTGAAATAGTATTCATACCCCTTGAAATTTTTCACATTTTGTCATGTTACAACCAAAAACATAAATGTATTTTATTGGGATTTTAGTGGAAGGAAAATGATAAATGTTTTTCAATTTTTTTTTACAAAACAATATTTAAAAATGTGGCGTGTGTTTGTGTTCAACCCCCCTGAGTCAATACTTTGTAGAACCACCTTTTATTGCAATTACAGCTGCAAGACTTTTTGGGTATATCTCTACCAGCTTTGCACATTAAGAGAGTGACATTTTTGCCCATTCTTCTTTGCAAAATAGCTCAAGCTCTGTCAGATTGGATGGAGAGCGTCTGTGAATTTTCAAGTCTTGCCACAGATCCTCAATTGGATTTAGGTCTCTACTTTGACTGGGCCATTCTAACACATGAATGTGCTTTGATCTAAACCATTCCATTGTAGCTCTGGCTGTATGTTTAGGGTTGTTGTCCTGCTGGAAGGTGAACATCCGCCCCCAGTCTCAAGTCTTTTTTAGACTCTAACGGGTTTTCTTCTAAGATTACCCTGTATTTGGCTCCATCCATCTTCCCATTAACTCTGACCAGCTACCCTGTCCCTGCTGAAGAAAAGCATCCCCACAACATGATGCGCCACCACCATGTTTCACGGTGGGGATGGTGTGCTCAGGGTGATGTGCAGTGTTAGTTTTCCGCCACACAGAGCGTTTTGCTTTTAGGCCAAAAAGTTCAATTTTGGTCTCATCTGACCAGACCACCTTCTTCCACATGTTTGCTGTGTCTCCCACATGGCTCCTTGCAAACTGCAAATGGGACTTCTTATGGCTTTCTTTCAACAATGGCTTTCTTCTTGCCACTCTTCCATAAAGGCCAGATTTGTGGCATGCACGACTAATAGTTGTCCTGTGGACAGATTCTTCCACCTGAGCTTTAGATCTCTGCAGCTCCTCAAGTGTTACAATGGGCCTCTTGGCTGCTTCTTTAATTAATGTTCTCCTTGCACGGCCTGTCAGTTTAGGTGGATGGCCATGTCTTGGTAGGTTTGAAGTTGTGCCATACTCTTTCCATTTTCGGATGATGGATTGAACAGTGCTGCGTGAGATGTTCAAAGCTTGGGATTTTTTTTATAACCTAACCTTGCTTTAAACTTCTCCACAACGTTATCCCTGACCTATATGGTGTGTTTCTTGGCCTTCATGATGCTGTTTGTTCACTAAGGTTCTCTAACAAACCTCTGAGGGCTACACAGAACAGCTGTATTTATACTGAGATTAAATTACACACGGGTGGACTCTATTTACTAATTAGGTGACTTCTAAATGCAATTGGTTCCACTACATTTTAGTTGGGGGTATCACAGTAAAGGGGGCTGAATACAAATGCACGCCAAAATGCTAAATTTTTTAAACCATTTATTATTTTCCTTACATCCGACGGATGTTGGCTCAAACTTGTCTTTCATACACACGTTCACACAAAGTTGGTCGGAAATTCAGAACGTCAAGAACGCGGAAGATGAGCCAAGAAAAATGAAGTTCTATAGCCAGTGCGGCTCTTCTGCTTGATTCTGAGCATGCGTGGCACTTTGTGCGTTGGAATTGTCTACACATGATCGGAATTTATGCGAACGGATTTTGTTGTCGGAAAATTTTAGATCCAGCTCTCAAACTTTGTGTGTCAGAAATTCCGATGGAAAAAGTCTGATGGAGCCTACACACGGTCGGAATTTCAGACAACAAGCTCCGATCGCAGATTTTCCATCGGTAGAGACATCCCCAAAAAGACTTGCAGCTGTAATTGCAGCAAAAGGTGGTTCTACAAAGTATTGACGCGGGGGGCTGAATACAAATGCACGCCACATTTTTCACATATTTATTTGTAAAAAAAATCTGAAAACCATTTATCATTTTCCTTCCATTCACAATTATGTGCCACATTGTGTTAGTCTATCAGATAAAATCCTAATAAAATACATTTACGTTTTTGCTTGTAGCATGACAAAATGTGGAAAATTTCAAGGTGTATTAATACTTTTTCAAGGCACTGTAGATGGTTTTAGGGAAAGTGTTAACAACCATTGCGCCATTTCTACAGCTTGTCAATACAGTCTGTATTCCCAGTGAGATTTTTCCTTATTCCCTTTCCGGGAGATAGATGTCAGATAGAACAGGAAGTGAGGGGAAGTTTTACTTGGCTTGTGCTTTAACAACTTTCCAAACAACATACATATACAGTATCTCACAAAAGTGAGTACACCCCTGACATTTTTGAAAATAATTTGTTATATCTTTTCATGTGACAACACTGAAGAAATTACACTTTGCTACAATGTAAAGTAGTGAGTGTACAGCTTGTATAACAGTGTATATTTGCTTTCCCTTCAAAATAACTCAACAAACAGCCATTAATGTCTAAACCGCTGGCAACAAAAGTGAGTACACCCCTAAGTGAAAATGTCCAAATTGAGCTCAATTAGCCATTTTCCCTCCCCGGTGTCATGTGACTCGTTAGTGTTACAAGGTCTCAGGTGTGAATGGGGAGCAGGTGTGTTAAATTTGGTGTTATTGCTCTCACTCTCTCATACTGGTCACTGGACGTTCAACACGGTAACTCTCTGAGGATCTGAAAACAAGAATTGTTGCTCTACATAAAGATGGCCTAGGCTATAAGAAAATTGCCAAGACCCTGAAACTGAGCTGCAGCACAGTGGCCAAGACCATACAGCAGTTTACCAGGACAGGTACCACTCAGAACAGGCCTCACCATGGTCAACCAGAGAAGTTGAGTGCACATGCTCGGTGTCATATCCAGAGGTTGTCTCTAGGAAATAGATGTATGAGTTCTGCCAGCATTGCTGCAGAGGTTGAAGGGGTGGGGGGGTCAGTCTGTCAGGGCTCAGACCATACGCCTCACACTGCATCAAATTGGTCTGCATGGCTGTTGTCTCAGAAGGAAGCCTCTTCTAAAGATGACGCACAAGAAAGCCCACAAACAGTTTGCTGAAGACAAGTAGACTAAGGACATGGATTACTGGAACCATGTCCTGTGGTCTGATGAGACCAAGATAAACTTATTTGGTTCAGATGGTGTCAAGTATGTGTGGCGGCAACCAGGTAAGGAGTACAAAGACAAGTGTGTCTTGCCTACAGTCAAGCATGGTGGTGGGAGTGACATGGACATGAGTGCTGTCGGCACTGGGGAGCTACAGTTCAGTGAGGGAACCATGAATGCCAACATGTACTGTGACATACTAAAGCAGAGCATGATCCCCTCCCTCCGGAGACTGGGCCGCAGGGCAGTATTCCAACATGATAACGACCCCAAACACACCTCCAAGACAACCACTGCCTTGCTAAAGAAGCTGAGGGTAAAGGTGATGGACTGGTCAAGCATGTCTCCAGACCTAAACCCTATTGAGCATCTGTGGGGCATCCTCAAACGGAAGGTGGAGGAGCGCAAGGTCTCTAACATTCACCAGCTCCGTGATGTCATAATGGAGGAGTGGAAAAGGACTCCAGTACCAACCTGTGAAGCTCTGGTGAACTCCATGCCCAAGAGGGTTAAGGCAGTGCTGGAAAAATATTGACACTTTGGGCCCAATTTGGACATTTTCACATAGGGGTGTACTCGCTTTTGTTGCCAGCGGTTTAGACATTAATGGCTGTGTGTTGAGTTATTTTGAGGGGACAGCAAATTTACACTGTTATACAAGCTATACATTCACTACTTTACATTGTAACAAAGTGTAATTTCTTTAGTGTTATCACATGATAAGGTATAATAAAATATTTACAAAAATGTGAGGGGTGTACTCACTTTTGTGAGATTCTGTATATTATCCTTTATCAGAAAGTGGATCACTGTTACAGACGGCGGAAGGGGGTCCTCCCATGGTTGCTGCCACCCACTACCTTTCTTGGGTGCTTCTGTCCCACTAAGGATCCCAGGATTGATGCGACCTGTCGGATCAGATATCAGATGCACTGTGAAGAGTGGAAGGAACTCTCTGTTAGTCAGGGTTCGTGGCTCTCCCCATGCTTTCCCACGCTTAGCGATTGTGCGGCATTTGGTGGGGACCCGCCTTGACCTCTGGGCATAAAGGGGGAGGCAAATTAGGGGACTGTTCGCTTCTTCGTGTTTTCTTGCTTTGTCGGCATCTTTATGCTTTCCTACACGATGGGTCTCCACATCTTAGTGCCACTATGGCTATCACTGTTAGCACTCACCTTTTGGGTTTGTCACCATTGAGCTTATGCTCAATGCATGTATGTTTATATCTCCCCATTCTGGTTATTGTCCATACTAATTTTGTTTTGTCTTCTTCACATGTAATTTGTCACTATAAGCATATATTTCAACTCAGTATTCCTATTACATATATCTCTCTACTCTTTCTAAGAATGGTGGGAGCTGATGATGTATAGTATATAATGCTATATAATACAGTATACTGTACATAAAGCACTTGTAAGCACATGCCTTTTATACTGAAATTTAGAATAAACTTCTTGCTGAGTTAGTAATTCTGGCGACTTGATACCACTGTAGGGTCTCAAAAACAGACACCATCTCAGACTTCTTTCCATAAAAAATAAAGTCAGCAAATATTTTTACGTTAAAAAAAATAGGATTATGAACGCGGTGGACAGAATACTGTATTTACTGTAAGATTTGGTAGTCTGTCGGCTGAGAATTAATGTTCTGTATATAGTGGCCTCACTCAGTGTTTAATCTGCAGTCTAGTATATGCTTCTTATGGTTAACAACACTTATTTTCCACTCAATTACTCATACTCTGTTGGCAAAGTTAGCATAGCATATTAGTATAATGATCACTTTTATCTCTAAACCAATACATGTAATGTAGCAAGAAATTGGGGAATGTTTTTTGACTACATGCAAATCTATTTGCCCAGTGACTAAATGCTTTACTTACATCATTTAAAACCCTGCCATAAAGTCAATTTGTATGGTATGTTTGCAACTAATTTGCTTAAGGTAAAACAATTTCAAAATATCTGTGTGTATATCTAAAGATTCACATCTTTGTACCTCTGAATAAGGTGTGTGATTAAGATTTCCCCCCTATGTACATTGCTAAGTGGGCACATTGGAGTTTTTGCTACATAGCGCCTGTAGTTCAACAATAGTAATTGGGAGGCATCATGTTCTGTACAGTACTCACTTTATAAACTCACTGATAATACCCATGCCCAGTGTAAAAATAGAAGCATAAACTATATGTAGCAAGGTCTCTGGCCTTGTCCAGTCTAATGAGAACTTTCCAGGTCAAAGATAGCTGACATCCTTCTGTATGTGGTGTCCTGCAAGGCATAGTGGGTGCAAGGTGGACAAAGGTATTGAACGTCAGACACTTCTTGGATGTAAAAGAGGTTTTATTTCTCTTGACAGTCCTTTTTGATATTTTAGCCACCTCGCCAGCTTGTACTGTCTGCTACTCCAATCCTTGTGGTGGTATCTCCCTCAAGCGTCACCCACGCTTCCCTGCTGGGTTCCTAGCTTGACACTCCAGATACTTCTCAAGCTTCATCCCCGCTGACCACCTCGGTCCCTGACCTGACTCACAAGGCTGCTCTGCAAGCGTCACCTCCACTGGTTGGGTCCCGGACTTGATCACCGCCTGAAGTTTCCAGATTCTCCGCCGTGCCCATTCGTTGAGAATGCTGCTCCGGTACTTGCTTCAGTTACTCACTGTGGTCACTCGTAATAAGATGGTTGGTCCCTTTGTGGTGACAGCTTCCCTTCTACCTCTGACCACTGACAGGTTCTCTGGCCGGCAGAACCATCACTTCTGGTTGGACTGCAAGCTGCAATCCCATCCCTGAGCTGCTCTCTTACTTCTGGATAGACCCTCACACAGCCTAGCAGTCAGATGCTACTGGGATAGGCCCAATCTCTGGCCTAGCAGCCTGGGGCACACATCCACCCAGACAGCCGTTCAGGTGGCACAGAACATAGATCACCTGACTCCACCCGAATATTTAGGCTCTCCCAGCAGGCCAAGGGATTCAAGAAAACCCCTGCCCATTGGCTGAGATACCCCATATACCCATAACCAGACCTTCTCATATCCAGTACCACCAAATGCCCGGCCGCCTAGTGGTAGAAGAGAGAAGTACAACCAGGCCAAGCTTAGGAAGAAATCAATGGATCTCTAACAATTGACCAGGGTAACTACTCCTGGCAAGTAAATTTGTGAGGAGAATCCCTGACTAAACCCCAGGGTGCTACATGTATATTGAGGGCTGATACTATCTATCATTTCTGTTTTTTACCCCAATTACCTTACATTGGCTCTAGTGCTAAAAGTCTGAATTGGAAGTAATGAAATGGTATTCAACTCCTCAGTCATCTCATCTGAAATTTTGGAACTCCATGGGCAGCCTTTAAGGCTGAAATCCATGAAAAGTTAAACAACAGTGGGGCTCTGGCTACCCTGTAAGGGTTAAATGCTTGTTTTGTCTAGGGGGAACAATATAAACGGCTTTTCTTTCTACAAGCTTCCCCTGGCAGCCAGAGCTTTCAGATGTTCTCAAGCACTCCCGGGATATTAACGAGCTCCATCACATCCCCACATACACTGCATGACTAAGGTATAATGCACAACTAATGGTCCTGCCCTCTTGTGATGATGTTGAAGTATCTATGACTGGCAAAACAATGAAGAGAGTTGGCCTCACAGAAATGGTCAGGGATCTGGGAAGAAGACTGTGGAACAGAGGAATAAAATAAATATTTTTGCTTACTCTGCCTACTCTAGACAAAACAAGCAATTAACGCTTGCAGTATGGAGGGGTCATTTTTCAGCTGCCTAAATTTGGCCTTTAAAGTGGTTCTAAAGCCTTAAGCTTTTTATTTACCTTGATGCATTTATAAAAAACCTTCTGTGTTGCAGGATCCCCCCTTTTTCTTACCTGAGCCCTATCTGATCCAGCGATGTGCACAAGAGCATCATCTCTCACCCCTGTCTCCCTCCTCATTGGGAAGATTGATAGCAGCAGAAGCCATTGGCTCCCACTGTTGTCAATCAAATGCTGATTGGGAGGGAGCGGGAGTCACAAGACAGGGCAGCTCGGGAGCAAGCACGAACAGGTGCACCCATGGAAAGCAGCTTTCCGTGGGGGCACTTGCCGAAGAGGAGGGACCTGGATTGCCAGCGGGGAACCCCAGAATATGATTGGGGCTGCTCTGTGCAAAAGCATTGCACAGAGCAGGTAAGTTTGATATGCTTGTTATTTTAATTAAAAAAGAAGGTTTAATATCACTTTAAAGTATATGTGAACCCTTGCATTAAAAAAAAAAAAAAACATTCAGTTTAACCACTTACCGACCTGTCCACAGTAGATATAGTGCGAGCAGTCGGCACAGCCAGACACCACTACTGCTACAGCACAAGTTTGTCAGCAGGTTTCAGCCAATGATTTTGGCCATCAACCTGATAATGAGCTGTAGCCAATCACAGCAGGGAGAGATGAAAGCTAGATCATATAAGAGTAAAACCAGAACATATACACTTGTACACACTTGTTAGGCACATTCACCCTTTGACTGCTCTCCAGTTAACCCTTTGATTTCCCTGTTATCAGTGTCATTAGTACAGTATTTATCACTTATCACTGTATTAGTGTCACTAGCGACGTCAAATAGTCAAGAGCGTCAGAGTCAATTAGTGACCCTCCCAGCCATTGTTAGTTAACGTCAGATTGCCTGTTATACTATCACAGTCAAACTTTAAGTCACAGATCACCGCCATTACTAGTATAGTGTCTGTATGGATCAGTATCTTGATCAAGATCAAACTTATACCGGTGTCCCCAATAGTATAGAGTCCCCAAAAATGCAGCATTATCAGGATCAGCCCCGATCACTGCCAGCACTTGTGTTTACCCCTCCCAACAAGTGCAGTTCCAGTAAAATTTTTTACTGCCAGCTCTGATACATTGTCCACAAAACCACAATGTTAGCAAGATCAGGCCTGATCTCCGCTAGCACTAGCAGTTCATTTTATTATTAGTGCGCAGTCAGTCCCTGGTGCTAGCCAAGAGCTTTTTTTCCTAGTTGCCGCTAGGTATCTGTAAATATTTAGTGCCCAAAATGTCCAAAGAAAGATACACTAGAGAGGAGGCCTACAGCATTCTGAGCATGACAGAAGAGCGCAAAGGGGAAGCCTCACTGTCAGAATCAGGCTCAGAATATGAACCTGTAAAAAGCAGAGGGACCCTGACAGCTAGCTCAGATGCTGGTGAAGACGTCCTTGCTAAAATCAGGCACACCCAACCCCATGTTGCTGAAGTGCTAGAAATGCATGATTATGCACATATGCAACAGGGCGCAAGTACTAGCGCTGAACTACCTTTTGGTGATCTGGCAAGCACTAGCAGCTTAGCACATAATGGCCTTTAAGACACCAGCACTGCAGTATTTTATGGTGAAGTGGAGAGCAGTACAAGCTGGCGAGGTGGCTAGCACTAGTAGTGTAATGCAATCGCAGCCACCAAGAATTCAATCACAGGCCTGTAGAGTCCATAGTAGCCTTCTAGGGATGCTTGCAAACCCTAATTTGCTGCCTCCAAATTGAGCAGCACCTGTTACCCCCCCATTTACAGCCCAGCCCGGGGTTCAGGTGGAAACAGTCAACTTAATAACGCTGCTTGACCTTTTTGAGCTGTTTTCCATTGAAGACTGCAACATTTTGATTGTGGACCAAAATAATCTTTATGCCAAACAATACATTGCTGTCAACCCAAATTCACACCTTGCCAATCCAATTTGAGTAGAAACCCATCTGCAATAGCCAGGAAATGATATGAGAAAATAATGCATTTTATGCAATTGAGTTATAACACTCTTTCTCATCCCCGGGGTGTTTCTGACTATGATCAGCTCCACAAAATTCAGCCTCTCATATAATTACCTGTTCCAGAAATTTGCAGATCTTTATACATCCCAACAAACGTCTACATAGACGTGTCCCTTGTACATTTTACTGGCAGGCTTTCAACTAAGCAATATCTCCCCAGCAAGCGTGCCAGATATGTGGTCAAAATGTATCAGTTCTGTGAGAAGGCCGCAGGCTTTACATACCACTTTAGAATTTATGAGAGAAAAGACAGTCAAGTGGAGCCCCCTGAATGCCCAGACTACATGGGGAGCAATTGTAAGATAGTGTGGGACTTGTTGTCACCCTTGTTCCATAGGGGGGTAACATTTGTATGTGGACACATTTTATGCAAGCCTGACACTTTTTAGATATTTGTTCCTTAAAAAAATTGGCTGCTTTGGCACCGTGCACCCTAATCGCAGGGGCTTCCCCCAACGGCTCAGTAACATCCCACTTTGAAAGGGGGGAGAAAGCCTGTTTTGCAATGAAGAACTACTAGCAGTAAAATGAAAGGACAAACGTGATATATTTATCCTGTCCTCCATTCACTCAGACACGATGATCGAAATTCACACGGCATCTGATGTCGTTGAAAAGCCTCTGTGCGTCTACAACTATAATCTAAATATGGGAGGTGTAGACTTCAACACCAAATAAAGAAGCTGTATTTACACTGGTACAAAAAAGTGTCTATATATGTATTTCAATTGGCTATATACACAATGCTTTTGCTATTTACAAAGCTACTGAAATTGGACTATGTCGAGCACCCTCATCTTTCATTTATTGCAGACCAGCGCGGAAACTAAAGGGATTATCTCACATTGCTATCAGATGCTATTGATGCATCATTTAAAAGCTTACCCAACTAAGGTACCTTCCCGATGGCAGAACGATGTAGGTCCACTTATGGGAGACCAATGAGAGGAAGTCCTGCAATCAATTAATATATGCTCTCTCAACGTGGCTCAAAAGATCTCCCAATTACATATAATACTTAGAGTACGCTACACCCCACTTAGATTATATGAAAATGGGTAGGCGGTCGGATTCTCTATGTAGCAGATGCAGGCGTAATCAAGGCGATCTCATTCACTTAATCTGGAGATGCCCAAAACTCCATAGGTACTGGAGTGAGGTGCTTGGGGCGCTTAACCAGGTGTTCCGGACTACCGTCCCCTTAGATACAATTCATTGCATACTAAGGGTTCTGGAGGAAGTTGTCCCGGAGGAGGTGACTAGAATAGCACTCTCCAGGGCACTGTTCCAGGCACGCAAAATTATTTTGATAGGCTGGAAGTCGGTCTCCTCGCCCTCAGTGGCATCCTGGATAGCACACATGGGAAATAACTTGGTTATGGAAAAATACATTTATCAACATAGGGGTAGCCCTGGCAGATTCGAAAAAATTTGGGCACCATGGTTGGACACCCATGGACTAAGCCCCAGGGAATTGGTAATGTCTTGATTGTTGCAATGCCCTGCGGGAGGAACATAAAAGTTTTATTGCTGGACAATAGTCAGATGTTTAATATGTATTGGTATGTTGTTAACATCTTAAGTTTATAAGATGTGATAAATCTGATGGACGCTAGGAGGACTGTACTTTATGCATGAAAACTGTATTATTAAGTGCTGCTTGTGCATTGGAAACTGTGTGAACTTGTTTAATAAACACCTTTTGATTAAAAAAAAAAAAAAAACAAAGCTACTGAAAGAATTGAATCCTTCCTAAAATTTCAGGTAGCCTTTTTGTATCCAGAAGGCACTGTGACCCAAATCCCAAATCCACATGCAGTTAGCCAGCTGCATGAGAGCCATTTTCCAGATGTCCTCCAACCTACCCCAACAAAAGCGTTGCCTCCAAAAAGATGTTGTGTCTGTGGTAAACACAGAATAAGGTGTGACACCAATTTTTTGTCCCTCATTTCCTTGCCAACCTGGCCTCTGCTTCAAGGACAGCTTCTGTTGCTACCACACTGTAGTGACCTACTAGTCTATGGTATAGCACGGCACAATCTAGGGTACAACATGGTACACAATTCTGCACATGTAGGGTCACAGTCAGATGCAGCACTGATCTGAGTATTCTGACAGCAGCAATGTGCTGCTCCCAGAATACATATGTCAGTGCCTGCAGAGGGAGATTTCTCCCTCTGCAGTAAAAAAAGATGTGCTTGCCATGGGGTGGTCAGCGGGCGGTAGTTCCGATGCTCTGGCATATACTCTTTTCACTTTTTTCTGGCGGATTTCTTCATCCACATTGATCAATTTGATTTGCAGAATCTGTTCTTTTTTTCATTTAGCCCACAGGCTGAATGAAAAAAGAACATTACATGTATGCTCAACATTGGAAGTGTGGCAGAAACTCCTAATGCTGGTCATACCAGGACAGTTCAAACACCCTCAAATTACCCCTTTTTGGAAAGTAGACACCCCAAGATATTTGCTGAGAGACAGGTTGAGTCCATAGAAGATTTTATTTTTTGCCACAAGTTTTTGGAAAATAGCAAAAAAAAAAATATTTTTTTATACAAAATTGTCACTTTATTAACCACTTAAGCCCCGGACCATTTTGCTGCCCAAAGACCAGAGCACTTTTTGCAATTCAGCCCTGCGACGTTTTAACTGACAATTGCGCAGTCGTGCGATGTGGCTCCCAAACAAAATTGATGTCCTTTTTTTCCCACAAACAGAGCTTTCTTTTGGTGGTATTTGATCACCTCTGCGGTTTTTATTTTTTGCGCTATAAACAAAAATAGAGTTTCAATTTTGAAAAAAATCATTTTTTTTTACTTTTTGCTATAATAAATATCCCCAAAAAATTATATAAAAAAACATCTTTTTTCCTCAGTTTAGGCTGAGTACCTGTTCTCTTAATGATTTGTCCAAAAGCTTACCACATTTGTTCCCTGATTCATATGAAACGCGCCGGCAAAACTGTATTGCAGCCTTAGCACGAAACTGCATTCGTTCTGTAATTTTGTTACGTAGAAGCAGGATTTCCGCCTCTACCGAGGGGGTTTGAGCATGTTTGTGTCTAGCTTCGGCTATATGTAAATCATTAAGGAGCGACGTTAGCTGTGCCGAACGCCGCCTCTTAATGCTTGCCCCATGTTTAATTAGAACTCTGCGGATCACCGCTTTGTGGGCCTCCCACACGATTCCAGGGTTACTGTCAGGGGTATTGTTGGTTTTAAAGTAGCAGTCCAATTCCCTAGTCACGTCTTTAAGGACTTCTTCGTCCTGTAAGAGACTTTCATTTAATCTTCAGGTCCTCGTTCTAGAGGTGAGATTGTCAGTCAGGGCGTATGTCAGTAAGACCGGAGCATGGTCAGACCATGTAATAGATCCAATTGAGGAGTCGCGGATGGCGTGCAGTTGGGCATGGGGGAGTAAGAAGTAGTCAATCCTTGAATACTGCTTATGTGGAGTAGAGTAGAAGGTGTAATTCCTTTCAGTCGGGTGGAGAAGTCTCCAAGCGTCAATCAGTTGTGCTTTGTGTAAGGTGCGTGCTATGCGTTTTCTAGCTGCAGGTGTGACTGAGGAGTATCCTGAGGAAGTATCCTCGGTGGGGATTAGCGGGACATTAAAGTCACCCCCTAGTATCAGCTAGCCTCTAGTGAACTCTACCAGAGTATCTAGTGTCTGGGTAATGAAATGGTCTTGCTGGTTGTTAGGGGCATAAATATTTGCCAGAGTAACCTCGATACTACCAATTTCACCCCTGAGGAACAAATACCGTCCCACCGGGTCCGATTTCACATCTATACATTTCCAAGGAACATAGCGGGAAATAAGTATAGGGACTCCACGGGATTTAGCAGCCCCATGTGTGGAGTGGTACACCATTGGAAAGAATTTGTTCTTCAGTATGGGAAGATTACCTCCCTTGAAGTGCGTTTCTTGTATGAACGCTAGGTATGCCTTATGATAACGAATATCATTTAGCAACATGCGCCTTATTTCAGGCACATTTAGGCCCTTTGCGTTTAGTGAGAGCACAATCATCGCCTCCATAGCTCCCAGTTGTAAATGGGGGATAGGGATCGAGAGGTACAGGTAGGGGAAGAGAAGCACTTACGGTGGGGGGAGGAGAAGAACGCAAAAAGAGGAAACAGAGGATAGTAAAGTGAGAAGGAAAAAGAGTTTAGCGTTAAGATTGCTCTTATAAATTACAAAAAGTGTATTCTAAGTGAGTCGCACAACAGTGCTAAGACTCTCACCAGTACAAAAAAAAAAAAAAGGACTGGTAATCGAGCGCAAGCCTAGGTGGGGTCGTGGAAAGAAACAGCCAGTATTGAACCCACTGGCCACCTACTCCCACACCTTGTCGTGATGCTAAGTGGCACAACTTATATGATTACGGCTGTAAGTCATGAATAAGGAGGTTAGATTTAAGTAGGAGGTGTACAGACTTCCAAAAATGTAATGCTCATTTTTATATAACATACCTGATCGTGTCAACAGCTGTGAACATAGTATCCCCGTTCAATTCCTAAACCATTACTAGAAACCTATGACTGTATTCCCAGCACCTATGTGGTATGCAAAAAATCCCTACCCATCCGGGGGGAGAAGATAACTGGCAGTATAGGCTCAATGCTCCACATCAGCTGCCATTCCATCCGCTCCCCAGGATGTCCCCCGCATTCCTTTCATGTAAGGTGAATTAAGCCCTTAGTACCCAGATCCACATTCCCCTACTTAAGTCGCCAAGGCCGCATCACAGAGTCAATTTCAACACCCCGACCTAGTGTCATAGTGTGGATCGTCTCCTCCAGATCTTGCGGGCCAAATCTCCCCTACTAGTTTTATGGCATTTTTATTTATTTTATTTTATTTTTTATTTTTTTACTAGTAATGGCGGCGATCTTTTATCGTTACTGCGACATTATGGCAGACACATCAAACAATTTTGAAACATTTTTGGGACCATTGTCATTTTTACAGCGATCAGTGCTATATTACAGCGATGGCACAGGGCAAATTCAAAGGGACATACAGGTACGCCCATTTGCCCAGCCGTGCCATTCTGCCAACGTATAAGTACATGCAGCGGTCGGCAAGCGATTAAGGTATTTCTCACACATGCCATGGGTATACATGGAATTACATTCTGAAACACATTCTACAACTTCTCCTGAGTTTGGGGATACCACATGTGTGAGGCTTTTTGTAAGTCTAGCCATGTGCAGGGGCGAAAATCCAATGACTACCTTGAGGCTTTCAAAAGGCATTAAATACGCTGACTACCTATCACATTTTCGGTAGCCCTAAAATGCCAGGACAGTATGAACACCCCCCAAATGACCCCTTTTTGGAAAGTTGATATACCCCAAGGTTTTTGCTGAGAGGCATGTTGAGTCTTTGGAAGATCTTTGTGTAAAAAGAAAAAAAAAAAAGTTGTAACTTTACTGAGATCTTTCACACACACACATGGGTATATTACACCCCAAAACACATTCTGCTACTTCTCCTGAGTATTGGGATACCACATCTGTGAGGCTTTTTGGAATCCTAGCCGCAAACGGGGGGCCCAAAATGAGTATCTTCAGACTTTCAAAGGGCGTAACATAAAATCCCAGGATAGTACAGATACCCGGCCCCCACATGACACGCCAAGGTATTTGCTTAAAGGCATGGCAAATATTTTGCAGTTCTCATTTGTTGCCACAAGTTTTTGGAAAATGAAGAAAGAAAATGAAAATTATTTTAATCATAGAGCTTAAGCCATGGTGCACTAGACCTAAAGAATCAAGTAATTATTGATTTGTCCTTCTACAGAGATCCTGTTTTCTAGTTTAGGTAATATGAAATGGCAGATTTATAAAAAAAAAAAAAAAGAAACACTTTTGTTTTAAGAAATTTGAAAATGAGTTAAAATAGAATCTCTGATTCATTTTGATGAACAGATACCTATTATTCGCATACATTTATGATGCTGATTTTCATAAAAATACTCAACATCTTATACATTTGAAACTGGATTTCAATATAAAGGCAAAATACTGTATAAAAGGTAAAAACTAAATATACAATTTTGGGTGGTGGTTTTGACTGGTGATGTCTTTTCTGTCTTTAGTGCCAGTACACCTTCCACAGGAACTCCTAGTCTCGCAGGCAGTCTCCCAAACCACAAGCAAGGAGAATTTCTCCCTGTGGTCCAGACTAAATTAACAGCCATGAAAACAAATTGAATAATGAAATTCAGGGGAGAGATAAATCTACTTATGTCTGGCACAGTAGTGCACTCTAGTACAGTAAATTTCAGTTGAACTTTCAGAAAAGAGACTCCAGCTTTTAAAAAAATACTATTAAAGAACAATGTTGGAGGAAAGTGACACTAAAACTATGCCCAAAACATGTTTTGTTTGTTTTAGTGTTAGGTAGAATTTAGCCACGTATGATCCCTACTAGGCCTTGATGGTCGTATATGATTGCTCCCATGAGAAAGTATGTATTCTTCATACATACTTTAACTTTAGATTTTTATGTTTACATTAGGGCGTCAGCAGTCCTCTACTAGTTTCTCTATAGGTACATATAAAGAATACATTTTAAAGATAGAAACCAAAAACTTCAGAACCTGGTTGTCATGGCTACGCCGGCGGTGGTAGGACATCAGCCCACCAATGTGATAGAAAAAAACCCAACATAGGACCAGGTCCTGCAGTATTTCCCCAAAATTGAGCCCATTTTAAATGGTATATTAACGAAACAGAAGAAACACAAACTTAACTTTATTTATATAGATGGAAGATTTTCAATAGTTAAACAGTAGGGATGAGCTCTTGGTTCAGTCAGTGTCAAACGCCGGGTTTTTAGTTCATTCATTGGGAGCCGGACATTTACATCTACTATAGGTTTTTCCACCACTACTATAAATGACAGATTCCTCTGTTACCTCTCTCAATAGTAATGAACCCAGTTACATCCTTAGCAATCAGTGACACCAACTGGCCACATTCATTTGCTGACCAGGAATCCCCAACTATGTAAACAAAGAGGTAGGAATAGGGCAGACATCGCTAACTAAATATGTCCACATGGCTATATTTTGGCAACGAGATTGACCAAATATGGTCAATGACATCACTAGGTATACTTCACCCTTTGTTTACATTTAGTGACTGGGACCAGAGCTGCCATTTACCATGTAACAGCCATTTAAACAAATGGGGTATTTGTTTATAGTCATGTAAACAAAAGGGCAGGGATAGGACTGACATCGCTGACAAAATATGTCCACATGGCCATTGACATCACTAGATATACCCCAGCCCTTTTCTTACATTTAGCGGTTGGGACCGAAGCCGTCATTTGCGGGGAGTATAGCAACAGCAAATGTGTCCATTGACTGGCAGGCTTTTACTTTCGCCATGTCAGCGAGCATTGCTCATCATGATTTGATGTACCCTACATTGGTGAATGACATGATTGACTTTTTGGGGCCTTTTAATTTCTTAATATAGGATTTGTCAAAAAGTTTTTTTTTTTTTTTTCACACTTTACACTTTTTTTGTGATTTTACTCATTTTACTCATTTATGCCTTTTTGCGGGCCAACTTGTTTTTAAAGGTGGCTTCCAGATTCTGGCAAGACACCTGGCCGCAGACCCCACAACCAGGCCCTTGTACTCACTTTCATCATGGAAACCCATGTTTCCAATGTGGCCTGGTATGTTTCAAGAAGGAAGGGAATATGCTTATCCCTCTTATCCCTCTTTACTGACCTCTCAAGCTACATGCTTGGATAAAGGTCTGGTATGGATTTTCGGTGGGTCCACATGCTTTTTTTTGTGTCTTTTTGCGTGGGGTTACTCTTTAAAATCATTGAATTTGAGGGGGACCCAATGCCAAGTCTAAAACAGCCTATAATGCCAGAAGTCAAAATCCCTACCCCACTGCAAGGGTCAAATACAATTTTTTCCTAGGTATAAAGGAATAAGGTGTAATACTTACCATCATTTCTTACTCCAGCAGGGTCTCTCCAGTGGTGTGATTGATCCTCCTCTCTAAGGGGCTTATTTTCCAGCACTGCCTAAACCCTCTTGGGCATGGAGTTCACCAAAGCTTCACAGGTTGCCACTGGAGTCCTCTTCCAGCGCTCCATGACAACATCACGGAGCTGGGGGATGTTAGAGACCTTGCGCTTCTCCACCTTCTGTTTGAGGATGCCCCACAGATGCTCAATAGAGTTTAGGTCTGGAGACATACTTGACCAGGCCATCACCTTTACCCTCAGCTTCTTTAGGAAGGCAGTGGTCGTCTTGGTGGTGTGTTTGGGGTCGTTATCATGTTGGAATACTGCCCTGCGGCCCAGTCTCCGAAGGGAGGGGATCATGCTCTGCTTCAGTATGTCACAGTACATGTTGGCATTCATGGTTCCCTCAATGAACTGTAGCTCACCAGTGCTGGCAGCACTCATGCAGCCCCAGACCATGACACTCCAACCACCATGCTTGACTGTAGGCAAGACACACTTGTCTTTGTACTCCTTACCTGGTTGCCACCCTACACACTTGACACCATCTGAACCAAATAAGTTTATCTTGGTTTCATCAGACCACAGGACATGGTTCCAGTAATCCAAGTCCTTAGTCCGCTTGTCTTCAGTAAACTGCTGCAGGCTTTCTTGTGCATCGTCTTTAGAAGAGACTTCCTTCTGGGATGACAGCCATGCAGACCAATCTTATGCAGTGTGCGGCGTATGGTCTGAGCACTGACAGGCTGACCCCCCAACCCTTCAACCTCTGCAGCAATGCTGGCAGCACTCACACGTCTATTTCCCAAAGACAACCTCTGGATATGATGCTGAGCATGTGCACTCAACTTCTTTGGCCGACCATGGCGAGGCCTGTTCTGAGTGGAACCTGGCCTGTTAAACCGCTGTATGATCTTGGCCTTCGTGCTGCAGCTCAGTTTTAGGTTCCTGGCAATCTTCTTATAGCCTAAGCCATCTTTATGTAGAGCAACAATTCTTTTTTTCAGATCCTCAGAGAGTTCTTTGCCATTAGGTGCCATGTTGAACTTCCAGTGACCAGTATGAGAGAGTGAGAGTAATAAAACACCAAATGTAACACACCTGCTCCCCATTCACACCTGAGACCTTGTAACACTAATGAGTTACATGACACCGGGGAGGGAAAAGGGCTAATTGGGCCCAATTTGGACATTTTCATTTAGGGGTGTACTCACTTTTGTTGCCAGCGGTTTAGACATTAATGGCTGTGTGTTGAGTTATTTTGAGGGAACAACAAATTTACACTGTTATACACACTGTACACCCACTACTTTACATCGTAGCAAAGTGTCATTTCTTCAGTGTTGTCACATGAAAAGATATAATAATATATTTACAAAAATGTGAGGGGTATACTCACTTTTGTGAGATATATACATATATATAAATATTAAATATAAATATAATATTTCTTTTGTTCTTTTTTGGTTACCACACCAAGAGAGGAAACCCGAAGGAGCGTTAGTGGTGAATGAAAGGGATCCAAAACCCCCGATTAAATCCCGACTGTAAGATTCAAGCCTCCCTACTGAAAGAGTACTGGTCTAGCCAGTGCAACATCCTTGAGACTTTCACTGTTATCCTCTATCTTAGGAGGGTTGAACTTGGAACCTGGTTTGGCAGGTGGTATATTCTCAATTCAGAAAGTCGACTGCTGGGTGGGCACCACCACCAAGGGAAAAGTTGTGCGCACACAGTGGCTCTCATTAACTGTTTTCGCCCCGGAAGATTTTACCCCCTTCCTGACCAGAGCACTTTTTGCGATTTGGCACTGCGTTGCTTTGACTGACAATTGCGCAGCCGTGCGATGTTGCACTCAATAAAATTTACTTCCTTTTTTTCCCACAAATAGAGCCTTCTTTTGGTGGTATTTGATCACATCTGCAGTTTTTATTTTTTGTGCTATGAACAAAAAAAGAGCGTCAATTTTGAGAAAAAAACAATATTTTCACTTTTTGCTATAATAAATATCCCCCAAAAATATATAAAAAACTATTTTTTTCTTTTTTTCCTCAATTTAGACCGATATGTATTCTTCTACATATTTTTTGTAAAAAAAAACAAAAAAACGCAATATGCATATATTGATTGGTTTGCGCAAAAGTTATAGCATCTACAAAATATGGGATAGTTTTATGGCATTTTTATTATTATTTTTTTTTTTTATATTAGTAATGGCGGCGATCTGCGATTTTTATCGGGACTGTGACATCATGGCGGACACATCGGACACTTTTGACACCATTTTGGGACCATTGTCATTTATACAGCGATCAGTGCTATAAAAATGCACTGATTACTGTGTAATTGACACTGGCAGTGAAGGGGTTAACAACTAGGGGGCGATGAAGGGGTTAAGTGTGTCCTAGGGAGTGATTCTAACTGTTGGAGGATGGGCTTCAAGTCACATGACAGTGATCACCACTCCTGATGACAGGGAGCAGTGATCTCTGTCATGATACAAGACAGAACTTCCCCCTCCTGCGTCTCCATTACACGATCACGGGGAGACCGGCGGATATCGAGTCCGCCGGTCCCACGGGCATGGTCACGCTGTACGTGGCGGCGCCCGCGCCTGCTATCCCCACCTCTTAAAGGGGACGTACAGGTACGCCCATTTGCCCACCACTGCTATTGTGCCGACGTATATCAGCGTTCAGCGGTCGGCAAGTGGTTAAACAGTCAGCAGTTGCCTAGAGTGAATAAAGTTGGCAGCTACCAACGCAGGTCAATATACATATATACCATAGACTAACATTTCGGCAGTCAAAACTTAGTTATTTCCAGGCAGCCATTTTTAGGCAAAACTGGTTATCAAAATTAAACAGCACAGCCCTCCATATATTTTGTAGACCTCCCAACTGAGATCCACAGAACTGAATAGGGAAGGGACTAAATCTAGATTTTCTTTTTTTTTAAGGCCCCTGTCACACTGGGGCGGTTTGCAAGCGCCTGCAAACCGACCCGAAACAGCCGCTGCTGTGTCTCCAGTGTGAAAGCCCGAGGGCTTTCACACTGGAGCGGTGCGCTGGCAGGACGGGAAAAAAAGTCCTGCTAGCAGCATCTTCGGAGCGGTGAAGGAGCGGTGTATACACCGCTCTTTCACCGCTCCTGCCCATTGAAATCAATGGGACAGCGTGGCTATACCGCCGACAAAGCGCCTCTGCAGAGGCGCTTTGCGTTGGTTTTTAACCCTTTCTCGGGTGCTAGCGGGGGGTAAAACCTCCCCGCTAGCAGCCGAATACCAATAGCGATGCTAACAATAGCGGTGCTTTACCGCCGACGCCGCCCCAGTGTGAAAGGGGCCTAACAGAGTAACGCATAGGCACAGAAACCTTGCAGCCAGTTCCCAACAACACAAGGACGTTGCTTAGATTTTTCACCCTCAGTATTAACATCAATATCTTTCTATATGTCAACTGTCTGTGTATCAAAAAGCACCAGTGTCAGCACGTCAGTGAACTGAGGGTGCCATTTTTAAAATGTATTTATTTAATCCCCTGTTATAAGTAAGGATGAGCCAAACATCTCTTTTGGTTCGCACCAGAACTTGCGAACAGGCAAAAAAAAATTGGATGAACACACGAACACAAGGACACGAACATGAAAAATTAAAAGTGTTCATTTTAAAGGCTTATATGCAAGTTATTGTCATAAAAAGTGATTGGGGAAATGGGTCCTGCCCCAGGGGACATGTATCAATGCAAAAAACAGCATTTTTTTTGGGAGCAGTGATTTTAATAATGCTTAAAGTGAAACAATAAAAATGAAATATTCCTTTAACCGATTCAATACAGGGCATTTTCACCCCTTCCTTCCCAGACCAATTTTTAGTTTTGAGCGCTGTCGCACTTTAAACGACAATTTCGCGGTCGTGCGGCGTTGCACCAAAACAAAATTGACGTCCTTTTTTTCCTACAAATAGAGCTTTCTTTTGGTGGTATTTGATCACCTCTGCAGTTTTTATTTTTTGCGCTATAAACAAAAAAAAGCAACAATTTGAAAATAAAAAGCATTTTTTTTAACTTTTTGCTATAATAAATATCCCCCAAAAATATATATAAAAAACTATTTTTTTCCTCAGTTTAGGCTGATATGTATTCTTCTACACATTTTTGGTAAAAAAAATAGCAATAAGCGTATATTGATTGGTTTGCGCAAAAGTTATAGCGTCTACAAAATACGGGATAGATTTGTGGCATTTTTAAAAAATTTTTATTTATTTTCTTTTTTACTAGTAATAGCGGCGATCTGCGATTTTTTTTCATGACTGCAACATTATGGTGGACACATCGGACACTTTTGACACATTTTTGGGACCATTCACATTTATACAGCGATCAATGCTATAAAATTGCATTGATTACTGTATAAATGTGGCAGGCAGGGAAGGGGTTAACCACTAGGGGGAGACGAGGGGTTAAATGTGTTTCCTAGGGGAGTGATTCTAACTGTAGGGGGAGGAGACTCACAAGGGGAGGAGACCGATCGGTGTTCCTCTGTACTGAGAACACAGATCGGTCTCCTCTCACCTGACAGGACGTGGATCTGTGTGTTTACACACACAGATCCACGGTCCTGCTCGTCAAACGGGCAATCGCGGGTGCCCGGCGGACATCACACGCACCGGGTCCCGAGCAACGCGCTGGGCGCGTGCGCCGCCCCCGGCGGCGCGCGCCCCCTAGACGGCCGGGAAGCCCAGGACATCATATGACAGCCGCCCAGGATGGGAGATCCCATCTGCGGCCGTCATTTGACTATGGGCGGGTACTGAAGTGGTTAAATATCATGCCTGGGGGGTGTCTATAGTATGCCTGTAAAGTGGCGCAGTTTTCCTGTGTTTACAACAGTACCACAGCAAAATTACATTTCTAAAGGAACAAAAGTCATTTAAAACCAATCGCGGCTGTATTGAATTGTCGGGTCTCAGCAATATAGATAAAACTAATTGGAAAAAATGGCATGGGTCCTCCCAGTCCATTACCAGACCCTTTGGGTCTGGTGTGAATATTAAGCGGAACCCCGAACCAAAAATGTTTAAAAAAATGGCATAGGGGTCCCCCCAAGATCCATACCAGACCCTTATCCAAGCATGCAACCTGGCAGGCAGCAGGAAAAGAGGGGGGGATGAGAGAGCGCCCCCCCTGAACCATACCAGGCCACATGCCCTCAACATGGGGAGGGTGCTTTGGAGTAGCCACCCAAAGCATCTTGTCCCCATGTTGATGGAGACAAATGCCTCATCCCCACAACCCTTGCCCAGTGGTTGTGGGGGTCTGCGGGCGGGGGGCTTATCGGAATCTGGAAGACCCCCAGATCCAAGCCACCCCCCCATGTGAGATGGTAACAGGTACCATTTCACAAAAAAAAAGTGTCAAAAATAGTAAAAAAGACAGGAGACACTTTGGGACAAGTCCTTTATTAAAAAAAATAATAAAAATGTCCCGTAATGTAGATCCATCTCACGCCGCCCAAAGGACCAAAAAAAGAAAAAGCTGCAACAGCTCCACCTCCATAGGAGGCTCCAGACGAGTGACGCTTCTTCTCGATGACAGCTTTTATATAGCTGAGGGCGGGGACAACCGGTCCACACGACGTCAGAGGAAGGCAGGGTCGCCCATTTACGTCACCGAGTGACCCCGCCCTCAGCTATATAAAAGCTGTCATGAAGAAGAATTAATTTTTAATCTTTTAATAAAGGACTTGTCTCAAAGTGTCTCCTGTCTTTTTTACTATTTTTGAACACTTTTTTTGTGAAATGGTAGGGGTGTGTACCCGTTACCAATACACATAGGGGGAGGCCGGGATCTGGGGGTCCCCTTGTTAAAGGGGGCTTCCAGATTCCGATAAGCCCCCCGCCCGCAGACCCCCACAACCACCGGACAAGGGTTGTGGGGATGAGGCCCTCGTCCCCATCAACATGGGGAACAAGGTGCTTTGGGGGCCTACTCCAAAGCACCCTCCCCATGTTGAGGGCATGTGGCCTGGTATGGTTGAGTGCTTATATATGGGTCTGGTATGGATTTTGGGGGGACTCCTACGTCATTTTTTTTTATTTTGGCGCAGGGCTCCCCTTAAAATCTATACCAGACCTGAAGGGTCTGGTATAGATTTTGGGGGGGGGCCCTATACCATTTTTTTTTATTTGGTGCAGGGTTCCCCTTAATATTCATACCAGATCTGAAGGGTATGAATTTTGGGGGGACCCCCATGCAATTTTTTTAAAAAAATTTGGTTCGGGGTTCCCCTTAATATTCATACCAGACACAAAGAGCCTAGTAATGGACGGGGGGGACCCATGACGTTATTTTCACTGAGTTTTATCAATATTGCCGAGACCCGATAATTCATTACAGCCGCGATCAGTTTTAAAAGACTTTTTTTCCTTTAGAAATGTCATTTTGCTGTGGTACTGTTCTAAACACTTTACAGGCATACTATAGACACCCCCGAGGCACGATATTTAAAGGAAAATTTAATTTTTATTGTTTCACTTTTAGCATTATTAAAATCACTGCTCCCAAAAAAACGGCCGTTTTTAAAAAATTTTTTTACATTGATATATGTCCCCTGGGGTAGGACCCAGATCCTCAAACACTTTGTATGACAATAACTTGCATATAAGCCTTTAAAATACGCACTTTTGGTTTTTCATGTTGGTGTCCCATAAATTTTAACGGGGTTCCGCGGCTTTCAAATTTGCCCTGAACACCGCATAATGTTCGTTGTTCGCCGAACGTCTGAACAACCAAAGTTTGGCCCGAACTTATGCTCGGGCCGAACCATTCACCCATCCCTAGTTCTAAGTGCAAATCGATGGGGAAAATCGATTATAGAGGGCCACCCAGGTGAGAACCAGACCCTGGGGATGAGGTGGGTGCCACAGCTGGCATGACAGCCAATAAAGTAAACATAAAAATTGATTGCACTGCTGCACAAATGCATCAGTAGCCCTAAAACAGTACACTTGACTTATCTCAGACCACCATATAATTACACTTACCCAGCGGAGGTAAAATAGAAGGACTGATAATTGCTTGCAGAAAGAGCTGGAAGGAGAGTCTGGAGTCCAGGAGTTGACCCTGTGTGTCAGAGGTTGTGCTGGGACATACAGGGTTAATAAGAAGGAGCCTCCTGCCTCAAATGGCACAGAAAACTCAGTCTCTCTGACAAAATCCAGGGAGTGAGATGCTGCAGCTGTCCAAGGTCCGAGGCCTATTCACATGTGTTGGCAGTGCTCTGGGAATCCTAGGATGGGGAAGGTGGTGTCCATTAACAGAGGCAGATGCTATAATAGAAGTCTTCACAGGTTGTGGGCAGAGGAGTGAGTGGTGAAAGCAGGAGAGGTGCCAGTGCCATCAGCGCCAGTAGCTGTGGTGAAGGGCCCCATTCCATGCAGGAATGAGCATAGGGGAAGGCTGCTGGGTGTAGAAGAGAGACACCTTCTGGTAAGAGCAGAAGTTTTCAGGGGATGTGATGGCTGAGTGTGTGGTGTGTGTAGCATCAGGGGTCCATGAATTAAAGGAGAGATCAGGGCTATGTAAATGATCCTGTAGAGCTGTGGGCAGAGTGGGGATTGTAGGAGTGAAGCCAGCAAATTCATTACCAGTGGCTCCAGTACTAATCCAATGTCTGACTGAAGTACTGAAGGACCCTGCAGGGGCTGGGGATCAGTCAGTATGATGGATCAGAGCACCTGTGATTTTTTTGTAGTGAGGAGCCTGGGAACAGAGGATGGATACTCACCTAGCAACTCTTGTGACAGGCTCCACCTCAAGTCTTTGCAGCCAATCATAAGGGAGCTACTTAAGTTCCCTTTTAGGTTCACACCCACAGTGATGCCATGCTTCCAGCAGTCAAGGCTCCCTTTCCCTAAAGGCAGTTCAAGGGGCCATCATGATGTCACCAAAAGGATTCTTTCACATGTGAAATGATCTGAAGGGACTGAAGAAATATGAAAAATAGTCATTAATTTCAAAAGCGCAAAAGTGCTTCTTAGATTTTGGGCCCCTCTAAGCATCTAGACTGTGAAAAAGTCTCACACATGTGGCATCACCATACTTAGGAGGATTAGAAGAATATGCTTTGCGATGTATATCCAAGTATACATATGCTGTGTGAGAGAAATATCTTATTAATTGACAACTTTGTTTAAAAATATATACATTTTCATTTTCTTTCCTGCATTTTCCAAAAACTTGTTGCTAAATTTACAACTTCAGAAAACTCGCCTTGCCCCTTACTATATACCTGGGACTGTCTACTTTCCAAAAAGGGGTCATGTGTGGGGGGTACTTGTACTGTCATGTTGTTTTAGGGACTCAAGAAATTAGATACATCAGAATTGATCAAATTTCAAATATATATACTATAGTTTGTAGACGATATAACTTTCACAGAGACTATATAATATACACTGATTTGGGTTATTTGTACCAAAGAAATTTATGAATTTATATTATTTATTTGTAAAATGTCATAAAAACTAAAAAAATGTTTTATTTTTTTACAGTTTTAAGCAGTGATAAACTGCTGCCAAATAAAAGCAATATCAAAAAACGATATAAAATGTATTTGGGTATGGTCCTGGATTGCTCAGTCATTGTCATTCAAAGTGTCACAGTGCTGAAATCTGAAAAATGACTGGATGGGGGTGAAACAGTCCAGATCTGAAGTGGTTAATCTTTTTTTACCATTATCTTCCGCTCTTCAGTCCTTGACTTATCCTCCCTTTCCTTTATTCTCTTTTTAGAAATCAACAGTATACGCTGTATATATTCAGAAATCAGCCTATTATTTATCCATATATATTACATTTCTAATTATCTACACTAATTCAGAAAACATCTCTACAGTTCTATATAATATTGTTTTCTTAAAACAGAACACAAGGCCAAGATAATGTTTATACTCTATGTTTTATTTGTATTGAAATCATATTAATAATACCATTAATTACCATTAAGCGGCAAGGATGTGGAATTCCCTTCCACAGGCGGTGGTCTCAGTGGGGAGCATCGATAATTTCAAGAAACTATTAGCTAAGCACCTGAACGACCGCAACATACAGGGATATACAATGTAATACTGATATATAATCACACACATAGGTTGGACTTGATGGACTTATCTTTTTTTCAACCTCACCTACTATGTAACTATGTAACTGAATGTAATTAATGGTAATATGTAACAGATAAACATTATTGTCTACTTAACATATTGCATATATTGCATATTATGGTGTTTACTCATATGCCTTCCTGTAACATTAACATAACATTCTATATGCTATGTTGTATATATCTTTACATGGTAAAGATAACCAATAAAAAAATACTTAATTAAAAAAAAAAAACTTTATATACTGTATAAATCCTTATATATTATATATAAAGATTTTAGTACTGAACCTCACACAGTGGGGCAAATTCAGCTCACACAACAATAATGCTGGGTTCACACTTATGCGAATTGGATGTGGCTTTCGCCACATCCAATTCGCATGACAGAAGAGTGTGACCGGCTCTCTATGGAGCCCCTTCACACATCTCTGGGGAGGCCGCGGAGCGCATTGCAGAATCCTGTGCATCTTTGGCTCTGTTTCAGTTCCGGATTCAGGCAAAAATTCGTTCCTAATTCAGACCTGAAACAAAGTGTGAACCTAACCTCAATAGTAAAGCATCTTCATAGTTTGGACCTGCTAGAGCTCATGCCCACTGGCATTCTTGTCAGTTTGCTATAGTATACAAATGAAGTGTTTGACCAGAAAAGGTTGCCTTTGATTTGCTTTGCCTGCAATTTAAAAATACCTCAATAGGACATGCTGCGTTTAAGGCAGAAGTAAACCCATCCATAAAACAGTTTAATTTCTGGCACGTGCCAGAAATGTAACACTCCCATTGGTTGTGCTCTCAACCGAACTGTCAAACCATCCAATGGCTGGTGTCATAACTGATCACATGTGCAGCATTATGGCAGTTTAAGATTAAACAGAAGCAAAGATGGCAGCTTCCTTTAGGGCTCTTTCACACGGGGCGGATCAGTGATGATCGGCCCCGTGAACACCCGCTTGCTCAGCGGGGATCGCTCCGCCGATCCCCGCTGAGCAGGAAGATGACAGGTCTGTCGCTGCACACTGTGCAGCGACGGACCTGTCAGAGCGCCGCTCTCCCCTATGGGGGATCGGATGATGACGGACCGTAGAGTCCGTCGTCACCTGATCCGATCCGAAAACGGATGGAAAAGTAGGGTTTTCCTCCGTTACACTTTTTCGGATCAGAGCGGGTCGGATGTCAGCGGACATGTCACCGCTGACATCCGACGCTCCATAGGGATACATGTATGTCCGTTTTTCATCCGAAAATGGAAGGATGAAAAACAGACATACAGATCGTCCGTGTGAAAGAGCCCTTAAGGAAACTAAATGCAAAGCAAATCAAATGTCTCCGAATGCCACGTACACACAAGCGGACTTCTGGTCGGACTGAAATCCGAAGGACTTTTCGACGGAGCTCAGACGAAACAGACTTGCCTACACGCGATCCCACCAAAGTCCGATCGTTTCGAACGTGATGACGTACGACCGGACTAGAAAAGGAAGTTCAATAGCTAGTAGCCAATAGCTGCCCTTGCGTTGTTTTCGGTCTGTCGGACTAGCATACAGACAAATGTTTTTTCGATAGAATCGAGTCAGTTGGAAAGATTTAAAAACATGTTCTATTTCTAAGGTCCGTCAGATTTTTCAACAGAAAAGGTCCGATGAAGCCCACACACGATCGGAATGTCCGACGGATTTGTTCCGTCTGACCTTTTCTGCCGGAAAATCCGGTCGTGTGTACGCGGCATAACTGCCATGTTTACTACTCAAGTAAAGTAATGGGATTTTACTGCCGTGAGTTTGGCATGCGTTTTAAACACACGTCAAACGCAGGAAAACAATACCTGTAGACATGACCTCTTACTGGTGATTTTTTTCTGTGGGTGCTCTCATTTGAACATTTATATATTTAAATAAACATAAAATGTTTTGCTTCAAGTTAAGTTAACATTAGGGGTTAGTTCACACTTGCAAGGGCAGCTGAGCTGCGATTTTACCCGTCAGCAGCCAAATCCCCCCCCACCACCACCACCACAAACACAGCAGCAAGAGGAGGTTGCATACATGCATTCAGCAGGTAGCACCACAGGGCTGTACCACAATGGCCATGCACACTGTTGCAGAGCGGGAGATGTATAGAATCCCAACTCCCCAGATTGTTTTTCAGGGGGGGAGCAAGGGCTGCCACAAGTATAAAGGAGCCCTAAAGATGTGCTGCCTTCTCTTTCCTTCTATTTCGTGAGTGAAAAACATATTTTCTATAACTGAGGCTAATCGAGCAAGCAAGCAGACATTTATGTGGCACATTTTCTGATAACAACTGCCGCTGGGATTTAATGAGACATAATAAAAACATTTTCACTCTGAGCATGGCACTAAAGGGTGTGTGACAAATGAATCAGCACGGCTAAACCAAATGTGTAGGTAGTTTATGACGAGAAACAGGAAAGGCTGGGTGGCTGGAAAGTCTGAAAGTAGGTAAAAAGAGGAGGCTTTGTGAATTTAGGACACAAAATCAGACAGTTGTGATAGTAAGTTTCTAACAAAGATTTCCTGTAGTGGGATGCATCAAAGCCACACAACATTGGTATTAGTTCAAAATGTGATCCATGTTATGACCTAATGAAAGTCCAAAGCAAATATTGTCATGATATCGGCTTTTATTTGTAAACCACTGTGTTAATACTTTACAGAACATACCACAAGTGAAAGACCTGAGAAAGTTTTAAAGTGATAGCTACAGAAACATCATCTAACAGTTAGACTTACCTGTGCATTTTCACAGTCATAGCATCATTTTAGAGAGGCATTCTTAGCCTAATTTAACCTTTTTCACCAATTATTTATATTACATATACTGTACGCCTCTTTAACCACTTGACCTCCGGAAGACTTTACCCCCTTCATGACCAGAGCATTTTTTGCCACTCAATACTGTACTACTTTAACCACTTGCCGAGTGCCGCACGCCAATATACGTCAGCACAATGGCAGCGGTGGGCAAATGGGCGTACCTGTACTTCCCCTTTAAATTGCGGGGCTAGCACGCGTGCGCCCGCCGCGTACAGCGTGACTGTGCCCGCGGTACCGGCGGACTTGATGTCCGCCGGTCTCCCGGCAATCGTGTCACGGAGCCGCAGAACGGGGAAGTGCCTATTTAAACAAGACATTTCCCCTTTCTGCCTTGTTTCATGACAGGGATCACTGCTCCCTGTCATTGGAAGCAGTGATCGCTGTCATGTGAGTGGAAGTCCATCCCCCCACAGTTAGAAGCACTCCCTAGGACACACTTAATCCCTTCATCGCCCCCTAGTGTTTAACCCCCTCCCTGCCAGTGTCATTTACACAGTAATCAGTGCATTTTTATAGCACTGATCGCTGTATAAATGACAATGGGCCCAAAATAGTGTCAAAAGTGTCCGATGTGTCTGCCATAATGTCAAAGTCACAATAAAAATCGCAGATCACCGCCATTACTAATAAAAAAAAAAATGAATTAAAAAAAAATGCCATAAAACTATCCTCTATTTTGTAGACGTTATAACTCTTACGCAAACCAATCAATATACGCGATGCGATTTTTTTACAAAAAATATGTAGAAGAATACATATCGGCCTAAACTGAGGAAAAAAAAATTTTTTTATATATTTTTGGGGGATATTTATTATAGCAAAAAGTTAAAAAAAAAAGCTTTTTTTTTTTAAATTGTTGCTTTTTTTTTGTTTATAGCGCAAAAAATAAAAACTGCAGAGGTGATCAAATACCACCAAAAGAAAGCTCTATTTGTGGAAAAAAAAAGGACGTCAATTTTGTTTGGGTGCAACGCCGCACGATCGTGCAATTGTCAGTTAAAGCACGCAGTGCCGAATCGCACAAAGTGCAAAATCTTCCGGGGCTGAAGCGGTTAACTGGCGATTGCCCGGCCATGCAACACTGTACCCAAATACAATTTTTATTTATTTTTTTTGACACAAAAAGAGCTTTCTTTTGGTGGTATTTGATCACCATTGAGTTTTTTATTTGTTGTGATATAAACCAAAAAAGACAGAAAATTTTGAAAAACACACACATATATATATATATATATATATATATATATATATATATATATATATATATATATATATATTTAGGTCAAAATGTATACTACTATATGTCTTTGGTAAAAAAAAAATCCAAACAAGTGTATTTGGTTTGCGTGAATATTTATAGCGTCTGGTATAGATACTGGAATTTTTATTTATTTGTTTTGATATACTAGTAATGGTGGTGGTCAGCGACTTATAGTGGGACTGTGATAGTTTGGCGGGCAATCCTTGACTAGCTAATGCTGGCTGTGGGTACACTAACTGACATCAAAAGTGACACTAAGGCTGGGTTCACATATCTGCGGCTGCAGTCCGGAGTCCGGTGCGTTTCTGTTCACCGGTTCAGATGTGATTCAGGTGCAAATTTTTCTCTGAAGTCGCACCTGAACCAGACCCAAAAATGCACAGGACCTTTTCAAAACCACACTGCGGCCGCCCCGCACATGTGTGAACTGGCTCCATTGAAAAACAGTCACATTCACATGTTATGTGAATTAGATGCGGTTAAAAATGCATATGTGCGTGGGGCGGTTGGAAAGTGATTAAAGTGTATGTTCAGCCAAAACTTTTTTAACCACTTTACTACCACTGTATCTTTTTAAATGGCATAGTGGTGGATGCTTACTTATAAACGGCAGTGCAGAAAGAAACATAGTGGGTCTATTAACCCCTTCCTGCCCAACCCCGGCATACCTTTAATAGGAGAATGGGAAGGATTATCGATTGTGTGAACTTTCAGATGCCATAAGGTGTGCAAAGTCTAACATAAAAATGGCCAAGAGGGCTCTGTGGCTAAAGCCTTGTACACATGATCCGATTGTTGGCAGGTGATTGTCTGTTGACAGACTGTTGTCCTAAAATCCGACCGTTAGTACGCTTGTTCAGACAATTGTTGTCCAACTTTCGGAATCAATGCTCACCAAACATGAAATTAGCAGAAGGTGCCCAAAGGGTGGCGCTTAAGAGCTGAAATTCCTGGTAGTACGTCACTACGTTCGTGGTTGTTGGCCGACAATTGTGTACCGTTAGTATGCAAGACAAGTTCCTGGCACACGCCCTTTGGACAAAAGTCTCTGTTGGCCAACAATCCGGTCGTGTGTACCAGGCTTTATACCCTGGGCTGCAGACCCTTCTTCTAAACAGAACTTATGTAAAGTACTGTAATGCCCCGTACACACAGTCGGATTTTCCGATGGACAATGTCCGCTCGGAGCGTGTTGTCGGAAATTCCGACCGTGTGTGGGCGCCATCGGCCATTTTCCATCGGATTTTCCGACACACAAAGTTGGACAGCAGGAGATAAAATTTTCCGACAACAAAATCCGATCGCGTCAATTCCGACCGTGTGTGGCCTGTTCCGACGCACAAAGTGCCACGCATGCTCAGAAGAAATTCCAACACGGGACAGCTCGTTCTGGTAAACTTAGCGTTCGCAATAGATACAGCACTTTCGTCACGCTGCAATGTTCAAAATGGTTTAATACAGCGCACTCTCTTCTTCTTTATAATGTGACAAGAATTAAGTAGTTTTGCTGCTCATATTCACACACACTTCTCACAAACTTTTATTTGTGTTTTTTTAGTGGGATTCCCTGAATATATTGTTATTAGTTGTCACATCTGACAGTTTTATATTTTTTAATTTTTTTTTTTATTTTGGATTTTAAGCCTTTTTTTTTCTTTAATGTTTGGATTTTTTCCAAGGCTGATCTTTGTTCAATGTTATTTTTATTTTTACTCCAGAATATTTTTGGGTGTGTTTTGTGTGTCAAGTTACCCCAACACCATTGATATCTTTTATTATTTAATCTCAAGGAGATTGTTTGTTGTTGGTGTCCCTTGTTCATTTCACATTGTATATTTGAAATGTACCTGAATCCTCACAAACAAACTGTCCTTTTTGAAGTAAAACACATAGGAGAGTATAATTCAAAACAAAAATCCTTTATTAAGGGATCAGAACCAAACAAAGAGGAAGGCAACACTGGATCAACAGGAGAAATTAGCGAAGCCTGGGACCCCCACGGCAGACATCAATTCTTCAACATCAAAATTGGTGGCCTGAGGAGTCCATATGTAAGGGAGTGCAGTCTGGTCCGGGATTCGCAGAGATCTGGAAAGCAGCAGATGACATGTGTGTCCCCAGGCTGTGGTACCACAAGAGGCTGCATCTTTTGGCCGACCAGACTGAACCCAGGGCAATCACTGTCTGGTCTTCCTTCCACGCTTCCTTCCCGGCTGTGGCTGTGCAGTTGGAGATGTGGCAGGAGGAGGAGTAGGACCTGGAGGAGGAGGAGGACTGGGGGGACCTGGAGGAGGACTGGGGGGACCTGGAGGAGAGGGAGGAGGAGGAGGAGAACCTGCAGGAGGAGGAGGACCATCCCAAAGATGTGTGTGAGGTGTAATTTGGCCCCTCATACCTTTCTCCAGAGCCTCCGATATGAGGGCCTCACACATGGCTTTTTGGCCCTCCTCCATCCTCTGCATTTTATAGGCTATGAAGGCAGCAATGTTCTCCTGCATGGTGTGGGGTGCTCCCAGGACCTCTGTAGCCCTCCAAAAGAATGCTATAGCAGCCTCCTCTAGGGTACTCCTCCTACTGCCACTTTCTCTTTTCAGGGGGGGTGGAGGGACCTTGATATCAGCCAGCCGGCTCGGCCTGGCCACCTCCTGGCTGAGACTTCCCTGTGTATGAAAAAGGGACATGGTTTTAGTTTTTGCATCATCGATCACAATCCTAAATTAGTACTCCCAACTAACATCTAGTTAACATCATTGATTGGACAAGCAGAAATATTTAGAGGAATGCTATACCTGGCTCAATCTGGGCTCCTCCACATGTGGCCTGGAAGGCCCAGGTTGGGCGTCAGAAGCCTCAGCCGGGGGGAAGGAAGCGTGGAAGGAAGACTGGAGAGGGATGGCCTGGGTTCAGTCTGGCCTGCCAGAAAGTGCAGCCTGTCGTAGTACAACATCCTGGGGACATAGATGTCATCTGCTGCTCCGGATCTCTGTGAATCCAGGACCTTCTTGCGCTCCCTTAGATATGTGCTCCTCAGGCCACCAATTAATATCTTTAAATAGGTGATGTCTGCCGTGGGGGTCACCTGCTTCACAATTGCTCCAGTGCTGCCTTCCTCTTTGCTTGGTTCTTGAAATGGGGGTGTTTAATCTCCCACAGACAGGGCAGCTCACTTAGCATCTCTATGAATACTGACATGAAGTCATTGTCTTTCATTAAGATATCCATGTTCACTGCAAGACACAACACAAGACAAAGCCTAATGTCAGACAAAACTCTCCTAATCTTGTTACAATATAGGCCTCAATCTAGAAGCAGTATAGGCACAAGTTTGTCTCTTACCTTCGTTCTTACGATCGGCGCGTCCAATGCTCCTTCCTCCGCTCACAGATCGTACGTAATACGCACACGTGTTAGGCTTTATACACACTGCGCATGCGTGTAACTCCGCCCACCCCTGACGTTCTTTCTAGTGTATTCCCCGCCCCTTTTCGTTCGGCGCAGTGGGTGAAGAGCACATGACGGAGTTACAACAGGTGCGTGCTAATTCTAGCAACGAGGAGGAGGAAAGCCTGGATCCAGGCACGTCCCGATCCAGAAGGAGACGTTTTAAGGTCACAAATATGTCGTTTGGGGAGATGTTGGAGATGGTCGACATCATGAGGAAGTCCGACTATGATGGAAAATATGGGCCTTACCCCAACCCGAACATCCGAAAGGCCAAGATCATGGCGAAAGTGGTCAGGAGTCTTGAGAGGAATTTCGGGGTACGAAGATCTAAAGATCAGCTCAGGAAGCGGTGGTCGGACCTGAAGTTGAGAGAGCCAGAGCAGTATCCAGGGCCAGATCAAGAGCATCATGGGCCTGGTGCTGAGGATTTTGGTGGGCCTTTTTATGGAAACAAAATGAAAATGCAAACAATTTTTCGCTAAAACGAATTAAATATACTCTCACCAGTAATACCAGCCGTGCAGCCTCTGAGCAGCAGCAATACCACCAATACCACCTGCTATGCGGTCTCTCACTAACAGCAATATAGGGCGACCACATTTCCAAACTGTCATTTAGGGACAACCCCCTCTTCCCAAAAAAAGATAAGGGTGGAGGATGTAGTCTCGGGGTTGGCAGGGAAATCGGCATTGGAGGTGATTTGTCAGGCAAATGGCTGGTGTTAGTACTTAAAATCAATCATCCTGACACCATGCTTGATATGGTGTCAGGATGATCAAATTCCATTATTTCAGTTACTACATCGTAATATATAGTGAAATAGTTCAACTCACCATCATGCAGAATCAGTGGGAACCTGAGCTTGTCACTTGCCACCAGATGCAGCTTGTCACTTGCCACCCATAGCCTGCCACCAGATGTAGAGTATCACTTTCCACAGTTGCCTGCCGCTAGATGCAGCATGTCACTTGCCACCAGCAGCCTGCCACCATATACAGTGTGCCACTTGCTACCCACAGCCTGCCACAGATACAGTGTGCTACTTGCCACTAGCAGCCTGCCACCAGATACAGCGTGCCACTTGCCACCACCAGCCTGCCACCAGATACATTGTGCCACTTGCCACCAGATGCAGTGTGCCACTTGCCACCACCAGCCTGCCACCAGATACAGTGTTTCACATGCTACCACCAGCCTGTCACCATATACATTGTGCCACTTGCCACCAGATACAGTGTGCCACTTGCCACCAGCAGCCTGCCACCAGATACAGTGTGTCACTTGCTACCAGCAGCCTGCCACCAGATAGTGTGCCACTTGCCACCAGCACCCTGCCACCAGATACAGTGTGCCACTTGCCACCAGCAGCCTGCCACCAGATAGTGTGCCACTTGCCACCAGCACCCTGCCACCAGATACAGTGTGCCACTTGCCACCAGCAGCCTGCCACCAGATACAGTGCCACTTGCCACCAGCAGCCTGCCACCAGATACAGTGTGCCACTTGCCACCAGCAGCCTGCCACCAGATACAGTGTGCCACTTGTTACCAGCAGCCTGCCACCAGATACAGTGTGCCACTTGGCACTAGCAGCCTGCCACCAGATACAGTGTGCCACTTGCCACCAGCAGCCTTTCACCAGATATAGTGTGCCACTTGCTACCAGCAGCTTGCCACCAGATAGTGTGCCACTTGCCACCAGATACAGTGTGCCACTTGCCACCAGCAGCCTTCCATCAGATACAGTGTGCCACTTGCCAACCACAGCCTGCCACCAGATACAGTGTGCCACTTGCCACCAGCAGCCTGCCACCAGATACAGTGTCACTTGCCACCAGCAGCCTGCCACCAGATACAGTGTGCCACTTGCCACCAGCAGCCTGCCACCAGATACAGTGTGCCACTTGCCACCAGCAGCCTGCCACCAGATACAGTGTGCCACTTGGCACTAGCAGCCTGCCACCAGATACAGTGTGCCACTTGCCACCAGCAGCCTTTCACCAGATACAGTGTGCCACTTGCTACCAGCAGCTTGCCACCAGATAGTGTGCCACTTGCCACCAGATACAGTGTGCCACTTGCCACCAGCAGCCTTCCATCAGATACAGTGTGCCACTTGCCAACCACAGCCTGCCACCAGATACAGTGTCACTTGCCACCAGCAGCCTTCCACCAGATACAGTGTGCCACTTGCTACCAGCAGCTTGCCACCAGATAGTGTGCCACTTGCCACCAGATACAGTGTGCCACTTGCCACCAGCAGCCTTCCATCAGATACAGTGTGCCACTTGCCACCAGCAGCCTGCCACCAGATACAGTGTCACTTGCCACCAGCAGCCTTCCACCAGATACAGTGTGCCACTTGCCACCAGCAGCCTGCCACCAGATACAGTGTCACTTGCCACCAGCAGCCTTCCACCAGATACAGTGTGCCACTTGCCACCAGCAGCCTGCCACCAGATACAGTGTGCCACTTGCCACCAGCAGCCTGCCACCAGATACAGTGTGCCACTTGGCACTAGCAGCCTGCCACCAGATACAGTGTGCCACTTGGCACTAGCAGCCTGCCACCAGATACAGTGTGCCACTTGCCACCAGCAGCCTTTCACCAGATACAGTGTGCCACTTGCTACCAGCAGCTTGCCACCAGATAGTGTGCCACTTGCCATCAGATACAGTGTGCCACTTGCCACCAGCAGCCTTCCATCAGATACAGTGTGCCACTTGCCAACCACAGCCTGCCACCAGATACAGTGTGCCACTTGCCACCAGCAGCCTGCCACCAGATACAGTGTCACTTGCCACCAGCAGCCTTCCACCAGATACAGTGTGCCACTTGCAACCAGCAGCCTGCCACCAGATACAGTGTGCCACTTGCAACCAGCAGCCTGCCACCAGATACAGTGTGCCACTTGACACTAGCAGCCTGCCACCAGATACAGTGTGCCACTTGACACTAGCAGCCTGCCACCAGATACAGTGTGCCACTTGTCACCTGCAGCCTGCTACCAGATACAGTGTGCCACTTGTCACCTGCAGCCTGCCACCAGATACAGTGTGCCACTTGTCACCTGCAGCCTGGCACCAGATACAGTGTGCCACTTGCCACCAGCAGCCTTTCACCAGATACATTGTGCCACTTGCCACCGACAGCCTGTCACCAGATACAGTGTGCCACTTGCCACTGACAGCCTGTCACCAGATACAGCGTGTCACTTGCCACCAGCAGCCTGCCACTAGCAACGTGCCACCACATACAGTGTGCAACTTGCCATCAGATGCAATGTGCCACTTGCCACCAGCAGCCTGCCACCAGATACAGTGTCACTTGCCACCAGCAGCCTTCCACCAGATACAGTGTGCCACTTGCAACCAGCAGCCTGCCACCAGATACAGTGTGCCACTTGCAACCAGCAGCCTGCCACCAGATACAGTGTGCCACTTGACACTAGCAGCCTGCCACCAGATACAGTGTGCCACTTGCCACTAGCAGCCTGCCACCAGATACAGTGTGCCACTTGTCACCTGCAGCCTGCCACCAGATACAGTGTGCCACTTGTCACCTGCAGCCTGCCACCAGATACAGTGTGCCACTTGTCACCTGCAGCCTGGCACCAGATACAGTGTGCCACTTGCCACCAGCAGCCTTTCACCAGATACATTGTGCCACTTGCCACCGACAGCCTGTCACCAGATACAGTGTGCCACTTGCCACTGACAGCCTGTCACCAGATACAGCGTGTCACTTGCCACCAGCAGCCTGCCACTAGCAACGTGCCACCACATACAGTGTGCAACTTGCCATCAGATGCAATGTGCCACTTGCCACCAGCAGCCTGCCACCAGATACAGTGTCACTTGCCACCAGCAGCCTTCCACCAGATACAGTGTGCCACTTGCAACCAGCAGCCTGCCACCAGATACAGTGTGCCACTTGCAACCAGCAGCCTGCCACCAGATACAGTGTGCCACTTGACACTAGCAGCCTGCCACCAGATACAGTGTGCCACTTGACACTAGCAGCCTGCCACCAGATACAGTGTGCCACTTGTCACCTGCAGCCTGCCACCAGATACAGTGTGCCACTTGTCACCTGCAGCCTGGCACCAGATACAGTGTGCCACTTGTCACCTGCAGCCTGGCACCAGATACAGTGTGCCACTTGCCACCAGCAGCCTTTCACCAGATACATTGTGCCACTTGCCACCGACAGCCTGTCACCAGATACAGTGTGCCACTTGCCACTGACAGCCTGTCACCAGATACAGCGTGTCACTTGCCACCAGCAGCCTGCCACTAGCAACGTGCCACCACATACAGTGTGCAACTTGCCATCAGATGCAATGTGCCACTTGCCACCAGCAGCCTGACCCCAGATACAGTGTCACTTGCCACCAGCAGCCTGCCACTCCCTCCAGGACTCTTCCAGGATGGAAAGAAGGGACAGGGCCTGCATAGTCAAACAAATCCCTGGAGCCCCCACCCCTCCTCATCTGGGACGGTATGGTTGTGTGTAAAATGAATGCCAGCAGTATTGATCAGACCAAGTTCTACAGAGGGGGGTGTGTACAAGCCTTTGGGCTCACAGTGGTGTGCTGCAGTTTGGGCGCACTGCTTGTGTATCTGAAGTTTTAGCTGCAGACCTATTGCTTTATATCAGGTTGCATATTTTTGCTGCATTTTCTGACAGTGCGCCAAAGATAAAATGCAGCACGCAGGAATTTTGGTGCTCTTTCAGAAAAAACATGCAACCTAATAGAAATCAATAGGACTGTGGGTAAAACGCAGGAAAACTGCGGATACACCAGCAATGGGCCAAAACACAGCAAAGCAGTGCGAACCAACCTAAAAGAACAAGGAGCCAAGTCTACATATGGACTGCAGTTATAACAGCCATTGCTGAAGATAAAGGTAAAAGAGGGGGAGAGAAGGGAGATAAGAGTCCAGTCACTGAGCTCACACTTGGATGGTTGGAAGCTCATCACTCACATATGTGTTCACCTTCTATCTGCCGGCTGCTCTGTTCATAATTTCCCAACCCACACGGCTCCTTCACTGCACACAGAGAGAGGAGAGAGGGGAGGGGGAAGGCAGAGCCATTCGTGTAGGGGGGGAACTGTGCACTGTGACACTAATAAACACAGTGAGCCAACACAGATGCAGCCAGACACCCCTACATTTACACACAGCTTCTCCTGTCCCATAGAAGTTTATCGACAGGAGAAACCAGGCTTATAATGCTGGCTGGGAGGGCCGATTTTAAGGCAGGGGCCTGGAGCTGCAGCTCCATCAGCCCCTATGTTAATCCGGCCCTGGCAGTACCGAAAGATCCGGAGAGTGCTGCAAAAAAGTAAGTAGTTGTGCTGTGTACCTATTCTTTCTGTCTTTATTACGTTCGTTCTGCTCCATATGCTTTTATTAATTGTAACGTTTAAAAAGGTCAACTTTAATGTTCATGGGCCCATTATTCGTTCGTATCAAACATTTTTCTTTCGGCCTCTAGAACACCATTGTTTAGGCCATATGCATTTTCACACATTTTTGGGGGCCTACTTGGATGCCAAATATTTGTTTGTGTAGATGGGTTTGTTACTAGAATGAAATGCAAACTAGATTGTGTGTAAGGAGAGGACACTCAGCAGCTGTTTTCACATCTGGACACTGGAGCACTAGTGTGGGACACAAGAACACCATTTTTATTAGGGGGGGCCAAACAGGTGCTCCAGTGTATACTATAGGGGGGGCTACATCTGTGAAGCTTGTACTAAACAGGTAAAGTATTGCAGCTTGACAAAGGCCAATAAAAAAAATACAACTTGGAACTCTGCTAAAATAGACAATTGTACCCCACTTCCAAGCAATGTTTCCTATTTCTAGTTCTGCCATCAAATATCTGTGTGCTAATTATACCATTTTTGTTTTACATAGGGGAGAAAAGACTCGGACACCCCTCATCCCAGGAGACCAGAGACCCCCCCCCCCCTCTGGAAGAAGGGGAAATACCAACCCAAGAAGCTGAGCAGGAGGAAGAAGAAGACGTGGTGGAGATTGGCACCACAACAGGTGAGTGTCTGCGACCACAGGCTCAGGTAAAAGAGATGGATGGTGGCAGATTTTTGAGACCTTTTTTTTTGTTCTTTATCTCTTTTTAGGTGATCGTGATCCAGAACGCTTTACATCTGAAAGTGCCCAGATACTGATCGGGGAGATCATGGGGTGTAATCTCCAATTGCAAAACATCCAGCAACAAATCAGCGATGTTATTTAAAAAAATAATAACATCATTGATGTTTTGGGGTGAATTTAAACCCCACAAAATCACCTGTTTTATCGTACGAAAATTTTTTCAATGTTTAGAAAAGCCAAATTTGGAGGATGCACACAGTGTGCCAACATGTGCTATCTGCCATCACGGGAGATCAATGGACGCGTTTTGGGGGTGCAACCCCTTCCTCAATTATAAAGTAGCGTTGAGGAAGGGCTTGCTCCCCCAAAACACGTCCCTTGATCCCCTTGAGATAGCACATGTTGACATTCGTAAATTGGTGTGCATCTTCCAAATTTGGCTTTTCCAGGGGTGATTTCCCCCCATCTGAACGCTATATCAAACCCAGTTCCTAAATACTGATGTCTGATATAGCCTTCAGGTTTTACCTAATGTGAACTTTGTAAGTTCAAGTTTTTTGGCTTTCTTGTTGGTTTTACACAGGCCTGTTTTATCTGAAATGGATATTTCGTTTTTTGATAATGCTACTGCAAACATTGTTATACAACAAACATGTTGGTTTGTTTTAAAAAACCTTTGGGAAATGCACATGTGATTGTGCAGGTATAAAAAAGTGCCTTACTCAAGAATGTGTGGATTATTGTCTCAACACTACAACACTTTTGGGGTGATGTAATTGCTGTTTTATGCAAAAATGGGGGTTATTTCCTAAGGGCAAATACACTTTGCACTACAAGTGCAGGTTCAGTGCAGTTGCAAGTGCACTTCTAGTGAAATGTGTTTTTGCATTTAGGAAGTACCAGCCAACACTGTTTTTTATAAGGTTACCCAATCACGACATTTTCTGCACTCAACACATTTCTGTCAGGGTCAGCTAAAACAAACACAAGCAGTAAATGTCCACAAAGAATTTCTTTTGGTTGTTTTTTATTTGAAAAAGGTGTCACAGATCGTGTGGCATATTGATAGCCCCCCTACCCGCAAAGAACTCCAGGTAGTGTAACCGGACATCACGGGCATTCAGGGAGGGCAAGCCAGGACGGCCACTTTCAAGCGCCGTCAGTGTTGATGGATTAGGGATTCCGGCCTCAGGTCCAACTGAGCCAGCATAGTTGGCTGAATGTTTTCTTAAAAAATTATGGAGAACACAGCAGGCAAGTATTATATGGTTCAGTTTATACTCCGCCATATGGATGGGTGTCAGAAATAATCGGAACCGGCTGGCCAGGATTCCAAATGTGTTCTCCACCACTCTTCGGGCTCTGGCCAGCCGGTAATTAAAAACCCTCTGTTCCGGGCTGAGGGTCCTCATCGGGAATGGCCGCATCAGGTGGTCCCCCAGCGCAAATGCTTCATCAGCAACGAACACAAATGGGAGACCTTCAACATTGTCCTCTGGAGGTGGCAAGTCCAAGCTGCCATTCTGGAGACGCCTGTAGAACTCCGTCTGGGCGATCACTCCACCATCGGACATCCGGCCATTCTTCCCCACGTCCACATACAAGAACTCGTAATTAGCCGACACCACCGCCAACATCACTATACTATTAAACCCCTTGTAATTATAATAGTACGACCCCGAGTTGGGTGGTGGGACGATGTGGACGTGTTTCCCATCAATTGCCCCTCCGCAGTTAGGAAAGTCCCACCGCTGGGCAAAGTGGGAGGCCACAGTCTGCCATTCCTGTGGCGTTGAAGGAAACTGTTGAGGAAAAAACAATAAACATTACTATTTTTTCACAGAAACATGGCAAGCAGATTAGACACAAACATTATGGGGCAACCTCCAGATAGCATTTACTAAGGGGAATTTAACAACAACAAAGTATAAGGTACACCTATCATATTCCCCCTCCCCCCCTCTCATGGGCCATTTCTAACATTATAGGGGGGGGGGAACTCTTGGACAGGTAACCCTCTTCACTTCATTGAGAGATGAATGCCTAAATACAGGGTATTACTTGGAACAGCCCCTCCTTAGTTACACTACTGGCAGACCACTGGACAGGTAAGAAGTGTCATAATACAAAGATATAAATACACACTGTACACATTTGAGGACATTTGAACATTCTGCTATTACCGATCAAGATAATAATAGGATACAAAAACTTTAAACAGTACCATTGGAAAGTATACAGGCAGGCCCTTGCACTACATGCTTTGGGGAATTCATCCATAAATCTGACCAGTAAAGAGATGGGTATAGTGTGTATGGGTTTGGCAAAGTCAGCAGATAGATGATTGAGGATAGAGAATTGTGATCAGCTGACTTAGCAGTTGGGGGGAGGGAGGGTTACAAAAAATTTGGGGAGACCACAAAAAAAAGCCTCTGGCACTCTGCCTGAATTTAAATCAAAAATAACATTTCCAAACATTTTAGGGGGTGTTTGGGGTAAAGCACTACTATGGAGCTGATAAAATACATTGTTAAGTGACTACATGAGGTGAATATAGGCCAGGAAAGACCGTGCTGGGGAGGTTATTGAAGGGCAAATATGTATGAAGGACATAAAATAATAATTACCTAAAAATCCAGCATGCATGAGAACAAAGGGGACATTCACAGCATATTACAATCATGGTAATTAGGGAATGAGGGAAGAAATACAATATATTATCAAACATTCAATACAATAAAATGTGATATAAAAGGATAAAAATCTTACCTTCATATACTCCTTCTGCAGGACCTGAATGATGGCAGAACAGGTCTCTGGGATAATGATCCCCAGAGCCTGGGGGGAGATGCCTGTCGAGAACTTGAGGTCCTGCAGGCTTCTCCCTGTGGCCAAATACCGCAAGGTAGCGACCAACCTCTGCTCCGGAGTGATGGCTTGCCTCATGCAGGTATCCTGCCTGCTAATATAGGGGGTCAGCGAAGCCAACAAACGGTGAAATACGGGGTCCGTCATCCTGAGAAAGTTCCTGAAATCATCAGGATTATTCTCACGGATCTCACGGAGCAAAGGCATATGACAGAACTGGTCACGCTGAAGCAACCAATTCTTGGTCCATGAACTCCTCCCCACCCTGTTCATGGACTGGACTTGTGTCAAGGTCAGGACCCCAACACCAAGCCCCCGCACAGCACGAACTCTACGAGGAGTACGCATACGAAACATGGCTAGAAAACGGTCGGCTGCTCAGAACGAAGTTACAGAACGCACTGAAGAACAGCAAGGCCTGTGAAGAGCGACCTGAAAAACAGCAACGAGCGGGCAAGATCGCACAGAAAACTCTGATACGAACTGACTGCACGCACTGAAGAGCAGATACAAACCCACAAGCACAAACTGAACGGCAGAAAACGATCTGAAAGCCACGAGTCTGAAAAAGCGCGAATCGTCTCTCACCAAACTTTTACTAACACGAGATTAGCAAAAGGAGCCCAAAGGGTGCCGCGCTTGGTTCTGAACCGGCCTTTTCTAGTCTCGTCGTACGTGGTGTACGTCACCGCGTTCTTGGCGATCGGAAATTCCGACAACTTTGTGCGACCGTGTGTAGGCAAAACAAGTTTGAGCCAACATCCGTCGGAAAAAATCCTAAGATTTTGTTGTCGGAATGTCCAAACAAAGTCCGACCGTGTGTACGGGGCATTAGGCAGGAGATCTTTGTTTGCAGCAAAGCTGGAGATAACTATAACTAGAGTCAATGGAGGCAAATCTAGCTTGCTCCCCCAGGACTAGTGACCCAGACAACAAAGATCCTATGTGAACAGACAAACACAAGCTGGATTTAAAGATTCTAAGCTGTACTGCCAGGGGAAGTGGTTCGGGAGAGAATGGAAGAGAACTCCGGTAATAATGGGGTGAACATACCCAGGTTTGGTTCAGCAAATATTGAATTTTGGATCCAAAATTTGAACCCAACTGAAATCAATAGGAGCTGAATGTTAAATGTTAAAAGTAAAGGGATTGACAAAGAAAGGTTATGGAGGCTGGGTACTGACCTAAGGGACATGCCAAAGAAATCTTTTTTTGTTAATTATCTTTCAATGGGGAAAGGCCATTTTAAAGTGTCTAAAATGGCAACATAAAAAATATGTAATTCCTTTAAATAACATTCTTGGGGGATGCAGATATATTCATTTACTTTACTTTTACATAATTGCTTGTCTTAATTATAGCATCTTCAACCCAATATGATTGATTTCCACCCCAAAAGAAAGTTGTAGTAGCTTGTTTTTGCAGAGTGTTTTCTGTGTAGCAGTAGGTTTTATGTGTAGTCTTAATTGAGCGTTGGAATCAGCAGAGGCAATATAGCAAAAACTATTGTAAGGTATAAATAAATAACAAAAAAAAAACAAGCTACCCTGTTTCCCCGAAAATAAGACCTAGCGTGATTGTCGGTGATGGCTGCAAAATAAACCCTACCCCCCAAATAAGCCCTAGTTAAAGTCCTTGTAGGTCTTATGTTCAGGGTAGGGCTTATTTTTGGGTAAACAGGGTAGGGCTTATTTGGGGGGTAGGGCTTATATTGCAGCCATCACTGACAATCACGCTAGGTCTTATTTTCGGGGAAACAGGGTATCAACATCATATAATTTGCAAAACAGGGGCAAAACAAGTCACAGAGTTGCCCTCTATAGGGCCATGAAGTCCCAACTTCAAATCCTACTCCAACACCAGATCCACTACTTCTGGGCCTTTCCTTTTTTTCTTAAATTCACCTATAATCGGAAAAAGTATACCAGCTCTTCCTCAGCTCATCTACAAATGCTTCTGGCCGACCTGCATTTGATTCTATTCACTCAGCTTCACTTCGCACTCCAAAGCGCATTGCCCCAAAGCAATACACCGCCACACCACAATGGTCCTCCAGACGATTCTCTTCCAAGACCAAGAGCACTCCAGCTCACCAATCAAGATCTGGCTATCAACTCACGAGACGGTCCCAGGATGAAGACCTAGAGCCACAGTAAGGTGGATATATTTGTTTGTTACTCCAGGACACCCTTCTCCTGGGACACTTGAGCTCAGTATTCCTGCTCTGAGTCTTATGCCCTGTACACATGATAGGATTTTCCAATTGAAAATGTGTGATAGGACCTTGTTGTCAGAAATTCCGACCGTGCGTAGGCTCCATCACACATTTTCCATAGGAATTTCCAACACACAAAGTTTGAGAACTTGCTATAAAATTTTCCGACATCAAAATCCATTGTCGGAAATTCCAATAGTGTGTACACAAATCCGACACACAAAGTGTGCTCAGAATAAATTAAGAGACGAAAGCTATTGGCTACTGCCCCGTTTATAGTCCCGACGTATGTGTTTTACGTCACCACATTCAGGATGATCAGATTTTCCGACAACTTTGTGTGACCGTGTGTATGCAAGACACGTTTGAGCCAACATCCGTCTGAAAAAATCCATGGATTTTATTGTTGGAATGTCCGATCAATGTCTGACCATGTTTACGGGGCATTAGTCTTAGGTTTAGTTTGCATTGGTTCTTTTATTCTTTATTGTAAACTGTTGGGACTTTTCAAGTGTATTTGCTATACACTAGCTAATAGACCCTAGGTTAATTGCAAACTCCCGGCTCTCTCAGTTTGTAGGTTTGTTTGGTTGCAGACTACTGTTGTAGCTAAGTCTACTCAATCTACCCTTCCATATTTGCTTATATTCCACTGAACTGGGTTAGCTGTGTGGATGAGTTAAATATGATATTAAGATTTATGGTTTACTGTTTGCCTCATATTGCTAACATTGTATTATGTTTGGTTTTAATGCTTTAATGCTTGGTCTTATTCCTGACACTCTACAACTGTTCTGATAATTTTCTCATGAGTCCTTGAGAATGAAAGGAGGAGATTGAGCAGCATGTGCTATTGCAAGGGAGTATTTGGTTGACCTAGGCCGCCCTTATTGTCTTTGGAGCTTTAATTTCCCCCTGGATTTGGTTTTGGTTTGGGCACAAATTCCACGCAGCTGATCTCTGCCTTCACTTATTGGTAGCTCGTTATTTTTGTTAATATTTGCACTGTGGTGTACCCCTGCAATTGTTTATATGTGTTGCTCCATCATAATTGTTTAACCTTCTTAACCTTCTTCAGCTATGAAAGATCTCCATTCTCCCCATAGTCCCTTTAATTTTTTTCCCTTCCCTGTGCCCTTCTTTCCCTTTTCCCTTCTTCCCCCTTCCCCCACCTCTTATCTTCCACTTCTCCCCTTGTTCTACCCCCTCCCTCCACCTTTTTATTTATTTATTTATTTTTTGTTGAGGCTATGCATCCATTGCTGTTTTCTACATGTTTATATGCGTGGTTGGGGTTTTGCTTATTGTTAATTTATAATGTTAAAAATGCTAATGTCTAAAGCATGACTTTAAAAGTGCCTCCATTTCTCAGGGCAGTCTTCACTGCACCCTCTCATGATTCCCTCTCCTGTGTGCTTTGGCCCTAGAGATGGCATGTGTTGTAACCTCTTTAACTTAGATGGTAAAATTCTCACACTTTGCTTGAATCCAATTATAGGTTCTCTAGTTCAAAAAGCTCAGGTAGGCTTTATTCTACATAGGCATTCTACATAGGCAGGCAGGTGATTTACCAAATTCAGGGCTAGCAGCTTACGCTTCCCGTTGGGCCGCTGATATTGACATCCAGCTGGAGCCTGAGGATTGGACAGAAACCTGGCAAGCCACTAAATCATCTAATATACTGGCGCTGGAAACAAATTTAAAAGTCTTAACCAGATGATATTTAGTTCCAGCTAGAAATGCTAAAATATTGCCCTCGTACCCCTCAAATTTTTTCAGGGGCTGGCCAGATGTGGGAACGCAGCTGCACATATGGTGGACCTGTTCATTATTCTCTTCATTCTAGACTGAAATATTTAGCATGCTTTCTGTGTTACTGAATACCTGAATTCAACCTGACCCAACCATTGCACTTTTAAACAAATGCCCCAAAGATTTGATATCTGCACAATTCAAACTTCTCTTGTAAGTAACCACTGCCTCCAAGCAGTCCGTTGCCAAAGCTTGGAAAAACCCCTCATTATGCACTCTTGAAACGGAACACAGGATAACCCAATTTATGATACATAACAAAGTTTAGTCCACACTGCTGAACTGTGTACCAAAGCATTTAAAAATCTGGCCTCCATGGGTTGATAAATATTTGCCATCTAATTTTGACCAATCATTGCTGGAACCCTAACCACTGTTACTTTCTCCTTCCTGCTCGTTTTCCTCTTTTCCTACTCTTTTGTTTACCTTACTATTATCCTACTTTGTATTTTTTTTTTATTTACCTCTACAAGAATTTTTATCAGTCACTCTGAGTAGTATTTCCCCTTTCCTGTATGACGGGGAACACATTTATGTCACATTCATTTTAATGTACTCTATGATATCGCCTATCCTGTTGTATCACCAAATGTATACCTCATGAAACCTGAAAAATATGTTTATTATAACAAAAGTACCAAATTGTAATTTCATACATGGTTTGTTAACGGCTGTACACCGCTGTGTTTTCTTTAATAAAATATTTAAACAAGAAAAAAAATTATATAAGGAAATAATTCCGGACGGCTGTGCTTCCAAAAATCCTTTCATTGACGCTTCATATGACAAGTGGTTGACAGATGGAGCAGGGGACAAAGAGGTAGACGCGTTTCGTGCAAATGTTAATGCTTAGTCATTACTTATTGGAACTAGTCACCACAATCACCTATATATTGCATCATCAATAATTTTTTGTCATATTTCAATAATTCTTTAAATCTCAGTTTCACTGGACAAATGGATAGATGCTCTATCAATTTTCTAGATGTAACCTTGGAAGGCTGTGAGGGTCGTGTTGTCACTAACCTTTACAGGAAGCCCTTGCCTGGAAACAGTATATTGAGGGCAGACTCAGGTCATCCCGCACATAGCAATAGAGGCATTCCTGTAGGCCCTTTTTTACATTTACGAAGGATATGTAGCAGGGATTCTGATTTTGAGAGGGAGACTCTTAATATGAGGAATAGTTTTTTGCAGCAGGGTTACCCTGAAGGTTCCCATATATTTATTATTATATTTTTTTTTAACTAGTTTCCTGCATTCTATTAGCACCTATTTCTCTCCTATATTATTTTTTCTTTTTCTTTACCATTGGCATTCATTCGAGACTACGCACATACTTTGGAAATATGCCACTATCGGTCCTCATGATGTTTTAACACTTTGCTTTTAAAATCATTTGTTCTCAACATCAACTTCATTGTGTGTATACATATCATTGTATAGTTACAACATCATTGTATAGTTACAACAAAATACAAAATCATTGTATAGTTACAACAAAATACACAAAATAATAGAAAACATGTATATGTTTTCTATTATTTTGTGTATTTTGTTGTAACTATACAATGATTTTGACTGATGTGTCGAGTTTGCTCCGAGTTTAATTGGTGTATCAGATTTTTTCTGGCAGTGGTTTTGGACCGAACACTTTACATCAGATTTGAGTATAAGTACCGTGTATTCTAGCTGGGTTTTCTTTGTAACACCAGCTGAGTGCTAATTTTAATTGGTTAGTTCACCTGTAACCTAATGATGACACATTAGAGCAGTATATAGGTGATTGTGGTGACTAGTTCCAATAGGTAATGACTAAGCGCTAACATTTGCGCAAGACGCGTCTAACACTTTGTCCCCTGCTCCATCTGCCAACCACTTGTCATATGAAGCTTCAATAAAATGAAGTGCAGCCATCCGGAATTATTTCCTTATGTTACACAGAATGCGAGCTGGCCTAGTAAAATTGTGTCTTTTTTTGGACATTGTTGATAGAAATAGCATACAGGATTGCAGCACAGCCAGAAAGTATTTCTGAGCAGACTGGAATTACTGAGAGATCAAGCAGGCATTTAGCATCTATTAAAAAATGTGTGTTTTTGTGGACACTGATAAAAATAATATAACAGTATGCACCACAGCTAAAAAGCTTGTTTGGGCACTTTCTGAGAGACTGAATAGGTATGTAGCTTTCATAAGGAAAGAAAATAGTGTTTTTTGGATACTAATGATGGAAATAGCATACTGGTTTGCATCACAGTTAGAAAGCATTTTTGAACATGCTGCAATTTCCAAGAGGTTCAGCAGTGGTATAGCAAAAAAAGAAGATGTGTATTTTGTAAGAATACAGCAGACAGGCATTTTACATCAGGAAATTGTATATCAGTTCCTATGTTTTTACACTGAAGGTGGAACCAGCATACATTTGTGCAACATAACTTTGGACCCTTTGTTGTCAAGGCTGCAATTCACAAGGGAGAGAAAAACCAGATTGCAATGCACATCTTTTTAGGCCTCATTCACGCAGGAATGTACTGGGAAGTATATAGGCCCGGACTGGCCATAAGGCACACCGGGCACTTGCTCCTTGAAGTCGTGATGCTCACCTGGCCTCTCCGTGACCAGTCAGCCAGTTCTGTTGCGCCGTCAGATGGGGGGAGGCGGAAACTACAAGTCAGGTGATCTGTGACCATGACGCGGGAGGAAATCTGGTGGGGACACCAGACCACAAAGAAGGCAAGCTCCCTGTGCGCCTGTATAGGAGGAGCTGCATAGAAAAATCAATCTCTCTGTTCTACTCCTGCAGCCTCTTAAAACTCGCTTCTTCTCCCCTCTCTCCCGCATGCATTCAGAGGCTGCAGGAGGAAGATGGAGAGATTGATTCCTCTATATCCTCCCATCCGGCCACTTTCTGCTGCCCCTCCTGTGCTCTCTGACCCCCCCTGGGCTCTCAGGTCCCCCCATGTGATCTCCACCCTCCAGGTGCTCTCTAAACCCCCTGGGCTCTTAGGTCCCCCTATGTGCGCTCCACCCCCCCAGTGCTCTCTGACCCCCCTGGGCTCTCAGGTCCCCCATGTGTTCTCTACCCCCTCAGTGCTCTCTGACCCCCCTGGGCTCTCAGGTTCCCCATGTTCTCTCCACCCCCCCAGTGCTCTCTGAGGCTGTGTGAGGAAGATGGAGAAATTGATTCCTCTATATCCTCCCATCCGGCTACTTTCTGCTGCCCCTCCTGTGCTCTCTGACCCCCCCGGGCTCTCAGATCCCCCATGCGCTCTTTACCCCCCCAGTGCTCTCTAACCCCCCGGGCTCTCAGGTCCCCCATGTTCTCTCCACCCCACCCAGAGCTTTATGTCCCCCCCCCTTGGCTCTCAGGTCCCCCATGTGCTCTCCACCCCCTCAGTGCTCTATCACCCCTCAGTGCTCTCTGACCCCCCCGGGCCAGGGACGGACTGACCATTCGGGCACTCAGGCACTGCCCGAGGGCCCCATTCCACTAAGGGGCCCCATCAGGGTTGCCAGGCTCAATAAAACCAGGGACAGTATGTAAGAAATCTGGGTTTTTTTTAAATCTCAAGGTTATAGCTGCCCCGCCTCTCCAGTACCTTTTCAGTGTGTGTATTCTCTGTGTGCATATTGTGTGTCTGTGTGTATATACTGTATGCGTGTGTGTGTGTATACTGTGTTGCCCCTATAATCTATTGCCTGGGGGCCTCATAATCTCCTATTGCCTGGGGGCCCCATAATCTTCTATTGCCTCGGGGACCCATAATCTCCTATTGCCCCATGAGTTGTCAGGCCGCCCCTGCCCTGGGCTCTCAGGTCCCCCATGTGTTCTCCACCCCCCAGTGCTTTCTGACCCCCCCTGGGCTCTCAGGTCCCCCATGTGCTCTCCACCACACCCCCAGTGTTCTCTGACCCCCCCAGGGCTCTCAGTTCCCCCTCATGTGCTCTCCACCCTCCAGTGCTCTGACTTCCCCCCAAGTGCTCCCCCTGCTCTCCAGCTCCCCCCCCAGTGCTCTCAGCTCCCCCCATGCTCTCAGGCCCCATGCTCTCAGCTCCCCCCATGTGCTCTCCCCCTGTGCTCTCCAGCCCCCCATGCTCTCAGGCCCCACCTATGTGCTCTCCACCCCGCCAGTGCTCTCTGACTTGCCCCCAATGCTCCCCCCCTGTGCTCTCCAGCCCCCCTGTGCTCTCAAGGTCCCCCCCCTGTGTTCTTCGCCCCCCCCATGCTCTTCAGCCCCCTAGTCCTGTGCTCTCAGAGTCCCCCCAGTGCTCTACAGACCCCCCTGTGCTCTCTTCCCCCCTTTGCCCTCCAGCCCCCCTATGCTCTCCAGCCCCCCTCCGGTGCTCACCAGCCCCCCCATAGTGCCCTTCACTTCCCCACATTCTCCAGACTCCCCCATGCTCTCTGACCCCCTGAGCTCTTTCCCGGCCCCCCTCGCATCCATTAGAATGGAGATTGGGGAAGGGTCCGGTAAATATGCCATGGGCTGCTCAGTCTAAAATGCCTGGACCTATTTTTTCTTCCAGTTCGGGCCTGGATGTATACATCTGGAATGCACTTAGGGATCTGTGCATGTTCATGCAACCTGCTGCCTGTCATTAATTTGAACAGGTTGCCTGCCCGGGGCTGCATGGAACATGTGCATCTTGTGTAGGTGAAGATGACCTTTGCACTGATGTACAGATGGTTCACTATTGATGAGAAAGAGAGAGCAAGCAAATTGCACATTACAATACATTTTTTTCCAAGCAAAAGATGGAAAAAATGTAAGTACATGCCACCACAGCTTTTTACCCTTTTTGGAGAGGTCACTATTTCTAAGGGAAATAGTAGGCAGATTTACTTAATTAAATAAAATAGACTGTATATTTGCAGAGATATGATTTAAAGATGAGCTTCAGTCTCTTAAGTGAAAATGAAATGTCAGCAGCTACAAAAACTGTAGCTGCTGACTTTTAATAAACAGCTACTCACCTGTCCCACGATCCAGCGGTGTGCTCACCCCAGCCGTTTTCTTCCTGTGTCCTCCCTCGCCAGCGCTGGCATCATTAATATGGGCACCCGGCTATGGCAGCTTGCAGCTTCACAGCTGCCCACTGTGCATGCTCAAACAGCGCTACGCACTGTGAATGGTCCTGCGTCTTCTGGGACCTGTCATTTTTCCCAGAAGACTTCAGGAGGGAGGAAGAAAGGAGAACTTCTGCTTCTGATCACGTAGGTGGTCAGAGAGGAAGTGGGAGTGGGTACCTGTCAAAATCGGGTACTCGCCCCCATTTACCCAGCGCAAAGATGGAACAATTTATAATGATCAAAAATAAGCTTCGTAAAATTAGGATAATCCCCCCCCCCCCCGAGATAAAGTCCTTCAGAGCGCAGAATGGAACCTTGTTAACAAAACTCACAGCATTTGTAACTGTGAAACAGCTGCCACATTAAAATTGCCATTGCAAAAAATTTGGAGGGTGGCAAGATTCCCCAAATATTTAATCAACAACATCTGCAGCGGGTACTTTGTATCTACGGCTGACCGAAGAGTGGTTTGCTTTCACAAATGTAAGCCAGTTAGGAGTATGCATGGATAGATACACTCATTCATCTGTCATTAAGCACACTAGCTGCAGGGCAGTTCCAGAGATCAACTGCATATTGGGCAAGCTATGGCCAGTGGTCCATCTTCATGACCCAATAGTCCAGATCCACTCTTAACCCCAGATAGTCAGCCACCATGTGTTGCAGCCACTGCTGGTGATGGCAGCAGACAGCCCTGGGCACTGAGGACTGAAACATTTTTTAGAGGCATTGCTTAGGCAGCCAACCCCATCACCCCTCCTCCTTTCGCCGTTAGACACCGTATTCATGAGACGTTATCCTGCCAGCCTCTGGAAATAAGTGCTACAGGTTTCTGCATAGCATATCCTTTAGATATTGTATCTGCTTAATCTGTGAGGGCAGGGGGTTGGCAACCAGCAATGGTTCCTCTGCTTGATGTCACAAATCCTAGGGTCCTCTTACAGGCTCTGGAGCATGAGGGAGTCCATTGGCTGCAAATTACTTAAGACCGAGGAACCTGAGTTCTTGTGGTTGCTGACGATGGCATTGCCATGAGTTACCTGCCTTAGCCATGAACTACTCCCGGGGTTTGGGAGACATTAAACCCACCCCTGCCAGACTGCCCCGTATCATCTTCAGCTTTAACCATACTCGTCTTTCCTGTGCCTGCTGTGGCCTTTCAGAGATGGTGTCTGAATAGAGCAGGCCCTTTGTTGCAAGGAAGTCGACCTCTTCCTCCTGCTGCTCTGCCTCGAGTGCCCTGTCCATGAAGTTATGCAGTGTATGCCCCAGCAGGATCACAACTAGTAGAGTGTTGCTGATGCACACATTGTTATGGCTCACCATTCTTTTCCCCTCCTCAGATGGTGACTGTGACAGAACCAACCAGGACAGGGGCTTTTGGAGGAGACTGCAGGGTAGCCTCTTGCCTACTGCCTATGAGTAGCTACAAGCATTCAGGAAGATGTCCTGTTATATAATGCAAGATGACATTATGATATTAAACAGTCAAGGAACCCATGCTGGTCTCTGCCAACTTGAAACTTAGTGAGAAGATGTATGTGTAAAGAAAGCTGGTTAATGAGATTTGGACAGCCCTGGGTCTTCTTGAATACTAGTGCTAAATTGTCTGGGTGGGCACTGACCTGATTCACCTAGGCTTGTGTAGGTGACTAGTTTGTAATTAGCTTACTGTTTAATTAGATTACTGTTTGCGGGTTGTTCCTTAGATGTGTTAGTTATATTACTGTTTACAGTTTGCATTGTTTAGGATAATGAGATCAGGCTCTTATCTGATTTTTTGTGGTATATATTCTGTGTGAATTTACAATAAAGTCAGTTCCAGTTTGCACCCAAGATAGTGCTGTCTAGTTCGTGGGTGCAATTTTCAGCTATAATACCTGGTTCCAGAGTGGAGGAAGCTGTATTTTGGAGGAGACACCCAGGCTGGGTGCCAGGCGGTCCGTCACAGTGACAAAATAGTGCATGCATCCTGTATCAGAAGCCACTGGCATGCTATACTCACGGGTACTCGTTTATGGTGCTCTGCTGCACATGCTGCTGCATCTGCAAGTCGAGTTCTACCTGGTGGGCTTGTCATAGATTAGGTGGCTTGCGGGCAGGTTGGAAGTCCTTGAAGAAAAGGAAAATTGGTTGCACACCATGGAAGGAAGAACTTCTGTACAATAGTTACTTTATTGTCAAAGTGACAAAGGACACAAACAAGCACGAGTTATCCGTGTGAAACCGGTCTACCAATGTTCCTGTAACGTCCTGTCTACTTCCTTTGGCACTTTGACAATCCTGCTGAATTTTACCCAGCTGAACACTGGCTGTATAGGACCACCTAAAATGGCTACAAACTCATCTGGCCTGCCTCAGAAGATCTCGTATCCTAGAATACCTATCCAGGAACTACTGCACCACCAGATTAAGGATGTGCGACAGACAAGGCTCGTGTGTCAAGTTTGTGTTTGTCAGGGGGCGTGGCCAGCCGGGATAGCAGATGGACGCTTAATTCCACAGCTCTGAGCCAGGGGACAGAATCCAACGACATCGGCTGCAAAAAACGAATCAAACCTACCCATCCACACTCCTCACAGTCAGGGGACAACAAGGATGTCTTCCAGGAAGAGATTTACAGACCACATACCACAAAAACTCACCGAATTTGCTTACAAGCCGGCGGGATGGAAGATCCAAGATGGCGCCGGCCAGGCCGCGCCGTCCACAGCTTACACGGACCTGCCGGATGATGAGACAGATGATCCTCAGGATACAGGTACCGTGGATAACCTCCCCCATACCCCAGAAGGGGATCCCAACCTAGGCAGCCCAGCAAAGGCAAAAATGAGGATAGATGCGATGCCGCAACGGTCGCGGTACTCGCAAATTGAGGCCCAGGCTCCCACCCAGTACTCACTAGACCAGGCCTTACAATCCTCTATGGCCTCCTTCCCCACCTCAGGGCAGCCGGTCATGGACACAACGCTCAAGGATATGCTCATATCCCTGCAGACCTCCCTCATGACAGATCTATCATCCCTCTTCCACAAGATCACCACTGACATCCACTCTCTGGATGATAGAGTGACAAACGCTGAGAGAGGAATACATGCCTGCACCTCCACAGTGAATGACACCATTGAAGCCTTTGAAGCTGTTAGAGAGGAACAGACATGGATGCGTGCCAAGCTGGCTGACTTAGAAGACAGATCTCGCAGGAACAATGTTAAACTGAGGGGGGTCCCCGAGTCCATACTACCCGCAGATCTGCCACGCTACGCAAAAGAACTGATACACTTAGTTCTCCCTGAGGCCTCCCCGAGAGACGTCATCGTAGACAGAATTCATAGAATTGCTAAACCATCCCATCTAGCTGCCTCAGTCCCCAGAGATGTCCTGATGAGGGTTCACTTTTACCACATCAAAGAAAAACTGCTCATGGGACTCAGGGCTAAATCGCCACTACCAGCACCTTACACGGGAATTCAGCTATTCCCTGATCTCTCAAAATACACCCTCCAAATGAGGCGCCATTTGAACCCAATCACCAAAGGCCTACAAAATCACAAGCTGCAATACAAATGGCGATACCCAGCCACCATTCTCATTGTCCGCAACGGTCAAACCCACGCAATTGGGGAACTAGAAAAGGGCCTGAAGCTACTCCATACCTGGGGCATAAACCCAGAACCACCTAATCCTGCTCAGCATAACAGAATTTCATCCTCTCCCCGCAGACAACTAGATCAAAACACCAAGTGAAAACTTACAAATACAACAAAGCCAATAACAGCAACAACAGTTCCCCTGTGCTATGGCTATCCTCCACTCCAGTCTTCTGCTACCCGTGGTAGTGACTCTTTGTACCCCAATACAGAGGTCCACAGGTGCTCAGCACCCCCTCTGTTTGTTTTTCTATTTTTTGTTCTTTTTTCTTACAAAGTTTTTTTTTCTCTCTTGCAACGTTATATCCGCCACCTCTCTGCTAACAAGCTAACTTACCAGCTCACAACACAGAGCTCTCTCAAAATTTTCATTGTTACCCAAAGTACACATGATCTCTATTTGATTATAACTGCCTTGCTACCTAACGTATTGCTCTATTTGCAGTCTACTAGTCCATCCCCACCTTGGCCCCCTGGCCAGCCAGATACAACGCTCACCGCTCTTGTATACGGGACCCAGCTGAACTGAATCTCGGACTTCCATACCGCACCCTACCCATCACATCGACTGGGAAAACAAAAAACCAGCTCATCACGAGATCGCCTAACTGTAAGTGTTACTAGAAGCTTACACCACACCCACACCCACAAGATGCCGTTTAACATCCTTTCACTCAACGTCAACGGGCTGAATCATCCAGCCAAACGCCACTCACTATGGAAAACCGTCAAAGATCTCCAGAGTGACATCATTTGCGTCCAAGAAACCCACCTACTAGCTACCAACACTCCCCTGTGTAAAAATCGTCACTTTCCAAACATATTCCACGCAACGCATTCTACCAAGACCAGAGGGGTCATGATAGCCGTCAAAGATACCATAGACTTCCAACTCTTAGAAATAGTCCCAGACCCCGAAGGACGCTTCATCATCCTTATCTGTACCATTAATAGAGCAACCTACACCATCATCAACCTATACGCTCCGAATACTCACCAATTGAGATTCCTACGCAAGATTATCCGTACATTAAAACCCATACAAAAAGGCCACACAATTGTGTGTGGGGACTTCAACCTGGTCCCAGATGTGTCCCTGGACTCCACCGCTTCAGCGAAGAGACGTGAATCGCCTCTAAAAGCGTTCATACAAACCCATGACCTGTATGATGTCTGGCGCTGCCACCATGGCGCCGAACGTGACTTCACCTTTTTTTCCCCCAGACATGGTTCTTACTCCAGAATTGATTTGTTCCTGGCTGATAAACGTATTTTACAAAAAATATCTCAGTCGGTAATCCACACCATGGCATGGTCGGACCACGCACCCACCTCAATTACCATCCAAGATCACAATCTTCAACATAATACATTCCTATGGAGACTAAACAACTCCATAATTCAAAATAATAAATACACCCCAGAAATTTCAGAACACATTTCAGAATTTTTCTCGTTGAATAAGGGATCGGTACCCGACCCTGCCGTGGTGTGGAGCGCTCATAAAGCGTACATGAGGGGAATGCTCATTAAATTAAGCTCTCATCATAAGCGACAGAGGACGCAGCGCATAGATAAAATAACAGCCCAAATAGTGGACCTAGAAAAGAAACACAAATGTGACCCTCAAAACCCACTTACAAACCAACTACTATCCCTAAGACAGGAACTGAAAACCCTTCTCCTTCACTCATACGAATTCCTTCAAAGGAAATTTAAAGCATCTTCATACTCTACTTCCAACAAGGCAGGGAAGACTTTAGCCCAAAGACTCAAAGGAAGACGAAATAAAGCTAGAATAACACTACTTAAACACCCCCACACCAACACCCCATTGACCAATCCCCAGGACATTGCCGATGCTTTCAGCACCTACTATGAAGACCTATACAACTTAAAACATGACCACCATACCCCCCAACCCACACAAGACGACATTAACAACTTCCTCACTAAAATCAAACTGCCCAAACTATCTACCGACCAACTGACCGCCCTGAACGCACCATTCACCGACCTGGAAATCAAGACTACTATTGACTCATTGCCTAGTGGCAAAGCACCAGGTCCAGACGGGATAACAGGGGAATACTACAAAGTGTTCTCCAACCAACTAATCCCATACCTTACAGATCTCTTTAACCACGCTGCCTCCTCTGCTAGCTTCTCGAAAGAATACTTAAAAGCGCTTGTAATAACCATACCAAAACCAGGGAAACAGTCGGATGCCCCCCAAAACTTTCGCCCGATCTCCTTACTCAACTTAGACCTAAAAATTTACTCCAAAACCATTGCCAACAGACTAAACAAAATTATGCCAACTATCATACACCAAGATCAGACTGGCTTTACCAAAGGCAGACAATCTTCAGATGCCACCAGGAGAATGCTGGACCTTATCCACCATGCTGAATCCACTGGAACGCCTTCTCTGCTTCTTTCCCTAGATGCAGAGAAGGCGTTCGATAGAGTTCACTGGACCTATCTAGAAGCAGTCCTACACAAATTCGGATTCCAGGGACGGATCCTAACAGCCATCCTAGCATTGTACTCTAACCCTGAAGCCCAAGTGTTCACAGAAGGCATGCTCTCACGCCCATTCCCCATCACAAATGGCACACGCCAGGGCTGTCCCCTCTCCCCTCTAATATTTAACATGCTTATGGAACCCCTGGCTGAACACGTTCGCTCCCACCCTAACATCTCAGGCATGCGTATAGGCCTCTCACACCACAAAATAAGCTTATTCGCGGACGATGTAATATTAATCCTTACAGATCCGACTGTCTCCCTGGCAGAAGTACAAAAACTGCTCACTTGGTTTAGCTCGATTTCGTATTACAAGGTTAATGTGACCAAATCATTCATATTAGACATAAACATAAACACCACCATGAAACACCTCCTACAACTACAATACCCATTTAAATGGGCAGAAACCGACATATCATACTTGGGCATTCAACTCCCGAGAGAAACTAAGAAAATTTACTCGAGCAACTACATACCACTCTTACAACAAATTCAATCAACTTCCCAACAAATAGCAAAGCACGAGCTCTCATGGTCGGGCAGACTTGCAGCATTTAAGATGATATGCCTCCCCCAAATACTTTATCATTTTAGAACCCTACCTATACCACTGCCAACCACCTTCTTCAAATCTCTCAAAACTACTTTCAACAAATACTTATGGAGCGGGAAAAAACCGAGGAGTGCCCAACACAACTTAGTAAAACATAAACTAGTCGGTGGAACAGGATCTATAGACTTAGAGGACTATTACCTAGCGACAATCCTAGCTCAATTACCTTCCTGGTTCCAATCACAATCCACTACACTTTGGGGACAAATTGAAAGCTCCGCATTATCTCAACCAAACTTGAAAACTTGGTTACTTAGTATTCCACTGGGAACCATAATACCAAAGACGTTTCCCCCGACCATGAGAGCTTCGGCACTCGCATGGAAGAAATCAGTATCCTTACTGACCCCTATTCCCGTCACATCTCCAGGGCACATCCCCTTGGAATCCCTACATCACACGCTACCAGAAATCTCTCTATCAACTTGGACCACCAAAGGCATACTTCTCATACAAGACCTAATACATGACAACCACGTTAAATCATACGCACAACTCCAATCCGAATTCAATCTAACAGCGTCTGACAAATTCACTTACATGCGCCTACACCACTATCTAAAAACCCTACCCCTCCCCCTCTACAATATCCACCCTAAAACCTGGGAATACCTTACCAACACTGCCACTAAAACCAGAGGTATATCCTACTTCTACAACATTCTCCACAACAAACGTACCTTCCTTAAACTAAAACCCCACCAAAATTGGGAAAAAGATTTAGATCAGCCCTATACGGAAGACCAATGGCAACTTGCCCTCAAAACTATATACAAAGCCACTAAATGCGCGGCCCTGTGGGAACTCACACAGAAAATCACACTACGTTGGTACATCACTCCAGCCAGAATTACGACCTTTAACCCAAAAATCCCTAATATATGCTGGAGATGTCATTCTTCTCCTAGCGACATAATGCATATACTCTGGACATGCACTAAACTCCACAACTACTGGGAAAGAATTTTTAGTTTAATCTCTCACATAACCCAAATTAAAATCCACCCCTCCCCTGCATTAGCGATACTTAACCTAACTATAGAATCAATCCCACATTCATTCAGGCCAGTGGTCACTCACATCCTCCTGGCGGCAAGACTAAACATAACCAGGCAATGGAAGTCTGACAATCCCCTGACAATAACCCAAGTCATTGACTTAGTAGCCCTTCATTACAGCTACGAGATCATAACAGCTACTCACACTGGCCAGGCGACGAAAGCACACAAGAACTGGCAACCATGGACTGACTGGACTGCACACTGCGCAAACCACTAACCTAAACACTGATACCCACCTCCTCTTCTTGACCGAGCAATACCTTTCTATAGGCAAGAGAAACAAGTTATATGCAACAGCTAGTTCTAACTAGCACATATTTATCAATATTTATCAATATTAACATAAGATAGAAGGGGCCTCTTCACTCCTGTGGCACTAAAGATCCCATTTGGGGTGCGACTCTAGTGAAGAGGTCTACAACTAAAAAACTACGAAACTACGGTTAATAACATTGGTAGTCTAGAATCCACAATGGATATATGTTAAATAAAAGTTATAACCAACCAAGGTTGGTAAAATGTTATAATTATTGAACTCACAAGTTGAACTGTATTCCTTATACTGTCTAATTGGAATGTCATTACACGACATACTATGTCCAATTGTATAATGTATAATCTGTATGAAAATCTTTCAATAAATATATGGAAGAAAAAAAAAAAAAAAGTTTGTGTTTGTGAACCCATTTATATAAGACTATGCATGCCCCTCTATTAGAGCATAGCACACTATGTAAGTTGTTGTAAAATACGAGCATTGTAAATACCAAATTTGAGCTGTCTTCAGGCCGGTCACATTACTGGCGGTCGCTTTACAGCTCCAATGGATGGCTTCTGGGGGAGGGGCCATGATCTCCCTCTGACTTCAGCCTGGGAGATCATGTGGCTGATGTCTCCTCCCGCAGAAGCTCTGTCTCGTAGCTGTAAAGCAGCCACAAGTCACACGACCGGCCTAAGGACAGCTCAAAATCGGTATTTAGAACGCTCGTTTTTTAAAACAACTTACATAGTGTGCTATTCCAACCTCTAAAAGAGGGGCTGGCAGTGACAATTTTACATTTTGTTTTTTTTTAAGAATAGCGGCAGGGGGGCGGGGTGGAAATAGACATATAGAGGGAACCGACAGGCAGGAAGTAGGGGATGAGGGGAAGAGAGGAGAGCAGAGGGGACAGCAGCGTATGATGCAGGGACGTACTCTGACCACAGTGGTCAGGGCTCAGCAGCCCTGATTTTCATGGTCATCGCAGAGAGGGCATACAGGAAGTGGCAGATTCAGGGAGTTTTTTCACATTTTTTTTACAGTTTAGAGGGGGGCAGATTACACGGTACAAGCACTGTGCTGTGTAATCTGCTTTAAGGGACCTATGTATTTTTTTTTTTTTTGGGGGGGGGACTGGTGAATAGGGATGAGCTTTATGTTTGGGTCAAACATGAGTTCGACTCGAACATTGGGTGTTTGTCCGTTCGTCGGAAAACGAACATTATGGGGTGTTCGCTGCAAATTCGAGCGCCGCGTAACGCCCCATAATGCACTGCGAGATCGCAGTGCATTGCTGTATGATGATTGGCCAAAGCATGCACCATGACCTGCATGCTTTGGCCAATCCCAGCACCCTCAGCTAAGAGAGCCATAATTGGTCAAAAGCAGGGTGCCTTTGGCCAATTATGGCTCAGGGGTCCACACTATATAAGGCTGCCTGCACGTCGGCCCTGTGTAGTGTGTTGTTGGCGTGGACGGAGAGAGAGTGTCATTTAGATTGAGCAGGCAGGCAGGTTATTCAGTTAGTTGCAGTGTATTTAATATATATATATATATATATATATATATATATACAGTCAGTCTTGTGTATATATATATATATATATACTGCATCCAGTGTAGCCTATATATGACTGCAGGCCATTCCTGGTGTACTTTTTATAATATACTTCAAGCGGTGTACACAGTACATAGTACTGTGCACCCATAGTGCAGTTGCTACTTCTTTTCTGGTGGTGTACACAGTACACAATACAGTGCAACCATAGTTGCTATTAGACTTCCGGTGATGTACACAGTACCATGCACCCATAGTGCAGTTGCTACTACTTTTCTGGTGGTGTACACAGTGCACAATACAGTGCACCCATAGTTGCTATTACACTTCTGGTGGTGTACACAGTACCGTGCACCCCTAGTGCAGTTGCTACTACTTTTCTGGTGGTGTACACAGTACACAATTACATAGTTAGTAAGGTTGAATAAAGACACCAGTCCATCCAGTTCAACCTGAGTGAGTGTGGGTGCGTGTCTACAATTATCCCTATTTTTTATCTAAGGTACCCATATAGCGCCGTCAATTTACGCAGCACTCCACACATACATCGCAAACTCACATCGGTCCCTACCCTCAAGGAGCTTACAATCCAAGGTCCCCAACTCACATTCAAATACTAGGGCCAATTTTGGACAGAAGCCAATTAACCTACCAGCGTGTCTTTGGTGTGTGGGAGGAAACAGGAGTACCTAGAGGAAACCCAATCAGGCACAGGGAGAACATGTAAACTCCAGGCAGGTAGTGTCATGGTTGGGATTCGAACCAGCGACCCTTTTTATTGCTAGGTGAGAGTGCTACCCACTACACCACTGTGCTGCCCAAATACAGTGCACCCATAGTTGCTGTTAGACTTCTGGTGGTGTACACAGTACTGTGCACCCATAGTACAGTTGCTACCTCTTTTCTGGTGGTGTACACAGTACACAATACAGTGCACCCATAGTCCCCTTGCACATAGAAACATATCTCAAGCCTTTGTTTACCATGGCAGGTGACTGAAATCACTTGACTGGTGTAAGGCTGATATGTTAGCTGCCCTGACCACTACCCCCATTTACAAACCCCCCTACTTAATTATATATATATAAAAAACCAAAAACATTTTACTGCTACGTCTGAGGTTCCTGAAAGAAGGTACCACTATCTCATCGGCTGACCACCACCACCACCACCAGCACAGCATCCTGCTCCCTAGCCAGGATCGATCCAGCTCAGTGACAAATGCTGACCACCTTCTTGCACCTTCAGCTCGATGACTGATAGTCCATATTACCAGATAGGGAAGGTACCCATACCAAGATAGGTCCCAACCCGTACCACACCATATAATATATCATCACCATTCCGACCTTCAGGAACCAGAGACCCCTGCCACCAATACCCGAAACAACAGAAAAACACGCAGAAAAAACACAACACACATTCATACAGCTGCCTATAGGGAGGGAAAACACTAAGTTTGTGTGTTACCTCTTACACGCTGTGCCCGAATGATAAGCCCCACCCTAACCTTGTACTAAAAAAGACTACAGGCACCGCCCTGAGTCCAGCAGCTATACCTCCCACTTCCTGCCCACTACTTCCTGGTGCATCTAAAACAGCATTCCTTCTGCTCCGGGACTGATCTTGACTGGTGTAAGGCTGATATGTTAGCTGCCCTGATCACCACCCCCATTTACAACCCCCCTACTTAATCTTAATTTACCAATGAAACATGTAACACTGTCTGGATTAAATGGCCAACAATGGCCCCTTTATTAATTCCAAACAACAAAATTGTATAAAAATAGTTTTCTTATTTTAATTAATATATATATATATATAGATAGATATATATCTATCTATATATATATATAGATAGATATATATCTATCTATATATATATATATCTATCTATATATATATATAGATAGATATATATCTATCTATATATATATATCTATATATGGTGGGGACGGAAAATATTCAGACCCCTTAAATTTTTCACTCTTTGTTATATTGCAGCCATTTGCTAAAATCATTTAAGTTCATTTTTTTCCTCATTAATGTACACACAGCACCCCACATTGACAGAAAAACACAGAATTGTTGACATTTTTGCAGATTTATTAAAAAAGAAAAACTGAAATATCACATGGTCCTAAGTATTCAGACCCTTTGCTCAGTATTTAGTAGAAGCACCCTTTTGATCTAAAACAGCCATGAGTCTTTTTGGGAGAGATGCAACAAATTTTTCACACCTGGATTTGGGGATCCTCTGCCATTCCTCCTTGCAGATCCTCTCCAGTTCTGTCAAATTGAATGGTAAACATTGCTGGACAGCCATTTTTAGGTCTCTCCAGAGATGCTCAAGTGGGTTTAAGTCAGGGCTCTGGCTGGGCTATTCAAGAACAGTCACGGAGTTGTTGTGAAGCCACTCCTTCGTTATTTTAGCTGTGTGCTTAGGGTCATTGTCTTGTTGGAAGGTAAACCTTTGGCCCAGTCTGAGGTCCTGAGCACTCTGGAGAAGGTTTTGTCCAGAATATCCCTGTACTTGGCCGCATTCATCTTTCCCTCGATTGCAACCAGTCATCCTGTCCCTGCAGCTGAGAAAAAAAACCCACGGCATGATGCTGCCACCACCATGCTTCACTGTTGGGAATGTATTGGACAGGTGATGAGCAGTGCCTGGTTTTCTCCACACATACCGCTTAGAATTAAGGCCAAAAAGTTCTATCTTGGAGTCCTTCAGGTGTTTTTTAGCAAACTCCATGCGGACTTTCATATGTCTTGCACTCCCGACTGCATCTCTGGAGCTCAGCCACAGTGATATTTGGGTTCTTCTTTACCTCTCACACCAAGGCTCTTCTCCCTCGATAGCTCAGTTTGGCCGGACGGCCAGCTCTAGGAAGAGTTCTGGTCGTCCCAAACGTCTTCCATTTAACGATTATGGAGGCCATTATTAGGAACCTTAAGTGCAGCAGAAATGTTTTTGTAGCCTTGGCCAGATCTGTGCCTTGCCACAATTCTGTCTCTGAGCTCTTCAGGCAGTTCCTTTGACCTCATGATTCTCATTGGCTCTGAGAGCTGTAAGGTCTTATATAGACAGGTGTGTGGCTTTCCTAATCAAGTCCAATCAGTATAATCAAACACAGCTGGACTTAAATAAAGGTGTAGAACCATCTCAAGGATGATCAGAAGAAATGGACAGCACCTGAGTTAAATATATGAGTGTCACAGCAAAGGGTCTGAATACTTAGGACCATGTGATATTTCAGTTTTTCTTTTTTAATAAATCTGCAAAAATGTCAACAATTCTGTGTTTTTCTGTCAATAAGGGGTGCTGTGTGTACATTAATGAGGAAAAAAATTAACTTAAATTATTTTAGCAAATGGCTGCAATATAACAAAGAGTAAAAAATTTAAGGGGGTCTGAATACTTTCCGTCCCCACTGTATATTGATCACTTTTAAGATGTTATCCCTGGCCTCCCTTCCTGGTACGAATCCTACTTGATCGAGGGAGATAAGCTGGGGTAGTAAAGGTAGTAGTCGATTTGAAATGATTTTGGCATAAAGTTTGCGGTCTACGTTAAGTAGGGAGATGGAGGTCTATAGTTCGTAACTAGAGAGGGGTCCTTTCCTGGTTTTGGGATTACAGTTATGTGTACTTGTAGTAGATCTCTTGGTGGGGGTGTATGTGAAGAAAATGAGTTAAAGGCTTTTAAGAAATGGAGAAGGAGGGTGTCTGTAAAGGTTTTGTGGTAGCCTACCGCCAATCCGTCTGGGCCGGGACTGTTTCCAGTTTGTAGTTGCTTAAGAGCGAGCTTTGTTTCTTCCACCAAGAGAGGACGTTCCAGGTTTTAAGCCTCCATGTCAGATAATGACTTGGGGCTATAATTGTGCAAAAATTCTTTGAGGTGTTGTAGTCTGGTCATGTCTCTGCGGATCTGAGGCGGACAAGTTGTATAGCTTAGTATAGTATTGGACAAATTGGTTTGCTATATCCATGTTGGATACTAATTTGTGGCCCGAGGAGTCTGTCAGGGAGTGTATCGAGATGTTCACTCTTTTGGATTGAAGCGATTTTGCCAGCATTTTACTGGATTTATTTGCGTAGTCGTAGAACACTTTTTAAGACAGAATGTATTTCCTTTAAATTTTTTTGCCTAACTCTTCTAACAGCTCGGTTCAAGCCTGAGTGAGATCTAGGAGGGAGTGTATCGCCTGTGACATCTTGTGTGTTCTCTCCAGCTTGTGGATTCACGCAGTCAGGGTGTCAAGATGTGCTTGTCGCCCATGACTAAGTTTGGCTGATAGGGCTATTAGTTCCCCTCTCACCACACATTTTTGTGCTTCCCATTTGGTTATCTGGGAGGTATCAGGGTGACCATTTTCCTTTTTTTTTTATAAAATCTTTATTTTTCATAGATTTCACATTAAATTCATCACAGTCTTACAGTATCTTTTTTTAATCATCCTAAATACTTCCATCCAACTGTGTATCTTGTATTACCATTAATTAACTCTTTAACTCAGTGTGAATTCTCTTTTTCTACTTTTACCCCCACCCTCTGTCTATTTATTATTTATTGTCCACCCCCCCCCAACACAAAAAAAAGGGGGGGGCAAGTGACATATCTAAATCTCTCTCTCATGCCTGGAGGAAGGTAAGTCCTTGCGGTGCTTCTAATCCAGTTAGTGTGGTATAGAAATAAGACAGCGGGTGTCGCATTGACTCCGCCTTCAGGCATGTCTCCTCAAACCCAGTCAATGCCCTCACTTCTGCATATGTGTTTGACTTAGACCGAATAAAGGCATCTAGTTGCATCATCCTAAAAAAATCTAATTCAGGTGCTATCTCCCATTCAATCTCTCTTTTTGTCATTAAACGGTTATCCATTGAAAAATTAATGATCCTGCTGATACCTCTACGTCGTATTGCTCCAAACCTAGGGTCTGTCAGTCCTGGCTGGAACGCCGGCGTACCCAGGATCGGGATCAACAGGCTAGGGTGTATCGAGAGTTTTTTTTTTAAATATCTTTTTAGTTGTTCGCAAAATGGCACCTATCGTTGGATGTTTTCTAACTTCCACTGGCGCCTCAGCTTCTGGTATCCATACCAGACCTTCCAATGGAATATCTATCGTCGCCTGTTCCATTTGTATCCAAGGTTTCTTACTTTTAAGCCCGCACCACTCCATCACTCTGGCTAAATGTGAAGCATCCTGATATCTTATTGGGTCTGGAAACCCTATCCCTCCTTTTCCTTTAGGAAGTGATAGTATAGTTCTGCGTACTTTTGCTGGCTTCCCGGCCCAAATAAACCTCAAAAATCTTGATCTGAGGTCTCTTAGAAAGTTTGGGGGGATCTTAATTGGCAGGGTCTGTATTAGATACAAAAGTCTTGGCATCACGTTCATCTTGATAATATTTGTTCTCCCGAACCATGTAAAAGTTTCTTTATCCCATCTCAGGAGATCAAGTTTGATCTGTCCTGCCATTGGTGCATAATTAAGCTAAAATAGCATATTTAAATTTTTCGATAGTTTAGTCCCTAAATAGCTTATATGAGAATCAGTCCACCTAAAATCAAACTGTGTAGTTATCAAATGCAGAAGGGGCGTGTTTATCTCTATCCCTATCGCTTCCGATTTCCCATAGTTTACTTTAAAATTAGATATTTCCCCATATTTACATAACTCTGACAGCAGGGACGGAAGGGATATAGCTGAGGAGGGTATAAAGAAAATTAAATTGTTGGCATAAGCCGCAAGGTTCTGTTCTTCTCCTCTTAAAATTCAAATTCGCCCATATTTTTCTTAAAAAAGGTTCTATTGTCAGAATAAAAATCAGGGGCGAAAGTGGGCATCCCTGTCATGTTCCGTTTTGAATGAAAAAAGGCTCAGAGATTCTATCACCTATCTTTACCCTGGCACTTGGTGTTGAGTATAGATTGGAAAACCAGCTCAACATCCCATTCCCTAGGCCTATGTGCCACAGTTTTTAGAAAAATCCAATCTACCCTGTCAAAGGCTTTTTCCGCATTAGTGGAAACTATTATGCCCTGTACACATGACCGGTTTTGCCGTCGGAATAAACTCTGAAGGTTTTTCCGACGGAATTCCACTGAAGCTGTCTTGCCTACACACGGTCACACCAAATATCGACCGTGACATACAATACGTACGACGGGACTAGAAAAAGGAAGTTCAATATCCAGTGCGCCACCCTTTGGGCTCCTTCTGCTAATCTCATGTTTATCTCGTGTTAGTAGAAGTTTGGTGAGAGACGATTCGCACTTTCCAGACTCATGCTTTTCCGATCATTACTGCTCTTCAGTTTGTGCTTGTGGGTTTGTATCTGTTCTTCAGTGCGAGCAGTCAGTTCGTATCTGTTTTTCAGTGCGTTCTTGTCTGCTTGTTTCTGATTTTCACAGGCCTTGCTGTTCTTCAGTGCGTTCTGTTAGTTTATTCTGACCAGCCGACCATTTTAAAGCCGTGTTGCGGGTACATACTCGTCGTAGAGTTCGTGTTATGTGGGGGCTTGGTGTTGGGGTTCATACTTGGGCCCAAGCCCAGTCCATGAACAGGGCGAGGAGGAGTTCATGGACCGAGGATTGGTTACTCCAGCGTGACCAATTCTCTCATATGCCTTTGCTGCGTGAGATCCAGGAGAATAATCCTGATGATTTCAAGAACTTTCTCAGGATGACGGACCCCGTTTTTCACCATTTGTTGGCTTTGCTCACCCCTTATATTAGCAGGCAGGACACCTGCATGCGGCAAGTCATCACTCTGGAGCAGAGGCTAGTTGCCACGTTGCGGTACTTGGTGACTGGGAGAAGTCTACAGGACCTCAAGTTCTCTACAGGCATCTCCCCCCAGGCTCTGGGGATCATTATTCCAGAGACCTGTTCTGCCATTATTCAGGTCCTGCAGAAGGATTATATTAAGGTAAGTTTTATCCTTTAACATCATATTCTATGTATTTAATGTTTGCTAATGTATTGTATTTTTTTTCATCATTCCCTAATTACCATGATTGTAATATGCTGTGAATGTTCCCTTTGTCCCCATGCATGCTGTAAGCTTTTAATGCGCCTTTTTGGCCTACATGCAGATTTGCCTGTCAGCTCCATTGTAGTGCTTTACCCAAAACCCCCCCTAAAATGTGTACAAATGTTATGTGTTTGCTTAAATTCAGGCAGAGTGCCAGAGGCTTTTTTTTTTGGTCCCAAACTCAGCTTGAACCCTCCCCCCCTAAAATTTTTACAATGGGCCATCAGAGGGGGTGAGGAATCTGATAAGTGGGCCTTATATTTTTGTCTTTAAATACTCCTTCAAATAAATGTTATACTGATGTTGGGCAAGAATGTTTTTGTGTAAACTGCTTGCAATGTTTATGTGCAAAAGTACACATTTTTTTATGCTTTGACTCCACAGTTTCCTTCAACGCCACAGGAATGGCAGACTGTGACCTCCCATTTTGCAGACTGTTGGGACTTTCCCAGGAGGGGCTATAGATGGGAAGCACGTCCACATCATGCCACCACCCCATGTGGGGTCATACTATTATAATTATAAGGGTTTTAATAGTATAGTGTTGATGGCGGCGGTGTCGGCACAATATGAGTTCCTCTGGACATGGGGAAGAATGGCGGATGGATGAGTCTTTGCCCAGACAGAGTTTTCCCGACATCTCCAGACTGGTGGCCTGGCATTGCCATCTGATGCGTACAACGTGGATGAACCCCCGTTCGTCTTTTTTGCTGATGAAGCATTCGGTCTGGGTGAGCATCTGATGAGGCCATTCCCCCAGAGGAGGGTTTTTAACTCACCCCGGAGAGGAGGGTTTATAATTACCGGCTAGCCAGATCGAGAAGAGTCATTGAGAATACCTTCGGGATAATGGCCAGCCGGTTCTGCCTGTTTCTGACAGCAATATATATGGCAGACTACAAAATCAACCACATCATATTATCCTGGTGTATATTGCACAATTTTTTAAGGAAAAATGCCCAAAATTATCTTGCCTCAGTTGGGCCTGAGGCCAGACTTTCTGCTAATCCCCTGACAGGTCTGGATACTGACCGTACTGGCTTGGCACCCCAAAGCGCCTGTCAAGTTTGCCAGAAATATGTCAATTATTTTATGGGTAGGGGGGCCATTGCTATGCCAGACAATGTCTAAATAATTTTTTAATTAAAAAAAAAAATATCTGATAAAATCTAGAATTTTCTTTATTGTTTCTGTTTCTTTTTAGCTGTCTCCTATAGGTTTTCCTTTAGTAAATAAGCCCCATTGTCACTGTAAACACAAAATTACTTCAAAAACTGGTATTGAGCATTGAAAGAAGAAGTCACACATTGTTGATTAGCAAACTTTTTACTCTGTGCACATTCGCATGTGCGTTCTAAAATTTTTGTGTAAAATAAATCACTTTTTTTATATAAAAAAAGCAAAGGAAATACACTCACGTGTTAGCAGTAAAATCAAGCGCTTGTATAAAAGAAGACAGTGGTCTCAGCATATCCTTCCGACGCGTTTCCAGATGCTGACTTCTAAGTCGAAACGCGTCGGAAGGATATGCTGAGACCACTGTCTTCTTTTATACAAGCGCTTGATTTTACTGCTAACACGTGAGTGTATTTCCTTTGCTTTTTATGTATTAAAATTTCCATAGGAGTTACACTATATGCCTTCCTCTTTCTTTTAATGATGGGGCTGACTGCCTATATCTACTGAGTCCATCCATACCTTACACTTGTTCGGAGGTCCATCTGGAGGTCATATCTGGATAGAGCATCTGATCTCCTTGGTATATTATACCACAAAGCTTGATTGACTCACTAGGTGTACACCTATTTGAGTTCAATCCCTCTGGTAAGCAGCTTCTGGTGTCTTATTAACTGTTATTACACCATACATATTTGAAGTTAAAGACTGTCACTATATTATATCCACATGTGGTTGAGGATTATCATCACACATGATTGAAGCTTGTCACTGACTTTTTTCTTCTTTTTTGGACATCACACGTCCAAGTTCCTTTGTTTACAGACATCACATGTCATAATAGAGGACTGCTTGGAGTATTTTTGAGCACATCATTTATTATTCACGTTTTTGTACTCATATTATTTGTTATGGTTTACATGATCACATAAGCGCTGCACATTTCACCCAATTTCCTCCCGAACCCATGCCTAATGTAAACATGTGTTATCTTCCATCATGAGGGATCAATGGACATGTTTTTGGGGTGCAACCCCTTCCTCTCGCCTACTTCAGTTGGGAGGTAGGGGTTGCACCCACAAAATGCGTACATTGATCTCCCGTGATGGCAGATAGCACATGTTGACTGTGTGCATCTTCAAAATTTGGCTTTTAAAATGTAGAAAAAATTATTTTGTTTAGTACAACAAATGTTAAAATTGTTGCATTTTGAAGATCTTTAGATTCTCCCCAACACATCAATCATGTTCTTCATTTGTTGTTCAAGAACATTGAGTTTATTCCCTATGATGTCTATTTCACGATTCCACGTCATGATGTCCTGGATTAGCCTTTGTGCACTGTCACTTGTGAAATGTTGAGCTTGCTCTTCCACAACCAGCACATCACCTAAAAATTTTAGGAAAAACATGTATTGTAAATATGCAGACATACATATTTTACCTGAAGCTGGGGTGTCAGACACTCACCTGTTGTGGTGACAAGTTCGCCCACTTCCTCCACCTCTCCTTCCTCCAGATCCTCTGGGAGTGGTTTTGTGCTGAGATATCCATCTTTTTGAAGTGTGGGGTTCATGGTGTCCTCTGAATGTTATCCTCTGAGTCTTTGCTCCCCTGTGAGAATGAAACAAAAGGTATACTTAGCACACAGATATTAGAGTCCATAAATAGCAACATGAAACATTGCTTGGAAGTGGGGTACAATTGTCTGTTTTGGCAGAGTTCCAAACTGAAGACATGATTTTTTACCTTACCAAAGCTGGAATACTTACCTCTTTGTGACAATTTTCACACATGGAGACACATCAAGTATCCACTGGAGCACCTGTGTGGGACACCCTAAAAAGTTTCTTCTGGTGTCCCACACTAGTGCTCCTGAGTCCAAATGTGTAAACAGCTGCTGAGTGTCCTCTCCTTACACTGAATAAAGCTTACATTTCATTCTAGTTACAAACACATCTAGACAGCAATGTACAAAACTTATTTTTATAAAAATAGGCATGACCAAATGTATTTAACCTGTATCTGCCCAAAACATCGTATTTAATGAGCGAACGATGTTTACTATGACCGATTACTGTGCCCACGAACATGAAAGTCGTCATTTTAAAATGTCCTACAGTAAATAAAAGCATATGGAGCAGCATGCAAGTAATAATAATAAGAACACAAGAGAAATAATTACTTTTTCGAAGCACTTTCTTGATCCTTCTGTACTGATCCAGCTCCCTCAGTTTCAGGTCTGACCAGCATTTCCTCAATTGCTCCTTGGATAGTCGTACCCCAAAATTCTTGTGCAGACTCTTCACAACTTTAGTCATGATCTTGGCCTTTCTCACTTTTGGGTTTGGGTACAGTCCATACTTCCCATCATAGTCGGTCATCCTTAAGATGTCTACCATCTCCATTATCTCACCAAAGGACATATTTGAGGCCTTAAATCTTCGCCTACGGGATTGGGACATTTCTTCCTCCGGGCTTTCCTCCTCGTTACTGGAATTAGTAACACACACCTGCTGTGTCTCCTCCATGTCGCTCCTACTGCTCGCTGAAGAGAAGGGGCGGGGAATAGACTAGAAAGAACGCCAGGGGCGGGCGATGCGGCGGAGTTTCACGCATGCGCAGTGTATATAAAGTTAACAAGCGTGTGTACGTTAGGTGTGCTGAGGAAGGAGGACAAAAGTTCTTACGAAGGTAACATCTTAACTTTGGTACATCAGTGGCCTATACTGTTTCAAGATTGAGGCCTATATTGGGATAAGATTATGAGAGTTTAGGCTGACATTAGTGTTTTTGTCTTATGTATTGTCTTACAGCAAATATGAATCACTTTAAGGACCCAGAATTCATGGCCAGTTTCATAGACAAATACTGGGAGATGAGGAGTTTGTGGGAGGTGAAACACAGCTTATATTAAAATAAACAAGCTAGGAGGTCAACGCTGGAGAAACTTCTGGAATTTGTGAAGACTCGGGTCCCCGATGCAACCATCGTGTTCTTGGAAAAGAAAATTGGGATCTTAAGGAACATGTATAAGAAGGAGCATAATAAGATCCAGAAATCACTCAGATCAGGAGCAGCAGCAGCAGCAGCACAAGAGTATGTACCCAGGCTGTGGTACTTCAACAAACTGCAGTTTCTGGACGACCAGACTGAAGCCAGGGAATCACTTTCTACCCTTCCCTCCACCCTTCCCTCAACTCCAGCAGAGGCTGACGAGGAACAACCTGGGCCTTCCATCCTGGAAGAAGTGGATGCGCCCAGCTGGAGTCAGGTATATTATTTTTATACATATTTATTGTCCTAATATTAATGATGTTAACTAGATGTTATAATTGATAACAAATTAATGATTTTAAAAAAGTGATTTACATATCAATAGACAGTAGGGGCCAAAAATGTTTGGGACAAGAATGAAAAATGCTGGTGTCCGAATGATAGTCTTTTCTATTTATTAACATTCAATTTGCAAGTCATGAGCTGAAAATTGTGTGTGATTAATAAACCAAAAACTAAAACTAGGTCCTTTTTTTATACACAGGATGAGCTCAGCCAAGGGGAGGGTCTGGAAAGTGTCAGCCAGGAGGTGGCTGTGCCCAGTGTCAGCCAGGAGTTGGGCGGGCCCAGTGTCAGCCAGGAGGTGGGCGGGCCCAGTGGCCTCACCCAATCACAGGTGCCTCCCCTCTGCCTTACAACAAAAAGGCCCAGGAAGGGGACGATGATGGAGGAGGCAGCACTGGGCCTCATTAGGGAAGCAAGTGATGTCCTCAGAAGCCCCCCGACTCTGAAGAGGCCTATGGCTGCTATCTAGCCACTAGATTGCAGAAATTGGAGAAGGGCCAACGCCTCCTCTGTGAGGGAATTTTTGCTCAGGCCCTTCAGAAGGGGTTGAGGGGCCAGCCGACTGAGAACAGCCATGTATGTGAGCTCGCCCATCCTCCTCCTCCTGCCACAAGTCCACCTCCAGAGCCACAGCCTCCAAGGAAAGCTGCAGGGAAGCGCGGAGGGATGGCTGCAGTGAAGAGAAGAAAGTGATGGCCTGGGTTCAGTCTGGTCTGCCAGAAGACGCAGGCTGGTGCAGTACCACTGCCTGGGGACATATATGTCATCTGCTGCTGGTCCTGATCTCTGGGAGTCCTGGACCAGATTGGGCTCAAAATTATATGGACTCCTCAAGCTAACAATTTTATTTTTCACAGACTTGATGTCTGCCATGGGGGCCAAAAGGCATTGCAAATTCCAAAAGTTTCTCCAGCGTTGCCTTCCTCTTTATTTTGTTACCCAGAATAAATGGATGTTTTATTTTCTGGAAATATTTGCCTGTGTGTTTTTCTACAAAAAGGACAGTTTGTTTGTGAGTAGGCAGGTACATTTCAAAAAGACAGTGTCAGATTAGCTAGGGACAATGTCAGATTAGCTAGACCAACCTCCTTGAGTTTAAAAAATACAAAATAATAATGTTATTGTGGTAACTTGACACAAAAAAAATAATTTTTCAATAATCCAAAAAAAAGGAGATCTTGATGAAATAATAAAAAAAAGATGACTATAAAACATAATTCTAAACATTATTATGGAGATCTGGCTTTTAAAAAATAAAAGATTATTCATGTGATCACGAGAAATAATAAAGAAGTAAGTTTGTGAGAACTCTGTGTGAATATCAGCAGCAAAACAACTTCATTATTCTAGCATTATAAAGAACAAAAGAATGTGCTGCATTAAAAGATCACAGAACTTGCAGCGTGAGGAATGTGCTATCTCCATTACGAACGCTAGTTTTACCACACCGAGCGCTTCCGTCTCATACTTGCTGGTCCGTCTGAATTTTCAACGTTAAAAGTCCGATGGGGCATACACACGGTCGGAATATAGGATGAAAAGCTCCCATCGGACTTTTTCTGTCGGAAATTCCGACCGTGTGTACGGGGCATTACCAATGGTTTCTGCTGCCTTTGTGCAAGGTAGATTGTATTCACTACCCGTTGTGTTTTCTCTTCCCTCTCTCCCAGGGGTAAATCCTACCTGGTCTGGATGTATTAAAGCGGTATTCCAGCCGCAATTTTTTTTTTTTTTAAAGTCAGCAGCTACAAACACTGTAGCTGCTGACTTTTAATAAGGACACTTACCTGTCCATGGAGCCCGCCATGTCGGCCCCCCGAGGCCGATTCATCCATCGGATCAGGTGCCGTTGTCGCCATCTTAACCACTAGAGATCCGCACTATAGCCGAATGATGGCTACAGCGCGGACCTGCTTTGCCGGGACAACGTCCATTGACGTCGTCCCGTGCACGAGCGGCCTGCGTGCCCCCTGCAGGGCACGCACGGCACGCTCTGTGATCAGCGAGTCTATGAGACTCGCCTGATCACAGATCAGAGTGAGGGGTCGATCCTGACCCCTTACCACATGATCAGCTGTCAGCCAATGACAGCTGATCATGTGACATCAACAGAGCCGGTAATCGGCTATTTTTTCTCCTCGCGCTGACAGTGTGAGGAGGAAAAAAAAGACGATCACCGGCAGCCATGAGAGGGACATCAGTCCCGATCACGGCAAGCGCCACCAGATCCTCAGTGCCCACCTGTGCCCTCTGCCAGTGCCACCTAGCAATAGGCAGCAGTGCCGCCTACCGGTGCCCACAAGAGCCACCCATCAGTGTCCACAGTGCCACCCATCAGTGCCCACAGTGCCACCTATCAGTGCCTCAACAACAGTGCTGCACATCAGTGCCACCTATCAGTGCCCATCAGTGTCACCTACCAGTGCCCATCAGTGCCGCCCATCAGTGCCCATCAGTGCCTATCAGTGGTACCTATCCGTGCCACCCATCTGTGCCACCCATCCATGCCACCCATGAGAGCCCATCAGTGGCCATCAGTGCCGCCTTATCAGTGCCCATCAGTGCAGCCCATTAGTGCCGCCCATCAGTGCCACCTATCAGTGGTACCTATCCGTGCCACCCATCTGTGCCACCCACCCGTGCCACCCATGAGAGCCCATCAGTGGCCATCAGTGCCGCCTTATCTGTGCCCATCAGTGCTGCCTTAACTGTGCCTATCAGTGCCGCCTTAACTGTGCCTATCAGTGCCGACTTAACTGTGCCTATCAGTACCGCCTTTAAATGTGCCTATCCATGCCCATCAGTGCAGCCTATCAGTGCCCACCAGTGCCGCCTCATCAGTGCATATCAATGAAGGAGAAAAATTACCTGTTTGCAAAATTTTATAACAAACTATGAAACATGATTTTTTTTTTCAAAATTTTCCATCTTTATTTGTTTGTTTAGCAAAGAATAAAAATCCCAGCTGTGATTAAATACCACCAAAAGAAAGCTCTATTTGTGGGAAAAAATGATAAAAATTTCATTTGGGTACAGTGTTGCATGACCGCGCAATTGTCATTCAAAGTGCGTCAGCGCTGAAAACTGAAAATTAGTCTGGGCAGGAGGGGGGTTTAAGTGCCCAGTAAGCAAGTGGTTAATGAAGGGAAACAGGCAGTGGAGCTTTGCGGCTTTACTACCCGTTTCCTACCGCGCATGCGCGAGTCGCGCAGCGCTTTGTGAATGGCCCTGTTGATTTCTGGGACACACACAGGTCCCAGAAGACAACGGGGCAGCTCCCCGAAGAGGAGGAAGTGACGGAACAGCGCCACGGAATAGGAAGAGTCAGATAAGGAAGACTGCCTAGCAACAGGCATTTCTGGTAAGTAAAAAAAATTTTTTTTTCAAATGTTTTTTTATAGATTTTTTGGAGAATGTTAATGAAATTTTTTATTTTAGGGTGGAACTCCACTTTAAGCCCGGGCTATGATCTACTAATCTCATCACTAAAATCTTTGCGAACACCTTAAGATCTACATTCAACAATGAAATAGGGTGATAGCTAGGACATTGGCTAGGATCCTTCCCTTCTTTTTAGAATAACTGTTATGTGTGCCAATAGCGTTTTTGTCGGGATTTGCTTCTCTTCGGTGATCGTTTTCTAAGAAGTATTGGAGTAGACGTTTTTGTATTTTGGCTATCACAGTAGGATCAGTGAGGAGCGATTAATCTAGTCACCAGAGTGAAGAGCTGGTGGAAGATTCCAGAATTAATAAGGACATTGAGATGGGTTGGTGATCCGATAAGAACATCGGATCTATGGTTGTGTGGCAAAGCAGTGTCAGGTCTTGCTGGGATATGAAAAGGTAATCAAGTCTTGAATAACTTTGGTGTGGGGCAGGGAAAAACGTATAATCCTTGGTGTGCGGATTTAGTGTGCGCCAAGAGTTGTGAAGTGTAAGTTCCTTCATACATGTTTTAATTGCTCGAAGAGCTTTGTATGAGAGGGAGGAAGCACCATTTGATGTGTCTAGGAGTGGGTTCAGTGCAACATTAAAATCTCCCCCCAGTATCAGGACACCCTCCCTAAATGACGCAAGCAGGTGAGTAACTTTACGGAAGAAGGTTACTTTGTGAGAATTAGGAGCATAAATGTTAGCAAGGGTGACGGGCCTCCCTCTTATCTTTCCTTTGAGAAATAGGTATCTACCTTCCTTACCTGACAGTGAATCTGAAATGTGGAAGGGACAATTTTTGACCAGTAGTATTAATACACTTTTGGATTTGGAGGCTGAGTTGGTAGCATGCATGGCTGTGGGTTAGCGGGGATTAGACAGTTTGGGAACATCACCTTTTCTAAAATGTGTCTCTTGTAGAAAGACTATGCACTCCTTGTTCCTCTGCATTGAGAAGAGTAATCGTGATAGTTTTTCTGGAATGTTGAGGCCACGAGCATTGAGACATATGATTTTCAAGTGGAGCTTGTGATCCTGTGGCTGGGGAGATGCCATATTTGTAAGACTGTTCTGCTCTCTGAGTCAAGGTAGCGTCAGGGGTAGGATGTAAGCTTACGCTGTGATCTAGTAGTCGTGGCGGTAGAGAAGAATAGAGGGGGGTGGGGGGTGGGGTTTTGGGGGTGGCGCAAGAGTGAGATATTATATAAGTGGGAAGAAAGGGGGTGTACCGGTTACAGTGATTACCGGCGACAGGCGAGAACCTGCTCACTTGTCTAGGTTTTCAGCGTGTTTTGCGCACGTTGATGTCGGGTGGGTCAGTGCGGTACAGTGGGGCAAAAAAAGTATTTAGCCAGCCACCAATTGTGCAAGTTTTCCCACTTAAAATGATGAGAGAGGCCTGTAATTGTCATCATTGGTATACCTCAACTATGAGAGACAAAATGTGGAAACAAATCCAGACAATCACATTGCCTGATTTTTTAAAGAATTTCTTTGCAAATTATGGTGGAAATAAGTATTTTGTCAATATCAAAAGTTCATCTCAATACTTTGTTATACAGTATATCCTTTGTTGGCAATGACAGAGGTCAAACATTTTCTGTAAGTCTTCACAAGGTTGTCACACACTGTTGCTGGTATGTTGGCCCATTCCTTCATGCAGATCTCCTCTACAGCAGTGATGTTTTGGGGCTGTAGCTGGGCAACACAGACTTTCAACTCCCTCCAAAGGTTTTCTATGGGGTTGAGATCTGGAGACTGGCTAGGCCACTCCAGGACCTTGAAATGCTTCTTACGAAGCCACTCCTTTGTTGCCCGGGCGGTGTGTTTGGGATCATTGTCATGCTGAAAGACCCAGCCACGTTTCATCTTCAATACCCTTGCTGATAGGAAGAGGTTTGCACTCAAAATCTCACGATACATGGCCCCATTCATTCTTTCATGTACACAGATCAGTCGTCCTGTTCCCTTTGCAGAGAAACAGCCCCAAAGCATGAAGTTACCACCCCCATGCTTCACAGTAGGTATGGTGTTCTTTGTTTGCAACTCAGCATTCTCTCTCCTCCAAACACGATGAGTTGTGTTTCTATAAACAGTTCTACTTTGGTTTCATCTGTCCATATGATATTCTCCCAATCCTCTTCTGGATCATTCAAATGCTCTCGGGCCCAGACATGTACTGGCTTAAGCAGGGGGACATGTCTGGCACTGCAGGATCTGCGTCCCTGGCGGCGTAGTGTGTTGCTGATGGTAGCCTTTGTTACCTTGGTCCCAGCTCTCTGCAGGTCATTCACTAGGTCCCCCTGTGTGGTTCTGGGATTTTTGCTCACCGTTCTTGTGATCATTTTGACCCCACGGGGTGAGATCTTGCGTGGGGGCCCAAATCGAGGGAGATTATCAATGGTCTTGTATGTCTTCCATTTTCTAATCATTGCTCCCACAGTTGATTTCTTCACACCAAGCTGCTTGCCTATTGCAGATTCAGTCTTCCCAGCCTGGTGCAGGTCTACAATTTTGTTTCTGGTGTCCTTCGACAGCTCTTTGGTCTTCACCATTGTGGAGTTTGGAGTGTGACTGTTTGAGGTTGTGGACAGGTGTCTTTTATACTGATAGAAAATAGAAAAAAACTGCGCTGTAAACCAAAAGAATATATGTAAAGCAGCAATCCCCACAAAAAACATCAATTGTGGATAAGCATGAGAAAAACAAGGGGTTGCGCTAATACTGGTGTTGCATAATATAAAATCTACAGTGAAAGAAGATTTATAAAGTGATCATACATAAAAAATAAAAATAAAACCAATGTGCAAAACATTTAGTGATGGTAAAAAAAACAGTCCCATCCGATGGGGCATCAGTTAAATGTCATAGTGAGTCCAAATCACCAAAAATAAACAACAAAGGTCCAAGTGACAATGGGTGTAATTCCGTAATAGCGAAGGAGGGTCCACCACCAGAGAATAGAAAGGGTTGCTTCTTACCAGATGGCCATGACCCCCCACCACAGAGGGTCACAGCAAGCAGAAAACTTTAAAAGCCAAAAGATGGGAACTGCCAGCGGTGTCCACCAGAGGTCATCTCAACATCAGCCACACCAACGAACCCATAACAAGGGTACCATAAAATATAGAAGGGGCTCACATAGTGTAAAACTGATAAAATTTATTGAAATGTAATAAATTAAATGAACACTTACAAACGTAATTAGTAAAACAGCTTTAAGTCCGGCTCCGTGGCCACCGGAGCTCGGACAAACCCGTTCCTGCTGGAATACAACTCGCTCAGGGGTGACGTCAGCGCGTCGTCTGGCTCCGCCCTACGCGTTTCGTGACATCATCAAGTCTTCCTGTGCCCCTGGAAGACGTGATGATGTCACGAAACGCGTAGGGCGGAGCCAGACGACGCGCTGACGTCACCCCCGAGCGAGTTATATTCCAGCAGGAACGGGTTTGTCCGAGCTCCGGTGGCCACGGAGCCGGACTTAAGGCTGTTTTACTAATTATGTTTGTAAGTGTTCATTTATTTTATTACATTTCAATAAATTTTATCAGTTTTACACTATGTGAGCCCCTTCTACATTTTATGGTACCCTTGTTATGGGTTCGTTGGTGTGGCTGATGTTGAGATGACCTCTGGTGGACACCGCTGGCAGTTCCCATCTTTTGGCTTTTAAAGTTTTCTGCTTGCTGTGACCCTCTGTGGTGGTGGGTCATGGCCATCTGGTAAGAAGCAACCCCTTCTATTCTCTGGTGGTGGACCCTCCTTCGCTATTACGGAATTACACCCATTGTCACTTGGACCTTTGTTGTTTATTTTTGGTGATTTGGACTCACTATGACATTTAACTGATGCCCCATCGGATGGGACTGTTTTTTTCACCATCACTAAATGTTTTGCACATTGGTTTTATTTTTATTTTTTATGTATGATCACTTTATAAATCTTCTTTCACTGTAGATTTTATATTATGCAACACCAGCATTAGCGCAACCCCTTGTTTTTCTCTTTTATACTGATAACAAGTTCAAACAGGTGCCATTAATACAGGTAATGAGTGGAGGACAGAGGAGCCTCTTAAAGAAGATACAGGTCTGTGAATGCCAGAAATCTTGCCTGTTTGTAGGTGACCAAATACTTATTTTCCACCATAATTTGCAAATAAATTCTTTCAAAAATGAGACAATGTGATTGTCTGGATTTGTTTCCACATTTTGTCTCTCATAGTTGAGGTATACCTATGATGACAATTACAGGCCTCTCTCATCTTTTTAAGTCAGAGAACTTGCACAATTGGTGGCTGACTAAATACTTTTTTGCCCCACCATATGTGAAAAATGAATGTGGTAGATTTGAAATTCCAAGCTCACCACTGTGTGGGAGGTGGTCTGGGAAAAGTGGAAAGTCAGTGAGTGATCTCTCCAGAGTAGTATGTTTGAGTGGAGACTGTGCAAAGGGGGGTGAATTTAAAGTTGTTGCCAGGCGTGGATCTATTTAAGTTTTCCTGTGGATGTTACAAGCTGAGATTGAGCATTTGTAAAAGTGTAACTGTATAGAGCCCATAACTTTTTTCCTTTCTTTTTTTTTCTTTCTCTCCTCCTTCCTCCTTTTTCATCCCTTTTTTTCCTTTTTTAAGGGGAGAAATAATCTTAAGCAGGCTCTTGAACTTTGTAACTGAATCTCGTCACATAGCTTTCAAATAACAAATAACAAACAGCAATCCTGAGAGGTACCATGTGGGAGAGGGTGAAAGAGCAAGGTAGTACAGTATGTTACCTAAGGGGAATGTGGAAATCAATTGGGGTTCTGTAGTATACTGTATGATAATTCAATATACTACGGGAGAAGAGATGCTTGAGAGGGATATGATTTCAATTTATAAATACCATACTGGTGACCCCACAATAGGGATAAAACTTTTTCGCGAAAGGGAGTTTAACAAGACACGAAGCCACTCATTAAAATTAGAAGAAAAGAGGTTTAACCTTAAACTACATAGAGGGTTCTTTACTGTAAGAGCGGCAAGGATGTGGAATTCCCTTCTACAGGCAGTAGTCTCAGTGGGGAGCATTGATAGTTTGAAAAAACTATTAGATAAGCACCTGAACGACTGCAACATACAGGGATATACAATGTAATACTGACATATAATCACACACATAGGTTGGACTTGACGGACTTGTGTCTTTTTTCAACCTCACCTACTATGTAACTATGTAAAATAATAGTTCGCCCTATTGCGAGAATTCATGATAGCAGAAACTATATGTACCTAGTCACTGCTATTAAAGCCCTCCATAGGGTCTGCCCTGCATTCTGTCATCGAGTCATAACCGGCTTAACCTTGGCCATGCTGTGCCTACTAGAGGCTAATAACACAGTTTTGGGCTTTTCTAGTTCAAGCGTGTATTGTTTAACCACTTTAATACAGGGCTAAATTTTTATCATTTTGTTCCCACAAATAGAGCTTTCTTTTGGTGGTATTCTGGGATTCTTATTTTCTGCTAAACAAATTTAAAAAAAGACCGAAAATTTTGAAAAAAAATGTTTTTTTTTTGTTTCTGTTACAAGACTTTGCAAATAATTACATTTTCTCCTTCAATGATGGGCACTGATGGGGCTGGACTGATAAGGTGGCACTGATGGGCACTGATGAGGTGGCACCAATGAGCAAGGCATTGATGAGGTGTGCACTGATATGCAGGACTGATGGGTACACATAGGTGGCACTGATGGGCACTGAAAGGCGGCACGGATGGGCACTGATAGGCGGCACAGATGGGCACTGATAGGCCGCACAGATGGGCCCTGATAGGTGGCACGGATGGGCACTGATAGGTGGCACGGATGGGCATGGATGGGCACTGATAGGTGGCACTGATGTGCACTAATTGATGGTACAGATGGATGCCAATCAGTGCCAAACAATAATGCTTGCCAATCAGTGATACCCACTGTGGGCACTGATTGGCATCCATTGTGGGCACTGATTGGCATACCTGGTGTGGGCATCCTCGGGGGGAGGCTGCACTGATAATCAATCAGCACAGACCCCCCCGTCAGAGGAGCAGCCAATCAGCTCTCCTCTACTCACGTCTGACAGACGCGAGTGAGGAAAAGCCGATCAATGGCTCTTCCTGTTTACACTGTGATCAGCCGTGATTGGACACGGCTGATCACGTGGTAAAGAGTCTCTGTCAGAGACTCTTTACCTAGATCGGTGTTGCGGTGTGTCAGACTGAAACACCGCAACAACAATCGCTGCAATGCTCGCCCCTGGGGGCACGCAGCGGCTTGATATCCTGGTGACGTCATATGACGTCCGGTCAGGATGTTAAAACCACTTTACCGCCGTCATTTTGCTATATGGCGGGTGGCAAGTGGTTAAGATTTATTTCACATAGATTCCTACTAGGGGTAGAAAGTTCTTTGCTATGCTGTCTTATATATTGCACTCTTATATAGGATATGTGTTGCGGATGACTCACAGGAGTGTATCAGGGTCAAGTTGTCAGTATGAAGTTATTCCAAGCATCTGGAGCAGTAGCGCCTAGGGACGCATGGAGTGGAGTTTGTGGCTCAGTAGAGATACAGAAGGGCATCACCTATGGGTGATGTGTCTAAATAGTGTTTTGGTCCTACCTGGCATTAGCTCCTGTGAGTCATCTCGATCGTTTTGCTCCTGTAAGAGAGAATGAATGTGTTATCATTTAAGTTTGTGGTATCATTACCCAAGTTGCCAGCTGCGAGAGATTTGTGGCTTTTGGAGGATAATTCGATTGGAAGCTAGCAATAGACTTTGGGTGCAGAAAAGGTGCTCCAGCCCCAATCCCATGTAAAGGAGAAAAAAAAAAATTAAATAAATAAAAATATATATATATAAAAATAAAAAATCCTCATTGAGTTTTGGGGCCCTTGACCCATTTACAAGAATGTGGACTACGAGAGTTCAGGCTCATAAGTAGCACAAGGTCTTGCAGGTAGTGCCTTAAGATGAACACTCTGTCTTGGATAGGCTTGCATAGTTGTGAGGGGTAGATATGGGGTCTTTTATCAGATAAGTAAGTCCAGCTTTCTGTGCTGTGTTTGAAAAATAAAAATAGTCAGTAGTCTATAGTGCCTGAATGCGGGTAGATTAGTATGGGCTCTTTTCATTCGGCTCAGAGCCAAGTTCAGTTTGGTAGGCTGTCTCTAGAAAAGGGTTATTTCAGAGACTTATATGGGGTGACAGGTCCTTAGTAGGTCCGTCAGCATTCATTTCAGGGTTGGGTAATTAACAGGCACTAAACGGTATATAAAGTGCGGTAAATACTCATCTCAGGTTGTGAAGCCTCAAGGTTCCATGTTATTATTCTCGGCGGGCCCTTGGAGGTTGCGGAGCTTTCGTCAGGCTGGTGTGTGGATACTGGCCCCATTCTGCGGAAAGAGCACGGGTTGTGGATGGTGTTCTCTGGTCTTGGGCCTCCATGAGTTCTTCTTGAGGAGGAGCGGTTCTCTGGTTGTCGGGTCGAAATGCTGCATACCAGTTAGGGACCTCCACTAGCGGAAAATTGAGGGTGTCACTTTGGTATGTTGCGGAGAGGCAGAAGGGGAATTTTCACTTATAGTGGATTCATTTTGTTCACAATGCTTCCAGTAAGGGCTGCAGGTCTCTGCGGTGTTGTAGGGTAATGGCAGAGAGATCCTGGTATATTTTGATGTCACTTCCCGCGTGGGAGATCTAAATCTTAAATCTTCCGTATATTCTCCTCTTTTAACCAAAAGGCAACTAGGCAGCAAACTACATCCTGGGGTGGGTCTGCATATCTGCCCCGTGGCCTGAAGGCTCTATGGATGCGTTCTAACTCTATTGGGGGGGCAGGGGGTCTGTCTAAGAGGTTGTAAAACAGACTCACCACTGTTTGCAGCAGCTGGTCCAGTTCCACTGTTTCTGGCAGGCCTCTCACTCTACGGTTGTGTCTTTTCCCCCTGTTGTCCAGGTCTTCCATGTGGCGATTCATATCCCTTCAGCTGCAGTGTGTATGTGTGTCTACAGCTTGGTGCATGTGTCTCAGAGCTGTGTCATGGTGGGCGGCTGTGATTTCTATCTCCTGCACTCTGCCTGACAGGGCTTGGATGTCAAAGGTCCAAGATTGCCACTGACAATGTGTCCTTAATATCAGTTGCAACCGCCCGCAGGTCATTTAGATTCAGCTGCAGCAGTTGTAGTTGTGGAGCTGGTGGGGAGGTGGGCTGGTATGAGGAGGCTTGGTGAGCAGCGTCTGTTCCCGCTGTGCTGGAGGCTTGAGAGGATCCATGGGAGGAAGCTGCCATGTTGCCAGCCTGTGTGCGGAACAGCTCCGGACTGGCTCTGCTGACCAGCGATATCGTGAGGAGAGCGGGATCGGGTGGCGGAGGTGCCGCGGGATGCAGTCCCCATTGTTACAGGCTAAAATGTGCGGTGGAAGTCTCCTGGTGTGGCAGATAAGCGGTTCTGTCTGAGAGAGATCGCAGGCTAAGCGTCCATCTTCTCTCAAGGTCAGACCACGCCCCAAAGCATGTTGGTCTATTAATGGTTTGGTATTAAATGGCTCTGTTTGGTATTAAAGGTTAAAGTTTATTTCCGAATTAAAATTGATTTAAATGTGTAGTGCACCTTTATCAAAAAATAAATAAAAATACAGATAAGGGACCTCTGTAGACAAAAACAAGCTATGCAGCTTTGACCAAAATTAAATAATGCCCTTGATATTGGTGTAGGCCATTTTCTTTCCTCATGAAGCCTGACTGGAAAAATCCCAGGATGATGCCAAGGAAGACCCAGCTATCACTGTTCATCCCCACCATCACAGGAATCAGCTCTTTCTCTGATTTAAATCCCCTCACATACATTTTCTTTCCCCTTATGCAATAGCTCTAAGCTCACTCCTGTGATGGTGGAGGTTAGTGGTAATAGCTGGGCCTCCCTTAGCAATGTTCTAGCAACTAGGGATGGGCTGAAAGGACCCCTGTTCTGTTCACACCAGAATTTTCGAACACCACGAAAGTTCGAACCCGAATACCAAACCCTATTAAAGTCAATGGGACCTGAACGTCAAAAATCAAAGGTGCCCATTTTGAAGACTTATATGCAAGTAATTGGGCAGGGCATACAAGGGTTATAGGAGCCTGGGTCCTGCTGTGGGGGACATGTATCAATAAAAAGAAAGTTTGTGAAAAACGTCATTTTTTTTTCAAGTATAAATGTTTTTTTTTTTTTATTAACGCCCAACATGGGCAAAGACAATGCCATACAAGCACACGTCACCGTAATAAACAACATTATGGATAGAAGGAACAGAAGGTTTCATATATACATTTGATCATACAGTTTCATTACCGATATTGCATATCTGTTAGGTTGATATGAGATGATGAAGTATACATTAATATGAACATTACATATGTATATTTATTTGTCCAAGGGATAAGGTAAGGAGGCCTAGGGTCCTTTCATCTACTTACACATTTTGCTATCCTATTCCCTCCTCCTTTTTCCATCTCCATCCTCCAGCTGGTGTACTATTTGTGTGCTTGCATTAACAACCAAAGGAAGGGAAAGTAAGAAGGGGGGGAAGACACAGGGGAAAGAGGAGGAGGGGGGTAGAATGAATGAAGGAGAGCAGGGGGTAGATTATTAGGGTGGGACAGGCTAGGGCCCTGGTTGATTCAAGACAGCCCCAAGGTTTGGATGCACTAAGGTGTCTGTTCTATTAGGAAGCTCTGAGAGCAATGCCCTCTGGGGAGAGAATTAATTGTTTCCATATTGCCCATGTCTTGTTATATTTTTCCTGTTGGTGTCTCGCAGAAAGCACCAGGTCTTCCAGCTTACTGATATCTTCTACCCTCTGAATCCAGTTTGCTACTGTTGCCGGTGTTTGGTTTTTCCAGCAAAGTGGAATACATGCTTTGGCAGCATTTAATAGGTGACGCACAATCGACTTCTTGTATAATTTTGCCGACATGGTAGAGACATGTAATAGGAAAAAGGCGGATCATCCGGGATATTGTACTCTGTAAATTTCTGAATGATTTCTCTAATTTTGGCCCAGAAAAACGTAAGCTTAGGGCAGGACCAAAACATGTAGTATCGTGCCTCTATGTCTCAGACATCTCCAGCAGATTTCCGACGTCTCTGGGTATCGGATATGTAAAGCATGTGGGGTGAGATACCACCTTGTTAGGAGCTTGTAATTTGTCTCCTGTCCTTTGGTACAGATGGAGGATTTTAAGGTGAACATAATTATACGTTGAACCTGGGCCGACGTAAAAGTGCGGTCCAGGTCTTTTTCCCACTTACTTATGAAGTTCAACGTCATGTCCTCTGCCAGAAAGATCAAGAGGCTATACATCAGGGACAACACCTTCGGAAGGGTGTCCTCTGTCGCACAGAGTTTCTCAAATGTGGTTAATGGTTTATTAAAACATTGTGGGTTAGGTATAGACGTGAGGAAGTGTCTTAATTGGAGAGTGGTCCAGAATGGCAGCTTAAATGACCCTGTGGCTCCTGTAAGTGTTTCTATCAAGGCCCAAGATCCATTTGTCAAAAAGTGTTGTGCCCTTGTGCAGTTAGCTGTGTAAAGCCTGTCTCTGATTTGGGGATCCATCCCGGGAGGGAATTGAGGGTTTCCTACAATGGGAAATAATGGTGATTCGATCGTGGAGAGCAAGTGTGTAAAACATGCTTGTGAGCCAACGCGGATTGTTGTACCTATAGTTGGGTGTTTCTTTAGATTTGGTGGCAAGTGTTCACGGCACCAAATCGCACTTCCTAGCGGGATTTGTGTTTGGGCTTGTTCCAAACGTGTCCATAGTTTAGAATCCTGGTGACGGCACCAATCAATGACCCTGCCCAAATGGGCAGCCTGATAATATATCCTCACATCGGGAACCGCCAAGCCACCATTTAACTTGGGGAGGGACAAAAGGGTACGGGGTAAGCGTGGTTTCTTGTTTGTCCAAATAAAGGTATTAAATTGCGCGTGTACTTTTTTAAAGAACTGTGAGGGGATTGAGATTGGGAGTGTTTGTAATAAATATAGAAATTTGGGTAGGATGCACATTTTAATCAAGTTACATCTGCCAAACCATGAATGCACGAGTCTAGCAGGGCCTGGGTCTTGATAAGCAGGGGAGGGAAGTTTAGATCGAAAGTGCGAGTTAAATCAGCTGGGACCGAGGTACCTAGGTATGTGAGGGCGGAGGATGTCCATGTAAAATTAAAACTAGATTGAAGAGTGGACATGAGGGTAGGTGGTATCCCAACCCCCATCACCTCTGATTTAGTATAATTAATTTTCAAATTAGATATAGTTCCATATATGTCGAATTCACTGAGGAGGTTCGGGAGTGAGATAGATGGATTTGTGAGGGAGAAAAGTAAATCATCAGCATATGCTGATACTTTATAGTGATTGTCTCCAACCGTGAGGCCTTGAATATCTGGGTTCAGTCTGACTTTGCATAGAAATGGCTCTAGGGATAGGGCGAATAAGAGGGGTGATAGCGGGCAGCCCTGCCTGGTTCAGTTTTTAATCTGAAAGGGGTCTGATAGGATGCCATTCCTTTTGACCTGTGCAGTAGGAGTTGAGTAGATTTGGGTAATCCATTTAATCATAGTTTCCCCTAGCCCGATGTGCCTGAGGACTGCAAACATGTGGGGCCAGTGGACTCGGTCAAACGCCTTTTCAGCGTCGGTGTTGGCAAAAATAGATGGTTTATGGGTCTGATTAGCTATATGAATGAGATTCAGTACGTTCGTTGTGCTGTCCCTGGCTTCCCTTGTGGGGATAAACCCCACTTGATCTAGATGAATTAGGTTTTGCATGTGTCGGGCTAGTCGGGTCGCCAATATTTTAGTGAATAGCTTAAGGTCAATGTTTAGAAGGGAAATGGATCTGTAGTTACTTCATATGGTCGGGTCTTTACCATCTTTCGGGAACACGGTAATATGTGCCTTTAAAGTGTCTCTGGTAAGGGTCGCTGTCTGTCCATTATAAAAAGTTACCAGATGGGGGCTAAGAGTCGGGAGTAGGGTCTTATAATATTGCATGGTGAACCCGTCTGGGCCTGGAGCTTTACCCGGTTTGGTTGAGGTGATTGCTAATTCCAGCTCTTCTGGAGTGATCGGGGTATCTAAGTCGGCTTTGTTCTCGGAAGTCAGTGTGGGCATTTGAGCGGAGGTTATGTAGTCTTCTATTATTGAAGGGGTACTTGATGGGGTCGGTAGATTGTACAGGGTTTCGTAGTAATCTCTAAACACTTTAGATATTTGGTTTGGTAGGCTGACTTTGGATCCATTCGGGGTTCTCATGTGAGGGATGTAACTTTGTGTTTTAACGTCTCTGACCGCTCTGGCTAAAACCTTCCCGCATTTGTTTCCAGATTCGTATGCCGTAAGGCGGCATCTTTGTAGCGCCGCTTTGGCTCTGTAACCAAAGATGTTATTATTTGATTGCGGAGCGAAACCAGTTCCGCTTCTAGGAGGGGGCTAGTGTAAAGTTTATGTTGTAATTCTACTGTACTTAGTGAGGATAGAAGCCGCTCTAATTGTCCCTCCCTTTCCCTCTTAATACAAGCCCCATGCTTTATAAGGATTCCCCTTATTACCGATTTATGGGCTTCCCATATTACTCCTGGGCTACTGTCTTCAGTGGTATTTGTTTGAAAGTAACAGGTTAATTCCCTATTAACTTCTTCCAATACTTCTGGCCTTTGTAGGAGACTTTCATTAAGCGCCAAAAGCGTATTTTATGTGAGGGGGTATTGGATAGTGCATATGTCAGAAAGATGGGGGCGTGATCAGACCATGTCCGCAGGCCAATAGAGGAACTCCGATCTCATGGAGTTGGCTGTGAGGGATTAAAGAGCAATCTATTCTTGTATAGATTTTATGAGGGGGGGGGGGAGTAGAATGTATAATCTCTTTCTCCCGAGTGTTGAAGTTGCCACACGTCAATCAGCTGGGACCCGTGTAGGGTTTGGGCAATGCGTTTTCGGAAAAACGTCATTTTTAAATGACCAGTGATTTTTTGATTTTTAAAGTGAAAGCACAAAAATGAAAAAATCCTTCCAATATAGTGCCCTTAGTCTACCTGTAAAGTGGCAGATCTGTACCATGTCTAGAATCTACTGCAGCAATAATTGCATTTATAAAGCCAAAAAAAACAACATTTTCTCTGTAAGCTGCCTTTATTTTGCTCAGCAACAGCTGGGGGAGGCAGTGTGTATGATGAGGCCACAATGTAGTGCACTGGGAACAAGATTAGAGATTTTTTGGATACATTCTGGTGTCACTTTGACTTTGGATAGAAGTAACGGGTACGTAAAAATTGGTCTTTGGGCAGGGCTGGACTGGGCATAAAAAATAGCCCTGGAAATAATTTCTTAACAGCCCCAGTGGTGTAGCGTGGGTTGTCAGCACACAAGGCAAGTAATTTGCTCCCCTAACCCGCAGACATTTAACACTCCGAGTCCCTTCCACTCGTACAGTATATTTAGCATAAGGTACCCTTATGGTACCTTTTAGGATGTACCACTCTTTCTCTTTGTTCTCCTTTCTTTCCCTTTTACCTCTCTCTATCCTAATGTCTTTCTTTTTTTCCCCATATATCGCTCTCTATCCATCTGTCATGTTCTTACTCACCCGCTTTCTTTGTTCCTCCCCCACTTTTTATTCCTTCTCCTCCTCTGTTTTTTTTTCCCCTCTCACTTCTATATCTATACACACACATACACTGTATATCTTTACACCTATATGTATATTGCACCCAATGAATGATTGTCTTTTGGGGGAGGGTGGATTCCAATGTAAAATGTGCCTTGGCCATAGCGCCCACCATAAAGCATCCTCCCTCTGTACTGGTCCGGGACTGGGGGCTGTAATATACTTCTGCTGTGGCAGATGGGGAAGTGTGTACAGTGTGTGTGTATCGTGTGTCCTCTCCTGCAGGGATTGTAGACACATTACCAGAGATAGTCAGAGAGTGCAGCCATATTACAGAAGATGGTCAGAGAGTGCAGCCATATTGCAGAAGATGGTCAGAGGCTGCAGATATAGTACAGGAGATGGTCAGAGACTGCAGATATAGTACAGCATATGGTCAGAGACTGCAGATATAGTACAGGAGATGGTCAGAGACAGCAGACATACTACAGGAGATGGTCAGAGACTGCAGATATAGTACAGGAGATGGTCAGAGACTGCAGCCATATTACAGGAGATGGTCAGAGACTGCAAATATAGTACATGAGATGGTCAGAGAATGCAGACATACTAGAGGAGATGGTCAGAGACTGCAGACATACTAGAGGAGATGGTCAGAGACTGCAGACATACTAGAGGAGATGGTCAGAGACTGCAGACATAGTACAGGAGATGGCCAGAGACTGCAGCCATAGTACAGGAGATGGTCAGAGACTGCAGCCATAGTACATGAGATGGTCAGAGACTGCAGACATAGTACAGAAGATGGTCAGAGACTGCAGCCATAGTACAGGAGATGGTCAGAGACTGCAGCCATAATACAGGAAATGGTCAGAGACTGCGGATATAATACAGGAGATGGTCAGAGACTGCGGATATAATACAGGAGATGGTCAGAGACTGCAGATATAGTACAGAAGATGGTCAAAGACTGCAGACATATTACAGGAGATGGTCAGAGACTACAGATATAGCACAGGACATGGTAAGAGACTGCAGACATAGTACAGGGGATGGTTAGGGATTGCAGACATGATTGATTCAGGAGATGGCCAGAGACTGCATTTAAAGCTGAACTCAGTGTACAGGTATACAGTATCGCAGGGTTGCTCCACTCTATTTAAACCATCTCTGCAAGATCAGGTCAGTCATTTTGTTTGAAAGTACAACCAAGTGACAGAAGAGAGCATCACATCCAATTTCCAAAATGCAAATTTTCTTGCAAACACTGAACTGCTCAAGATTAGTGGAGGACAGTAACCATTTAATGGGGTTGTGAAGCTTTTAGCCTGATCCAGCAGTAAATCCTCCAAAAAAAACAAACAAACCATCAAACAATCTGTGCAGCACACACAGAGCTCTGGCTAAATAGCTAATTATAAGCTGAATTAGTTAACAGCCATGTGTCACTGGTCTCATAGAATGCTGCTGCAGTGTCTTCCAGAGATCTTATCAGAGTGATCAGACAATGTGCAGGTCAGGTTAGGCAGATAAAAAAAAAGTAACCAGGGAGACAAGAGGCAGGGGAGGCTGATCGGTAACCTGCACGCTGCCTGATCACATAGATATCTGGAAGATACTGCAGCTGGCCAGCAACATGTTACTGTGCTCCCGACGATCCTGTTTTCTCCATTCAGCCAGAGTTGTGTGTCCTGCAGAACTTGTATTGTTGTAGTCATACCTCCTTGTATCTCCCTCCTGGTGTCCCCATTCAGCCCCACACCAGCACTTACAGTCAGTGTGAGCGGGGGAGGGCTACACTGCCTGCTGATTGGCTGTGGATGGACGGGAGGTGGAGCAAGTCCTCCCTTGTACTCCCCTAAGCAGCGCTATTGGCTGTGGGTTCCCTACTACAAGAAATGATCAGTCCAGATCATGTGCCCAGAGAACACACAGTAAGTGTCCATGCTCCCACCCACCTGCATTATCCTCCTGCACACCACAGACCTGCCTGCCACATGATAGCCACGTGTACCTCTGGCCCTCCGCTGCTAGAATTCATTTCCTCAGCCAGCCCCGCCTCCTGTTCACAGCTCCTAGCTGACAGTGGCCCCAGGGCAGCCAGCCTACCGGGAAATTGCCCATGCATCCCTGCCCAGTAAGGTGGATTTTACGGCTGACTGCCTTGCCCAACTATGCCAGGACATTCCCTTCTACGTGATAGTAGAGAGATGGAACGGCCTTACGTGAAAAGTAATAGCGACTAGGAACCTGCCATTGTGGTACAGCACATTGTGCGAATTCACGGAAGGGGGCAGAATCCACCAGGCTGAAAGGCAGAAGTTGGAGATCCAACAGCTTTGACAAGCTTGCATTCAGACGCTGGGCATGTGGGTGGCAGGGACTGTATTTTTGTTTCTGCTGCAGCAGATGGGGCAGAGAAATTTGCTGGCTACAGTCTACAGCTGGTGGTGTGCTGCTGGCAGATGTGCTGCTAGGACCTGGGACACCCTGTGCTATACCATCATCCCTGTCAGTGAAGGCTGCCGAGAGGTAATGACTCAGTATCGCAGGGGCGGACTGAAGTGGGTAAGGAGGAGGAGGAGGTGGAGGGACAGATTTGTGCCCCTTTAGTGTGGCTTTTAGGTGCTCTTGCAAACGGGCTGAGTGGTTGGACGTTAAATGCCTTGTTAAACATGTGGTACCCAAATGGATGGTGTTCTTGCCACGTTTGATGTGCCTGAGACACAGTTTGCAGATAGCAACAGTGCGATCTGCTGAAGATGTGCTGAAAAAGGCCCAGACAGCTGAGCTTTGGAGAGTTGGCTGGGTTATAACAGCTGCAGAATGTGATGAAATAGGGTGGCTACTCTCTACTCTTTCTTGATGTCGGCCTCCTTGGAGTTGTGCTGCCTCACCTTCAGTTTCCTCCTCTGCTCTATCTGGCACCCAAATCGCATCAGTGGTCTCATCATCATCATCTCCATGTCCTCTATCTTCATCATTACCACTGGAGACAACTTGGCAATACGCTGCGGCTTAGGGAACATGTATGCCAATTTGTCTACCAGTGTTCCTTCCTCTCTCTAGGCTCATGTTCCTGTCATCCTCAACCTCAGAACCAACATCTGAATCCAGTAATGGCTGGGCATCATCAAGGAGCAAGTGGCTGACGCTGTGGTCAAATAACTCAACTGACTCCTCAATAGCTGCTGTCGTGGCTTTGGCAGGAATAGATGTTTACAAGGAGGCAGGTTTATCCACTTTGGCAACTGCAGGGGACTGCACAATTGTCTTTACTTGTGTGACAGAGCATGAGGAGAATGAGGAAGGTTTAGTAAGCCAGTCCACCACCTCCTCTGCATGCTGTGGCTGGATAGCACAGGCAAACTCACTAAACAGAGGAAATAATGTCCTGCCTGAGGACTGACCACCACTTCCACCTTTGCCTGTGGTCACATTTGTTGCTGGCCCCCTTACTGTGCCAAGGGAACGTCTGCCTCTACTTGTTGTCCTCCCAGACATTATTGGGAGGGATGGGGCAGTGCTTATAAGCAACTGTAAAGAAGAAGTTGAAATCTGTACGTAGATGCACTTTAATCAATGTAACCTACTGCGATATAATGCGCCAAACGTACAGTGACACACAGAACTTTATTGCGTTAAACTGGCAGTAGCGCTAACAAAATTATATGGCATTAAACTGGCAATAACGCACACAGAACTATGTGGCATTAAACTGGCAGTAACACACACAGAACTATATGACGTTAAACTGGCAGTAACGCACTCAAAACGATATGGCGTTAAACTAGCAGTAACGCACACAAAACGATATGGTGTTAAACTGGCACTAACGTACACAAAACTTTATGGTGTTAAACTGGTAGTAACGCACACAAAACAATATGGCATTAAACTGGCAGTAATGCACACAAAACGATATGGCGTTAAACTGGCAGTAATGCACACAGAAGTAAATGGCGTTAAACTGGCAGTTATGCACAAAACTATATGGCGTTAAACTGGCAGTAACGCACACAGAAGTAAATGGCATTAAACTGGCAGTAATGCACAAAACTATATGGAGTTAAACTGGCAGTAACGCACACAGAAGTAAATGGTGTTAAACTGGCAGTAATGCACAAAACTATATGGCGTTAAACTGTCAGTAATGCACACAAAACAATATGGCGTTAAACTGGCAGTAATGCACAAAACGATATGGCGTTAAACTGGTAGTAACGCACACAGAAGTAAATGGCGTTAAACTGGCAGTAACGCACACAGGACTATATGGCGTTAAACTGGCAGTAACACACGCAAAACTATATGGCATTAAACTGGCAGTAATGCACACAAGACGATATGCCGTTAAACTGGCAGCAACGCACACAGAAATAAATGGCATTAAACTGGCAGTAATGCACACAGAACTTTATGGCGTTAAACTGGCAGTAACGCACACAGAAGTAAATGGCATTAAACTGGCAGTAACGCACACAGAAGTAAATGGTGTTAAACGGGCAGTGACGCACAAAACTATATGGCGTTAAACTGGCAGTAACGCACAAAAAATGATATGGCGTTAAACTGGCAGTAACGCACACAGAAGTAAATGGCATTAAACTGGCAGTAACGCACACAGAACTATATGGTGTTAAACTGGCAGTAACGCACGCAATACTATATGGCATTAAACTGCCAGTAACGCACACAGAACTATATGGCATTAAACTGGCAGTAACACACACAAAACTATATGGCGTTAATCTGGCAGTAACACACACAAAACTATATGGCATTAAAATGGCAGTAACGCACACAAGACGATATGGCGTTAAACTGGAGGCAACGCACACAGAAGTAAATGGCGTTAAACTGGCAGTAATGCACACAGAACTATATGGCGTTAAACTGGCAGTAACGCACACAAAAGTAAATGGCATTAAACTGGCAGTAACACACACAAATTATATGGCGCTATACTGACAGTAACTCATACAAAACAATATGGCGTTAAACTGGCAGTAACGCACATAGAAGTAAATGGCGTTAAACTGGCAGTAATGCACACAGAACTATATGGTGTTAAACTGACAGTAACGCACCCAAAACTATATGGCGTTAAACTGGCAGTAACACACACAGAAGTAAATGGCGTTAAACTGGCAGTAACGCACAAAACTATATGGCATTAAACTGGCAGTAACGCACACAGAAGTAAATGGCGTTAAACTGGCAGTAACACAATCAAATAGACGGTGTTTAACTGTCACTACACTGATGATAACTGAACTGTCCCTACTCTAGCTATACACTAATGTAAAGGTTACTGACACAGTCTCACTACACTACACTGAAACTATATGAGCTGTCCCTACTCTACACCAGGGGCGGATCCGGGGGGGCAACAGGGCAATTGCCCCCCCCCGAGAATGCGGGTAAGTGGGCGGGCTGCTCCGTGGGTGAGAGATTGGGCGGCTCCGCGGGTGGGCCGCGCTGTCGGCCGGCTCAGTTGGTGAGCGGGCGGGAGGCTCGGCGGGTGGGTCAGAGAGGGGGCGGGAGGTTCGGTGGGTGATCGGACAACTGGCCAATCAGGGAGCGGCGGGCGGGGGAGCAGAGAGATGTCATCATCTCTTACTGCCCAGCACCGCCCTGCATCCCTGCAGTGCAGTTCTGCCCTCACTGTGCAGGCAGCCGCGGGAAGCAGAGAGATGACATCATCTCTCTGCTGCCTGACTGGTAATCTGCTGCCTGACTCTGGAACACAGCAAGAGACCACCTTAGCAGGAAAGTTACACAGCAAGAGACAATCCGCAATGTTTGGCAGGCGATGTGGCAAGTGACAATCCGTAACGTGTGGCAAGTGACAATCCGTAATGTGTGGCAGGTGACGTGGCAAGTGACAATCTGCAACATGTGGCAGGTGACGTGACAAGTGACAATCCGCAACGTGTAATGCCCCGTACACATGGTCGGATTTTCCGATGGAAAATGTGTGATAGGACCTTGTTGTCGGAAATTCCGACCGTGTGTAGGCTCCATCACACATTTTCCATCGGATTTTCCGACACACAAAGTTTGAGAGCAGGCTATAAAATTTTCTGACAACAAAATCTATTGTCGGAATTTCCGATCGTGTGTACACAAATCCAACGCACAAAGTGCCACGCATGCTCAGAATAAATAAAGAGATGAAAGCTATTGGCTACTGCCCCGTTTATAGTCCTGACATACGTGTTTTACGTCGATCGGATTTTCGGACAACTTTGTGTGACCGTGTGTATGCAAGACAAGTTTGAGCCAACATCCGTCGGAAAAAATCCTAGGATTTTGTTGTCGGAATGTCCGATCAATGTCCGACCGTGTGCACGGGGCATAACAGGTGACGTGGCAAGTGGCAATCCGCAGTGTGTGGCAGGTGACATGCAAGTGACAATCTGCATCTGGTGATAGGCGACGTGGCAAGTGACAATCCGCATCTGGTGACAGGCAACGATGGCTAGTGACACGCTCAGGGCTCCCACTGATTCTGCATTGTGGTGAGTTGAACTATTTCATTCTATATAACAATGTAATAATAGAAATAATGCGCTTCAATCATCCTGACACCATATCAGCCATGGTGCCGTGATGATTGAAGCGCCGACACCAGCCATTTCCCTGAAAAAATTGCCCCCAAAAAAACGTATTTTCTGGCAGTGCCCCTCCCGAGACTAGACTCTGGATCCGCCCCTGCTCTACACTAATATATTATGAATGACACAGTCTCACTACACTACACTGATACTATCTGAGCTGTCCCTACTCTAGCTGCACACTATGCAAAGCTGAATGATGGTCCCCCTCACTACACTCACACTATTCCTAGACTGACACTAAACTAATATTCTACACTGACAATTTATGCAAAATAGCACAGTATAGCACACTAACTAACTGATAGCACTGAACAGAGCCCTGTTCTATCTCTCTCCATGCCAAAATCACATTGAAAATGGCTGCCATTGAAAGAATACTTTTATACCGTGGGGCAAGAATAAGCCATGATTGGATAAAGTCATAATGACAGTGTCCAATCATGACTCTGACAGTGCTCTGTGCCCTGATTGGCTGACGCTTTCATGCTTCAGCCAATCGGGGCTTGCAATGCACTGTTCAGTGCCGCAATGCATTGTGGTCAGTTTGGGGGAACTTATGCTCGGGTCGAACTGTTCACCAATCCCTACTAGCAACATCTCCCAAAGCAAGAGCATTATTCAACTTTGGTCAGAGCGGAACAGTTTGTTTTTTTCTACAGCTGTTCCTTATCTTCACAGGCAGTTTTTTGGTAAAGGTGAACCCTCCCTTTAAACTTTTATCATTTACCAATTGCCACCCGCTAACAGTAAATTTACTGCTAGTGGGAGGCTTCTGCAGGCAACACAATGTACTGGTACGTTGCGGTTTAAATGCACACTGGCTCGCCCCCTGTGAGCACCCGGGATATTATGTGATCGCTATGATTGGTCATAGCGATCACATGACTACAATATAAACAAAACATCAATGGCTTCCATTCATGGCTGTTTTGCTTACTATTGTGATGCTGTGATTGGCCCACAGCTATCACATGGTACCTGGGCCAATCACAGCACCCTGTACGATGTGATTAACTCTAGCCAATAACAGACCACAATAGTAATCAAGCTGTCATGAACGAAAGCCATTAATGACAGCTAAAACTATTGCTTATACCAGTGATCATCAATATTATAAGTAATATTGGTGTAAAAAAAAAATCCCTAATCACCCCCCCGAGTAGTACAGTGTCACCATGGTCACACTGAACACTGAACTGTTTTAATGACAGTATGTTAACAAACATTAAAAAAAAAAAGATTTCATTTTTTTTTCATACTGTCACTAGTCAAGCACCATCACACAAGTTATATGATAACGCTGTACTGTACTGCACTAGTGACGGTATGTAAGACAAGATAAAAATGTGAAAAAAAACACAAATTTTACTTAATTTCTTAATTTTTCAACTAATGTGATTTGTCATGTGATTTGACACTTCAAAATCACATGACAATTTGCACCCTATTTTCGGCAATGGAATCTTTCAAATCATTGTGATTCAAGTCACAGCGACTTTGACAACGTTTACCGCCCCACTTTTCTGTGATTTCATTGAGACTTGCATTGACTTCTGTTAAATGAGGTTGCAAGCCACAATGAAATTATCAATCCAAATCACACTGAATCTGCGTCTTAGAAATCTCGCTGAAATAGCGCGATTTTAAAGCCACACTAGATGTGAACCAGGGCTAATTGGGGCCAAAAATGACAGCTTCAGAAAACTGGCCATGCCTCTAATTAAACACGTCAGACCATCTACTATCCAAAATGGGGTCTTTTGGGGGATATCTGTACTGTCCTGCCATTTTTGGACCTCGAGAAATTAGATAGCCCGTCAGTACATCAGGATTGATTAATTTTCAGATATATACCATAGTTTGTAGACTCTAACTGTCCTACAGACTTAATAATATACACTGATTTGGGTTATTTTCACCAAAGAAATGTAGCAGAATACATTTGGCCTAAATTTATGAAGAAAGATTATTTATTTGCAAAATTCTAAAACAGAAAAGAAGAAAAACATTTTTTTTTGTATTTTCTTAAAATATTCTGTCTTTTTTGATTATCTAGCAAGATATAAAAAAAAACAATGGTGATTAAATACCATCAAAAGAAAGCTCTATTTGTGTGAAAAAAATTATAAAAATGTCATTTGGGCACAGTGATGCATGACTGCACAACTGCCAGTTGAAGTAGCGCAGTGCTGAATAGCAAAAATACCATGGTCATGAAGAGGGTAAAACCTTTCCAGTGGTCAAGTTTTATGGTATGATGGGTATTAATGAGGTGTACAATCTCTTTTCCAGGCACCACATCCCAGCAGAGCATGCTCAGAAGTAGTTTACATGTTGTGCCCCAATATGGCCACACGGTGTCCCTGGTGAGCTCAGGATCAGGCTGCGTCCTCCCCCTTTCATTGTCATACTGTTGTAGTGGGGGGAGGAGAGGATCTCAGTCGTACACACTGGTCACCTTGTGATATGCACTGTACCGCTGTCACACCCGCACACATTGTGTCCCTACAGCACACTCTTTCCAGGGATGTCTTCTATTGACACGCCGCTTGGCTTTTCCTTCTTCTAGTGCCCTGTGGTGATGGAAGATCTGTCAGCAGATATTTGTGTAGTGCCTCCTCCTCCTCCTCCTCCTCCTGGCTGCAGATCATCGCTGTGTGGGAGGGCAGGGATGGTCCTGATCTCTTCTATTTCTTCATAGACATCCACATGCGGACCGTTATCCCTGTACAGGTTGTCACCGGCCCGAGCGGGTGTGCTGACCATTGTCTTCCCGGAGATCTTCGTCCTACAGCTCATGTGTATGTGTTCTACCAACGACTATCATCGTCATCGTCATCTACCTGATTATTATTATGGTGAAATTGCCGGCACTCACCCCTTACTGGCCGCTCATCACATTCCTCGTACCTCTGGGGATCACCAACATCGCCATCGACTTCGGGGAGCAGGTGAGAGGACACCTACCTACCTACCTACCATACATCTATAGATACTATCCATGGCTACCTACACCCTTCTCTATCCATTCATCTATCTATCTATCTATCTATCTATCTATCTATCTATCTATCTATCTATCTATCTATCTATCTATCTATCTATCTATATACATCTATCTATCTATACATCTATCTATCTATACATCTATCTATCTATACATTCACCTGTCTATCTATATATTCATCTATCTATTTATCTAACTATTTATTTCTATACAATTATCTATCTATCTATCTAGTTCTATAAAATATCTATCTATCTATCTATCTATCTATCTATCTATCTATCTATCTATCTATCTATCTATCTATCTATCTATCTATCTATCTAATTATCACATGCGTGTGGTGTGTATTTCTAAACATTTGTATTACATGATATAATATGTGATGTATATGATATATACTGTATATATAAACTCAGGTAGGGTGTATATGTGTGAATGTGTCCATATACAGTGATTGCTCCGGCTGACACTCAGTGTAAACAGCATGCCCCAGTGACATTTATTCTGTTATTGATCCCTTGGATTAGAAACCATTAATACTGGGTGAAGTGTTTTGTTTTTAAAAGACAGATTCCACAATGTTCTCCAATGAAGCACACGTGTAATCGTTTTCAGCATGTCACCATTGTGACGTTGGTGCTGAAGCTGGCCTGGTCCATATGGACTCATTAATGTATGGAAATCTTTTCCTATGTCATTGGTTTGGCTGGGGTTTATTATTCATGAGCGGTAAACAGAGCAGAGCCTGATCCCGGGGTGCTTAGCATCAGAGATGGAGGTCAGCCTGGGATGAAAGTGCCTCCCAGCGTGTGTACGGTACATTCTCTGTGCTGTTAGATGGTGGCTGTGGAGAGACCATATTCAGATATAGAGAATATGTATATATATATATATATATATATATTCTCTATATATATTAAATAAATATATATATATATATATATATATATATATATATATATATATATTTTTTTTTTTTTTATTTGACTCCTTTTAAGTTATCAATAAAAATGCTGCATCTGTTCTATTTCTACAGCACATTATTGCTTTTTATGACAAGCTCCATATGGCCCCTTTCACACAGGCACCGTCTGATCAGTTTATCAGAGAATCCATAAACAGATCCCTGGCTGAATTGGAGCAGAACGGGGTGGATGTCACTTGTGTAACATCCATGTCTGTTCAGCTTTTGGCCTAATATAAAAACCGGAGCTTTCGGGACTCATATTATATCTATGGCCTCAGGATGTACACAAACTTACATCCATTAACATCAGACTACCTTTGGTCTGTCACATTTAGGTTTGGAAAAATGGAAAAGGACACAGGCCTTTTCTTTATTTTTTGAACCTGGATGCTCTTGGAGGTAGGCAGTGGAACGCGGTCACATGTCAGTTTACATTTGCCCGCCCATAGACTTACATGGCGCTTCCAATCAGATCTACCTGAAAAACTGACAGGCGGACTTGAACACACTACCCTTGTGAAAGGAGCCCGTTGTTGGATTTTGTCTTGTTTACAAACAGGTGAAAAGATGTTTTACATTTTTTCCTGATATCAAGTCTAACTAATAAATATTTACCGTTGAACATAGGGGGCCTACTTATCGGTGTTTTCACCCAAGAGTTGCACAATTTTTCTATAGAATTTAATGTATTTATATTGCACCAACAATTTACATACATGTCACTCTCTGCCCTTAAAGCAGAGATCCTTCTGGAAAAAAAAAAAAAAAGAAATAAAAGTCAGCAGCTATAAATACAGTAGCTGCTGACTTTTAATATAAGGACACTTACCTGTCCAGGGATCCCACAATGTTGGCACCCCAAGCTGATTCGTTTAGGCTCCGGCATTGCAAGCAAGGGAGACTGGCAGTGAAGCCTTCAGGCTTCACAGCCGGTTTCCTACTGCGCATGCACGAGTTGGGCTGCACTTTTCTGAATTATGTCTTCTGGGACACACACAGGTCCAAGAAGGCAGCGGGGGAAGGAGAAGGGGCCGGATATGTCGTAGATGGCCGTACAGCAATCTTACCCGGAAGTGGGAGCGGGTACCTGCCAAAACCAGGTACCCACTCCCCCCAAAAAGTGCCAGTGGAGGGTGTGAACAAGTGGAGCTTTCCCTTTTGGGTGGAGCTCCGCTTTAAGCAGCTTACAATCTAGGGTCTCTGTCTCATGCATACAGGTACATAAACATACTAGGGCCAATTTACCTACCAGCATGTTTTTGGAGTGTGGAGGAAACCCGTACAAGCCCAGAGAGAACATGCAAACTCAGTGCATATCTTCCTGGCCAGGATTTGAAACATCTACCCAAGTGCTGAAAGGCAGAAGTGCTAAAAACTAAACCAATTCTTTAATTAGATGAATGTATGAATCTTCAGTTAAAGTTCTGTAAATATTGGGTGGAAACATTGATAACTAGACCCCTTGATTAAGTGTATTCACTTTTCTTGTACAAAAGAGCAGTGCAGTCTACTGTAGATTAATATTTTTTATTTTTTTTATGCATAAAATAAAGAACAAAAGGTTTATACATCTTAAGCAACTTTTCTGTCCCAGTTACCTTGTTTGGATTTCGGTCATTTAGGGCTCATTCATAGCAACAACCGCTCTAAATACATGGCTACTGGTGGGAGGAACAATACTGATTTTTTTTTACAAACTATATTGATATGTCACAAAGTGACATTTCATTATGTTCTTTTAGCTGCAGTGTGTTGCAATGTGGGGGAAATCTTCACTCCTTTTTTTCACACCTCTATAACTGCAACATGGCGGTGTGTGTGTTGGCATGATAGACAACAAGGTTTTTCTTGCCTTGACTTGCATTGGGACTGCTCTAGGCAAGTTTGCCCAACACAGTCTCAATGCACGTGCTGTGAACAAAGTGGTTGTAAAGGCAGAAGGTTTTTTATCTGAATGCATTCTATGCAATCAAAACCTTTAAAAAAAAAATAAAAAACCTTCTGTGTGCAACAGCCCCCTAATACTTACCTGAACCCCATCTCCATCCAGCGATGTTGCATGAGAGACTCCGCTGTCTGGGACTTTCCCTCCTCATTGGCTGAGACAGCAGTGGGCGCCATTGGCACTCGCTGCTGTCAGTGAGCCAATGAAGAGAGAGAGGGGGCGGGTTGAGCTGTGGCTCTGTGTCTGAATAGACATGGGTGCTTCAATAGCAAAAAGATCGCGATCTCGATTCACCCCCCACCCCCACCCCCGCGATCTCCAGGCTGGATTAGCTCGATTTTCCGGATCTCCCATTCGGAACCACGGAGCCAGCGTGGAACGCAAATGGCGCCGATATCGGAACTGACGTCAGCAACCGGAACTGACGTCAGTCAGCAGAGAGCATAGTGCTCAGCCTGGACTGCTCAAGCGCAATCAACACGCCACTCGCTCCCGATGCTCGGAGCTGGTTATTCATTTAATACAGCAAGGGGCGGATGCTTTTCTCAAAGGGGCGGATGTATGGTTATACATTGAACACAATCAACACGATGCTCGGGGCTGGTTATTATAATAGGTGGATGCTTTTCTCAAAGGGGCGGATTACATACAAAACACAGCGTGAATTTCCCATGGTTTGCTTTTTCCTGCGGCCGGCAGTCAAAGCATTCCCATCCTGAATGTGATTCTTCCACGTTCAGGAGAGGGAAATTGAGGGAGGTTGAAGCCCCCTTAACCGCTGCTAAACTCTAGTAGAAGCCTATGTGTACATGAACACATAGACCTACACGGAGTTGAATTTAGGAGCTTTGACAAAAAACGCCAAAAGCTCCTAAACTCAAGTTTACGAGCTGCTAGTGTACATGAGCTTCATTCATGTTTTGCGTATACCCGCGACCGGCAGTCAAAGTAGGTAGTGTGTACATGAAGCCTTATGGTCCTCCAGTCATAGGGTTACCAGCTAATATGTATGTTTGTATTAATTGGGCAGAATGCACATGCATTTTTTGTTTTTAAGACCCAGTTCACACAGGAGCGACTTGTCAGGTGACTTAGCTGCCTGACAAATCGCGCTCTATTCTGTACAATGGAACTGTTCTAATAGGAGCGACTCAAGTCGCTCCGACTTAGAAAAAGGTTCCTGTACTAGTTTGGGGCGACTTCTGAGGGACTTGCATTGACTTCTATACAGATGTCGTTTTGCAAGCCGCGCTGAAGTCATCCTGTACGGGGTGGCTTCAGAGTCGGGCGAACCGGGTCTTAATGTTTGTAAAAAAAAGGAAAAAAATTACTAGTGTGCACATGTGCTATGAATCTGCCATGTATATATCTTGCGTCTACTATGGATTCAGAACAACTACTATGGAAAAATAAAGGCGAAGCACGAACTGACCTTAAAGGGGTTGCAAACCCTTGTGTTTTTTCAGCTTAATACATCCTATGCATTCAGATGAAAAAACTTCTGACAATGACCAGCCCCCCTAGCCACCCCCCCCCCCCCAATTTTACTCACCTGAGCCCGTTTGTTTCCCCGCCGGAGACGTGCTCTTCCTCTCTGCCCGTTTTCTCGGCTCTTGATTGGCTAGATTGATAGCAGCGCAGCCATTGGCTCCCGCTGCTGTCAATCAAATCCAATGATGCGGGCGCCGGGGGTTGGGGCTGAGTCTGGCATTCTGTGTCTATGGATGCAAATGCTGGACTCGGGAGCGTACCCAAAAGGTAACCCCCCTGACAGAGCGCTTTTCCTAGGGGGTTTACCGATGCGGGGAGGAACTGATAGCACCGCCGGGGGGACCCCAGAACAGGTGGATCGGGGCCACTCTGTGCAAAATCGGACTCCACAGTGGAGGTGAGAATGACATGTTTGCTATTTAAAAAAAAAAATATGAGGGTTTACAATCACTTTAACTGCTTCAGCCCCGGAAGATTTTACCCACTTTCTGACCAGAGCACTGTTCATACTCTGTATGAACAGGCGATCTGTCTCTTCTCCCCTCAGAGAACTGGAAACTGTGTTAACACACACAGATCCTGGCTCTCGGTGTGTCAGCAACGATCGCAGGAGCCCACCGGGCACTCACATCGGCTCTTGGGGAGAGCAGCAGGCATGCGCGCCCCTAGTGGCCACAGAGCGAAGCGACGTAACATAACGTCCTTTCGCCCAGCCGTGCCATTCTGCCTCAGTAAAACTGCGTCGGCTGGTCCGCAAGTGGTTAAAGCAGAACTTTACCCATAACAACTTGATAAAAAATTATTTACCAAGGAACATACATTCCATATTAATAATTATGCTACTGAAATAAGTGTGTGATGTAAATTGCCTCCAGCATTGCTTCTGTTTCCTTCTTGCTGGAGGTTGCGATTTCTTGAAGTTTAAAGTCCCTGCAGTATGTCATAAAGCGTAACTAAAACCATTGATTAAACGGTTTCAAAAAACAGTTGCTTCCTGGACTGCTAACTGTCACATTTGCTTGTGCCCTCAACCAAACTGTCAAACCATCAAATGCCTGGTGGCATAAATAATCACATGTGCAGTACCATGGCAGTTGCAGATCAAACACAGAAGCAGCTTCTTTGGCTAAAAAACATAGGAGGCTTTAAGGCTGTCAGCAGATCGGCCTCTACAAACTTGGCAGACACTAAAAATAGAGAGCAACTGAGCATGTGCAGATCAGGGTGAGACAGTGTATTACTGGATTTCAAACAGTATAGGCACTTATTTTTAGTGTTTTACAAAGCTATACCTGCAAAAGGGGCCAGCCTGAAGTGATGTAGAAGGACTTCATTTTCTGACTAAAGTTCCACTTTAAATGATCTTATGCTTGAGTACATTAGCTCGGATAGGTCTAGTTCACTGATGGCGAACCCTGGCACCCCAGATGTTTTGGAACTACATTTCCCATGATGCTCAACTACACTGCAGAGTGCTTGAGCATCATGGGAAACGTAGTTCCAAAACATCTGGGGTGCCAAAGTTCGCCATCACTGGTCTAGTTTATACTTGCGTTTGGGGGTGATTGTAAAAACAAGTGGTTGAGCCATTGTTTTACTGCCATTGATTCTTGTAGTGCTGCATTCAGATGCATACAACACTATTTGCTGTACGCATCTACGCAGCGTTTTCTACACCTGCATGAATGAGCCCTAAACAAGCCCTAAGAGAATCAACAAGGCTATTTTAATCAACTGAAAACACTGAATTACAATGAATGAAATGATCAAATTATTTAGCAAATTACTGGCAACGTGCAACATGAGAAAAAGCCAAATCGTTCTAAAAAATGCCTTTGAATTTCCACAACTAGAAGCCACATTTTTATGACCTAACTCCATCCTGCAAGGGTTCATAAGCATGTGCCTTGGCTGTGAGGCCTTGTACCCTTATCACATTAACTCCCCAGTGTCCCAAGCCTTTGACAGAGACTGAGCAGTATAATCTCCCATGCACAGTCATTAACAATGCACTCTTTGCCCTGACTGATTATGCAATTCAGTATTATGTAAACCTTACTCTGACTATAACAGATATGTAACCTTTCACTTCATTGACTTATAAAAATAGTATTTTTGGTTTCAGATTTGCTGTAATCGTGAGAACCTGTAGTATGACAGCACTTATTAGCTGTCAGATCTTTATGTACTTGTGAAAAAAAGAAGACAATATGTTAATTTTCCTGGTTAATCAACATGCCATCTTTATCTTTACACTGTCTTTGCCAGCCAAGGCCGAAGTGTGAATATGTCTTTGTATTGTCACACAGTATTGGACTATTGCTGAAGCTGTGAGAGCAAAGTGATTAATGGCACAGTCTGTTTTCTAAATGTTTTAACCTTTAATGTATATAGATGTTCATGATGTTTTACTGGTATGAAAACCCTTAATTACTAATTACTGCTGATGTATACGGTTGCCGTGGGAATAAAGCATTCATACATTTTACTCACATTAATTAATCTCCATATTATAATCTGTTTACCACTTTTATAATTATTGCCATTTTTTTATATTATAATGGATGCATTAGTTGTACACCACACAAGTCATGGTGTTATTTAAGTATAACCGCTTAGCGACCGCTCCTCATACATCGACTGCAACAGGGTGGCCGCTGTGCGCTGGATTACGTATCTGGCATGTAATAAGTGCCTCTGAGTAAGGTGCGTGCACACCGCCCCGGCTGTGCTGTGATTTGTTACAGCACAAGCCAATGATTCATCACTTGGACCCGCTGATCGGCTCTGTCATTCATGGAAGAGAATATTTACAACACAGAGCTCTGTACACTGACAGGCGGTCTTGCTGTTTTTTTATTTCCAAAGCAGGGAAAAAAAAACAAGATCACTTAGTAAAAGTAAAAGCAGCACATATTACACACATTACAAATTGTTAGGCACCCAGTTAACCCCTTGATTGCCCATAGATGTTGACCCCTTCCCAGCCAGTGTCATTAGTACAGTGACAGTGTATAGCAGTGAAGGCGAACCTTGGCACCCCAGATGTTTTGGAACTACAACTGTCAAGTTGATCGATTGATCAACTTGACACAACCAGCCTGTCAGATTCTCTTGTGATTATCACTAGCAGCTGCTAGCAATAATCACTGTTCTCCTGGTGGGGACGCCCAACTCCCCCCCCCCGCACCCCCACCTGGAGAAGACAATTGCTCGCCAGGCAGGGCAGGAGGGATTCGCCTGTCAACACTGTCTGTGTTGATGGGGAAATCGTGCGAATTTGCACCGTGTATGGCCAGCCTTACTCTCCATAATACTGGGCTTCATCAATTCCATCAAAAGAGATGTTTTCTGCCACTTTTTATCAATTATGCCCCGATATTGGAAATTCATTCAAATTCTGACCCTAGCAGAGTGGGCATCTCAGGATCTGAAAGAAGAACATGACAGTGTTCAGATACTCAAAGGAGTTCCAAAATTTGAGCTCCACTTGAGCGAACTCATTCGAGATTTGGTCATGGTGGGGAGGAAACGTGATCTATTTAACTCTGTTCTCTCCTTACCCCGCTTACTCAGCTTTACCCACCCCCTTTTCTTACACCCTTTTTCACCCCATAGCCCACATTTCTTTAGCCCTATGATTTTCTGACTTTTCTCCAATCTCAGTTACTGCTAACTTCTTCCTCTGAGGGCCACACTTTGGCAGGCATGTAATCTTCCAGCAACAGGCTTGATCAAATAAACCACTAGACAGGAAAACTAATCTTGTCTAGAAGGTACTACTGGGCAAGGCCACAATGGTGTGTTCTATCAGCAGTATTATGTCATTGACATGTCTTTCTCATAGCACTATTATTTGTGGATGTGATGTTCTAATGGTGTATCCATAATGGTGTATGGTGTATTAATAACACAGTACCATGCTGTGACCAATACTGTCCAACAATTGGCGGCGTTTAACGAGATTAAAACTGGGGTCTCCAAACTTAATGCATTTCACAGGTCAGTGCCTGCTTCTTCCATGAACTGCAAGTGCGCTGATCAACATGTTTGTGTATACTTTTTTTTTAAACTTCTTTTCAAATAGTACTTGGATCTGTTCAGTGGAGAGACCAGATAGGGATAATCTTTCTCCCCCCCCCCCCCCCCACGCGATGCTGATCACTTATAATAATCTATTACTGGCTGCAACTAGCCAACAATAGATCACTATAGCAGTGATCTATTTCTGCAAAAAGATGCTAGATAGAGCTAGAACAGCTCTATCTTGGCCTCCATACTCAGAGGAAACAATATGGTATCACTTGGTATCAATTCAAATGTAAACATAGTGAGGTTGATTTACTAAAACTGGAGAGTGCAAAATCTTGTGCAGCTCTACATAAAAACCAATCAGTTTCCAGGTTTTATTGTCAAAGCTTAATTGAACAAGCTGAAGTTATAAGCTGATTGGCTACCATGCACAGCTACACCAAATTTTACACTCTCCAGTTTTAGTAAATCAGCCGCAGTATGGCAGCATTGTGTTTATGGCGATCTGCTACAGGCGCCCCTGTGGAATGCTGTGTAGCAAGATTGGATGTCCAAAAGCTGATCAGCTCAGCTCCTGGGCTTTTTTCTGGGTCCCGGGTAAAGCCAATAGAAACCTCAGAGACTGGTCGCAATTTAAAAATTACCCTGGGACAGTTTTAGTACAAATACCCACTATCTCAAGTGTTTCAAACACCTAGCAATTTTGCATGTGGAGGTGAGGAGCCAGCAGATAGGCAGTAGTTCTTTTCTTTAAGGGTGTGATTAAAGGTGTGATTTACAGGTTTTGTAACTGTTGTATACTATCACGCAATGTTATTTGTATTTTTCTTTCTTTTAAATTCTTAATAAAAAATATTGGAAACTAAACGTGTAATTTACAAAAGTGAACTAAATCACAAATACCTTGACAAGTAGAAGAGTTCACATATACGTATCTTAACTTTTTATTTAGTAGTTTGGCTTTTGGTGTTAAAGGGTATCTAAAGTTATTATTATTATTATTTTTAGATAGATAGAGCAGTGAGGAAATAGAACCCCTTCCAGTTTTTTTATTGCTGTCTTTGTTCCCATTAGGGATATTCCCTCTTTCTAAAAGGGAGCATCCAAAATTTTGGGTTATCACCACAAGAGGAGCAGAGTACATTGATTCAGTGGCATCTGTCTAAAAGGGGATGCCTTTAATTTTGGAGAGATTTCCTCTAACATCCCATTGTCTCTGCAAATCAACCAAACTCCTCCAAATAGGGTACAGATGACAAAAAATGGCTTTTCTATCACATCAAAAACAAAAAAAGAGGTTTTAAGCTTAAAATACATTTTAAATGCAGCATATACGGTATTATGTGCTAATGCAGAAATATAAATACAGTAATTACCATTTAATTTTATTACTTTCTTTCTGAATGGCAAAGAGCAATGTTCACCCTCCATTAACCCACAGCAATAGGCATGAATTTTTCATTGATCTGATATCAGTAGTCCCATACCTGAAGGGTTGTGATGTATTAGTGCACTTGGTACATTGTCACTCTGTTCTGCTTCATTGAATAAACTAATGTAAATAAACAGAGATTATATATATCTTCTAGTAGGTCTGCTACTTGGAAGTAAAAGGTATTTCCCAACAAATTCTGTGTGCCCGTTGATAAGACTGATACATAGTACAATAGAGTAAGGTCATGTAGGTCACATAATTCATGATTCAGGAACTCCTACTGCAAAAGACAGGTAAATATTTTGTGTCTGATGTGTGCTGCCAACAGTTTATGTATCCAGAAATGACACACAATAATGACAGCTCAAACAGTGCAAATACCAAACAACATGCGGTACCCGCTGCAACCAATGATAAGAAATGTTGTCTGGCTTTAACACTAATGCCGCATACACACGATCGGACATTCCGACAACAAAATCCATGGATTTTTTCCGACGGATGTTGGCTCAAACTTGTCTTGCATACACACGATCACACAAATGTCGGTAATTCTGAACGTCAAGAACACGGTGACGTACAACACGTACGACGAGCCGAGAAAAATGAAGAATAGCCAGTGCGGCTCTTCTGCTTGACTCCGAGCATGCGTGGAACTTTGTGCGTCAGAATTGTGTACACAAGACCGAAATTTCGACAACTGATTTTGTTGTCGGAAAATTTAAGATCCAGATCTCAAATTTTGTGTGACAGAAATTCCGATGGAAAATGTCCGATGGAGCCTACACACGGTCGGAATTTCCAACAACAAGCTCCCATCGAATATTTTCTATCGGAAAATCCGACCGTGTGTATGGGGCATATGGGGCATAAGGGTTTGTATGGACTCCTACAATGTTTACTGCACTCCCTGGAATGTTTATTGACTAAGACCAGAACTACATTTAAAATGGTAATAAATTCCCCATGGGTTACTTGTACCTACAGGCTTACCTGTAAGTACAGTAAAAATCTCCTAAACGTGCACTGTTTATGAGATATTTATTATAGTAGAAGCTGGAGACATCACCGGCACTGTGTGTTCAGTGGATGGCGTGCCATCTTTTGAGAGAGCCGTGCCATGGCTGTGACTCCTTCAGGGCTCGGCCAGTCAAACAGCCGAAGCTTGCAAACCCGGAAGGAAGACTGGTTAAAGATGGAAGCCGTGACAATGCACCGCTTTGTTTTCAGGTAAGTCTTTCATAATGTGCTAGTATGCAATGCATACTAGCACATTATGCTATTATCCTACAGGGGACCATTTTGATGGAAATTTTTTATTGTGGTTTACTACTGCTTTACAGAAAAATCACAGAAAAATTACAGTTAAAATGATTCTGCTTTGTATATATAGCATACAGAAAAATTCCAGTTATAGTTGTTCTGCTTTTGTATATATACCATACCTGGCCAATGGCCCCGGAAGCCACACGGCTTGCTATGGCGGCACACTCAGAAGAGGAGGAGCAGACAGAACTGAAGGTAAGGTGCTTCTCTGCTCAATATCCTTGCATAGAACAGGTAAGTATACCTGCACACCTTCCAGGGTGAACGAAATCAAAATATGAAAAAAAAAAAATAACAAAAATGATAGAGAATGGAAAAATGTAAGTATAATGGAGAAGTTAGAATTACTGTAAGGGCTCTTTCACACATGCGGACCGTTTAGGTCCGCCTGTCAGTTTTTCAGGTGAACCTGAATAGATGCTCCATGTACCGCTATGGAGCGACGGATGTCAGCGGTGACATGTCTGCTGACATTCGATCTGATCCTCTCCGCTAAATCCAGACGGAGGGAAACCCTATTTTCCATCTGACTGGCAGATTGGATTAGATGAAAACAGATAGGTGGTCTGTTTTCATCCGATCCCCCATAGAGGAGAGCAGGGCTCTGACAGGTCCGTCTCTGCACAGTGAGCAGAGACGGACTTGCCATCCGCCTGCTTAGCAGGGATCAACGGATCGATCCCTGCTGAGCAAACAGAGTCCGTCCACTATATGTACATCTCTTCTCCCCTCTCCTTGCACACACTGCCCCCCCCCCCCCCAAATGACAGAGAAAAATTACAATTACAATACATTACATTACAATGGCAATTACATTTAAAAAACGACAGTGACAGTCAGCACTGGCAAGTGAGGGAGCCTGTCTCACTGTATATACTGCTATACTGCTCTCCTGCCTTTCTCTGCCACAACCCCCACAGTGACTGGTGACTAACAACCAATGCTAAAAAGGATGAAAAACTGACTATTTGTCAGTTTACATTCGTTTTTTGTCCGATCAGTTTTTTTGACGGATGAAAAATAGGGCTTTAATCAGTTCAAAAAAACAGATGTTGACGGAAGCGGATGAAAACGGATGAAAATAGATGATCATCCGTTGTCATCCTTTTTTCCATTGGAATGCATTGATGTCCTTTTTCATCCATCAACAGATGGCTAAAAAGGGACAAACAATCCATATGTGTGAAAGGGGCCTTTCCATCCCTGAAAGTGATGCTTTAACTGTGATAACAAAAAAATTAGCACATTTAATCAACATAACCAGATTAAAAGTACATTCTACAGCCTGCTTTTTTAGCCTTATTAGAAATATACCGTAGTTAATGGACCTTTTTTGTACAAGCTCTCCTAATGAAGCAGTATGAAAATCCTAGCTTAATTATGTTGATTACACATATGTTGTAGCATTTATTTAAGATCATTATTGCTTCACTTGCACTATTAGCTTCTTCTTTTTGTATAAAAAATGTAGTTTTTTTAATAGAGTTTGAATGTACAGCCCCATATAATAATGTGCTATTTAGTATACCCTATCATTGCAACTTTGGTTTAAATACTGAGTAATTAAGAAGTACTTCACCTAAAACTAGCCATACCCTGTAAAATGGATATTTTAGCTGTGGCATCATGGTATCACACTCATTGTGCTTACTAGGTGTACAAGGAGAAAAGTTCCTAAAGCAGTAAAAAGTCAATATTTAAATGTATTCATACTCTAATGTCATAAAAAGCTAGCCCATTGCAGGGGTTCAACAAGTTTGATAAACTTGGAGGCATCTCAAGAAGTATCAGTATGATCACTTCAGATTCTGGATTAGCTGCTATCATACTGATACCCATCAGGATTCCTCCAATCTTATCAGTCCAGAACAAAATTTTTTCAACTGTTGCAAGCCCTGATGAAGAAGGACCCTTTGAATCCTGAACACCTGTTGGCTTTGTATGACAAAAGAGTCTGAGAAAAATAGCATCTGGACTTTATACTTTCTGCTTTTGACGTTTTCCTCCTTACTTACCCAGTCCCTACTCAAGTATACAGCCAAACTTTCTGTAATGTGATGTTGAGCTGTGTCACTCATCAATACCTAGTACTCCCAGTCCCCACTAACAAGATTCAGTTGGTAGAGTCAGCTGCATAAGGTTTGGATCTTAGTTCTACGATCAGAGTGGACAGTGCCTTGGCACACAGACTGGTTGTCTTTTGAAAAACAACAGACTTGCTGGCTTGATCACCAGATAAAAATAGAAGAAAGATGCAGCCATCGCATCTAAGTATTGGTAAACTGCAACATATTACATTTTTGCTTTTGGGGTTTAATACTGCGTTAAGACCTTACTGAGAACACCTACTACTACTCTAAGAGATCCAGTGCCCCACATCTTTATTTTACTGCTCGTGCAGAGACTTTGTAATAGTTGCTGCAGGTGAAAGGACCAGTAAACAGAAGTTCCGAAGTCTTGTTGCTAGTTTTCATAAGTTGTATGAGAAGCTGCTGAGTGATTTTACCTGTTGGCATTTACCTAGTTCTGTAACATTAGACTTGGGTGAACTGATCTTTAAAGACCAATTTGGTCACTCGTAAAGTAGCCAAAGAGTGATGACAATATAATACAAGGAGTGTGTCACAAAACATCATTGTGAAAGGCATACATATTTCTTAGCTAATGAGGTTGATTTACTAAAGCAGTAGAATGTTGTAGAGTGTTCACTTTGAGTGAAAAAAAATATTTATGCTGTGTTCCTGCGTCTGTATAACTCGATGGTGCTGTCTGCTTAGTACCTTTAGCCTCAGAGGATGGTCCCATAGAAGCCTATGGGGGATTTATAACAACTCACAGCAGTATAGAGATATGTATACACCTGTCCTTTAGGTCAGGACAGGTTCTTTTGCTAAGCTCCTCAAGTAAATCAACCTCAAAGAATGCATGCTAATTCAAGCCAGTGGATTTGTGAAAAGGTTCAGTTTTTCTACTCCAGACAGATTCCTAAAACCCCATTCAAAAAATGGTATTAGTTTTGGAAAAAGTGAGGACGGAGCAGATTTGCTAGCTGCTGTCCAGCTTTTGTCTCAAGGGGTCATTACCTCTGTACTAGTAGTAGTATACTTTCAAGGCTCAAGGAGAGTCTTGTCCATTCTGGATCTGGAGATTCTCAACTTGTTCATATGGGTTCAACATTTTACATAGAAAATGCCAGGTTAGACATTGCCTCTCTCCTTCTGGGGGATTTTCTGGCCTCAGGATGCTTACCTTCACATTCCCATATTTCCGTCTCATTAACACTATCTGACCTTTGCAGTGGGCAATCAATATTTCCAAGTTGTCACTCTTCCTTTTGGCCTGTCTATGACCCTTGGGTCTTCACTAAAGTTCTTTCTCTGGCTTGGCTCTGCTTTGTGCTCATGGGATTCAAGTTGTAAGGTATCTATCTGATCTCCTCTTAAAGGTCCGGTCCCCCTTGTTCCTGTTAACCAGCATCCAATAGACTACACAGACTCTGCTGAGATTTGGGTCGCCCTTAGTCTGAGGAAGTCATTGCTGGACCCATTTCACATATTGAACAGTGGATGGTGACACGGACTTAGTGGAAGGAGACAACCAACCCACATCCCTGTATACATAAACGAATAGAAGGTTTTTTCCTCTTAGTTGGGATTTTACAAGGTGGAGGTCTCCAAAAAATGTAACAAAAATTATATAAAATATCAAAATTTTATTATATCAAAAGGTTAAAAGTATAGCACATACTAAATAGGAATCATAAATAACAAAAAATAATTAAAAAAAAAAAAAAAATAATATGGATGCCAGAATGTACAAATGGTAATAGTACAACGAAAATATATACAGAATGTACAAAACAAGTTGACGGAACTACACTTAACCGTAGAGGCTATTTAAGCAAAGAGCTAATTGACAGCGCGGGGCCTGCACTGTCAATTAGCTCTTTGCTTAAACAGCCTCTACAGTTAAGTGTAGTTCCGTCAACTTGTTTTGTACATTCTGTATATATTTTCGTTGTACTATTACCATTTGTACATTCTGGCATCCATATTATTATTTTTTGTTATTTATGACTCCTATTTAGTATGTGCTATACTTTTAACCTTTTGATATAATAAAATTTTGATATTTTATATAATTTTTGTTACATTTTTTGGAGACCTCCACCTTGTAAAATCCCAACTAAGAGGAAAAAACCTTCTATTCATTTCACATATTGGAGTACCCAGGCCTGAGGCTAGAAATAGCCGTATGCATAATCTTCCTGCCTTGGAACATACTTCTTTCACTTCATTTTCATGCCCTTACCCTCCAGTCTCAGAGTATGGCCCCCCAAGGCCAGCCTCTCCCTAGCAGCGTAGATTTAGTCAGCACTGGAGTTAGGAAAGCCTTTTCCTTCACAGTTGTGTAGGGATCTTATGACAAATGACAGCCTGTCAGGCTGGGGATAAGTCTGGGATGCCCTTTTGTGCTGTGGACTGAGTCATCAGAGGAAGGCCACCTTCCTTTTACCATTCTGTAACTCACAGTGATTTGGTGGTCCCTTTGACACTGGACTCCTCTACTGTGAGGACACCCGATGAAAACCAAATTGGAAAATGTCACAGCCATGGTCTACAGCAATAATCAAGAAGAAGTTTCACTATTCTAAAGAAAGCAGAGCAGAGGTGATTCTCTCCTGTGCACTGCTCACATCCCAAGTGTTGCAAATTTGCAGGTGGATTTTCTCAATCATTATCATCTGGATCTAGGTGAATGGGAAAAGAAGGTTCTAAGTGAATTTGTTCATTATCTTAATCGTTAGTGGGGTCAAATACACGTTTGTTTTCAACCTCAGTGATAAAAACCGTCGAAGAAGCAGGTTGTAAAAAAAATTTCAAGAGAACAAATTTCTAATAGTGTATGTGTTTTTTATTCAGTAAAAGTTCATTCATTCCAAAATCTAACGTTAAAAGCAAATGAAGTATTTCCAACGACAAATAAATGTTCTGAGAATTTTCGTACGAATGTTCCTCAGACTTTTCCTGAGAATTTTCTTTTGAAAATCTATCCATCTATGGCCAGCTTTTCTTCCAAAGATGCTTTCTGCCTTTCACCTTAATCAGGATATTGACCTTCCTTCTTTATATCTAGCCATTAAAAATCCTAGGGAAATTTCTCTCCACTGTCTGAACATGGTACACACTGTGAAAGTTTTTAAAAAAAAAATAGTGTTACTGTAGATAAAAAGTTTAAATGTTATATGCTATACTTTGTCTCATTTAAAATTACACTAAATGTATTATTCTGGTAAAAAGCATTTAAAATGGTTTAAAAATTAAATATGTTTAGATAATGGTTATAATGGTTAGCAAAACAGAAATAAAAAAACAGCAGGATAATACTAGTTAGGAGGAGCAGGGGAAGATGGGGTTAATTAGGCCTGATTAGTGTAAACAAAGGCGTAATTATACGTTAAATATGAACAAATTTTATTTGCAGGATTTTTTTTCCTTGTCAGGTTTCTTTAACCGACATCATATTCAGAAGGAAGCTCATCCCTTTGATCTTCAGATTAATAGAACAGGCTAGATGCAAAAATAACAGTGTTACTTTGTGTCTCCAGCTCATGTCCTAACAGTGTTTATAAACACTGTGGAAGGAAAGAAAATTGCATAATCCATGGCTTGCATAAGATATATTTTGGGAGTGTGTAGTACACTCAGTGTCCATAACTGGTAATCAATAAGTGTGAAAAAAAAGCATCTTGAAAAATTTAAAGAGCCAGGACACTGTAGGGTTTTGTGTGTTTTTCTGTGTTTTTTACTGTTCCTTGATTTTTCTTAAAATATAATAAATATGTAGGTATACATCATGTCCAATACTTAGGTAGACCTGCCTTCTTATACGTTTCCGTAAACATACATTTATACCAGCATCAAGAAGTGCTGGTTTAGCTTTCCTCCCACATGTTGTGCCTGCAGTGAATTTGCAAGAGAATGAAAATAATGGCTGTAAGAGAGAGCATAATATCACATAACTCAGATACATTTATTTCCAAGGAGCCTGTCACCACATCTAAGTTACTAAAATGTACAATTCCCTTGGTAGCCAGCATTTCAAAGTTACTGCACATACATTGATTTGCAGAAGTATTCATCCAATTTTCCATAGTTGATATTGCTACAATTTAAAGTTTAAAAATGAACTCTGAGTTTTAAAGGTCTGCAGATCGGGATGTGGTAAGTGTTTTAGATACAGAGAGTTATATAAAATTTAGGAGTCGGCATGCGTCCTTTCATGGTGCAGTGCTTGCAGCTTTGCAGGCAAAGTAGACTTGAATGTGTCCAACAACTAAGCAACTAAACTAAAGCGCAGATGTTTTTCGGTTGCATATGCAATCAACCCCCAGTAATAATCCCAAAACCAAAAATATAATGATATTTTGCAGCTTATCAATCATTAGATGTGGTGGCTGCATTTGTTTTCTATTTTTTAGACTTTTCCCCTCTGTTTTCACCTAGTTATCTGGCCAGTAACACACCTCCTGCATTAGAGTGCCTACGCACTGTATGAAAGAGCAAAAGAGACACCTTTGGACAGCAGCGCTGTCACTCTGGAAGTAGTATAATGCTAGATTGGATACACTAACAACCAGGGCTTTTTTTCTCGGAGAATAGGTGCAGGAACTCCCTCTGTCTGAATCACCCTTTGTCTCTGCCCCCTACCCACCTCTGACCACTGTCCCTTGATTCCACCCCCTACCCACCTACCAGTACTGCCCCTTTTAGAGAATACAGAACCAAGTATCATTTTGTGGTGCTAAATCATTTGTATAGAACATGTTAATGATAAAAAGAAAAGGCAGTAAAATAGATCCCCTGCAGCCAGCAACAATAGAATGCCAGCAATAGATCCCCACACAACAATAGACTCCCCCAGCAACAATGGACTCCACCCCAACAACAAAATATCACACCCAGTAACAAAATATCCACCCAAGCAGCATTAGACCCCCCAGCAGAAACAACAGATCTCCCAGCAGCCAGCATTAATGGATCCCCCAGCAGCCAGTAAAAATAGACCTCTCCCTCAACAGTAGATCCCCTCCAACTACATAAGACCCCCACCAGTGACAATAGATTCCCCAGCAGCCAACATCAATAGACCCTCCAGCACACCCCACACCCCATGCTATTACATACATTCAGTGCTGGAGGTGCCGAAACTGCGTCCCCCCACGTTCTCACTGAAAAAAAGCCCTGCTGAAAACTAGAAAAACTCCAACTAACACTTTATAAGCAGTTAAAGCAACAGTTGTGTTCCTTTTGAGATGAAGTTTTTACAAAAATAAATACAAACTGACCATTGTAAGTACCTCTGTCAAAGTTGAATGGTTTGTCTCAACCCTCTAACTGCTCTGCTTGCTCTGTTGAAAAACAACCAACTTACTACCTAGATCACCAGGTGAAAATAATGACAAGAAAGCTTAAAAAAGTAAACGAATGCAGCTCTCACATCCAAGAATTGGTAAGCCACAAATATAGTAAATGTTTGCTTTTGGGTTTAACCCCTTCCTGCCGACCGTACACAGATGTGCGTACTCGGCTTTCGGGGGTTATACCGGGATGATGCCCGCAGCTGCAGGCATCATCCCAGTACCGTTGTTTAGAGCCGGCGATTGGCTATCCCTGTATAACAACCGATGCGACTAAAAGCCGCCTGGCTGTTATACCGGAGCAGCGGGAGGGGACGTCCCCCCTCCCGCCGCCACCCGCTGCTCTTACCGGGCCTCCCGGTCGATCCGGAGGCTCAGTGACCAATCCGATGCCTCCGGCGGCTGGGGGCGGGCTGGAACAAAGCTGTGGGCGGCTTCGTTACAGCCTTCAAATTGTAAACGCGGAAGCGACGTCATGACGTCACTTCCCGTTTACTCGGCTGCCAATGGCGCCGGTTTTAAAAAAGTACACAGTATTCAGAATCGCTGTTTTCGGTGATCTGAATGCTTTGAAGTGTAAAGGAGGGATGGGGGGTCTTTTAGACCCCCGATCTCTCCACAAAGAGTACCTGTCACCACCTATTACTGTCACAAGGGATATTTACATTCCTTGTGACAGCAATAAAAGTCATCAAAACATTTTTTTTTAAACACAATTTATGAATTTAAAAATAAATAAAATAAATAAGAAAAAAACATTTTCTTTGGGGGGGGGGGGGGGGGGGGGGGGTTCTAAGTAATTTTCTAGCAAACAATACGGATTTTAACTTGTAAACACCAAATTTCAAAAATAGGCTTAGTCATGAAAGGGTTAATATCACTTTTAGGCTCCATGCACACTAGCATTTTTTTAAGCTCCTTGAAGCTGATATTAGCATTTTTTCTGCTCCTAGAAGTTGAATAGTGTTATCCTATGTGTCCATGCACACAACTTTAGGCTATTAAGATTTTTTGAGCTTCAGAGTGTAGGAGCAGAAAAAAAATGTTTTTGTAGAGTTTCTTGGAGTGTTTTTTCCAGCAGAAAAAAATGCTGCATGCTCCTAACTGCTTCTAAAACTACTAAAATGCTACTAGAAGCTGGGACAAAAATTCTACTATCAGCATTTTTCATCCATCATTTTTTTCTAGATTTTTTTGAGCTTATGAAAAACGCTAGTGTGCATGGATCCTAATACTTGGTAAAAGGACCTTAACTGCAACTGTAGCTCTAGTTGTTTGGGGTAAAGTCTCTCTTGGCAAAATTCTTCTAGCTCTGTCAGGATAGAAGGTCACCATTGGTGAACAGAAACTTCCAAACCTTGCCACAGATATCCAAATGGGTTAGTCTGGTCTTTTTGTTGACTATTTTGTATTATTTATTTAACCACTTGCTTACTGGGCACTTAACCCCCCCCCCCCCCCTCCTGTCCAGACCAATTTTCAGCTTTTAGCGCTGTCGCACTTTGAATGACAATTGCGCAGTCATCCAACACTGTACACAAATGAAATTTTTATCATTTTTTCCCCCACAAATAGAGCTTTCTTTTGGTGGTATTTGATCACCCCTGCGGTTTTTATTTTTTGTTAAAAGAATTGAAAAAGACCGAATTTAAAAAAAAAAAATGTATATATTTTTTATATTTTGTTATAAAATTTTGCAAACAGGTAATTTTTCTCCTTCATTGATGTACGCTGATGAGGCGGCACTGATGGGCACCGATAGGTGGCAGTGATGGGCACTAATGGGTGGCAGTGATGGGCACTGATGGGTGGCAATAATGGGCACAGATTGCTTACACTGATGGCAGCACTGCTAGGTGGCACTGATTGGCACCACTGGTGGGCATTGATAGGTGGCACTTGTGGGCATTCATAGGTGGCACTTGTGGGCATTCATAGGTGGCACTGCTGGGCACTGTGGGCACTGGCAGGTGGCAATGACAGATGGCACTGGCAGGCTCAGATGAGGCATATGTGCCTCCTTCCTCTTCGGGACCAATGTCACTTTAACATAAACCGGTGATCGGCTTTTTTTTCTCCTCACAAAAAGAAGCCGATTACCGAGCTTTTGTTTACATCATGTGATCAGCTGTCATTGACTGACAGCTGATCACATGATAAGGGGCCGGGATCGGATCTGTGATCATCCGAGTCTCCGTGACTCGGTGATCATAGCGCACGCACTGCGCGCCCTGCAGGGTGCGTGCGGTGCGCGTGCACCCGGAGAGGACGTCCCATGACGGCCTCCCGGAAATTGAGGCTGCGCTGTGGCTGTCATTCGGCTATGGCCCGGACCTTAAGTGGTTAAATACCAGTAGTATAATTTAATATTCTTCTAGATTGTAAGCTCTAACGAGCAGGGCCCCTCTGATCCCTCCTGTATTGATTTGTATTGTAAGTGTACTGCCTGTCCTCAAGTTGTAAAGCGCTAGGCAAACTGTTGGGAAAGATGGTGGTTGCGCTGTAATAAAGGGACAGTGGGGGAGGGGGGATAGGGGAGGGGCTACAAAAATGACCAATGTGACAGAGTAAACTAAAAAGGGACAAATACACTAGTGGACTCTAATGCCCCGTACACACGGTCGGATTTTCCGATGGACAATGTCCGATCGGAGCGTGTTGTCGGAAATTCCGACCGTGTGTGGGCGCCATCGGACATTTTCCATCGGATTTTCCGACACACAAAGTTGGACAGCAGGAGATAAAATTTTCCGACAACAAAATCTGATCGCGTCAATTCCGACCGTGTGTGGCCTGTTCCGACGCACAAAGTGCCACGCATGCTCAGAAGAAATTCCGACACGGGACAGCTCGTTCTGGTAAACGTAGCGTTCGGAATGGATACAGCACTTTCGTCACGCTGCAATGTTCAAAATGGTTTAATACAGCGCACTCTCTTCTTCTTTATAATGTGACAAGAATTAAGTAGTTTTGCTGCTCATATTCACACAGACTTCTCACAAACTTATTTCATTACTATTTATCGGGATTCCCTCAATATATTTTTTTTTCTCACATCTGACAACAAAATTTTTTTTTTTTTGGACTTTAATGTAGATTCTTTTTTTGTGTTTCTCTTTTTTATTTTTTTTTTTTTTTTGGTGATTTTGATTTGTATTCCCGAAAATGTTTGTGTGTGTTTTTGGTGACAAGTTCCCACAACACCATTGATATGTTGTTCTATTTAATCTGTAGGAGATTGTTTGGTGTTGTTGTCCCTTGTTAATTTCACATTGTACTTTAGAAATGTACCTGAATCGTCACCAACAAACTGTCCTTTTTGGATGAAAACACACACAGGAGAGTAGAATTTACCCAAAAAAATTTTATTAAGGGCTCACAACTAAACAAAGAGAGAGGCAACGCTGGAGAAACTGCAGAAGTGGGCGAAGCCTTGGACCCCCGGGGCAGACATCAACTATTTAAAAGCAAAATTGGTGGCCTGAGGAGTCCATATCATAAGGGAGGGCAGTCTGGTCCAGAAGTCCCAGAGATCCGGAAAGCAGCAAATGACATCTGTGTCCCCAGGCTGTGGTCATACGAGAGACTGCATCTTCTGTCAGACCAGACTGAACCCAGGGTCATCACTCTCAGGTCTTCCTTCCACGCTTCCTTACAGGCTTTGGCTGTGGTGGTGGAGTTGTGGCAGCAGGAGGAGGAGGAGGAGGAGGATCGTCGATCTCAATGACATCCGTCTTGTGTGTCAGTTCCCCACTCTCCCCCTTACGTAGGACTTTATAAATCAGGTCCTCAGAGATCTTGCGTTGACCCTACTGCATGCCCTGCAATTTTGTGGCAGCCATGCAGGCAAAGGCCTCTTCAGGACTGGGGAAGGCTCGGAGGGACGCCGAAGCCTCCTGGATCAGCCTGTACGCTGAATCCTGCACGGGACTCGGAGTGGCCTTCCTGGCTCGTTTATATGGCAGACGGAGGGGAGGGACCTGAGACTCAGTCAGGCTGCGACTTGTCCCAGGCTTCTCTTGGCTGCCACTTAGCCCCGCCTCCTCCTGGCTGCCACTAATCCCCGCCTCCTCCTGACTGCCACATTCCACAGCCTCCTCCTGGCTGAGGTCTTCCTTTGTATGAAAAAGGGACATAGTTTTAGTTTTTTATTCATCAATCACACACAATTTTCCCCTCCTGACTGTTGCAAATTGAATGTTAACAAATATAACAGACTATCCTTCTGAGCCCAGCAGTTTTCATTCTTTTCCCAATTTTGGGTGCCCACTACTGTCTATTGATATGTAAAGCACTTTTTTTAATCAGCAATTAGTGATCAATAATAACATCTAATAAACATCATTTATTTATTGACCAGAAATCTGTAGAAGAATGCTATACCTGACTCCAGCTGGGCTCCTCCATTTCTTCCTGGCTGGAAGGCCCAGGTTGGACATCGGAAGCCTCAGCTGGGGTGGAAGGAAGCGTGGAAGGAAGAGTAGAGAGGGATTCCCTGACTTCAGTGTGGTCTGACAGAAATCGCAGTCTCTCATAGTACCACAGCCTGGGGACATAAACGTCATCTGCTGCAGCTCCGGACCTCTGGGAATCTGTGACCTTCTTGCGCTCCCTAAGATAAGTGCTCCTCAGGCCACCAATTTTAGCTTTCAAATAAGGGATGGTTGCTGTGGGGACCACCGGCTTCACCAACTCCAGCAGTTTCTCCAGCGCTGCCTGCCTCTTCTGTTTGTGATTATAGTGGGTGTGTCTCACTTGCCACAGACAGGGCAGCTCCCTGTACTTGTCTATGAACAGGGGCAGGAAATTGTGGTCGTTGAACCCATCCATTTTCTCTGTAAGACACAACACAAGACAAAGCCTAATGTCAGGCCAAACTCCCCTAATCTTGTTACAATATAGGCTTCCATTTTGAAGCAGTATAGGCCCAAGTTTAGATCCTACCTTCGTTAGCACGATCGGCGTCTCCGATGCTCCTTCCTCCGCTCACAGATCGTACGTAAGACGTGCGCGTTACGATTTATACACACTGCGCATGCGTATAACTCCGCCCGCCCCTGACGTTCTTTCTAGTCTATTCCCCGCCCCTTTTCGTTCGGCGCAGTGGGGGAAGAGCACATGGCGGATAGACAGCAGGATCGTGCTAATTGTAGCAACGAGGAGGAGGAGGAAAGGCTGGAGCCTGAAACGTCCCGATCCAGAAGGAGATTAAAGGACTCAAATATGTCCTTTGGGGAGATGTTGGAGATGGTGGACTTCCTGAAGAAGGCCGACTATGATGGGAAGTATGGGCCTTACCCCAACCCCAATGTCAGAAAGGCCAAGATCATGGTGAAAGTGGTCAGGAGTCTGCACCGGAAATTCGGGGTACGACGATCGAAAGATCAGCTCAGGAAGCGGTGGTCGGACCTGAAATTACGAGAACATGAGCAGTACAGAAAGATCCGGAGATTGCTGCAAAAAAGTAAGTAGTTGTGCTGTGTTCCTATTCTTTATGTTTATTACGTTCCTGCTGCTCCATGTGCTTTTAGGAACTGTTGTACAGTTTAAAATGGCAACTTTCATGTTCATGGGCACATTATTCGTTCGGATCACACATTGTTATTTCGGACGATAAAATACCATTGTTTAGGCCATATGCATTTGGCCAACATTTTGATGCCCTATACTTGTCTTCAAAGAATTGGGTTGTGTAGATGGCTTTGTTACTAGAATGAAATGCAAACTAGATTGTTTGTAAGGAGGGGATACTCAGCAGCTGTTTTCACATCTGGACACTGGAGCACTAGTGTGGGACACAAGAACACCATTTTTATTAGGGGGGCCACACAGGTGCTCCAGTGTATACTATAGGGGGGGCTACATCTGTGAAGCTTTTACCAAACAGGTAAAGTATTGCAGCTTGACAAAGGGCACTAAAAAAGCTACATCTTGGAACTCGGCTAAAATAGACAATTGTACCCCACTTCCAAGCAATGTTTCATCTTTATAGTTCTGCCATCAAATATCTGTGTGCTAATTATACCATTTTTGTTTTACATAGGGGAGAAAAGACTCGGAGGACACCCCTCATCCGAGGAGACCAGAGCCCCCCCCCTCTGGAAGAAGGGGAAATCCCCCCAACACAAGATGAGCAGGAGGATGAAGACGTGGTGGAAGTAGTCACCACAACAGGTGAGTGTCTGCGACCACAGGCTCAGATAAGAGATGGATTGCGGCATTTTTTTGAAACCTAATTTATTTTGGGTTTCCTCTCTTTTTAGGTGATCGTGAGGTTGTGGATCCAGATCCTTTCACATCCGAAAGTGCCCAGATCCTGATCGGGGAGAGCATGGGGTGTAATTTACAATTGGAAAACATCAAGCAAAACATCAATGATGTTATTCCAAAATATAAAAACATCATTGATGTTTTGGGGCGAGTTTAAAACCCCTCCAAATCACTTTCTTCTTTTGTGTGCTACAATGTGCGAAATGTTTTTGTGATTTTTCCGAAAGCCAAATTTGGAGGATGCACACAGTGTGTCAACATGTGCTATCTGCCATCACGGGAGATCAATGGACGCGTTTTGGGGGTGCAACCCCTTCCTCAATTATAAAGTAGCGGTGAGGAAGGGCTTTCTCCCCCAAAACACATCCCTTGATCCCCCGTGATGGCAGCTAGCACATGTTGACATTGGGAAATTTGTGTGCATCTTCCAAATTTGGCTTTTCCAGGGGTGATTTCCCCCCATCTGAACGCTATATCAAACCCAGTTCCTAAATACTCATGTCTGATATAGCCTTCCAGTTCTACCAAATGTGAACTTTGTAAGATCAAGATTTGTGTCTTTCTTGTTGGTTTTACACAGGCCTGTTTTCTATAAAATGGACATTTTGATTTTGGATAATGACACCACAAAAATTGGTATACAACAAACATGTTGGTTTGTCAGAAAAACCTTGGGTAAATGCACATGTGATTGTGCAGGTATTAAAAAGATTGTTCATCAAGAATGTGTGGATTATTGTCTCACGCTACAACACTTTTGGGGTGATGTAATTGTTGTTTTATGAGAAAATGGGGGTTATTTCCTAAGGGGAAATCCACTTTGCACTACAAGTGCAGTTTCAGTGCAGTTGCAAGTGCACTTGTAGTGAAAAGTGTCTTTGCATTTAGTAAATAACAGCCAACAGTGCTTTGTATAAGGTTACACAATCACGACATTTTCTGCACTCCACACATTTCTGTCAGGGTCAGCTCAAACAAACACAAGCAGTAAATGTCCACAAAGAAGAGCCTGGGGGGAGATGCCTGTCGAGAACTTGAGGTCCTGCAGGCTTCTCCCTGTGGCCAAATACCGCAAGGTAGCGACCAACCTCTGCTCCGCAGTGATGGCTTGCCTCATGCAGGTATCCTGCCTGCTAATATAAGGGGTCAGCAAAGCCAACAAACGGTGAAACACGGGGTCTGTCATCCTGAGAAAGTTCCTGAAATCATCAGGATTATTCTCACGGATCTCACGGAGCAAAGGCATATGAGAGAACTGGTGACGCTGAAGCAACCAATTCTTGGTCCATGAACTCCTCCCCACCCTGTTCATGGACTGGACTTGTGTCAAGGTCAGGACCCCAACACCAAGCCCCCGCACAGCACGAACTGTACGAGGAGTACGCATACGAAACATGGCTAGAAAACGGTCGGCTGCTCAGAACGAAGTAACAGAACGCACTGAAGAACAGCAAGGCCTGTGAAGAGTGACCTGAAAAACAGCAACGAGCAGGCAAGATCACACAGAAAACTCCGATACGAACTGACTGCACGCACTGAAGAGCAGATACAAACCCACAAGCACAAACTGAACAGCAGAAAACGATCTGAAAGCCACGAGTCTGAAAAAGTGCGAATCGTCTCTCACCAAACTTTTACTAACACGAGATTAGCAAAAGGAGCCCAAAGGGTGCCGCGCTTGGTTCTGAACCGGCCTTTTCTAGTCTCGTCGTACGTGGTGTACGTGACTGCGTGGTTGTCGATCGGAAATTCCGACAACTTTGTGCGACCGTGTGTAAGCAAAACAAGTTTGAGCCAACGTCCGTCGGAAAAAATCCTAGGATTTTGTTGTCGGAATGTCCGAAGAAAGTCCGACCGTGTGTACGGGGCATAAATGCTAGAAAACGTAGTGAGAATGCAGTTCAAAATTGCTGGTTAACATAAATATATATATAATGTTACAGGCAAACAAAGCATAATATATGAAAGGTAATTGTGAAACAGTGAATCCGGTAGCAATAACTGCTTGAATAAAACAAACCTTAAAAATAAGTAAATTTGCTGACACAAATAAGAATGACAGTGACACAATGCAAAAATATGAGATGAGTCCAAAATAAATTTGGGCTAGTACCGCACTAGCAAAAAAAAGTGCCAATCCTTTTTGCTAGTGCGGTACTAGCCCATATTTATTTTGCACTCATCTCATATTTTTGCATTGTGTCACTGTCATTCTTATTTGTGTCAGCAAATTTACTTATTTTTAAGGTTTGTTTTATTCAAGCAGTTATTGCTACCGGATTCACTGTTTCACAATTACCTTTCATATATTATGCTTTGTTTGCCTGTAACATTATATATATATTTATGTTGACCAGCAATTTTGAACTGCATTCTCACTACGTTTTCTAGCATTTAGAGTCCACTAGTGTATTTGTCCCTTTTTAGTTTACTCTGTCACATTGGTCATTTTTGTAGCCCCTCCCCTATCCCCCTCCCCCCTCCCCCACTGTCCCTTTATCACAGCGCAACCACCATCTTTCCCCACTTTTGCCTCATTTGTCCTGTTTGGATCAGTACATAGGTGTTGCAGCAGTGTCCTTTAGCGTAGGCCCTCTCCGACAGCGCAGGAGTTCTCACGTTTACGCTGCGCAAACTGTTGGCACTATATAAATCCTGTATAATAATAATAATAATAATAATAATATTCCAGTTCTTGACTTTGAGCCAATACAGTGTGGGCTGTTTATTTGGGGTCATTGTCCTGCTAAAAGATTAACCTCACTTAATTACACGCAATTTAGTGCATTGCGATTATCAACCTATTCATTTGAACGGGCTATATTCGCACTGGATCACACCAAAAGTAGTGCATGTACTACTTTTAAAAACGCACTGCAACCGGATCCCGTGGTATTGTGGTACCATACGATCCAGTGCAGGCAAACGCCCTGTCTTTGCAATCTGCATTTGGGGTGTTGTTAGAAATACATTGACACCCGCAGCAGATTGCACACCCTGTACATTTTGAACACACACAGTGCAGGAAATGCACCTGTTTCTGGTGTGAATGGCACCCTAAACCTCAGTGTCACGTCTCTGACAGGGAAACTTGTTTCTCTACTCTGTGTTTGGTTCTGTGCATCTTGCTGCAGTCCTTATGTGTTTCCTAGGCCCTGCCAATGAAAAGCATCCTCAAAACATGATGCTACCATTATCATACTTTACCAAGGAGAGGGTATTCTGAGAGTAATCAGCATGTTGAATTTTCCACCGTATAAATTTTTGTGTGCTTTTTTGACCAGGTGACAATGACCACTTTTTTGAGCTCCACGTCATAGCACATAACATATGTCATTTTGTGTTTCATGTGTTTCCCCGAAAATAAGACCTACCTTGAAAATAAGCCCTACTGTGTTTTTCGGGGAGGGCTGCAATATAAGCCCTACCCTGAAAACAAGCCCTAGTTTGAAAGGGTTGTGAAGTCCTAAAATGCACTGTATTACAGTGTTGTGTGGTCTGTTTGTTGTGAATACCTTTGTTGTGGCGCTGGGCCCCCCCCCCCCCCCCCTCGATCTGCAGTGCTCAGAGCGTGGAAGACCGATCAGGTGGGCCATGGAAGTGCCAAGCGCCGCTCAGCTGATCCCCCGCTGCTCTCCTCTTCTGCCAGCTGTCAGCGGGGGATCTCGGGCCCCCCTCCCTCTGCAGTGCTCGGAGCGTGGAAGACCGATCAGGCGGGTCACGGAAGCGCCGAGCGGCACTGTAGGAAGGTGCATGTTTGTCACAAGTAGATTGCAGACATTCACAGTTCACATTGTTTAGTGCTGTAATGCAGTGCATTTTAGGATTTTACAGGCACTTTTAACTCAGTTCCACTGGCCACTGGGGATTCCTGACAGGCAGGGAGGGAAATGGAGAGAGAAGACAGTACATGATAAGCCCTAACCCAAAAATAAGCCCTACTGGGTCTTTTGTTGCCAAAATTAATAAAAGATCCAGGCTTGTTTTTGGGGAAACACGGTAGTTGTAGACATTTAAAGTGCTATATTAAATTTAATACAGTAAATATGTTAATGACAATCTATTTTTATACAAAAACTGTTATATTCATATTCTTATTTGTATTCTGAAATGCTTGATGACATGCAATTTTGTTTGAAGCTTGCCAAATGCTGAACTATAATTAGGAAGATAATTATCTTTGATTTTAATTATAATGAAGCTCTCTATAGTTTAATAGTTGCATCTGTTAAAAATGAGGAGCATATTCAACAAGTATTAGGTATATACTGTACAGTCAAATAATTAAGTATTAAAATGGCTGTAAAGGTAAAATATCATTTTGAATACCTGTTATTAACGCTGTACTCCAGACAGATATAAAAGACACAAAACAATGCAGCTCTGTATTCATTAATAAATTGTTAAATGCAACTAGTGTAAATAACTGATTTTGGCTTGCTATTGGCCACTTGCAATCCACTGTTTATCAGCACTTTGGAAGAGAGAAGGGAAGGACTGGGAACCAAATGAGGTGTGTCACATCCAAATGTGCTTGCAGGGAACATACTGATATGAGTAGAAAGCAGAGTGAGAAGAGGGATGACTTTTTCAGGCTGCTGCTGCTCTATCACTGTCAAGTCAGCGGGCTGAGAGGTGGAGAGAAGTCATCACTGTATTCCTTCAGTGTATGTGGTATCATCCATGTGGCTGTGCCATATGTGATATCATCCAGGGCGGGCTTATGTAAATCTCAAAAATGAATGGACCGGAATTGAAATTCTTTGGCAGGTAGAAGATCTCTTATATGTGTATTCTATGTGTATTTAGATGTTTGCCTGGAGTTCCGCTTTAACTGTTGCAAAATTCCTACCATAATTCCTTTGGGCATCAACTGTTTTAAAAAGTTTAGCATGTAGATTGTAGCTGCTATAATATCACCCGATGACCTTGTGACAGGGTTACTTGATAGTAGGTAGCAAACAGACGGGGCTAGCCTAGGAATCTTTCTCTTGGGGCTCATGAGGGGGACTAGCCTCAAGGGGTACAGAGAAAATGCACATGAAATTGGCTGTTTTTGCAGCAAAAATCCTTCAGAGGTATTTTTCAGCAAAAAAGTTGCTCATACATAACATATAGCATTGTCTATTCCATGTTGGGCTCCTTACATTTCTAAAAAGGACTAGAAGAGGTAGATATATAATTAGATACAAAAACTGTCCATTGCATAATGAGAAAAAAACACGACAATCACTTTACACATTACAGCACAAATAATGTAGATAAACCTTCTGATAAGTTAGATAAAACTGAATTAAAATCAGTATACTGAGGGCGAGCCACAGTGATCGCAGATATGTTAATTGTTTATAGAGGTGTATAGTCAACACAGTGTTACCTCCATCAGGCCTATAAATAAAAAAAAACATACAGAATACCAAATAAGATATAATAAAAGATATAAGGGTTGATTTACTAAAACTGGAGTGTGCAAAATCTGGTGCGGCTCTGCATGGTAGCCAATTGGCTTCTAATGTCAGCTTATTTAATTAGGCATTGACAGAAAACCTGGAAGCTGATTAGTTTCTATGCAGAGCTGCATCAGATTTTGCACTCTCCAGTTTAAGTAAATCAACCCCATAGTCTGTTTTATCCACACTAAGCTAACTAAAATACAATATACAAATATAGAAAATATCACATTCATATAAAGAAGTAGATGATATGTAAAATTAGTTTGTTTAAGTTAAAATTTAAATTAGCACCTGTTTTGCATATGAACTTACTATTTTTATTATTTTATATTGAATTTAATAGTTTAGTATTGAAGTTTACCCCACTGTCGAGGAGGTGAGCGCTTGCTTAGTCAACTTTTAATGTACAGTAACTGTTCAAAAAAAGATTCCCAAAGTTTAGAACAGTACCAATGACTGATTTCCACTTAGATAGTAATAGGTGACAAAGCTGAGGCGGGGGCGTTGTCGGTAAAGCACCGCTATTTTAGGCGGCACTTTTCGGATGCTAGCGGGGCGCTTTTACCCCCGCTAGCAGCTGATGAAGGGGTTAATAGCGCCCATGTATCACTTTGCAGGAGCTTCGGAGGCGCTGTCCATTGATTTCAATGGACAGGAGTGTTTCAGGAGCAGTGTATACACTGCTCCTAAAGCGCCCCAAAGATGCTGCTTGCAGGACTTTTTTTAACGTCCCACAAGTGCACTCGGGCTTTCACACTGCAGTGACAGGAGAGGCTCTTTACAGGGGCTATTTTTAGCGCTAAAACACCTGTAAAGCGCCTCAGTGTGAAAGTAGCCCAAAAGAAAAGTTTAAACAAATAAAATAAAAATGTCAGCCAAAAAAAAAAATATTCCAGTCAATGAGAACAGACAGGTTGATGTAATCTTATCCAGGTAGATTGAACACAAACAGACATTTCAGTTCAGACATCATAGGGTAAAGTTGTCAAGCACCCTTTAAAGGGATTGTCAGCAGTTTCCCTCGTGAGTGTGACTAAGCACCTGTACTCTTTTTTTCCATTGCAGAATTTACTCTAGTTAGCTGAGAGAGCATGCAGGATCAAGGATTACAATGGTTGTAGGTTTGCAGTTGAAGAGTCAGTTGAAAATGGTTGGGCAGATGTTACAGCAGTACTACCTACCTAGTCATATAAAACATCATCTTTAAAGTGATTGTACAGGAATTTTTTTTTTTAAATAACAAACATCTCTAAGCTCTAACGAGCAGGGCCCTCTGATCCCTCCTGTATTTAATTGTATTGTAACTGTACTGTCTGCCCCAAGCTGTAAAGAGCTGCGCAAACTGTTGGTGCTCTATAAAGCCTGAATAATAATAGTAATAATATACTTACAGTAACTGCTCTGTGCAATGGAATTGCACAGAGCGGCCTCCTCCTCTCCTCGGGTACCCCGCCAGCACTCATGACTCCTCCTCTTTGTCCAGTGCACTCCTGCATGCTCGCTCCCAAACCCAGCTGCAGCAATGATTGGCACAGACAGCGGGACTCAATCCCCGCTCCCTCTTCACACCCAATGGCTCCCGGTGCCGCAGCAAAGCCAGTGAGACATAGAAGTGAGGCGAGAGAAGAACTGCAGACGCGCACAACGCTGAATGAAATGAGGTTTCAAGTAAGTATAAGGCCCCTTTCACACTGGGGCGGTTTGCAGGCATTATTGCGCTAAAAATACCGCCTGCAAACTGCCCCAAAACAGCCTCCGCTGTTTGTTCAGTGAAGCGGTGCGCTGGCAGGAGAAGAAAAAATCTCCTGCCAGCCGCATCTTTGGAGCGGTGTATTCACCGCTCCTAAACCGCTCCTGCCTATTGAAATCAATGGGACAGCGCGGCTACACCGCGGCAATACCGTGGCTATAGCCGCGCTATACGAGTGGTTTTAACCCTTTTTTGGCCGCCAGCGGGGGGTTAAAACCGCGGCCGAATACCGCGGTAAAACAGCGCTAAAAATAGCGCTGTTTTACCGCCGACGCCACCTACCGCCCCAGTGTATAAGCAGCATGAGGAAGGGTGAGGGGCCAAATTCAATGCCTAAACATTTTTTACCTTAATGCATGGAATGCATTAAGGTAAAAAAATGTCTAGGCTTTAAAACCACTTTAATTCCCTGGCCTGGGGAACACACTAACCCAAATAGTTTTTGTCTCAGGCGAGAGCACAGTCCCACAAATTAATATTGCGAGTAACTGAAAATTAATTGCAGATGCAGAATAAGAGGAAATAAAACATAAATGTGATGTAATTATTTCAATTCTGATATGAAGATTGTTTTCTCTTTCATTGAGTGACACAGGAATTTAAAGTTTGTTGGGTTATATTGTCATTTACAGTAGTATTTGGACACTGGCAAACAAAAATCTGTGGCCAGCCCAGTATAACCTCTCCTACTTTCATCTTGCCTTATTTTATTGTTTTTCCCTACAAGCTGAGTGTGCTGGTCCTCATACACAGCTATCAGTATTGGCATGTCCTCAGCAGTAGCTTTGGAGGATGTTCCTGGACCCTGCTTGAGTGTATGATTGTGGGGCTAGCCTGGATTGTTACCTTCAGGTACTGCACTCTACGTTGTGGTGTTTTCCAGACCTGAGTATACTCTGTTAGTCACTGAGTGCTTTCCGTGACCATAGCCATGGCACAGCCCCAAGTGCGACCCTGTCTATAAAGACTTACTTTGTGAGTAGGCAGTGTGGGTCAAACATTATGAGCTACCTCATTACAGTACTAGGAACAACGAGCGCTCCCAGAGTGGCATTGGAGACACTACGGCTACCGGCACACCTGGCAGGATTAGCATTCCCCAACTTCTATCTATATTTTTTAGCCTCCCAATTGGTGCATATCCACGAATGGCTACACCCTGCTGCAGCTAACGCCTGCACATCCACTGAAGGAGCCATTGCCTCCTGATTGGAGACACTCCATAATATCATATACAGAGGCCGGACAGCAGCTTGCCCAGGCACAACTATGCTAAATACTTCACTATCTCTGTTTAAAATGATTGTCTCTAACATTACAAAAGAACCATGGTCGAAGTCCCCTAATAACCCTCTGTGGATTAACCCCAACTATAAAGAACTGTACTCTTTGCCTGACCCTCAACGGTGGTACACCAAAGGAGTTAAGTACCTGTGCCATCTATATGGCTCACAGGGATTTAAATCAAATGCAGGCTGACTTTGATTTACCACGCTCATATATGTTCTTCTACTACCAACGGCAAATCTTTCCGACGGACTCGAGTCCGGTCGAAAAAATCCACTCGTCTGTATGCTGTACAATCACACTGTGGTGTGATCGTGTGTAGGCAAGTCCGTTCGTTCGAAAGTCCGTCGAAAGTCCGTCGAAAGTCCGTCGTAAAGACCATCAGACCTTTGATGCCGAAAAGTATGCTCGTGTGTACATTATAGAGCATCTGGAGCTCATGTCTCACCACCTGGACAGAAGCGAACAAATAACCACACTCTGATGACACCATTCTTTCATCCAACTTTGTTCACAAAACACGCTGCAGTCTCTGCCAAAGGACCCACTCTTCAATGTATTTCACCCTTTTATGCTTAAAAAGATTGTAAAGTCTCATTTTTTCTTCCGTCTAAAAATAACAAATATGTTTTACTTACCTGCTCTGTTGCAATGGATTTGCACAGAGCAGCCTGGATCCTCCTCTTCTCGGGTACCTCTTCTGTGCTCCTGGCCCCTCCCTCCTGTCAAGTGCCCCCACAGCAAGCAGCTTGCTATGGGGGCACCCAAGCCGAGTCACATTCCATTCAGACACAGAGCCCCGGCCCGGCCGGCCACCTCTCTCTCCTGATTGGCTGACTGACTTTGATTGACAGAAGTGGGAACAAATGGCACCGCTGCTGTGTCTCTGCCAATCAGGAGGAGCATCTCGAAGCCAAGGCACTCATGGACATCGCTGGAGACAGATGGGGCTCAGGTAAGTATTGGGGGGTGCTGGAGAGCGGCTGCTGCACACAGAATGTTTTTTATCTTACTGCATAGAATGCAGTAAGATAAAAAACCTTCTGCCTTTACAACCCCTTTAATCCTATGCCGTGTACACACGACCGGTCTGGTCCTACGGAACAAATCCATCGGACAATCCGACCGTGTGTGGGCTTCATCAGACCTTCAGCTGACTTTTTCTGTCGAAAATCAGACGGACTTTAGATTTGGAACATGTTTCAAATCTTTCCGACAGACTCGAGTCCGGTTGAAAAATCTGTTCGTCTGTATGCTAGTCCGACGGACAAAAAAGGACGCAAGGGCAGCTATTGGCTACTGGCTATGAACTTCCTTATTCTAGTCCCTTCGTACGTCACCACGTTCAAACGAACGGACTTTCGTACAGACTTTAGTCCGTTCGTGTGTGGCCAAGTCTGGTCGTTTGAAAGTCCGTCGTAACTCTGTCAAAAGTCCGTCAGAAAGACCGTTAGACCTTTGATGCTAAAGGTCCGGTCGTGTGTACATGCATAAGAGTTCTCAAGTTCTACGATTAAGTCCATAAGGGTGAACTATGCCAGAGGAGGTCCTTAGACTGGGACTGCAGCATGCGCTGTCTGGCTGAATAAAGTTGTATGATAGCGTGACATCATTGGAGTGCAGCCGTTTCTTTTTGAGCATTTCAAATGGAGTGTGGACAAGCTCTTCTTTGGCCTGGCACCTGATATTCTAGATTCTGAGGAATACTTTGGACTTTAGAGAAGTGGCATTGTGCCTTCAAGGACAGGTTGTTAGAAGTCCTCTGTATCATTTCCTGTATGGGTCTTCTGTCTGAACATGAGAAGCAATCTGTGGTTGAAGTGTTGAGCTGCAGGACAAGCATGGAAAAAGTGCCTGCCATTCAAGGAAAAGCGTCTCTTCAGAGCTGTCTTGCACACCATCATCAAGGATGTCACTTGGGACAAGAGTACCTATCTGCCGCAGCAGAAAAATGCTAGTGCTCAGCCTCGAAAAACTCATACCGCTTCAGAATCAAAGAAAAGTCCCTTTTGTTACCTCTAGGTTTAAACGTTGAAAGCCAAGCCCAAGCCTGGCACCCAGGCTGCCTGCAAACTGTTGACTACCAAATCCCCCAAAACCTGCGATAAGTCTCGTTCATAATGAGAGTGGTATCCCACCTTCCCATTCGCTCGCCCATTTTCCCCCCTTGTACCTGTTAGAATGTCCATGATTCACATACCTGCATAGTGAATCCAGAATTGTACTGCTGTGATCCGCTTCTCTGGTGCAACAGTACTCATCCCTTGCCTCAATCTTCTGTGGCGTCATTGAGAGATCAGCAGCCTCTTCCAGGTTCCTTGATGATGTACCAGCTCTGTTCATTGGCCGTTGTTTAACACTGGTCCTGCAGCCTCTTAGGGTATGTGGTGGGGATATCCCAGGAGGCTGCAGGAGCAAACATGTGTCATTTTATCCTAGGTGAGAATAGTGGCATAGGTCAGGGCCATAGTAAAAAAAAATTAAAAAATGTAAAAGTCAAAATAAAATGGTGTTTTGTAACTTCAGAGATGGGAGGAATGCCAGGAATAAAAATATTTCCCGGGAGTGAAGTTTCACTTTAAATTCCTCCCTCCCCAGCAACATGTACCTAACCTTCACTCTGTTCCCCCATCGCCCCCCCCCCCCATTCAACAGTGAACAAAAATAACCGGCATTTTACAGTATACAACTCAGTCTAACCTCTGACATGTCATAATGAAGCTTACATAAATCTCTATCTCTGCTCCTGGCAGCCAAATAGAAGGCCAGGGGACTGAAGGAAACTTGAATATATGCTCTCTGGAAGAATGGAGTTTAAAGACCCTGTTACTTGCCCTAGCTTTAGCAAAGTAAAAGTTAATTTTAACATAACACTTGTTTTAGTACAGTAAACAACAGGAAAGGTACAGGGCAAAAAATGTTACACTTGTATGAATGAGGTCATAATCAACAATCAGTAGCAGTGGCAATTTTCTGTGAAAATGAGGACCAATGTGGCTTCAACCTGGTCCCCGTTTCCCTCTAAGTCTGATTTTTATACAAAAAAAAAAAAAACACGAGAAAATATTTTTCCGCACTGTTTTTTACATAACTCTCATGTGCGGGCTGTTTATCTTTAAACAAATATATTTCCTTGCTTTTTCTGACTGTTGACGCAGAATATTTTCACTGTTTATTGCTTCAGGAACCGGATGTGGTTGTTGAAAGCTCCTAATTCTAATACCTTGAAGCATGGGCAAATGCCACTTTTTAATTAATCTTCAGTGTTCCATATAATACTAGCTTGTGTTGGGAGCTCACTTTCAGTTGTCTTTAATTAAAGATCTAGTTCAGTGGATTGCAGCATGTAAGCTGAAACCATGGCTTCCATAATTATGGCTGTTGGCAGGGCAGGATTTGCTCAGCAACTGCATGTGCATCTTCGCACTTTATAACATGCCATTTGTTTCTATAAGAGAGAGCTTCAGTCATTCAGTCATTGATTTAGTTTGAATTTTCAAGTGGGACAATTTTTTCTCTGAATTTCCATTTAAAAAGTCAATATTTAGCAACCTGCAAGATTGGTAATCATCGTAAAAAGATTTGTGCATCTGGAACATAGGGGGTTATTTACGAAAGGGAAATCCACTTTGCACTACAAGTGCACTGCAAGCACACATGAAAGTGCATTTGGAAGTGCAGTCACTGTAAATCTGAGGGGTAGATCTGAAATGAGGGGAAGCTCTGCTGATTTTATCATCCAATCATGCGCAAGCTAAAATGCTGTTTTTTATTCTCCTTGCATGTCCCCTTCGGATTTACAGTGACTGCACTTCCAAGTGCACTTGTAGTTCAAAGTGGATTTGTCTTTAGTAAATAACCCCCATAGTATAAAAATTCACCATGTTTTTTTCTTTCAGAAAACTATTGTTTTCCCCTTTTTTTTCTCCTTTCCTTGCATCTCAGTCCTACTGATCTCCTATGGCCTTTGTGCACCCACATGATGTCTACATACAGGCATTCCAGTAGTGGTTTCATGTCATTTCTCTGGGTGGGTTTCCTAGTGATGACAAAGGCGGAACATGTCTGAGAAATTAGGCTTAACACAACTGCTTAGGCTCCGTTCGCATCTCTGCGTTTTTCTGCTCTAAGCGTTATTTCTAAAAACGCCCAACAAGACAAATCCTATTCATTTCAATGGCCCTTGTTCATAGCTGAGCATTCTGAAGCAAAACGCCCGTCCCTCAAAAAAGTACATGAGCTTCTTTTTTGGCAGATCATAGATGTTTTACTGCTTTTACATTGTGACCTCTTAACAGTGAAAACGCTTGTACAAAAATGCTGAAACACTGCAAAAACGCCCCTGAAAAAGCACCTGTAAAATAGCAGGGCCTAGATGTGAACGGAGCCTTACGCTCTGTTCACATCTAGGCATTGCTATTTTACAGGCGTTTTTCAGGCATTTTTTTAGTCGTTATTGCAGAGTTTTTGCAATGTTTTTGTACAGGCGTTTTGAAGGTTAAAAGGTCACCAATGTAAAAGCAGTAAAACACCTGTAATCTGCCAAAAAATAGCTCCTGTACTTTTTTGAGCAACGGGCGTTTTGCTTTAGACGACAGAACGCTCAGCTGTGAATAGGGGCCATTGAAATGAATAGGATTTGTCTTGTTGGGCTTTTAGAACTGAGGCTTAGAGCAGAAAAATGTCCAAAAACGCCTAGGTGTTAACACAGTTGATAGTCTCTACTCTATAGTCTCTGTGCAAAAGCATTGCACAGAGCAGGTAAGTATAATGTCCAAAAAAAAAAATATTATTTTACAATCACTTTAAAGTGGCTTTCAGATTGTATGTTTAGATCTGCCAAAGTCCAATCTTCACCCAAATACTAAAGTTATTATTTTCCTCTCCCAACCTTTAACAAATCGCAGCTTTTTTTTTTCTTTTTGAAGATCAAGTACGTTTTTTTTTGGTGGTACCTGCCCCCGCTTCCTCAATCCTTGTCTAGGCAAGGATGATGTTCCCTCGAGCGAATCCCTCAAAACCCCCACAGCCTCCTTGGATAACACCACACATCATCACTGGAGGCTAGAGGACCAGTCTCATGTGCAGTGGGAAGCTGGCTGTGAGTCATCAGCAAGTGACAGCTGGTTTCCAAAGCCAAGATGGAGGCACACAAAGCCCTGTGAAGAATTGGCTGCTGGTAGGACAGAGCTGGAATTATCTGTTACTTAAAAGTCATCAGCTACAATATTGATAGCTGCAGATTTTTAATTTTCACAAGTCTGGGTGAAGTTTCTCTTTAATTCGATGCCTAAACTGAATCAGTTTATATAATGATTACTTTAAAGCTTAAGTGTATTGATTTTTTTTTTTTAAAACAGTACTGGGGATGATACTTATAATGAATAAAAAATGTCTCCTGTGCTGGTGGCTGCTATGTTCTTTGAAATCTCTATTCCTCTGCTTCACCAGGTACCCCCACAGTTGTTATGAATGTAGGAAAGGGCATAGTCTAATGAGCAGGGTCCTCTGATTTCTCCTGTATTGAATTGTTCTGTAACTGTACTGTTTCCCCTAACATTGTAAAGCGCTGTGCAAACTTTTGGCGCTGTAAATCCTATATTATAATGATAATAATAGTCAGCACTTTTGATGAAGGCCTGTAACAGGTCCAGCAGCTCGTATTAACCCCCTAAGCACTGTAAGGGCACAGCTGTGGGGATATGGGGAATGAAAGAATGAAGATTTCAACAACACTTTTTATACAATGAGAGTACTGTCCCTGGTGCTGAAAACATTGCTAAACTTAGCTTTAACACTGCATATAAATGATCTACTAAATGATATTGTAAAAACAAAATGATAAGGCTTTGTTCATGTAAACAACAAAATGAGGTGCTTGGTAGATGTTTTCAACTTTCGTGTCACTCTTGAATGTTGTATCATGATGCCTGACGGAGGCTGAAATAACACCGGTTCAAGAACAAACTGAATCCGCAGGTAAGTATAAGCTACTGTGGGACTTATCTTCAAGTAAACCCGTTGCTTTGTGCGTCTCTCTTTTTGTGTTGTCACATATCTATACATATATGTTTGAGTGGTTCTGCCTGAGAATTCTGAAATGCCTTTTTCTGCACAGTTACAATAAGCTTTTACCGATCTTCATCTTTAGGACCTAGGGTTTCTTGGCTAGCTGCTGTGACAGAAGTCCTACTATATTATTTATGTTTCTGCATTGCAGGACAATTTTGAAATAACAGCACAGAAAATAGTTAGAAAACTGGAATTGATGCAGCGATACCAGTGCGATTTGTACCTCTGATTTCATTGCAAGTTGCAATGAAATCGCAAAAAAGTAGTGCAGGAACCTTTTTCAAAGTCGTTGCAACTTGAAGGTATCGGTTTTAGTATTGAAGCATTTGGAAGAGTACAAGTACAACGCTAGTTTCTACATATTTGAAACATCTAGATTTTTATGATTTGACAGCTGAGCATTTTCTAATAGAGAGGTAGAAGCCAACCAGTTTTTTTATACAGTATTATATATACCACGTCCCAGACTTTATTGGACATAGGTAATAGGCAGCTTGGTTTGTATGAACTGATATAAATGTGGTGTGGAAATGGAAGGTTTACTGTAAAGAGGTGCACAGAAAGTGAACTGATCTTTTTTGATAATTAGGAACAAATAATGCAGCAGTTAGGGTACTTTCACACTGGGACGATGGCGGCGTTAGCGCAAAAGCTCTACTGCTGTTATAGCAGCTCTTTTGGGCCGTTAGCAGGGCGCTTTTAACCCTCCCTAACAGCCGAAGAAAGTGTTAGAAGCGCCCATGTTGCGGCGCTGCTGAAGTGCTTTGCAGGCGCCTTTGCACTGCCCCAAAGATGCTGCTTGTGGGACTTTTTTCCCATCCTGCAAGCACACTGCCCCAGTATGAAAGCACTCAGGCTTTCCCACTGGGGAAGCATGAGAGGCGCTTTACAGGTGCTATTTTTAGCACTAAACCGCCTGAAAAACGCCCCAGTGTGAAAGTACCCTCACTGTTAAGATTCAGATTCCTGACAGTAGGTGACAAAGATTTGCCATGTCAACAAACCTTTGCAACTTTTTAGCAACTGCGGCTCCATATTATTTCAGCAATGCATTTGTTTACATACAAATGCATTCTATTTCGCTAAGCTTTCAAAGGGGTTTACTGTGAGTTAGCTTCACAGTGAAATCTAATAAACCTGCCTAGATTCATATCATTGTGGTTATGTACATACAATCCATTCAAAACAATCTACAAATGGATTGTATCTCATCTATTAGAATCTAAAGTTCACTGAATTCATAGCAGCTTTTTTAAACTTGACATATTGAGGTCAAACCAAATTTTTCAGATTTGCATATCACTAGTAGAAGCGTTAAGCAGGACCCCTTCATCAGGCATGTGTCCTGCATGACTCCGAAACTTTGCACTACCTGCTCTGTGATGTGATCATGCTTCCATAAAAATGTGTTTGGACGCTACCTGTTGATCCATGGTGTGCTGGCAAATATCTACATTGTGACTGTCACAATAGTCACATGATTGGGAGCCAGTCCTGCCAGGTACCAATCATTAATGGGGACTGGGAGCTGTCTCTGTGCTGCAACTGGGCTCTCATCACAGAAACATCAGCCACCCAGTGACACATATGTGCTGCATGTGGGCTTTAAAGCCCACTCCTTGGCTAACACACATATGTGTTACATAGGCGGCAACAGGTAAAGAATAATTTTTATAAATAATCGTTTATACCTTTTTTTTTTTTTTTTAAGTCTTAATCGATTCTATAACTTTCGTTTAAGGAAGTTTCATGAAAAGCAAGTGTTTCTTAATTTGAATAGTTGTCTTATGTCCACTGAGTGACTGCTGGAATGATCAGTGTCTGTTGCACTTCCATCTCTCTGCTGTATCGGCGCAGTTTCTTTTATAGTAAATAGTTCCGGTGTTGTGCTTACCCTGCTTCCTCTCTAAAGCCATTCACAAAGTACAACCGCAGCGTCATCACAGGACTGTGCTTTGCGAATAGCTGAGAAGAGGGAAGGGGCAGGGGTTTTCTGTAATAGACACTGGTCCAATGTGGCTGGAAGCCAGAGGTGCAGCTGCCGCTTTACATTCCAGTAGCCACACAATGGAGCTTAGACAAAACAAATCAAGTTAAAGTATAACGAAAGGCAAAACTTTTTCTTTTTTGTTTTGGAGAGAGTGGAGGGGGATTATAACACCTATCAGGCTTTTATTGCCTTCTGTGCCCCCATCCTCTCTATTTGTCCTAATTACCATTAATTAAGTCAAAACAAAAGAAAATCACAAATGTTGGGTCGTCCCCAGAAAAGTAATAGAGGGGACATCTTCAAATGGGGACAATAGTTCTGGTGACCTGGGGAGTCCCATGGGGGATTCCCTTAATTTGCAGAGAATTCCTCTCAGTTCCTGTTTTGACTATGGGACAAGAAGTGACGGTAAATCTCCCCAATAGGACACAAATGGCAAAAAAAAACTGACAGGGGTTATAATCCTCCCTTACACTATCCAAAAGGGAAAAAAAAAGTTTTGCTTACTTAAATAAACACTTCAATAAACGTGAGTTAAATAAAAACTATTAAGACTTTCACATTTTGTGACCAATGTGCCTGGAATTGGGCTGTAAATTTACAGTAACAACTTGAAAGAATATCGCTGACAACAGACAATGGCAGAAAGTTACTGCTCTAGTAAATGACCTTCTACTTCTATATTAAGTCTTGAAACCGAACACTACTCAGCCCTTATCTACATTTCACTGCTTGCACACAGCTGCTGAAATTGCGCTGTGCTGAAAGACAAAGTGAATTATTTTGTTCCGGCTTTCTCCCATTTGCTTTCACAGTCATTTATGTAGTCTGATCATGGATATTTATTACTGCAGAGTATTCTTTAATATGCTTGTTTTAAAAAGTTGAATATATCATTCCCACTTTATAATGTTAACTCTTCCAGTATGAACATCGGGTCTTCTTGGCAGAAAGTTCCTGCCCAAAAAACATTAGTATGGTCCATATATTGTGCATGTTTACACGTGTATATGCATGTATACGCACGTGAAAACTCTTCTAGCACCCAGAATGACAAATAATACAGGGGAGATGTGAGTTTCGCCTGTATTTGTGTGTACACGCAGAAAATACTGACCAGAAATGCATTTTTTTTTTCTGATTTAAGAGATAGTTTACTGATATTTATTTTATTTTACCGCTCAGAGTGGTTACCAATGAAGGCTCTGGCTCTTCCCACAGCATTGTGCAACCCACATATGAAAATCAGAGTAATCTCCAAAGTGTGGAGTTAGACAACAACACAGACTTTAGTTAAGGTAGTACTAAATGGCCTGCATTAAAGAGCACCAAGTGTGTGACTTTGCCTTAACTGAGAAGTTACAATAAGTTGGCTCCAGGCAAAAGGAAGCAAATTATTCATGTACGCCTGTTCCAAGAGGAGATGAATATGCAAGCATCACTTGGCCTGAAAATTATATATACTGTTCTATTAGGTCAAGATTGTCTTGACCTAGTCTGAAGGTCGATGCTATCCTTACCCAATGAGATGCATTCTTACTAATTACTGTTATTACTTTTCATTATTTACTATTTTAGAAATCTCTTTAATTACACTTTTTTCTTTATTACGTCCTGTTTATCTTGAATTTTCTCATAAAACTCATATTGTACTGCTAGACAGTACTAATTTATTTTGAAATTTTCCATTGTCAATGCTTTTGCAGTTTTCAAACCTAGGCTACGGGATAAGACAACAGCACTGGACAGCAACAGTGTGATAGCATTCCTCCCTGCAGCATACAGCAGAGACAGGTGGAGGATGCAGCCAAATCATATTACAGAGGGTTCATATTCCTACTTGTGCAATGCTAGGCCTGCATCCAGTTAGGATAGAGACTCACACAAAATGACAGCCATTGTCATAGATGGTATTCTCCCTGTCAACCAGCTGTTGTCAACTATTGCTGCCCATATGTATGAGCCTCATTTATACATAAAACACAAAATAATAAATCACATTCATGGAGGTCAGAGCTGGTAACTAGCATGGACAATGGTTTTAGGCGAGTACCAGCAAGCTTTTTGTCTCATTCCTTTAAACTGAACCTGTACCAAGATTATGGACAATTAAGTTTTTACACGTTCTAAACAATCTTTGATCTCAGTAGCTGCAGGTACTGTGGAGTAATCAGTCCTAAAAATTCACAGCAGAAACTCTGCATTCCAGTTTCAGTTGGTTTTTAACAGTTTCAGGCTTCATGTACACTACAGCTCCTAAACTTGAGTTTAGGAGCTTTTGGCGGTTTTTTTTGCCAAAGCTCCTAAACCCAAGTTCATGAAAGCCTATGGGGTTGATTTACCAAAGGCAAATCGACTCTGCACTACAGGTGCACTTGAAAGTGCACTCGCTGTAGATCTGAGGGGAAGATCTGCAATGAGGGGAAGCTCTGCTGATTTTATCATCCGATCATGTGCAAGCTAAAATGCTATTCTTTATTTTCCTTGCATGTCCCCCTCAGATCTATAGTGACTGCACTTGAAGTAGTGCAAAGTGGATTTGCCTTTTGTAAATAACCCCCTTATGTGTCCATGTACACATAGGCTTTTAGGATCGTTTAGGAGCTGCTGCGGTTAGGAGCTGCCTCAGCCTGGGCTCCTCACAGGCCATGGCCTCTGATGTGTTTCATCCCACTCATGGGGCTTAGTCATATAGATTTTCTCTTTCAGTTATTATTAGGGATATGTATCAATAGTCTTGGCACAGGTGCACTTTAGGACCCCTTTCACACTGAGCCACCCCGGGCGTCAGCGGTATATTTACTGCCGCTTTACCGTCGTTTTAGCGGTGCTATTTGGCTGCTAGCAGGGCGGTTTCAACCCCCGTTAGCGGCTGAAAAGGAGTTAAATCTGCCCGCAAAACGCCGCTGCAGCGGCGCTTTGCCCGCGGTATAGCAGCACTGCACCATTGTTTTCAATGGGTAAAAGCGGTGTAGGAGCGGTGTATTCACCGCTCCTACAGCGCTGCAAAGAAGCTGCTGGCAGGACTGTTTGTGATGCCCTGCTAGCGCAGCACTCCAGTGTGAAAGCACTCGGGCTTTCACACTGGGTTTGCAGCTGAGGCTTTTTTCAGGCGCTATGCAGGTGCTATTTTTAGCGCTGTATGGCCTGAAAACCGCCTCAGTGTGAAAGGGGTCTAAGGGTAATGTGAATTCCATATTTGTAACTTGTGCCTAGCATTTATTGGATGTCAGTAGTGCAAAAATACACTTTCTTTGCTAATAGTTGTTCTAATCAATACAGAACTCTGACCCGACCTTGTCTTTGAGTGTGTTTTTGGACACCTCTTCCTAGTTGTTAGGCCTCCTTTCCCTGTCAATAACTTATCTTCTCATTCATAACTATTTTTAAACTGCTTTCTCATCTACTGAGTGTCTGCACCGCTCCCTGGAATTAATGCTGTGTCATTGCACGTGCTTGCACAGGTCCTAGCCCAAGGCTACGCACATTCTTGCAGTTCAAAAATAAACACAGTCTCTGTGAATCAAGAAGCGTCATGTTCCTCGACATGCCTGCTAACAAACACTAATGCAAAGTTTAGTAACATCAGTGGAACATGAGTTAATAAATAAGGGTTTGTGAAACAGTCTACTGTTGTTGTGCAAGTTGGTGTGATATAAAACTTGATTGTTTTGGTACAGCAGGGTCTACTAACGTTTTTCATGAAATGTGTATATTAAAATTCAAATATTTCATTTACTGGACATTTATAGACTACTGTATCTCAGTACTTCACAATGTACAGTATTGCAGCTGTCATATTGTGTTTTTTTCTTGGGTACTCTTAGTAATGTTTGAGTGGCTTGGATGCTTTTTTCGTGTTTTTTTTTTTTTTTTTTTTTGAGTTTAGGGTCTCATGCATACGGCCTCAATAAATTTTTATAAGTAAACTTTTTTTTTTACATATCTGAACTCCCAGCAACAAAAAGAAAATCAGCCAGTTCAGCAGGTCTATCCACTTGTGTACAACCAGCTTGTTGGAAAATGTTCTCTTGATAAGTGCTATAGGCAGGATGGGCGGGATATTGCTGCAGGGTTCAGCCAGCGCAATCCTGCAAACTAGTTGCCACATTTCTATACAGAAATGTGCATGAACCATTAATCAAAATCATGTTCTACAGGGTGTCCCAAAAGTCTGGGGCAAAAGTTTATTCAAACCTTTTTTTTATAGTAAATGCACAAGTTTACAGCTTTTGTTTTTGCAATGCTTGTTTATATCTCGAATACAAGAAAGTTGAACATTTCTTAATGTAGCAGAACATGGATCATGTACATGGATCGAAATTCGGATGGTCCCTGCTGAATTTCGATCCATGTATGGCCGGCTTGAGAGAAGGTTCTTCTTTGTCCAGGTCATGGTAAAGCTATTAGGTAGTTGGTCACATTCAGCTGGATTTATTCTGTAATGTTGAAGATATTTTGTAGTTTATTCAATCCAGTTCCTGAGATGATTTCTTCCCTTAGTGCAGTGGTCTCCAAACTGCAGCCCGTGGGCCAGATGCAGCCCTTTGCATGCCTTTATTCCGGCCTTTGGGGCACTGCCCCTACCATTAATACAAGGTACTGTTACTCCAACTGATATCAGGCACTATTCCTTCCACAGCCACCAACAATAGGGCACAATTCCTTCCACTTACATTCCTCCAACTAATACCAATGAGGGGGCACTATTCCTCTTTCTTCTGACCACCAATTCTGAGGCATTGTCAACTCCCACTGACGCTAGGGAATTTTCTTCTCTCCCTGACCACAGTCCAGTCCCCCTAAGGTCTGAAGGACAGTAATCCGGCCATTTGTTTATAATGTTTGGAGACCTCTGCTTTAGTGCAACAATTGTCATGGACCAATAGACTACTGACTTTAGATAACCCCAAAGAAAAAAGAATGGTGTCTGGAGACCTAGGAGGCAATTTAACTAGATCTTGCCTTCTGATCCATCTGTTTGGAAAAATTTGATTCAAAACATTTCCCACAGTAACAGCAGAGTGTGGTGGCCACTGTCTTGCTGATAGCACATTTTATGACATCTAATCGGGAGACAGGAAAATATTGTATCATACAGAGATAAGTTTCTCCTGTTACTATCAAAAATATGGCCCAATTTATTTCTCACCAAATACCCCTGCTAGCACCACAATTTGTGGATCAGTTTGTGGATCAGTTTGAAAATGTCCTTCAGCTATCTGGTTTAGGTTATTTTCAGACCAGTAACGTGCATTGTGCTGGTTGACACTACCAATGAGATGAACTGAGGCTTCTTCACTGTAAAACACCATTACTACTACTATTGTACAAACTACATATGCCTCTCTGTGTCATCACCAGGGGCGTTGCTAGATCTGCAAAAGATCTGGGGCTAGAGCCCATAGCAGCGGTCACCAACCTTTTTGCATGCCCGCATGGGGGGGGGGGGGGGGGTTGGGGGGGAGACCTAAGCAATTTTTCACGGGTGATGGCTGGTGTTGGCGCTTCAATCATCATGGCACCTTGGTTGATAAGTGCATTATTTCTATTGTTACATTCTAATATATAATGAAGTGGTTCAACTCACCATACTGCAGAATCAGTGGGAGCCCTGGGCGTGTCACTTACCACATCTCCTACCACCATTTGCAGATTGCCACATCTCCTGCCACCATTTGCAGATTGCCACATCTCCTGCCACCATTTGCAGATTGTCACTTGCCACATCTCTTGCCACCATTTGCAGATTGTCACTTGCCACGTCACCTGCCACCATTTGCAGATTGTCACTTGCCATGTCTCCTGGCTCAATTTTCAGATTGCCACATCTCCTGCCACCATTTGCAGATTGTCACTTGCCACCTGATGTGAATAGTAACTTGCCATGCCAGCCAGTGCTACCAAATATGCATTGACGCTGCATTGGTGGCAGGCTGACAGCACTGGTCCATTTAGTGAGAGCAGGAGAGCGGTGATGCAGGGCGGGCAGTGAGAGATGATGTCATCTCGCTGCTCCCCGCTGCACCTCTGACATTGAAGCAAGGGGGTCTGGCTGCAAAGTGGAGCTCCACGATGACAGGAAGCATGTGACATCCACTACACCGTGCTGTGAGGGTGGAAGAGCGCTGATGTGTGATGGGCAGTGAGAGATGATGTCATCTCTCTGCTGCTCGCCGCACCTCGCTCCCAAATTGAAGAGGCAGGATGTCATCTCTGCTCGTCTGCCCGCTCGCTTCAACTCTTCTCCTCCAGCCTCTCTCATGCAGCCAGCCTGCAACCTGCTGGTTAGGCAGGGACCCTGCAGCAAGAGACTCTGGGCTATGGACCCCAGATCCGGGGCTATAGCCCCAATAGCCACCCCCTAGCAACGCCCCTGGTCATTACCATTCAGTTCCTGGACCAGCTGTACTTGATATGGATGGGAATTGTGACGGAACCGCTTGAGCACCCTGACTAGGTGCCTCCGTCTGCCAAACAGCGTCTCTTGCCCTCCAAACCATTCCGAGCAGATTGAGAGCTAACACCAGCCCTTTTTACCCCAAACATTGCACACAAACAAGATGTGAGGTAAAAACCAATGGAAAGACTTTTATTGAAACTCAGACACATACTTTATACCCCACAGGAGGACATCCCCTTCCTGATCATATTACCCTAACAATACAAACTGTACATAGGAATATAATTACCATAGCTAAACAACAACCAACATACTATAAACATTAAGATAATTAAACAACTAGCCACCTGGACAATGTTCTGACCATTCCAGTTCGGACTGGCCAGCACAGAGCTCGCAAAGTACACTACACATTATCATAAGTTCAACATCCCCACAGTAGTTTGCTAGCAGACAATAAATAGGGGAGTTAATTAGCACAATTAACAATGGGTGAAAGGCAGGTGGCTTGAGCTGATGAGATTAACATCTGCTATGAGTCCCACTGTGTAGAGCAGTCATTACTGGAAATGTGGCATCTAGGCATTTAACATGGATTCTGGGCCTAGACTCCCAGAGTCTGTGTGTTCTGGGGAGACATGAACCCGAATCAGAAACAAGACCACTCCAAGGATCCCCCAGGCGCACACCTCCCAAAGAGCAGTGTTCCCCCAAAAGCCAGGGCCCTTAGTCAGTGGGTAAGAGGCTTGCTCCTAGTCCTCTCCAAAAGCCCCTTTCCCAGGTAAGTCTGTCACAGGAATGATGATTTCTAAATAATGCCCATCCAGACTTTTAGAACTGCTTGTACAATTGTTTCTGATTGGTTACTTTGTGTAACTCCATATGGAATCTTCCGTAAATCTACTTAGCGACTTGCACTGACTATGCGTATGTGTGTGTATATAATTTTTTTGTTACAATTCAATATAGTTGTGTTTGTACTGCAGCAAAATACAGGACATTAGCACATGACTGCATACTATGTACTATAGATACATCTACCATGTGTAGACTTAAAGCAGTATTAAACCCAAAAGCAAACATTTCTCATATTGCAGCTTACCAATTCTTAGATGTGGTGGCTGCATTCGTTTTCTTTTTAGGCTTTCTTTCTTCTTCTTTCATCTGGTGATCTGGCCAGTAAGTCTGTTATTTTTCAAAAGAACAAGCTCTCTTGCAGATATATTACCTAGATCGGGGTATCAAACTCAATTTCATTGCAGGTCGCATCAGCATTATGGTTGCCTTCAAAGAGCTAGTTGTATCTGGAAGACTAGATATGCAGAGCACCCCACCTCCTTACATCAGGTGTCAAGAGCCCCCTCACCATCAGAAGTCAAGAATCCCCCACCCTCCCTTAAATCACAGTGCACCTCCCACCTTGTGCTGCTGCCGGGAAGAAGCTGGGGGCAGGGCTAGGAAGCAAAAAGTGCAGGGTCTGGAGGAGGACCAAAGGAGGGCTGGAGTCAGCTGCCTGAGTCTGCTGAATGCTGAGACCAGGGGAGGTGAAGACCAGGGGTGCTGCGGCTGCACAGAGAGGCGCAGGATCTGTTGGATAAGTTCTGTCCTCCTCTCTGCTGCTGATTGCTGAGACAGGGGGTTGCAGAGATGAGCCTCCTTGCGACTTCACAGAGAAGAGCAGGATCTGGTGGAGGAGTTCTGTCCTCCTTTCTGCTGCGACAAGGTGGGGGCAGAGACGAGGGGGTGCTGCAGCTGCAGGAGAGGTGCGAGGGCTACATAAAATTGCCTGACGTGCTGGAATCGGCCCGTGGACCTTGTGTTTAACACATGTGAGTTACTGGGAGACAAACCATTTAACACTGACAGGGGTGCTTATGTAAGGTATGTAAAACCTTTATCCCAAAAGGAAAAGAAACCTGTTTGCTGTAGTGTTGGATTGAGTTTGGCTTTACTTTGTTAGTGTTATCTAAATCTGCTAGTACATCTAACGCTACCCCCCCCCCCCCCCCCCAGATGAATGCTGTTGTCCAAATGTGCCTCCTGTGCTCCTTCATTCAAAGTGGAGGCATTTTAATATAGGAGGTGTGTTACTTCCCAGATAAGACACTACATTTAATTATTGGTAAGCTGCAATATATTAATTTTTTGGTTCTGGGTTTAATACCGCTTTAAAACTAAATTCCAGGTATGGCAATTTTTTACAGCTTGGACCAATGTAAGTATGTATGTGTCATATCTGTAGGATCCCCAAGTTAGATATCACAGCAGTAGGCACCACTACCACAATGTTCTTTAAGAGCTTTGGGGTCCTGTGCTGAATGGCTGTCCTGCAGCATTGTGAACACAGGAGGTCACGGGTGCCATTCAGGGAACCCTTTGGATTTCCTCAGTGGATGCAGTGTTCTCCAATTCGACGAGTGTTGATTGCCCTGTCTCTTCACCTCTTCCAATCAGAGAAAGCTGTGCGTTCATTGAGAAAATACAAAGTGTTCCCTGAATGGCTCCTGTGCAGAGAGAGCAACCTCCTTTGTTCACAAAGCAACGGGGTAGCCATTCAGCACAGAACCCCAAAGCTATTGAAGATCATTGTTGTAGAGGATATCTAGCTTCTATGGGGATCCCACAGATATGACACATACATACTTACATTGGTCCAAGCTGTAAAAATCGCCATACCTGGAATTGAGTTTTTTGGCATGGGAGCCGAACGCTTTTGGATATTATTGCAGCAGCGGTGCCTACTACAGTGATATCCGAGGGATCCCACGGGTATAGCACATACATACTTACATTGTTCCAAGCTGGACCTATGTAACTAGGTAAAAAATCGCTATACCTGAAATTCATCTTTAAATAAGCCCTCTGTTAGAAGAAACAACAATTGTGGGTTTTCTTATCCTGCTGCATAGGCCTAGGATTTTGAGTGTGCTATGACCAATATAATCCTATTTTTAAGTGATATTTTTCAAAAATCTTTTTGAAATACTTTGTCATTTTTCGTGAACAAGTAGTTCCTGTGAAAAATAATGTGTAATGGAACAACGACAACAGTACCAAAGTGAATTCCCTTTGACTCACTCCAGGTATATTAATCATGGTTTTTCCTTGTGATGGAACAGAGAAGGCTGTCTGGCCTTGTGACATTTTCCATGAGCTCTACCCTCCAGTGTGGCCTTCATAGATCTTTACTTGTCTTCTTTGTTTATTCGTCATTGAAGTAGCTTGTCATTTTAGATCCATAACATGGAAGAGGCTTATAAAGTTGTTATATATTTGCTGGAAATAGTAAGCAAGGCTGATTCATTGTGAAGAAGACAAACAGGTTGAAGCAGCATGGAGCATCTCTTTCCAGTGGTTGTACATCTGAGGCTTGTTTTGGCAAAACCAAAATCAAACTTCTGTTTCAAATCTGTAGCTACATCTCAGTATATTTCCCTGGCTCCGAATCAAGGTGTTTCCACGTGCGTGTTTTCTTAGGAGAAACTGAGTAATATCCATGTTTGCAAGGTGGAGATACACACAAAAAAAACATTTCATAAAAATCTACTCCCTTTTAAATGTGTTAGAAAACACAAGCCTAGTTAAAGTAGATCTGATCCCAACCACTAAAATCCCATATTCATTTTAAAACAGTAATATCATTTATAGGTTCACAATCTTTTTAGGCAGCTTTCTCTAAAAGACTACCTGGTAGTCATCATGCTAAAGCGAAAAAAACAAATCTCGTAGCCTGTGGGTATGATTGCAATGTACAGTAAGTATGCATCTTAGGAAGGGAGAGGGTTAGATTAGCACCAGAGATAAGCTCAGGAGTGTTCGGATCCTAGTCCGAACCCAAGTGAACAAGCCCACCAGAAAGCTCTCATCTGTACTGGGCCAATCATCTGTGCGGCCACGTCATTCCCACCCTCAGCGGTATATATCTACTTGAGCTTGGAAGATTTTACCCCCCTCGTAACAAGGGCATGTTTTGCTATGCGGCATTGCGATTCTTTAACTGTTAATTGCACGGTCATGCAACAATGTACCCAAACAAAATTTATATAATTTTTTTCACACAAGTAGAGCTTTCTTTTGATGCTATTTGATCCTCACTGGGTTTTATCATTTTTTTGCGATATAAACAAATATGTATTCTGCTACATGTTTTTGATAATAAAAAAACCTCAGCAAGTGTATATTGATTGGTTTGCATGAGCATTAAAGCACCTACAAACTATAGTATATAAGCTGGATTTTTATTCTTTATTTATTTTATTTTTATACTACTAATGGCTGTGATCAGCGACTTATAATGGAACTGCAAATGTGTGGCAGACAATCTGACACTAACTGAACTGTCACTGTAATAATGACACTGGCTGGAAGGGGTTACCATCTAGGGTGATCAAGGGCTTAAATGTGTGCCTAACTATGTGTAATGTGTGCTGCTTTTACTACTAGATCTCTCAGTTTCTCAGGGAACGAGAAACTGACAGATTTCTCCCTCTTGCACACAGCTGATCAGCAGGTCCTGGCTGTGAAATGTGTTTACAATTATGCGTGCATCCTAAACCTGGAAGTAGGATGTCACGGTGCACATGCGCACTGCACTCCTCTCCTGGGGCATTCAGCGGTGTGCTCTGCAACCGCTTTGTCCACTGGACACAGCTGATTGTGGTGCTCGGTAATACTGTGAGCGGCCCAGATACTCGCTGTGCGATCACATGTCATGTAGTAAGCAAGAGTCAAGAATGCAATCCATTCATGACATCATTGCTTACTACTGTGTGTGATCTGTGATTGGTCACTAGTGATCAAGTAGCAAACAAAGGAAGAAGACACACCAGCTTAGTGCATTACTGTATAACTTATTTAATAATTATTAAAATGCCAACATTATACTCACAAAAGGTGAAATGTCACAGGCGTTATACAAAAAAATCACCACCAGACGCACAATCATCAGGTAGGGTGCAGCTGACATGTTTCAAGGGGCATGCGTCAGCTGCACCCTACCCGATGGTTGTGTATCTGGTGGTATTAAAGAAGTTATACAGTAATGCACTAGGCTGGTGCCCCTGCTTCCTGTGTTTGCTTTCAGTTCTGGTTTTCCCAAAGTGAAGGGGGCAGCAAGGTTCCATTGTATGCATTGGTGGTCCAGTTGGCTATATCCTACAGTGGTACATTTGAGTTGTTCAAGGTTGAAGCCATGTCCATGTGGGCTCTATGAAGATTGGACTGCCTGGAAGGTTTTTACCTGTAGAGCGAACTTTTTTGTATATTCAAACAATGATCACATGGTACCTGGCCATCACACTGCCCTGCACCTTGTGATAGCTGTGGGCCAATCACAACATCGCAATAGTGGGCTAAAGTCTACTGTCAGCTGACGTCACTCAGCTGGCCCAGGTGCTAGATCAATCCTGACTTTACATTTGGGAACCACTCAGATGCTTGGACCGGCAGATGACTCAGTCTCTCAGCTAACCACTGGGAGACAGTTGCTCCCATCCCCTCCACAGCCCATTGCTTCAGTGATCACAGGAGGGGCAGAGCAGAGAGCTGCTGACTGACCGTCACCAATCTCTGCTCAGAGCCAAGAGGAGAACTGAAAGATCAGCAGTGGACAGATCAATGCTGCATCCATGTAGGTATAAATGTTTTTTTTTTCCCCAACCCCATACTTCTCTTTTAAATGCATATTGTTAAGGTATAACTAAAGGTAAAACCTTTTCTTGAATTTTGGATAGAGTGGAGAGGGATTCTTTGTCCGGTTTACCTTTAGCATTGAAAGTGAAAGTAAAAGAAAATCCCAAATTTTGGATGTCCCCAGAAAAGTAATAGAGGGGAAACCGTCCAATGGGGACACTAGTTCTGGTGGCCTGGGGGTCCCCAAGGGATTACTTTAAGTTGCAGGGATTTCCTTACACTTCCTGTTTTTGCTATGAGACAGGAAGTAAAGGTAAATCTCCCCAATGGGACACAGATGGCAAATTAAAAAAAAAATGAACCAACAGGGGTTATAACCCTCCCTTACTCTATCCAAAATTAAAAAAAAAAAAAAAAATTGCTTATAGTTCTACTTTAAGAACATTCTTCTTCTGAAATGCACTTCTTTAAAAATGCATTTGAGAATTTTATGAGTAGTAGTGGCGCCCCAGTCATTTTGATAAGCACTACCAATTAAAGTTCAATTTTAACAGGGTAACATAAAACAGCTGAATCCTCGAGATGTGAAATTAATTGTTTCCTTATAAATTAAGCTCATTAAACAGAACATGATGAAAGCAAATAGCCACAACATGGCTACATCTGGGATGGTAGTAAATCCTGGTTTGAAAGCATTGAATAATTTGCTTATTGCTTTCAATCATGCTTGTTGACATCTTTATTTATGTTGATGGAATTTGATTGCACAGCAAATACACTAAAAAACATGTGGGTCACCAGCCACGACTTCCTTACAGCAGGCAGTAATGGTTTTGAATAAATACTTCACTTGCCTTTGCTTTAACCTCGGAAAGAATGAATTCTCTTTACAAAACCGTCTGTATTGGGTATTTAGTACACAAGTATTCTCTCTGATCTTTGTTTCATTTGGCCACCATATTGGGCTGTTATCAGCCCGACAAAGAGCACAAACATCATAGCAATGGTGCTGCATACACTTTTGTTTTATTTTCAAGTGCAATCTGGCCATTTTTTTCTGTATGCAGTCCTACATACCTAGTGAGAACTGCACACTCAGCAATGACATTCGCGTCATTTTCTTTTTGCTTCATCAGTACAGACCAGTGGCGGCCCGTCCATTAGGGGCACACGGGCGCTGCCCCCCCTATCCATGCGCCCGGCCCCCTGAGCTAGGCGACATAATGCTTTGAAGAGAGATAACAAAACACTGCAGATAACTGTGCCCAGCTCAAATTTCATAAATCGGGTTTACATCCACTTTAGGTTAAAAAACCTTTTGTTTAAGAGAAAATCCCCCCCAGCTCCCTTTTACTTATCTGATCCCGATCTCGATCCAGCACTGTGTATGAGAGCAGCGGTTCTCCCAGCTCTGTCCATCCTCACTGGGCAGATTGATAACAGCAGGAGCCATTGGTGCTCGCTCCCGTCAAACAACTCCTATGACAATGGAGCCGGGGGGGAGGTGAGCCCAGCTGTCTGTGTCAATAGACATAAACAGGGAGGCTCAGGAACAAGCCCACACCACTGCCCCAATTCAAAGCGGCTTTCTATGGGAGAACTTGGCGGGGACTTCAGAAGAGGAGGATCTGGGCTGCTCTGTGCAAAACCATTGCACAGGGCAGGTGAGTATGAGATTTTTAGTATTTTATAAAAAAATAAATAAAAATGGAAGCTTAAGCCCTGGTTCACATTGCAGTGGTTTGGCATGCGATTTGACATGTCAAATTGCATGCCAAATCGGCGGGTATTTGCGGCAATGGCACCATCCAAATTGTTGCGTCGCCGCATTTGCGGTGCCACACTGATTCCCAAAAGTAGTTTCTGTACTACTTTTGGCAACTACGGGGTGCAGAAACCCGCAGAGATGTCTCTGAAATCGCCCCCGAAGTCGGGACTGAGATGCGGGAATGAAATTGTGCAAGTTCGCCTGAACTCGCACGATTTCATTCCCGCTGTCAGTGTGAACCTAGTGTTATTGTCACTTTAAAGCTGAATTCCAGCAAACACTTTTTAAGCAGTTACAGGAAAAAATGATTTTTCTTTTAGGATACATAAATAAAAGCTGACAATTGTAAGCACCCCTGTCAGTGTCTATCTGCAATCTTTGCTGGAAAGCTTGGTTTGTTAAAGGAAGCTGAAAAATAACAAACTTACTGGCCAGATCACAAGGTAATAAAATATGTTACTGGGGGACTCAAAAAAGCAAAGACTACTGCTAGCAACTTACTGTATCATTTATGACATTTTTTATTTTGGCCATAGTTACACTTTAAATCATCATGATCCTGGGAACAAGTGCTTACACTGAAGGCAATTAAAAAGCTAAACATTTTGGGCGTCAGCTGCAATCTTTGTTAAGCCAAATCCAGCATTTAGATTCCTTCTGCTGCACCCAAAACTGATAACATTGCTTGGACTTTCAGTGCAGTAGGAGAGTTAGATGCTCACTGAATTTCTCGCAGATTAAGGGCTCTTTCACACGGGCGGTCCTCCTGCTGATCCCCGCTGAGCATGCGGATGACAGGTCCGTCTCCACTCATTGTGTAGAGACAGACCTGTCAGAGCCCCACTCTCCTCTATGGGGAGATCAGATGAAAATGGGCCGATCCACCCGATCCACCAGACGGATGGAAAATAGGGTCTCCATCCGTCTGGATTTCAGAGACAGGATCAGATCGGACAGCAGTGGGTGTCAGTGGACATGTCACCGCTGACATCTGCTGCTCCATAAGAGTGAATGGAGGCTCCAATCAGGTCCGCCTGAAAAACTGACATTTGAATCGTGTTTTTTCTGGATTTTTGGTTAATATTCAGTTTTTATCATTTAAACATACACCTGTGATAAAAAATGATAGACTCTTCATTTCTTTTGTAACTTACAAAATCTGCAGGGGATCAAATAATTATTTTCCCCACTGTACATACAGAATAGAAGAAACAATATAAATGAAACAGTGGGGGGGGGGGGTTATTTACAAAAGGCAAATCCACTTTGCACTACATGTGCACTTTGAAGTCCAGTCGCTGTAAATCTGAGGGGTAGATCTGAAATGAGGGGAAGCTCTGCTGATTTTTATTATCCAATCATGTGCAAGCTAAAATGCTGTTTTCTATTCTCCTTGTATATCCCCCTTGGATCTACAGTGACTGCACTTCCAAGTGCACTTTCAGTGCAATTTCAAGTGCACTTTGCACTTGTAGTTTGCACTTTTAGTGTAAAGTGGATTTGCCTTTAGTAAATAACCCCCGTTGTGTGTTTAGTATTACTTTAAAGTGGAGGGCCACCCTAAAAAAAAAAAAAAAAAAAACTGCATGAAAAATCCTAAAAAAAATAAAAAAAACAAAAATTTTAAACTTACCTAAACCCTTGTTGCTAGGCAGTCTTCCTAATCTGCCTCTTCCTATTCCGCTGCGTCTTCTGCTCCTCGGTGAGCGGCCCCGTTGCCTTCTGGGAACTGTATGTGTTCCCAGAACACCACGGGGCCATTCACAGAGCGCCGCACCGCTTGCGCGTGCACAGTAGGAAACTGGCAGTGCAGCCACAAGGCTGCACTGCCTGTTTCCCTTACTTAGGATGGCGGTGCCGAGAGCCGAGGGATGGGTCGGCCTCGGGTGGCCGACATCGCGGGCACCCAGGACAGGTAAGTACTTATTTAAAGTCAGCAGCTGCAGTGTTTGTAGCTGCTGACTTTTAATTTTTTTTTTTTTTTAGGGACGGAATCCCGCTTTAAGTACATTGGCTACTTGGATCCCAGTTGTTTTCATTGATCATTTAAAAGTATACATTTAATACAGTTTGATACAACACTGACAAACACTGCCTGTTAAGTCATAATAGAAAACTTTATTTGTCTTAATTTATGTTGGGATGCAAAGAAGTATTTTGCAGCGCACAATCTACTGATTTAATTTCCATGGAAACAGAGACCGCAGAGAGAGGCTGAGAGGATGTCAGTGGAATTGTAATGGAACCTTTGAACAAGAATAACAGTATACAACTTGCATACACAGAAGAGATGTTAGCTGTCATTTTGAAAATGAATATTTAATGATCCAGCTGTGAAGCTCATTTGGAGGCTTTGCAAGTGTTTTTTTTTTGTTTTTTTTCCTAACAATTCTTTAAGACCAACATTCACAGCTTCTAATGGCTGTTTAATTCCACTTTTTTTTTTTAAGTTAAATAAAGTTGAACATGGGTCTGTATAAACCAGACCTGAGCAAAATGTAAGTCCCCCATTGCTGTCTCTGCTTATCACAGCTCTCTGGGACTTACAGTGCAACAGTAAAAGCACACCTATTCACACTCACAAAAAGCCTTATCCTGCTTATGAGAAAGGAGCTAGCTGCATGTGAACCTCTGCAGGTGGCCAGCAAGCTGCTGTAATATGTTTTCTGGCAGGCATACAAACTGGTTTTGCCAACCAGTATAGAAGTAATTACCGAAGAATTACCTCTGTAGCACAAAGCTTGTGAAATCAGACCTTATAAGTATGCCATATATTATTTGATCATACTTCTATTAAAAGGCAAGGGACACACACCTGTATAATAATAATACAATATATACAATATATTCAAGTTACAGAGTTGTTAATAAAATAAATGTGTCTGTAAATGAGGCTCGTTTTAGTTTTTCACTCTTTATTTACTTTAGCCCTTATTGGTGGGTACAACTTATATTTTGACATGTCTTTGCCAAGTGATTACTCTTGTGTTCCAACCTACAGTAAAGTAATGACAGTTGGCACCTGAATTTTTTACTCTGAAGGAACAAGTAAAAAAAAGTCTGAAAATGTTGTTTGGTGTGCAGATTTAGGGCCCGTACACGCGATACGAAAATCGGAAGTAACATTTTGGCCAACAAACAATCTGCCGATTTTCGGATGATTAGTACGGTGCTTTTGACAACCGATTCCGGTTTTTCGTCAGACAGAAGCTGGATGTGCAGACTATACAATTTTTGTCGGATGTGAACTCAACAACGGATTTTCATTTCATTAGTACAGTATTCGTACGAAAAAAATCTTAAGAGCAAGACTACGCATGCTCAGAAACGAAAGAATACATACAAAATTAGTGAACACATGATGTCACTTCTGAAGTTGTATTCTGTCATACGAAAATTTTTGTATGGTAAGTAACCTCTTCACTTTCGACATGAGACTAGCATGCAACAAAAAACGGACGCTCTTCCGAAAATCTGATCGTGTGTACAAGGCTTTATACAAGCATTTATCTTTACCTTAGATATTTACCATCATTCAGATTTCATCTACAGTAGTAGATTAGGATGCATGTGGCACAACTGGTTGACTTTAAAGTGGTTGTAAACCTCTAATATGAAATCTGAAGAAAGCATCTCTATAGCTGGGATAAGAAATTAGCTTACCTCCAGCTGTTGCAGAACTACAAGTCCCATAAGGCATAGCAAGACTCTGACAGCCACAAGCATGACACCCAGAGGCAGAGACATGATGGGACTTGTAGTTTTGCAACAGCTGGAGGTCCGCTTATTGCATATCCCCGCTCTATAGTGTGTACTAGTCTCAATCCAGAGCGCTACATGTCATTTCTGTCTGCTGCTTCGTTCCTCTGCTATCAGCATGAGTCACTTCTAACAACATTTCCTGACACCAAGAGAAAAATGGTGAAAGGGGAGGGACCTCCAGCTAATTGACAGTCATAACTCTGTTCCTGTGTGCTATGTGGAAGGGATCTTCTCTCCAATCAGCTTGCATAGTTCTCCTCACTGCTCACTTTCAGCTCTCTGCCCTTTTTTTCTGAACTCTCAGACAAGCTTTATAAATTCAGCACTTTGAGCAGATGTAGAGAAAAGATGACTGCAGATAAACAGGTAGAATTTACATAGGAGGATTTTTTTTACTCTCTGTGTATCAACTGAGGCCAGTCACTTCACTGGGTATCTCTAATGGCGCGTACAAATGAGCGGACTTTACGGCAGACTTTGCCTGGCGGACTTTTCGACGTACTTTACCATGGACTTTCTGAATGAACGGACTTGCCTACACACGATCAACCAAGGTCCGTCGAATTCGTATGTGATGACGTACGACCAGACTAAAACAAGGAAGTTCACAGCCAGTAGCCAATAGCTGCCCTAGCGTGGCTTTTTGTCCATCGAACTAGCATACAGATGAGCGGACTTTTCGACCGGGCTTGATTTCGACGGATTGATTTAAAACATGTTTCAAATCTAAGTCCGTCCAACTTTTGAGAAAACAAAGTCCGCTGGACAGGGGTGTTGCTAGATCTGCAAAAGATCTGGGGCTAGAGCCCATAGCAGCGATCACCAACTTTTTTGCATGCCCGCGGGGGGCGGGGGGGGGGGGATTGGGGGGAGACCTAAGCAATTTTTCACGGGCAATGGGTGGTATTGGCGCTTCAATCATCATGGCACCATGGTTGATATGGTGTCAGGGTGATTAAAGTGCATTATTTCTATTGTTTCATTCTAATATATAATGAAGTGGTTCAACTCACCATACTGCAGAATCAGTGGGAGCCCTGGGCGTGTCACTTACCACATCTCCTGCTACAATTTGCAGATTGCCACATCTCCTGCCACCATTTGCAGATTGTCACTTGCCACAACTCTTGCCACCATTTGCAGATTGTCATTTGCCACGTCACCTGCCACCATTTGCAGATTGTCACTTGCCATGTCTCCTGGCTCAATTTGCAGATTGCATCTCCTGCCACCATTTGCAGATTGTCACTTGCCACCTGATGTGGATTGTAACTTGCCATGCCAGCCAGTGCTACCAAATGTGCATTGACGCTGCATTGGTGGCAGGCTGACAGCACTGGTCCATTTAGTGAGAGCAGGAGAGTGGTGATGCAGGGCGGGCAGTGAGAGATGATCCACGATGACAGGAAGCATGTGACCTCCACTCCACCATGCTTTGAGGGTGGAAAAGCACTGATGTGTGATGGGCAGTGAGAGATGATGTCATCTCTCTGCTGCTTGCCGCACCTCACTCCCAAATTGAAGAGGCCCGGCTGTGAAGAGCGCTGATGTGGAGCAGGTAGAGAGATGTCATCTCTGCTCGTCCACCCGCTCGCTTCTCTCTTCTCCTCCAGCCTCTCTCATGCAGCCAGCCTGCCCGCCGCAGCAGCCACAACCCGCTGGTTAGGCAGGGACCCTGCAGCAAGAGACTCGGGGCTATGGGCATCAGATCCGGGGCTATAGCCCCAATAGCCACCCCCTAGCAACGCCCCTGCCGCTGGAGCCCACACACGATCGAATTGTCCAACGAAATCCCGTCCGCCAGGCAAAGTCTGCCGTAAAGTCCGTTCGTGTGTACGCGGCATAAGGGTTTACAACCACTTTCAGGCTGGGTTCACACTCACAGCAGGTGTCCGATGCGTCTCCATTCACCGTTTCAGGTCAGATTTCAGCCTGAATTTTTGTCTGCATTCGAACCTGAAATGGACCAAAAGACGCACAGGGCTCATGTGCAATTCACACCGGAACCGCTGCGGAGATGTGTGAATCGGCTCTATAGAGAGACGGTCAAAATCTTCTGCAGAGAAAGCCGCATCCAATTCGCAATAGTGTGAACCCAGCCTCAAGCCCACTTCCAAGAACAGTTATTTTTATTTGTTCTGATGTTTCGGTATTTTTCTAACTCACTTTAAAATTGTATAATTGTTCCTTACTTTAGAAAAAAACTTTATTTTTTAGAGCAAGCTAAAAGAAAAATATTAACAGTTCACCAAAAAAAAAAAAAAATAGAATTGTGCCTGTAGTTGAGCTTTAAAGTGATTCACTTAAAAAGTTAAAAAAAAAAAAAAAAAAAAAAAGCTACTAGCCTGAAGTACCTACACATACCTGTAGCAGTTTTTACATCTCTCTGTATTCCCAAATGCACTTCCAAATAGTGGGAGTTATTTACTAAAGGCAAATCCACTTTGCACTGCAAGTGCACTTGGAAGTGCAGTCACTGTAAATCTGAGGGGTAGATCTGAAATGAGTGGAAGCTCTGCTGATTTTATCATCCAATCATGTGCAAGCTAAAATGCTGTTTTTTTTCTTTTCCTTGCATGTCCCCCCCAAATCTACAGCAACTTTACTTCCAAGTGCACTTGCAGTGCAAAGTGGATTTTCCTTTAGTAAATAACCCCCAGTGTCTGAGCTTGTCTGCTCCCTGCCAGAACATGTGATAGTACAATCAGCAACTCAACAAACTTTACAAAACCCTTAAAAAAAAATTTTAAATGCCATGTCAGTTGTTTGAATTTAACCATTTCATTTCAGGGTTCATGGAAGTTATATAATGTTCATGCCTGTGATCCTACCACATACCATATATACCAAATATAAAATAAAGGAATGTTCATGACAGACAACAAAAGTTCTACTTCTGGCTTATACGTTAACTAGTACAAGCGCATTACAATGAGTTTGATTTTTCCCATACGGAAACCACATTCACAGTTACAATTTTTTTTCGTTCAGATAAGAAACAGGAACTTTTTCCTGTTTTGGTCCCCAATTTAAATTGAATTATTGTTCTAAAAACGACCGATCAAACTAAATTCTCAAGCTTGTCATTGACAGAATGAGATTTGTCTGGTTCAGCAGGGACCAGCCAAATTTTGATTAGTGTGTGGCTGTCCCTGCTGATTAGAGTTTGATTGCTTGATTGACTTCTGTTGAAGGAGAATGTTGGAAAACTTTCCTCGATCAGTGGCTGCAGCCGCTGATCAGTGTATTGCAGAGGTCTCCAAACTTTCTGAACATAGTGAGCGTTTACTGTCCTTCAGACTTTGAGGGGGCCGGACTGAGGCCAGTGTGAGTAGAAAATGAATAATAGGGCCCTGCAGTTTGTGTCAGTGGGAGGTATAGTGTCCCATCATTGGTATCAGTGGGAAGAATAGGGCTCTGGAGTTGGTGTCAGTGGATGGAATAGTGTCCCATCATTGGTATCAGTGGGAAGAATAGGGCTCTGGAGTTGGTGTCAGGGGAAGGAATAGTGTCCCATCATTGGTGTCAGTTGGAGGAATAGTGCCCCATCATTAGTATCAGTGGGAGGAATAGCGTCCCATCATTGGTGTCAGTGGGAAGAATAAGGCCCTGGAGTTGGTGTCAGTGGGAGGAATAGTGTCCCATCATTGGTGTCAGTAGCAGGAATAGTGCTCCATCATTGGTGTCAGTGGGAGGAATAGTGCTCCATCATTGGTGTCAGTGGGAGGAATAGTGCTCCATCATTGGTGTCAGTAGGAGGAATAGTGCTCCATCATTGGTGTCAGTGGGAGCAATAGTGCTCCATCATTGGTGTCAGTGGGAGGAATAGTGCTCCATCATTGGTGTCAGTGGGAGAAATAGTGCTCCATCATTGGTGTCAGTAGGAGGAATAGTGCTCCATCATTGGTGTCAGTGGGAGCAATAGTGCTCCATCATTGGTATCAGTGGGATGAATAGTATCCCATGATTGGTATCAGTGGGGGGAATAGTTTCCCATCATTGGTGTCTATGGGAGGAATGGTTCTGCATTAATGGTGTCAGTGGGAGAAGAGGTGCCGCATCGCTTGTGTCAGTGGGAAGAATAGTGCTCTATGGTTGCTATCAGTGGATAGAAGGGCCAGATTTAGGCAAGCAAAGGGCCACATGTGGCTTCCAGGCCACAGTTTGGAGACCCCTGGTGTTTTGTGACAGCAATGGTAGTCGTTGCCAGAATGCATTGTCCAGGAGGGTGAATTCCTCCATCTATCTTTTTTGAGTGGATGGAGGAATCTGTTAAACTGTCAATGACTAGCGTAAAGCCTCATGAACACTGAACGTTTTGCAAACTCTTCTAGAAGCCTTTCCTTTTGGCAGCAGCGTTTTGCAGAAAAACTGCCTGGCACTTGTAAAAGTGTCTAAAGCGCTTGGGTGTGTATACAGGCGTCAGACTCTTGGGCGTCAATTCATTTGATTGGCCAGTGTAATAATTTACCCTGGTCATTGAAATGATTTAATGCTCAAGTGATAAACATGCCTAGTGTTAACACGTGTTTAGAAGTGTGAAGCATTTCTTCTGCCAAAACTCTGCTGCTCCTGGACAAACTGTTAGTGGGGTTTTTTCTGCCTCTAAAAGCCTCTGCCACTAAACTCCCCTAAAAGCCTATGAGGTTGATTTACTAAAGGCAAATCCACTCTGCACTGCAAGTGTACTTGGAAGTGAAGTCGCTGTAGATCTGAGGGGTAGATCTGAATTAAGGGGATGCTCTGCTGATTTTATCAACCAATCATGTGCAAGCAAAAATGCTGTTTTTTATTTTCCTTGCATGACCCCCTCAGATCTACAGCGACTGCATGAGGCCTAACAAAAAAAGTTTGGCTTATGTAGGTCCACTATATTGAAGGATGCACTGTCTGGGTATTTTAATTAGTTTTTGCAGGAACTTGGATCATTACTTTTTCCTGCAAGCTTCATCCTTGTGTTTGTACCACATTCTAAGATAATTGTTTTTTCTCCACGTTCCCATATCACAGTCTGCGGCTTTTCATCGTAATTAAGCCTGTCTTTTGGTAGCCTGTGACCCTGAAGCGTATTCTGTGATTCATCAAGGTCTGGCCACCATCCTGTGCAAAATTAGCTTTTCTACACATTTCTTATTCTGTAGATGTAGTAAGAAGCACGCACAGATATACCAGACTTTTCTTTATAGACCTATAACCTTCATTAAAGAAAAAACCTTATAAAAGTTATGCGCTTAGCAGGGGAAGTCATCCTACAATTTGCAGTATATAGAAGCTGCTATAAGCAACCCTATGCTGTTACTGTATGTAGTCTGTTGAAGTCTACATTATTGGCTTTGGGAATATATGGCTTATGTTTATATTATTGGTATATTATCAGTTTACAGAACATTGGCACAGGTGAAGCTGTGTTAGTCCACTTCTTGTGTAAACAGGGAAAGCGACATTCAGTTTCTATGTGTAGTCTGTTGGTAAATTCTCTTATTTCCTTGCTATAAATGGAGGTACCATGGTTCCACTGGTTCATTGCTAGCTATCTCTATATAGAAATACTTCTGCCTAAACAATCCATGCAATAAGGATAAAATTAGGCATCCTTATACTAACTAGATAGTTGATTTGTAGATCTAAATGAGATTGTACAATCAATTTGTATAGTTTATGCTCGACCAAAGGTTCATCAGGCTGCTTTGAGTTGCTTTTTTCATTCACATTGACTTACAGTGCCTTGAAAAAGTATACATATCTCTTGAAATTTTCCACATTTTGTCATATTACAGCCAAAATGTAAATGTATTTTATTTGGATTGTAAGTGGCACATAATTGTTAAGTGGAAGGATAAATGTTTTTCACATTTTTTTACAAATAAATATGTGAAAAGTGTGGCGTGCATTTGTATTCAGCCCCCCTGAGTCAATACTTTGTAGAACCACCTTTCATTGCAATTACAGCTGCAAGTCTTTTTGGGTATGTCTTTACCAGCTTTTCACATCTATAGAGGGAATTTTTGCCTAATCTTCTTTGAAAAATAGCTCAATAACTGTCAGATTGGATGGAGAGTAGAGCTGCACAATTAATCGTTTAAAAATCGTGATCTCGATTCAACCCCCCTGATGATCTCTATTACAGAGTTTGCTGATTCTTTCATATAACAAGTGGAGAGACTTATCTGTTCACTCAGCTGTCAAAAGAAAACATCCAGGCAGTCTGCCAAGTTTTTAAACATTGTAACTAACTCTTCCTTCTTAGATCAAAGGGATAAACTTCTGTGTGTAAATAAAAAATCCAGGCAGTCTGCCAAGTTTTTAACAACATGTAAATGCAGGAAGTTTAACCACTTAAAGTCTAAGGCCCCTTTCACATGAGGCGGACTCCGTTTCCACGGAGCCCGCCTCGGTCCGCCGGCTCAGCGGGAGATCTGTCCGTTGATCTCCGCTGAGCCGACGAATGACAGGTCCCTCTCTGCTCACTGAGCGGGGAGGGGCTTGTCAGGCGCCGCTGCCGCCTATGGGGGGATCGGACGAAAACGGACAGCATGTCCGTTTTCATTAGATCTCTCCCGATCCGCCAGCGACGGACCTGGACGTAGGGCCATCCGTCTGCTTTTAGCGGATCGGACGGGGTCGGATGTCAGCGGACATGTCTCCGCTGACATCCGTCGCTCCATAGGCTAACATGGAGCGCCCGTTCGGGTCCGCCGTCAAAACTGACAGGCGGACCTGAACGGTCCGATCGTGTGAAAGGGGCCTAAATCTTCTTCTGACACTTGTTTCTTAAGTTAAAATCAATATTTATTGCTAGAAAATTACTTGGAACCCCCAAACATTATATATATTTTAGCAGAGGCCCTAGGGAATAAAATGTCAATTGCTGCAATATTTTATGTCACACTGTATATGCCCAGCGGTCTTTCAAACGCAATTTTTTGGGAAAAAATACACTTCAATTAATTAAAAAAAAAAAAACAGTAAAGTTAGCCCAATTTTTTTTGTTTTAATATGAAAGATGATGTTACGCCATGAGAATCGTGAGAGAATCGTGATCTATCTTCTAAGCAAAAAAATCGTGTCTCTCATTTTAGCCAGAACTGTGCAGCTCTAAGAGAGCTTCCGTGAACAGCAATTTTCAAGTCTTGCCACAGATTCTCAATTGGATTTAGGTCTGGACTTTGACTTGGCCATTCTAACACATAAATATGCTTTGATCTAAACCATTCCATTGTAGCTCTGGCTGTATGTTTAGGGTCGTTGTCCTGCTGGAAGGTGAACCTCCGCCCCAGTCTCAAGTCTTTTGCAGACTCTAACAGGTTTTCTTCTAAGATTGCCTTGTATTTGGCTCCATCCATCTTCATATCAGCTCTGATCAGCTTCCTTGTCCCTGCTGAAGAAAAGCATACCCACAACATGATGCTGCCACCACCATGTTTCACGGTGGGGATGGTGTGTTCAAGGTGATGTGCAGTAATAGTTTTCCGCCACACATAGCTTTTTGCTTTTAGGCCAAAAAGTTCAATTTTGGTCTCATCTGACCAGAGCACCTTCTTCCACATGTTTGCCGTGTCCCCCCACATGGCTTCTTGCAAATGGGACTTCTTATGGCTTTCTTTCAACAATGGCTTTCTTCCTACCAATCTTCCATAAAGGCCAGATTTGTGGAGTGCACGACTAATAGTTGTCCTGTGGACAGATTCTCCCACCTGAGCTGTGGATCTCTGCAGCTCCTCCAGAGTTAGCATGGGCCGCTTGGTTGCTTCTGTGATTAATTCCTTGCCCGGCCTGTCAGTTGAGGTGGACGGCCATGTCTTGGTAGGTTTGCAGTTGTGCCATACTCCATTTTCCATTTTCAGGTGATGGATTGAACAGTGTTGAGTGAGATGTTCAAAGCTTGGGAATTTTTTTTATAACCTAACCCTGTTTTAAACTTCTCCACAACTTTGTCCCTGACCTGTTTGGTGTGTTTCTTGGCCTTTATGATGCTGTTTGTTCACTAAACTTCACTAACAAACCACTGAGGGCTTCACAGAACAGCTGTGTTTATACTGAGATTAAATGACACACAGGTGGACTCTATTTACTAATTAGGTGACTTCTGAAGGCAATTGGTTCCACTAGATTTTATTTAGGAATATCAGAGTAAAGGAGGCTGAATACAAATGCACGCCACACTTTTCACATATTTATGTAGCGGTCACCTACTTTCATGTAGGTGAGCTTTTTGTGTTTAAATGACAAGGTATGGTTTCAGGTAAATTTAGGCAGGCTTGCATTGTGATTCCAGGCCTGTTTGTTTATTTTGGGAACTGGGAGTGTCAGTGTAGTGCAGGGTGTGGCCACCTGTGCTTGGACCCAGAGCTGCCTCCTCTTGCTTTCAGTGGAAATGGTTCTGGAAGAGAGGTTGGACTTGGGATCTGCGTGACAGGCAGCTCATGTGTGAGTTCTGGCCACTTATTAATTTGTTTGGCAGGAGGCGGGACTCTCATATAAGCTGGGGTCACATGCTGTTAAGGTTCCGGTGTGGGAGAAAGAGTCCGGAGCGGAAAGGCCCCCTGGGAGCCAAGCAGCAAGGGGGGGACCAGGCCACACGGAGGAGAGGAGTTAGTGACACTGCACACCATGTAGTCGATGGTGTCACTGGACGCCCCTGAGGGGAAGGGAGCGTGCCAGACTGGAGAGAAGGGATGGAGAAACCACTACAGAAGAAGTAGCAACTAAGCGGAAGACAACTGGGCGATCGACCGTTTGTGACTGGCACATGGACTGTTGATCAAGTGAGTGAAAGCCCAGGGGAAGGGTACTACTAGAGGCTGAGAGATGTTGGTACGCAAGTCAGTGAGACAGGCGGTGATGGCCTGTGACTTTGGGTTCAACAATGCCATGGGATTCCAATCAGTCAGGCGGGAGGAATTATTCAGAGTAATTCCTTCCTTAGCTCAACTTCGAAGTACTGTACAGATGGGAAGTAGTGGTCAAAAGGTGGCGGTAGAGCTTCGAGCACAAACCGATACAGGTTGTTCTAAAAAAAGGCCTATGGGTGAAGAAGTTATTCAGAGTGACTTTTCATAGTCCGCATTGTTCTAAGTCTTTGCATGAGAAAGCAAAGGAAAGATTATAAAGCAGCAAAAGAGCATCTCAGAAAACCCTTCTGCTATCCCAGTTCATGTTACACTAATAAAAGCAAGAGAAAACTACAATGTGGACTGTTTCTATTTCTATGGGCTGCGATGGGCTAGATGGTAAATATGATTTACGGATAGAATACACAAATTGCAGCTCCTTCGGGGGTAGTACGCTACATTTATTTGTAAAAAATGTTGAAAATCATTTATCATTTTCCTTCGACTTCCCAATTATGTGCCACTTTGTGTTGGTCTATCACATAAAATCCCAATAAAATACATTTACGTTTCTGGTTGTGGAAAATTTCAAGGGATACGAATACTTTTTCAAGACACTGTACATAGGGGGAAAAAAACAGCTCAGATGCAAACTGAACAAGGATTACAGCTCCCGGGTTTTCCTAGATAATAAGACATGATGATTATATTCTTAAAAGTAAAAAAAACATTGCTCTGCAGAAAGCACAAATAGCATTTTTACACATTATCCAAAGCAATGGCATGGTCACTACGCTTCAAATGTGAGATATAGTCAAACCTTCACTATAATCATGACGTATTGTCATTTTGCAGATTTTTGGCATGCGGTTCTGACACTTGCCAAGTGCGGGAGTCTAAAAGTATGTCGTTTTACAGCAGGATGGATGGATATCCATGGCTTTCAGATCACATCTGCCAATCGTTTGTTTGACTTTGCGGGAGATTGTCTAAGCTATTGGCAAATTACTGCCCCCTGACTGAGCTGTGTGTGTGTCTATAGACTGACACAGCCTGGATCAGGAGCAAGCCTGCAGGTGCACCTTTATAGGAAGTGGCTTCCTAGGGGGCCCCCCAAAAGAGGAGGATCAGGGTCGCTCTGTGCAGTATCATTGAACAGAGCAGGTAAGTACAACATGTTTTTTTAAAGAAAGCCTTTACAATCACTTTCATGCTCTATTTCCTAATTTATGCATAGATTGCCATTTATTTCAGCCTGTGACAATATATTAAGTTCCTTTACCACTAACCAGTCTGGCGTTTATTTTCTGATACTGAAAAATTGTATCCAGGATATTTATATTTGTGCTCCCAATAGTATTACAGTAAGCAGTTACTTAAGGGTGGCCATACATGGATAAAAATTCAGCCGGTCCCTGCTGAACCAGCCAAATTTTGATGCATATATGGGCGGGCTGGTTCCTGTCCCTTCATGCCGCTGCCTCTGGGTGTCATGCTTTACAACATGAGGGCAGACAGTACAGTTACAATAGAATTCAATACAGGGGGAATCAGAGGGCCCTGCTCATTAGAGCTTACAATCTAGCCCTTACTCAAAGATGGCCGCTACCAGAAATGTTAGGGGATTGTTTTTCAAAGTGATTTCTCAGCAAAATAAAGCTTAAAGACATGGATGGATGGGTGAATTTGCTTTGAATAATAAAAATGACTTAAATAGTGTTTTTGGTTTGTGTTGCTTAGATGCAGTATAGTTCCGCTTTACCTTGCTGTATGCTTATCCTCTGGTCAGTGACTCAGAAAGTACTGAAGCCAAAAACTTCTAGGCAGGTGTAATCTGCTGAAGGCAATGGTCAGCATTGACAGCCAACCTTATTTTCTTTTGAGACAAGCACTGTACAATTGTTATTAAAAAATCCTGTCAATTAGAAAAAATACAGTGGTTCAGATGTCTGTTGTAAATTGAATCCAAACAGCCAAAAAACTGGTAATGTGAAAAGTAACCAACTGCTGTTAAATGTATGGCCTAGTTATTGGGAATACTGCTGAACCTACCTGGGGATTTGCTGATTGTGTTGTCACAGATATGACCTTACAACGTGTGACAAGAAGAACAAGCTGATTGAAACAGAAACCATTTTCAGCTCTGCGCATACCGGCGGAGCTGCCTCTTCTTTTCGTGTTTCAGAGAGCAGTCCATCGGGGGGGCTGGGAGGCGATATGTCACCTTCTCACCTCATATTCTAACCCTGAAAAGCACACATTGCACCCCTATTCACTTGAATGTGTTGTGTTCAGCAGCAGTATTACTCACCAAATACAGTGGGGTTTAATTTGTGCTGCATAGGTGGGTGGTGGTAAAATTGCATCTGCTTTTACCTCCCCTTAACCGCGCATGAGAGCAAGCCTAAAAATTGTGTTTCACTCAGTTTCTAATTTCTCTTTGTGTATATATATATACATATATATATATATATATATATATATATATATATATATACAAATACTTACCTGTTCTGTGCAGTGGTTTTACACAGAACAGCCCGATCCTCCTTTTCTTGGGTCCCCCGCCGATGCTCCTGGCACTTTTCTCCTGCCAAGTGTCCCCAGAGCAAGCAGCTTGCTATGGGGGCACCCAAGCAGGCTATCTTCTTAGCTGCTGCTCTGCTTGTCTATTCACACACAGAGTCACGACTGGGTCCCAAGTGGCTGGGTCAGGCTCTCAGCAGCTTGCTGAGAGGTTGAGCCAGGTGCCAGTCCAAATTTCTGTAAAACCAAAAATTGGATAAAGACCCTTTACAGTGTGCCCGTTATAGGCCCATTTTCTCTATTAAATTGCGATTTAAAATGATTCTCAAAAATGTTAGCCGATCCTACAAAGAATTATCTCTTGAGACCTAGTAGGATTCAGGGAAGAGCAGGATAATACTATTTGCGCAATAAATTTTATATCTAGAAACAAAAATGTGCCTCCCCTTTTTCTGATGTCTACTGACGCAGAAAAAGCTTTCCATGGAATCGATTAAACATTCATTCATAATGTGCTGCATTATGGACGGCCACAGTTTGCATTAATGGGGCTGACTTGGCCTCTGTGGATATACGTAACGGGACACGCAGGGCAGCCCCCTTTCACCTTTTGATTAATCACATTTTATTAAGTATTTTGTATTTACACAAGTTCCACTCACAGCACGTAGATAGAGTATTCCCATATACATTTATAATATTGTTAATACAAAGCTCAAATTCATCCTCTAGAGCATTTTATAAAAACTAGGTAGAAGATCCATATAGATGGATATTTATACCTGTTCCTCCATAATGACTACTTTGTGCCTTTAAGTGTTCCTCGTAGGCAGATATCTGCCCCATAGAAAAAAAGAAAAAAAAAGGAAATAGTAGGAAAAAAGAAAAGGAAAAAAACCACATACAAACATACACAAACCTCCGGGAAGCCCTCTCCCAACCACCAATCCAAGCAAAACAAAACAACCGGGCCGAGTCCAAGCCTCACCCAAATACCTTAGCTAAAGATGGGATCCCAGAATGTCTGAGCTGGACAATTCAATCCAAGGTGCTCACAATTCCATACATTTATGATGGCATCCCTGTATACTTGCCGATATTTCCTCCATTCTCTTTAATTGATTTACTTCAGCAACCCACTCTTTAATAGTGGGAGCAACTCTTGTATTCCAGTGTCTGGGTATGATTATTCACGCAGTGGAGATTAGGTAGGGGAGCAGTCCACTTGTATGGAGCCCCGGTATATAGATAGTAAAGCTATTTCTGGAGATTACTGATAAAATATGCCAATGACAGAAGAGCAAATTTGAAATCTACAATCCCAAAATTCTTGAATCTGGGGACAAGTCCACCATATATGAATCATTGTACCTACATGTCTTCTGCAGCACCAACACTCCTCTGGGCTCCCCTTTCACCCTTAATCTTTGTTTTTACCCTGTAGCCCTTTCCACAGCACATTCTTAAAAACCTGTACAATAACAGACATCTTGTCCCAGGGCTATCATGAATCCTGTTATCTTAAAAAGAACTAAGAAACTTAGTAAGAAACCAAGGCTCGGTTCACACTTGTGCGAGGCAGGAACCCTGCAAATCCACTGCGAGTTCCCACATCGCACCCGACTCGCATGGCAGTTCACACTGCCATATGTGAACTGCTGGGAGTGTCGATACACTGTTAATGACACCCCCATTTCAGCTCGCACATCGCACTGCGAACTGACAGTTCGCACATGAATCGGATTGCATGGGTGTGAACACCCATGCAAACCAATTCTGGTATGGACCAAAAAAAGGGTCCTATGTGAGTTTTGTTCGAATGCGATGCGATATCAGCCATACTATTTGTATGGCTGAAATCGCATCACACGGAATTCGCATGTGATTTGAACTGCAGTGCTGTGCGAATCACATGTGATATCGCAGTGTGAACCGGCACTTACTCCCGTTGAGAAGGTTTGCCTTACCGAGCATTCGACGCGTCACGTGCTGTCTCTCCCTTACCACACTTTAATGGACGCTCAGTCACAGGAGGACCCAGGATTCATTCTCAAATAGGAAAATGATCTAGGTATGACTTTCTCAGATGATCAACAAGATAGAATTCTAGCCTTTGTTGTAAAGTTGTACGATTCTGGAAAAATGAGAATCACAATGTTTTTGCTTAGAATAAAGATCACGATTCTCTCATGATTCTCGGTAGTGTGAGGAGGGGAAAAAAAAGCCGATCACAGGTGACTGTGAGAGGGACATCAGTCCCGATCTGGAGAGCCTCTGCAGAGGCTTCTCTGCCACCTACCAGTGCCCACAGTACCACCCATCAGTGCCCACAGTGTCACCTACCAGTGCCCACCAGCGCCACCTATCAGTGCCCACAGTGTCACCTATGAAGGAGAAAAATTACCCGTTTGCAAAATTTTATGACAAACTATGAAACATGTTTTTGTTTTTTCAAAAAATTCTGTCTTTTTCTGTTTGTTTAGCAAAAAATAAAAACCCAAGTGGTGATTAAATACCACCAAAAGAAAGTTCCATTTGTGTGAAAAAAAAATTATAAAAATTTCATTTGAGTACAGTGTAGCATGACCGCTCAATTATCATTCAAATCGTGACAGTGCTGAAAGCTAAAAATTGGTCTGGGCAGGAAGGGGGTTTAAGTGCTCAGTAAGCAAGTGGTTAATACAGCTTCTATTTATTGTGAACACTGTCTTGCCGGTGTTCTATCAAGAAGGGCCCGGTATGTACTGCACATGCGCCGTACGGAACAGCACATTTGCCGATCAGCTGGGCTGACGTAACCAGGGCGCATGCGCACATCGTAGGAGGTATCGCTCGATGGGAGATACCATTTCACAGGCACAATTTAAACCTATACAAACAGCAGGGGAGACCGCAGTTCTCAGATTAAGAAAGAAAGAGGCTTCCATCATGTCAAATGTAGAGTATGGTGGTCCCATCCCTCACGTATTAGACCAAAGAAGAATGCCCCCCTTAGTGGGACTTTAGTCTAGTTTTCAGATTGTGCATCGCTGCTGCTGGAGGGCGGCTAGTAGTTGTGTTGAAGAGCTGGTTTTATCTGTATTGCAAGCCGCCCATTGACACAGGCAAAACCGGCCATTCAACACACCAAACCCGCTCTGCAACACAGGCAAACCCGACCATCGGCACTCTGTAAAGCCGCCCCGCAACAGCGAGGCACGATGTGAGAACTACGGTCTCCCCCCTGCTGTTTATAGGTTTCAATTGTGGCCCTGAAATGGTATCTTCCATCGTGGGATGCCTCCTACGATGTGCGCTTGCGCCCTGGTCACGTCACTCTAGCTGATCGGCAAATCAGTTGAAGTGCGGCTCCGTCCTGCGCATGTCCAGGCACTATTCCATGGGGGGCACTTCTCGACAGAACACCAGGAAATACAGTATAATTGCTGGATGTGATGTGACCCTTTCAAAATAAAGAATGGTCAAAAAACAGTATGGGTATTATTCATAACGATTATTCATAACTTTTGTGGATGCTGAGATGTTCACAAAGCAAAAATTCATTTTTTATACCCCAAAGTGTATGTAAACCCCCAACAATGGACTACATCTCTTGCCTGCTTCCTTTTGGTCTGTTAAATAGAACGTTCAAATATTTTTGTTATAGTTGCTCATTGAATGCAAAAAAACTCCCCAAAAAACAAAACTTCTTGACCATGACAGAAATCTAGTGAACTCATAACATCATATCTCTGTTTTGACTGTTACCATTTAGCATTATTCTAAATTCTCTCTTTGGACTACAGAAAACTTCTACCTATGTCATCAAAATAAAGCGAGACAGTGATGTTCTGTAGTCCTAATTAGGGTTGCACAGATACCGTTTTCTTTTTTTTTTCCATAAAAGTTTTTTATTTTATTCAGTAAAGAAAGGGTATACAAAGAAAGCAGTACATAAAGTCGATAAAGTCACATCATTAACTTCAGATTGGGTTTACAGTCTTAGGATACCGCTTAGTAGAACAGCCTGGGATGAAACGACCAGGAACAAAATTTGTGCATAAAACAGAGCGTCGTTAGGTGGAGGGGAGATACTGTTTTTTTATTGGTGACTACCAATATGTGTGTTTAAGCACTTGCCGATAATGATTACCGATACCTTTTGTGGTGCGATTTGAGCCCATACAAAATGAATGGGCGCAAATTGCACTGCAAAGAATCGCATGCGATTTAAACAGGAATGCGGTGTGATTCCTGTCCGAATGGCATGCGGTTTCCCGCTCCGATCTTGTGTGAATCCAAGCTGCAGTCACTATGACAAGCCTGGGTTCACACAGGAGCGATGGGGGAAACCGCATGTGATTCAGACAGGAATTGCACCGCAATCTTGTTCAAATTGCATGCGATTCTTTGCATTGCTATTTGAGCCCATTCATTTTGTATAGGCTCAGATCGCACTGCAAACGTATAGGTTTCAGGTATTGGAGTATTTGCACGGGTACTCGTACAAATGCTTAGTATTGGCACTAATACCGGTATTGGTGCAACCCCAGTCCTAACACACATCCTGTCATATGCCGCGTACACACGATCGGACATTCCGACAACAAAATCCTGGATTTCTGACAGATTTTGGCTCAAACTTGTCTTGCATACACACGGTCACACAAATGTTGTCGGAAATTCCGAACGTCAAGAACGCAGTGATGTACAACACGTACGACGAGCCGAAAAAAAGTTCAATAGCCAGTGCAGCTCTTCTGCTTGATTCCGAGCATGCGTGGAATTTTGTGCGTTGGGATTGTGTACACACGATCAGAATTTTGACAACAAATTTTGTTGTCAGAAAATTTGAGAACCAGCTCTCAAATTTTTATGGTCGGAAATTCTGACAACAAATGTCCGATGGAGCCGACACACCATCGGAATTTCCGACAACAAGCTCCCATCGAACATTTGTTGTCGGAAATTCCGATCGTGTGTACGTGGCATTAGGGTGACACAGCTTCTCTTCTATAGATGCACTACAGTGAGAGAGTGTTGTCACCCTAATGCCCCGTACACACGATCGGACTTTGTTCGGACATTCCAACAACAAAATCCTAGGATTTTTTCCGACGGATGTTGGCTCAAACTTGTCTTGCATACACACGGTCACACAAAGTTGTCGGAAAATCCGATCGTTCTAAACGCGGTGACGTAAAACACGTATGTCGGGACTATAAATGGGGCAGTGGCCAATAGCTTTCATCTCTTTATTTATTCTGAGCATGCGTGGCACTTTGTCCGTCGGATTTGTGTACACACGATCGGAATTTCCGACAACGGATTTTGTTGTCGGAAAATTTTATATCCTGCTCTCAAACTTTGTGTGTCGGAAAATCCGATGGAAAATGTGTGATGGAGCCTACACACGGTCGGAATTTCCGACAACAAGGTCCTATCACACATTTTCCGTTGGAAAATCCGACCGTGTGTACGGGGCATAAGTGTCTTAAAATGGTTCTAAAGGTAAAAAGTTATTTTTACCTTAATGCATTTAGGTAATAAAACCCTCTTTGTGCAGCACCCCGTCCCCCCTTATACTAAACTAATCCTGATCTCGATCTAGCGTTGTGCCTGAGAGCAGTGGCTCTCTCTGCTTTCTCTCTCTTCACTGGATAGAGAGGCAACAGTGGTGCAGCTGTCAATCACAACCAGGGAGAATAGAGCAGGGGGTGGGGCCTAGCTGCACTCTGTGTGTCAATGGACACACAGAGCATGGCTCAGGAGTGAGCCTGCATGAGTGCCTTCATAGCAAGCATCTTGTTATGGGGGCACTTTGCAGGGGATGAGCTAGGAGAACCAGCGGGAAGGTGGGGGGGTTATTTAGAGACATCCCTTATGTGTACAGGCAGTTTTTTTGGTGAACTATGCCTTTAAACACTAAAGCTACTTTCACACTGGGGCGGTAAGGCCATCAATGGTAAAGCGCCGCTAGTCTAGCGACGCTTTACCGTAGTTTTAGCTGCGCTTTTTGGCTGCAATCAAGGAGCTTTTAACCCCCACTAGCGGCCAAACAAGGGGTTAATAGCGCCTGTGTAGCGCTGCTGCCGAAGCAATTTGCAGGTGCTTTGGCAGCACTGCCCATGCATTCCAGTGGGCAGGGGTGGTTGAGGAGTGGTGTATACACTGCTCCTCCACCGCCCCAAAGATGCTGCTAGCAGGACTTTTTCTAACGTCCCGCAAGCGCACCGCCCCAGTGTGAAAGCCCTCGGCCTCTCACACTGGAGTGACAGGAGAGGCGCTTTACAGGCGCTATTTTTAGGGCTAGAACATCTGTAAAGCGCTTCATTGTGAAAGTGAGGTTGTTATTTGGTTTTCAGTATGAAAAGGTATGTGGTACTCAATTAAAAAACATTCTGCTACAATTACACCTAGCACATTTTTCTCACTATTTTCTTTCATAAAGCCCGTAACAAATACATTCTGCCAGCATACTGCAAATCAGTATTTCCTTTTTTACCTTTTCTGTGAGCCAATAAATAATTTACAGCAGACGTTATCTGTTTGTGAAGGTGATCTGGAGACAAGCTGTATGGGTCCTTATACTGGGGCTTTACAGGCTTTAAAAAAATAACCAGTTTTATCAGATTCTTCACAGCCTGTTCCTTCCCTCAGTACTCACACATGTTTTTTTTTTTGATGGAATGTTTAAAATGCCTGTTAGCAGAAACTTGTTAAAGTGCAAAGGTGACAATTTCAGAATGTCTTCATGGACAACGTGTCCATGAAATAGTGTGGTAGTTGTCAAGTCTCTCAAGCAAACTTATTTTGTGTGTTTAACGAAGTGTAGTGATCAGCAGAAAAGCAAAATGGAGGAAAGGGTATGGTGTGTAGGAGTAGGAGGCCCCATAGATTTCTACAACAGTCAGGTGGATATAGAATATATACTACATATATATATATATATATATATATATATATATATATATATATATATATATATATATATTACATTTACATTTTTGGTTGTAACATGACAAAATGTGGAAAATGTGTATACTGTGTGTGTGTATGTATATATATGTATGTATATATATATATATATATATATATATATATATATATATACATATGTATATATATATATATACATATCTGAATATAAATCATTGATTTGAAAAAAAAAATATGATTTATTTTTTTATTTTTTATTTAAATTGTATTTTTTTGATTTTTATCAAATTTATTTTAATAAAATGCTTTTGAAGTAAAAATCTATCTAAAGATAGTTTTCTATTTAGGATACATTAATAATTTAGTTTATTCAGCATGAGCTGAAGCTTACTTATGTAGCATGAGGCTGTATATTCTGAAATATTTCCATTTTTGGTAAACTCATTCAATGAATCCAAGCTCTGCAATCTGAGATAACATGCACTGCATTGATGCATTCGCACAATTTCACAGTAACCATGAGATAAAACAAAGTTCAGGAATATTCCTTTAGCCCATTGTTTTGCAAATCTATGTACACTACAAAATGTATGATTGAATCGGTTCTGATATCGCTGTTTTACTAACCTGACAGCTTATTATTCTAAATAGGAAACCTTCATTTTGTTTGCAAATATTCTATTCTAACTACCAGTAAGAATAATGCCGCATACACACGGTCGGACTTTCTAGAAAGCTAGGTCCGACGTACTTGCCGCCAGACTTCCGGCGGACTACCGCCGGACTTTCTGAACGGCCGGACTTGCCTACACACGGCCGGACTTTCCGGAATCCGGTCTTCCCGACGGACTTCCGCCGGACTTTCAGAATGAACGGACTTTCCCACACACGGACAAGTCCGTTCATTTTGAACGTGACTTGGGTACGACGGGACTAGAAAAGGAATTCAATCTCGCCGCTTTTTTTGGCGAGATTGAAACCTTGCGAGCCCCGTCGCAGGCCCTTAGGTCTGGTATGGAACTTTAAGGGGAACCCCCTACGCCGAAAAACCGGCGTGGGGGTCCCCCCAAAATCCATACCAGACCCCGATCCGAGCACGCAGCCCGGCCGGTCAGGAAAGGGGGTGGGGACGAGCGAGCGCCCCCCCCCCCTCCTGAACCGTACCAGGCCGCATGCCCTCAACATGGGGGGGTGCTTTGGGGGAGGGCCCACCACAAAGCACCTTGTCCCCATGTTGATGAGGACAAGGGCCTCTTCCCGACAACCCTGGCCGTTGGTTGTCGGGGTCTGCGGGCGGGGGGCTTATCGGAATCCGGGAGCCCCCTATAATAAGAGGGCCCCCAGATCCCGGCCCCCCCACCCTATGTGAATGAGTATGGGGTACATGGTACCCCTACCCATTCACCTAGGTAAAAAGTGTCAATAATAAAACACAACACAGGTTTTTAAAATAATTTATTAAACAGCTCCGGGGGGGGGGGTCTTCTTCCGTCTTCGGGGGTCCCTCTGGTTCATCTTCTCCCGGCGTCCGGTTGGTTCTTCTCCGCTCTCCGGCCTCTTCTCCCGGTGTCCCAGGTCTTCGGCCGGCCCCTCCGCTGTCTTCAGGTAGCTCTATTGCCAGCGGAGGTCCGGACTTCTTGGCTTCTTGGCTTCTTGGCTTCTTGTGTTCTCTTCTCTTCCCCCAGATGTTGACACGACGCTCTCTCCGGCTGGACTGGTCTCTGAGGGCTGCGTTGTGACTTATATAGTCGGAGACCCCGCCCCCATATGATGTCACAGTCCCTGGGCATGCTGGGACTGTGACGTTTTAGGGGGCGTGGTCGACCACCCTATGTGGTCGACCACGCCCCCTAAAACGTCACAGTCCCAGCATGCCCAGGGACTGTGACATCATATGGGGGCGGGGTCTCCGCCTATATAAGTCACAACGCAGCCCTCAGAGACCAGTCCAGCCGGAGAGAGCGTCGTGTCAACATCTGGGGGAAGAGAAGAGAAGAGAACACAAGAAGCCAAGAAGCCAAGAAGTCCGGACCTCCGCTGGCAATAGAGCTACCTGAAGACAGCGGAGGGGCCGGCCGAAGACCTGGGACACCGGGAGAAGAGGCCGGAGAGCGGAGAAGAACCAACCGGACGCCGGGAGAAGATGAACCAGAGGGACCCCCGAAGACGGAAGAAGACCCCCCCCCGGAGCTGTTTAATAAATTATTTTATAAACCTGTGTTGTGTTTTATTATTGACACTTTTTACCTAGGTGAATGGGTAGGGGTACCATGTACCCCATACTCATTCACATAGGGTGGGGGGGCCGGGATCTGGGGGCCCTCTTATTATAGGGGGCTCCCGGATTCCGATAAGCCCCCCGCCCGCAGACCCCGACAACCAACGGCCAGGGTTGTCGGGAAGAGGCCCTTGTCCTCATCAACATGGGGACAAGGTGCTTTGTGGTGGGGGGGGCACCGCAAGGCGCCCCCTCCCCCAAAGCACCCCCCCATGTTGAGGGCATGCGGCCTGGTACGGTTCAGGAGGGGGGGGGGCGCTCGCTCGTCCCCACCCCCTTTCCTGACCGGCCGGGCTGCGTGCTCGGATCGGGGTCTGGTATGGATTTTGGGGGGACCCCCACGCCGGTTTTTCGGCGTAGGGGGTTCTCCTTAAAGTTCCATACCAGACCTAAGGGCCTGGGATGCCCCCCGCGCTCGCCGCAATGGGAAAATTAGTTTTTCCTATTGCAGCGAGCGCGAGATGCAGTAACCTGCTCCTCCGTCGTATCTGGTCCTTCGGACTAGCATACAGACGAACGGGCTTTCCGTCAGGAACTGAGTCCGGCGGAGGTACGACGTAAAGATTTGAAGCAGGCTTCAAATCTAAAGTACGTCGGATTTCCACCCGAAACGGTCCGTCGAAAGTCCGATGGAGACCACACACGGTCGGATTGTCCGCCGGACTTGGTCTGGCGGCGTCCGTCGGATTTTTGCAGGTGAAAAGTCCGACCGTGTGTACGCGGCATAAGTCCTTACATTTAAAGAGCACCTGTCATTTTAAATCCATCATGGCAGCGCCTGTTAGCGGTCATCCACTCACCTGCTGCTGCCACGTCCCTCACCTTGTTGTGTCACTGCTGCATCACCAGCCATCCCATTAAAGTGAATGAGACTGTCGGTGAGTCAACAGTCAGATGAGGAGCCGCTGTGGGACAGAGATGACAGCTAATCGCGGCCGTTTACAATGTGATTGCTCCGTCAAATGACGGAGCGATCACATGTAAACAAACCGGCGTCATGTCATGACGCCGGTTCCTCCCTCCCCTCTGTGTACCGATCGGTACAGAGGGGGAAGAGAGGGGGATGGATGGATGGCAGCAGCGCTGTGGGCTGGATGTGTAGTGCCCACAGTGCTGCTCTGTGACAAATACAGTCACATCCATCCATCCATGCTCAGCCATCCCTCCATACTTTAATGCCCTGCAATACCCAGCACTACCCTGCAATACTCTGCACTACTCTGCAATACCCCACAATACTCTGCAATACCCCGCAATACTCTGCAATATCCCGCAATACTCTGCAATACCCCGCAATACTCTGCACTACCCTGCAATACCCCACAATACTCTGCTATACCCTGCAATACCCCGCAATACTCTGCAATACTCTGCAATAACCTGCAATACTGTGCAATACTCTGCAATACCCCGCAATACTCTGCAATACCCCACAATACTCTGCAATACCCCGCAATACTCTGCACCACCCTGCAATACTCCGCACTACTCCGCAACACCCCGCAATACTCTGCAATATCCCGCAATACTCTGCACTACTCCGCAACACCCCGCAATACTCTGCAATACCCTGCAATATTCTGCAATACCCTGCACTACCCTGCAATACCCCGCAATACTCTGTAATACTCTGCAATACTCCGCAATACTCCACAATACCCTGCACTACCCTGCAATACTCTGCACTACTCCGCAATACCCAGCCATACTCAGCCATACCCAGTCATACTCGGCGATACCCTGCTATACCCAGCCATACCCAGCCATGCGCAGCCATACTCGGCTGTACTCGGCCTCTGTATGTGGCCAGGCTGTGGAAGTCTCACACATGTGGTATCGCCATACTCAGGAGGAGTAGGAGAATCTATTTTGGGGTGTGATTTTTGGTATGTACATGCTATGTGTTATAAATATTGTATAAATGGACAACTTTGTGTTAAAAAAAAATGTGTTTTAACCACTTTTCCGTCCGCCGTCATATGACACCCTTGACTTTGTGCGGGGATATCTGAATGATGCCTGCAGCTACAGGCACCATTCAGATATCAGCTTTTTCAGCCGGTGAATCCCTACACCATAAGATCAATCATAGCGGCTGTTCCACTGCTTATGGTAGGCGAGAGGGGACGTCCCCCCCTTCCCGCCACCCTCTGGTGCTTCTACCGACTCACCGCTACGATCGAAGCCAGGATAGTTTTTTTTTTATTTTTTTATTTCAGGCTTCTCAGCCTAGAGGTGAGATGTGGGGTCCTTTTGACCCCATATCTCACTGTAAAGAGGACCTGTCAGGCCATATTCCAATTACAAGGGATGTTTACATTCCTTGTAATAGGAATAAAAGTGATCAAAAATTTTTTTGGGGGGGAAAAAAGTGTCAAACTAAAATAAATAAAGTAAAATGAACAATAAAAAGAAAATAAAATGTTTTAAAGCTCCCCTGTCCATGTGCTCGCATGCAGAAGCGAACGCATACGTAAGACCTGCCCACATATGAAAACGGTGTTCAAACCACACATGTGAGATATCACTGCGATCAGTAGAGTGAGAGCAATAATTTTGGCCCTAGACTTCCTCTGTAACTCAAAACATGTAACCAGTAAAAAATTTTAAAGCGTCGCCTATGGGGATTTTTAAGTAGCGAAGTTTGGCGCCATTCCAGGAGCGTGTGCAATTTTGAAGGGTGACATGTTAGGTATCTATTTACTCGGCGTAACTTCATCTTTCACATTATGCAAAAACATTGGGCCAATTTTACTGTTTTGTTTTTTTTTTAAAGCACGAAACTGTTTTTTTCCCCAAAAAAAAGCGTTCAAAAAATTGCTGCGCAAATACCGTGCGAGATAAAAAGTTGCAACAACCACCATTGTATTTTCTAGGGTCTTTGCTAAAAAAACATGTATAATGTTTTGGGGTTCTATGTAATTTTCTAACAAATAAATGATGATTTTTACATGTAGGAGAGAAATGTCAGAATTGGCCTGGGTGCTCCAGAACACCTGAAGGTGCTCCCCTGCATGTTGGGCCTTTGTATGTGGCCACGCTGTGTAAAAGTCTCACACATGTGGTATTGCCGTACTCGGGAGTAATAGCAGAATGTGTTTTGGGGTGTAATTTGTGGTATGCATATGATGTGTGTGAGAAATTACCTGCTAATATGACAATTTGGTGGAAAAAAAAAAAGAAAAAAAAAAATCTTGATTTTGCAAAGAATTGTGGGAAAAAATGACAACTTCAAGAAACTCACCATGCATCTTTCTAAATACCTTGGAATGTCTTCTTTACAAAAAGGGGTCATTTGGGGGGTATTTGTACTTTTCTGGCATGTTAGGGTCTCAAGAAATTAGATAGGCCGTCAGTACTTCAGGTGTGATCAATTTTCAGTGAATGGCACCATAGCTTGTGGACTCTATAACTTTCACAAAGACCAAATAATATACACCAATTTGTACTTATTTTTACCAAAGATATGTAACAGTATAAATTGTGGCTAAAATTTACGAAGAAAAATTACTAATTTGCTAAATTTTATAACAGAAACAAAGAAAATTTCCTGAATTTTCAGTCTTTTTTCATTTATAGAGCAAAAAATAAAAAACCCAACGGTGATTAAATACCACCAAAAGAAAGCTCTATTTGTGTGAAAAAAAGGACGCAAATTTCATATGGGTACAGTGTTGCATGACTGAGTAATTGTCATTCAAAGTGTGAGAGCACCGAAAGCTGAAAATTGGTCTGGTTAGGAAGGAGGTTTAAGTGTCCAGTTGTCAAGTGGTTAAATCAAGCACCTTTTTACTAGTGATTTAAATCATTATTTAAATTGTGATTCAACTCCTAAAGTAAATTAGGAAATTAATAAATATACAGTGCCTTAAAGTATTCATACTCCTTGATATTTTCCTCATGTTGTCATGTTACAACCAAAAACGTAAATGTATTTTATTGGGAATTTATGTGATAGACCAACACAAAGTGGCACATAATTGTGAAGTGGAAGGAAAATTATTTTTTTTTTTTTTACAAATAAGTAAAATATATGAAAAGTGCGGTGTGCATTTGTATTCAGCCCCCCTGAGTCAATACTTTGTAGATCCACCTTTCACTGCAATTACAGCTGTAACTCTTTTTGGGGATGTCTCTACCAGCTTTGCACATCTAACGAGTGACATTTTTGCCCATTCTTCTTTGCAAAATAGCTCAAGCTCTGTCAGATTGGATGGAGAGCCTCTGTAAACAGCAACTTTCAAGTCTTGCCACAGACTCTCAATTGGATTTAGGTCTGGACTTTGACTGGACCATTCTAACACATGAATATGCTTTGATTTAAACCATTCCGATGTAGCTCTGGCTGTATGTTTAGGGCCGTTGTCCTGCTGGAAGGTGAACCTCCGTCCCAGTCTCAAGTCTTTTGCAGACTCTTAACAGTTTTTTTTCTAAGATTGCCCTGTATTTGGCTCCATCCATCTTCCCATCAACTCTGACCAGCTTCCCTGTCCCTGCAAGAAAAGCATCCCCACAACATTATGCTGCCACCATCATGTTTCACTGTGTGGATGGTGTGTTCAGGGCGATGTGTAGTGTTAAGCCTCATACACACGGTACGATTGTTGGCAGGGGAATGTCTGTTGACAGACTGTTGTCCTAAAATCTTACCGTTAGTACGCTCCTTTTGACAATTGTTGTCCAACGTTCAGCCAACAAATGTTGGATGACAGGCTAGTAAATTTTCGGCGGACAATGGTTTGAGGTCAGATTTTTGTATGGTCTGTACACAAATCCGTCACACAAAAGTCGAAAGCACAAACACGCATGTTCGGAATCATTGCTCACCAAATACAAAATTAGCAGAAGGGGCCCAAAGGGTGGCGCTCAAGAGCTGAAATTCCTTGTAGTACGTCACTACGTTCGTGTTTGTGGCACGACAATTGTGTATCGTTAGTATGCAAGACAAGATCCTGGCACACGCCCTTTTGACAAAAATCAGACGCTTGGTTGGCCAACAATCATACCGTGTGTACGAGGCTTTCGTTTTCCGCCACACATACTGGTCTTGTCTGACCAGAGCACCTTCTTCCACATGTTTGTCGTGTCCCCAACATGGCTTCTCGCAAACTGCAAACGGGACTTCTTATTTTTATTTTTTTTCAACATTGGCTTTCTTCTTGCCACTCTTCCATAAAGGCCAGATTGAACTAAGAGTTGTCCTGTGGAGCGATTCTCCCACCTGAAATATGGACCTCTGCAGCTTCTCCAGTTACCATGGGCCTCTTGGCTGCTTCTCTGAATAATGCTCTCCTTGCCCGGCCTGTCAGTTTAGGTGGACGGCCATGTCTTGGTAGGTTTGCAGTTGTGCCATACTCTTTCCATTTTCAGATGATGGATTGAACAGTGCTCCATGAGATGTTCAAAGCTTGGGATATTTTTTTTATAACCTAACCCTGCTTTAAACTTCTCCACAACTTTATCCCTGACTTGTCTGGTGTGTGTCTTGGCCTTCATGATGCTGTTTGTTCACTAAGGTTCTCTAACAAACCTCTGAGGGCGTACTGAGATTAAATTACACACAGGTGGACTCCATTTACTAATTAGGTGATTTCTAAAGGCAGTTGGTTCCACTAGATTTTAGTTAGGGGGCATCAGAGTAAAGGGGGCTGAATACAAATGCCCCACACACTTTTCAGATATTTATTTGTAAAAAATTCTGTAAATCATTTATCATTTTCCTTTTTTCAAATATGTGCCACTTTGTGATGGTCTATCACATAAAATCCCAATAAAATACATTTACGTTTTTGGAAAATTTTAAGGGGTGTGAATAGTTTTTCAAGGCACAGTATATATGTAAATAGGTGCGTAAATTGATGACGCTAATGAGTACCTGTTATATATAAAAATTTAGTATATATATATATATATATATATATATATATATATATATATAGTATCTCTCAGAGCATCCCAGGCTGATGCAGGGACGGCACTCTTCTCTGCGCTGGATAACATGTTCACAGAAAGGCGGCATTGTGGTTTTGATTTTATTTTAAATGGATTACACATCCCTGTCACAGTTGAAAAATATATAAGAGCTGTTTTGCCTTCAAAAGAATCGTATTTCTTTCCAGATCCTGGAATGTGCATTCCTGAAATGCACATAACCCCACCAGACCTGCTTCATCTACTTTTCTCTACCACAGTTAGGGTACTTTTTACCCTGGGGTGGTGCCAGCGTTAGCGGTAAAGCACCGCTAATTTTAGTGGCGCTTTATCGCTGTTATATGGGTGCTTTTCGGCTGCTAGCGGGAAGCTTTTAAGCCCTGCTAGCTGCTGAATAAAAGGTTAAAAGTGTTCGTGTTGCGGCACTGCCGAAGCACTTTGCAGGCACTTCGGCAGTGCTGCCCATTCATTCCAATAGGCAGGATGTTTTGGGAGTGTATACACCGCTCCTGCACCACCCGAAAGATGCCCACCGCCCTGTGTGAAAGCCCTCAGGCTTTCCCACTGGTGAGGCATGATGAGCTTTTCATGCGCTTTATAGGCGCTATTTTTAGCGCTAAAACGCCTGAAAAGTGCCTCAGTGTGAAAGGGGTCTTAAAGTAAAGGCAGTCCCTGGGTTACAAACAAGATAGGGTCTGTAGGTCTGTTCTTAAGTTGAATTTGTTTGTAAATTGGAACAGGTATGATTTTTAAGTGTAGCTCCTGCCAAAAAAAGGATCGGGGCTGCACTGTGCAAAACCACTACACAGAGCAAGTAACTATAGACATGTTTGTTATTTTTATTTAAAAAAAAAAACAACAACCTTAACAACCCCTTTAACGCTGTAAAAAAAAAAAAAAACCTCATATATCAAACCCATCCACCCAACCCAATATCTCAAAGCCATCAATTATATCATTATCTGTGAAATCATGTAACAACAGCATGGTATGAATCTGCATAGTGAAATATTGTGCCTGACAGCATAATTCGTAGTCAGAAATGTGTTTGTGCTGTGTAAGTGAGCAGTAAACCCTAGGGTGAGTTCAGCCATACCTTTGGCATGTCTTGTTTACTTAAAGCAAATCTTGGCTCAGCAGAAATCGCTGAACCCGTTAAGTTCATGTCCATGATTTTCTGTGGTTTTCATCCCTTTGTTTTCCTTTAAGAAATGTAAACTTTCCTTAACTACACAAAAAGGAATTTTTTTTTTCATGCAGCGTGGTGTTTTCAAATGTAGGTGGCAAAATTTGAAATGAGGCTTTTTGGGAATTGTTTATTTCTTTTCATTCTTATAAAGAGATCATATCTAAATGACTGTAAGTAATGCATAGGTGTGGAGTTCTACTTGGATGGATTTGTTAAAGTGTAACCTCACCCATATTTTGTTTTATTTGGAGGGAGTAGGGAAGAGTTTCATCCTCAGTCGGGCTGCTTCTAGAGGCCTGGAGGTTCCCCACCCTAAAAATTCTACTGGTTCTACTGTGACAACAAGTGCTTAGCTGTGAGCTAAACTTCCCATTCCTCTTATTGGCCTGCATTCTCTAGATATTTTTATGTTCTCCAAACTACAACCCTTGGGTCAAATGAAGCCCGCAGCAAGATTTTATCCAGCCCTCTGATGTTAGGTGGACTCTGATGTCAGAGGGGACTTTGAGCCTGGGTTCACACTAGCGTGATCTCAGAGATCGCATGTGATTCGCTCTCGCACCACAGGGGCCGATCACATGCGATCTCTGAGCAATGCAAGTTCAGCTGTACAGTTGTATGGCTGAACTTGCATTGGATTTGCACAGAAAATAGTGCAGGGACTTGTTTTTCCCCGCACTAGAGTTGGATCCCATGGGTGTTCTTACCTATGCGATCCGAATCCTGTGTGAGTTCACTTTTCGCACTGTGATCTGTGAACTAAACTGGTTAATGACACCCACAGCGGTTCACAGAAGGCAGTGTGAACTGCCTGCGGGAGAGGAGCGATGCGGGAACTGGCGCTGGAATCACGCTGGTTCCTGCATCACACTAGTGTAAACCCAGGGTGATGGTGATTCTCATGTAAGGGGGGACTCTGATGTAAAGAGGACTTTGATGAGGACTCTGATGTGAAAGGGGACTCCAATGGGCTCAAGTTTATATGAAATTCCTTTTCTTTGTTTTAATGAAATTTTTCTTTTGTCGTTCTAATATCATAATTACACTGATTAAAAAAAAAACTAAAGGTAAATTGTATTAATTTGATAACTTTTTTTGGTAATTCATAAAACTGATTTTTTTTCAGCCTGCAAATATTTGTAAAATAATGTGGCCCTCATACTGAAAAGTTTGCATACCCCTACTATAGAGAATCCACTAGGGGCCAGTGAAAACTGTGTATGTAAACCCTTTAGCATATATCTGGCAGTGAAACATTTTAAATCTTATATACTAATTATATAATATTATTATAGATTTGTCCTATTAATTATTACAAGTTGATTCTGCCAGTTCTCCTACAATTTCCAGTTATAGGATGACACTAACCACCGGCTCCCCAATGCGTTGGTAGCACTGTTACCCTCCTTTGCACGCTCTCCCAGGAATTAATGCACAGCCTGCCTGAAAGTTTCCCTGAACACTTAAACAACCCAAAAGATAAAAGTTGTTTTTCACAGTGAAGTGAACACTATGTTTATAGCGTATGCCAGCAATATTTGCGCACAGAAGGGTTCACACCTGCCTTAAAGTGTCATACAACCCATAATGTAAAAAACTGTCATTACATTAAATGTTTCATTGTATACAACATAGTAAAATAAACCTAGTTGATCCTGCTGTTCAGTAGCGCTACCTCCATGCCTGTGTCCCCACTGCAGCCTCTGATCCTACGGAGTGGTTGTTGCCATCATTAGTGCACATGCTCCTGTTTTGGGGCACGGGCAATTTGTTCACTTCCTCATTTTGTACCTGTCATGTGACCGCTACAGTGTCAATTAGCTCTGTTCGGGCACGGGCTGATAGTTCAGATGTGCTTCTATGACACATATAGCATATGTTGTGTACTTTCTGGGGGCTCCTCCCACCAATCTTTCCCTACGGACAGAACAAGCATGGAAAGGTCACATGACCCCTACAAAACAAACAGGAATGGCTCGCTGCCATTGATTGTTATACATGTTGTTTTAATGATGAGGGGCAGTGAACCGTTGCGTGTTTAACATCACTTTAATAATTAAGTAGATATACAGAAGCTTTTTTCATTACATTTGATTTGATTATATGTCCAGTGCAGTGTAACACACAGACATTCTGTTAGGTCAGCAGTCTAATGGATTACATGCTGTAAAAGGTACTATACACAGTATGTATTTTTAAAGATTTTGCATTTGCTCAGTGAAAGCGCATGTACATTTTTTCTGTTTGAACAGGGCAAAAAAACGAATGCAAACAGCCTATATCATCTGTTGTCAGAATGTAAATCATTGATTTACAACAGAAAATACCACACTGGACCACTAGATGGCACTGAGTCTTATAGGAAATTCCTATGATACTTAACTCCACCTAGTGGCCAAATGTTGTGTTTTGCAATGAAATCAATTATTTACATTCAAGTAGCACAGGATATAGTCTAATTACATTTGTGTTTTGCCCCAGAATGAACAGAAAGAAAACAAGACATGTAATGTAGCGCATGTTCTCCAAGATTCCTGCTGCAAAATTAGTCTATGATAAAAAGTCTTTACTACAAGCAGCTATGTAGCTGCAGCAAAAAGGAAAGGAACAGTCCACTGTTTCAGGGTGTCAGACACCATGAATCAGACTGAGACAGAAGTACAGTTAAATCACACTTGTTTAATAATAATAATAATAATAATAATAATAATAAAAGGGTAAACAGAGTAAACATAGTCAAAACATAGCCAGAGTTCAGGAACCAGAATGGATAGTCAGACAAGCCAAAACGTCAGGGAGCCAGAGATGAGCGTAGTAGAACAGCAAGCAGGATCTGGAGCCAGAAGGAATGTCAGCCAAGCAAGTCTTTAACAGGAACACAGGAGAGCGTCTCTAGAGATGTGACCAAGGTGAAGGCAGAGATCATCTTGGCTTGACGGCTTAAGCAGGCAGGACTGATGAGCAGGATGTCATCAACAGGTGAGTCACTGTGGAGAGAAAGGAGCTGGCAATTAGCCGACAGCTGAGTGGCCAGCTTTGAGAAGGAAGGGTTGAACCCAGCCCTGACACAGGGCCAGCCTTATGTAGGGTAGAGGAAGCAGTCTCCAGGATATGCAAGAAAAGAGAAAGGATACAGGCGCCTCTGAGTGTAGACTATTAGATTGTATTAAATAGCACAATAAGTAAACTCATATGTTAGAGAGCAGTAACATCATGATTAACCACTTGCCGACCAGCCACCGTCATTATTCTGCGGCAGGTCGGCACGATCCCGCAAATCACCGCAGATGTACGTCGGCACCTATTTGGGTGATAGCAGGCACGCGAGGGGACCCAATGCGTGTGCCCGGCGGCCACGATGTTCGCCAGCCACAAACGAGAGCCTGAACGGGGAATGTGTGTGTGTAAACACACAGATCCCCGTTCTGACAGGGGAGGAGAGACAGATCTGCTGTTACTAGTGATTAGGAACAATGATCTGTTTCCTCCTCCAGTCAGTCCCACCGCCCCACAGTTAGAAACACACATGAGGGAACACATGATCGCCCCCTAGTGTTAACCCCTTCCAAGCCAGTGACATTTATACAGTAATCAGTGCATAGTTATAGCAAAAAGTGTCAAAAGTGTTCGATCTGTCCACCGCAATGTCACAGTCCCGCAAAAAATCGCAAATCCCCACTATTACTAGTAAAAAAAAATAATAATAATAAAAATGCCATAAATCTATCCCCTATTTTGTAGATGCTATAACTTTTGTGCAAACCAATCAATATACGCCTAATGTGATTTTTTTTTTTTTACCAAAATTATGTTGAAAAATATATATTGGCCTAAACTGATGAAGAAGTTAGTTTTTTCCTTTTTGTTTTGGATATTTATTATAGCAAAAAGTAAAAAATATAGTTTTTTTTTCAAAATTGTTTCTTTTTTTGATTATGGCGCAAAAAAACAAAAACGCAGAGGTGATCAAATACCACAAAAAGAAAGCTCCATTTGTAGGAAAAAAGGACATCAATTTTGTTTGGGTACAACGTCTCACGACCACGCAATTGTCAGTTAAAGCGACGCAGTGCCATATTGCAAAAAATGGCCTGGTCATTAAGGGAGAAAGTCTTCCGGTCTGTAAGTGGTTAAAGAATTGTCCGGTGGTGCACCAATCGCACAGGTCCCTGATGTAGAGCTGTCCCAGCCGCTCTGACGGCTGTGTTGGCTGGCAAGATGGTGAAATGATGGAAGAGAGCCGTGACTGAAGCTTGGAAAGCTCCTTGGATCGCAGCGTGGATCGGGGTGACGTCACCGGCGTGTTTGCAACGCGTTTCCGAGCTGGTGCACCTTGGTGGTGGGAGGAATGCCGCGCTCCTTTTTCAACAGAAAAAATGTATAGGCACTTTCACTGAGGGAATAGCTTTGGATTTTATATAAATCAGCCCCTTAATTTCTTTGCAGTGCATATCTCGTGTTTGTGAGAATGCGGTGATAGGAATGTTTTTTATTAAAAGCTTTTTTTAGAGTTTGGACTTGTGTCCATTTATTTTGCAGGCAGGACTGTGAAAAACACAAGCTCAGAACATACCATTAAAATGTTTTAACAGGTTATGTAATCATTAGCAGGCATGGTGCTGAAATTGCTTGCCAGACAGCAGTGTTAGATCTGTGAGCTTTTTTATGCCAGCGTTGACAGTAAGTGGATGCCCATGCCCTCAACTCAGTGTGGAAGTCTGTAGTAAGTGATCTGAACCCTTTAACCCTTTCACTGCCACACATTAGTGCACACAAGCACAATTTTTATTGTGATTGTGCGCGCTGAAATCCATTTTAGTGTATTTTTTACTGAAGATACAATTTTGATAAACAGTTGCGCATCAAATATAAAAAAATATTGCACCTACCATCATTTTATACTGATACTTTGCTTTTAAAAATGTTATAATGTTTTGGGGGGTTTACATCATTTTTAGCCCAAAAATGTGGATTTGTGAAATGTATCCTGTACATGATATACAGTAGCCTACACACATTCCCAGCTAATAATACAAAGAATCAGAAGACATTTAACAATTCTAACATGATTTTGGCTTACTAGAAATCACTCATTAAATGGTACCACCATTTTGGGCATTTTATTTCAACTGATAAGCATAACATGCAATTAAATAATGACTTATAATAATACATTTGGTAAGTTACAGTATTACTTATGACAACAGTTGTCATTTAATCAAACATTCACATCTGAATTTTAGAACATATTAAACACTTATTTCAAATATTCCTTCTATTGCTTTTTGGATTTAATGTTTATTGTATGGGTTTTTGTGTTTCATAGCATTGACGTTATTAAAGTAGAACTATAGTCTAAAATTTTTTTTCATTTTGGATAAAGTAATGGAGGGTTATAACTCCTGTCAGATTTTTTTTTCCCCCATCTGTGTCCTATTGCGGAGATTTCCCTTCATGTCCCGTCCCATAGCCAAACAGGAAGTGGGAGGAAATCCCTGCAAATTAAGGGAATTCCTCGGGGACCCCCAGGTCACCAGAACTAGTGTCCCCATTTGAAGATTTCCTTTTATTCCTTTCTATAAATTTTCTGGGGACAACCCAAAATGTGGGATTTTCCTTTACTCTCACTTTTAATTATAATGGTAAACAGGACAAATAGAGAAGGTGAATCCTAATGGGGGCACAAACAGGAATTAAAACTGACAAGCGTTCTAATCCCTCTCCAATCCACCCAAAACAAAAACGGGCGGCCGTTCTGCCAGAATCACACACACACACATATATATATATATAATTCTGCAGTTTCGGGGTAGGGGGCCCGACGCTCCGCTTCTGCTGCGATTAGTCACAGCAGAAGCCAATCAGCGGGTGCCGACCAATGGATGTCCACTGACACCCGCCGATCATCGAGGAGAGAGGCTGGACTAGAGCTCTCCCTATGTAAACAAGGTAGAGCTCTATTCTGACAGCAAGAAAGTCATGGATTTTGTGTCCCAGCAGGGAATAAATCTATTACTTCCATTAGTAAAAGCACCACACAAAGTACACAAAATACAGGACAGGCATACATTTAACCCTTTGACCCCCCGGGATGTTTAAACCCTTCCAGTGTCATTAGTACAGTGACAGTGCATATTGTTAGCATTGATCATTGTCACTGGTTCCCACAAAGTCTCAGTTAGTGTCAGAATGTCTGCCGCAATATCACAGTCCTGCTATAATTCGCTAATCGCCTTTACTAGTATTAAAAAATAAATAAAATTCCAGTATATACAGTATCCTATAGTATGTAGACACAATGGGGGTTATTTACTAAAGGCAAATCCACTTTGCACTACAAATGCAAACTACAAGTGCAAAGTGCACTTATTTATTTATTTATTTCAGGTACTTATACACTTGAAATTGCACTGAAAGTGCACTTGGAAGTAAAATCACTGTAGATCCGAGGGGGACATGCAAGGGAAATAAAAAAAAAAAAACCCATCATTTTAGCTTGCACATGATTGGATGATAAAATTAGAAGAGCTTCCCCTCATTTCAGATCTACCCCTCAGATTTACAGCGACTTGTAGTTTGCACTTGTAGTTCAAAGTGGATTTGCCTTTCATAAATAACCCCCAATAACTTTTGTGCAAACCAATAGTAAATAAATAGTAGTAAAAGTACTGAACTGGTTACCATTCCTGGAGAAGAGGTTACTTTAGGTTTACTCAGGGTCGGTTCACACCACGTACAGTCCAGAACATTTTTAATATGCTTTAAAAAAAACATTCCAATGGCATAGTTCACACCAGTTCAGTGCATTCCAGTGCAGTCAACAAAAGTAGAACATGCTGCATTTTTTCTACATGGAACTGCACTGGAACATGGCAATAGCATCAAAAACTCACTGGAATGCACTTTTTGCCTGCAATTTCTGTTCGTTGTTAAAGCGGAGTTCCAGTAGTTTAGCTGCTGACTTTTAATAAACACACACTCCCTTGTCCCATGATCCGGCGATGTGGCAGCCTGAACCCTTGGTTCTCTCTCACTTCTCCCCGACGCCAGCATCATAAGTGTGGGCACCTGGCACTGCGCATGCGTGAGTCATGCTGCGCCTCCTCAATGGCTGGGCAATCTTCCGGGACCTGTGACGTGTCCCAGAAGATTGCAGGGAGGGAGGGGGAGAAGAGAACTTCTGCTCAAGTCGCCTAGATGGTCCGAGCGGAAGTGGGATCAGGTACCTGTCAAAACTAGGTACCCACTCCCCCACCAAAATAAAAAAATGACATGCCAAATGTGGCATGTCAGGGGGTTAGGAGTCCTTAAAGTGGAACTTCCACTTTTGGGTGGAAGTCAAAACGCTTTAAGAAGCCGGAAGGATATACACAAGAGTCAGCATTAAAAAAAAACAGAGTGCGGGTCACACCCCCCCCCCTCCCCCTCCAATCCATACCAGAGTGTGAGTCACCCCCCCTCCAATCCATACCCCCCCTTCTTTCTGATTGGACTGCATGCTTGAATAGGGATCTGGTATGGATATTTTTTGGGGGGGCACACCATAAAAACTAAAAAATGTGTGTGAGGGTCCCCCAAAACGCAATGAGGGCAGCTGTAGAGCCAGCTGACTACTTCTGCTTGATATGTTGTGCTATGTCAGTTATGTCAATTTCTTCCCAGGCCCTCCTGGCATCGCTGGGGTCATAGAAGTTCATGCTGGCCTTCTCCAGGTAGATGAAAGTTTCCACATGTTGTTCATAGTCCCGAGGTTTCTAGGATAAGGTGACCCAGTTGTTAGGTGCACAAATGTTTGAAAACGCATTAAAACGCTTGTGTTGCACATTTTCAGGTTGTCTAGTTGAAGTCTATGGGCCTGCCAAAAGCGACAAAACTTAAAAAAAAATTTCCACGGCCACAATGCAAAGCATCTCGACCGCCGCATGTTTACAACCCTGAGCAACTTGCATGCCATTGTTTAGGTGGGAGTCAATTAAACTGCAACTCAACCACCTACTTTTACCACTCCTGGCTGGCCGTGTGAGTCCTTAGTTCTCTCAACTTGTAAAATCTTTTATGTACCGATCATTCATTTTAGTCATGTATACAGAACAAGTGAAGAATTAAAAATCTAGTGCACAGTGAAATTTTGTATGACGTTTATACACAAACACAAATGATATATGTGTGATTACAGTGTGTATTCTCCTCACTCTATTGTCACCCAAGGTCAGTCCTTTAAAAAAAATGAGAATATAAATTCTTGCTGTAAATGTGCAAACAATACTGGATTTTACTGGGCCACAATGTCCCTAAACTAAAGGGACAATGATTATAACATTTTCACTACTAAGCAGGCGTGATTCACCACTTCTACTAGTAGAGTAATTGTACAATCTCCAGGGTGAAATGGATCTGAGATGAGGACATGAAACTTATCTGTGATCTGTGAGCTGGTATTTGGTCTCAGCTGGCACTCCCCCAGCTCAGGAGCTCTGTATGTGTGCATTCTTTATGCTCTGAATGGAAGAACGCATAATAGAGCAGCTCAGCAGAGAATGCAAGATTCTGTTTTCACCCAGAATGTCATCCAAAGAAAGCCTTACTGTAAAGTTTTAATGATAGGCTTGAAGCTGGAGAATGGTGCTTCCTAAAAAGATGCAAGCATTATGATACACAGTTCACTGTAGAGAGCAGAATTGGAGATCTGGAGAACAGAATTTCTAATGTATTTTTATGTATTACAAAGTATGATATTTGAGGTTGGAGAATTCACAGTATACACCACCACCTTTAAATATATTTTAAAAATTACAAAAGTATAATTGGAGTTTGAAGGTGCACATAATCATTTAGAAAATTATATTACAAAAATAGATACATTTTATTATACAAACATTTAAGATAAACAATATTATTTATATAAAAAAGAGCATACTAAGCTCAGTGGTCACACTACAAAAGAATGGTTGCCTCTACATGTTTCACCACTACCGTGGCTTCTTCTGGAGCTTTTGTAGGACCATAATATATTTATCGCCCTTTAAAAGATCATAGTTCGAAGAATTTCTCAGGGCTCGTCAAGAGCTCCAATGAGGTGTCTGTGTGCCGGACATGAAGGGGGAACAATACCCTATAGTCACACCCTGTTGATGAAAAATTGTCTAATTAATGGACTGAAAATAAAATCTTCCCAGAAACGCCAGCTTCATATACTAACTGCAAAATTCTGAGGAACTGTACCATCTAGGCAAATCCTTCTTTTTAAATACCAATGTTCACTGGAATGGTATGGCTATGATACCATTAAACCCAGGAAGATCCAAAATAATTGATCTATCCCAGAGGGATTAGCCCTTGTGAATTAGGTTTTAAATTTCACAGATGACCGCAGATAACAGGGAAGTCGGCCGACTTCCCTGTTATCTACTGTTATCTGCTGTCATCTGCAAAATTTAAAACCTAATTCACAAGGGCTAATCCCTCTGGGAAAGATCAATTATTTTGGATTTCCCTGGCTTTAAAGGTGCCTCCTCCACTTCGGGACCGATGTCCCTCACATCTGAGCCGGTGATTGCCTTTTTTTTCTACTCACGCTGTCAGCGTGAGTAGAAAAAAAAAACGATTACCGATCTTTTGTTTACATCATGTGATCAGCTGTCATTGGCTGACAGCTGATCACATGGTAAGGGGCCGGGACCGGCCCCTTCCTTAGATCGGTGATCACCCGAGTCTCAGTGATTCGGTGATCACAGCGCGCTCGGCGCACGCCCGAGGGTGTGCACAGGGGAGCCCGTCATATGACGGCCTCCCGGGAATTCAGGTCAGCGCTGTGGCCGTCATTCAGCCATAGCGCAGATGGCAAGTGGTTAATAAAATAAAAATATGTATTTTATTGTCAAATTATAGATAAATAGGGTATCACCAGCAATAAACCCCAACTTTGCTGAATTTGGAAATTCCCCCTTGCATTGGGACTGCACTCACACTGCAATGGTTACCTGCTTGTTTATGTCCATTGGAGAGTAAAAACACTTTTTCCTTTACCTGATACTCCACTCCCCCGGCAGACAGCACTCTCCCATGCTCCAGAAGTGGAATGTTCCTTGGTGTTCTAATATCATCAGGTCCTTAGACCCCTTTCACACTGGGTCGTTTTGTAGGCGCTATTGTGCTAAAAATAGCGTCTGCAAACCGACCTGAAACAGCCGCTGCTCTGTCTCTCCAATGTGAAAGCCCGAGGGCTTTCACACTGGAGCGGTGCGCTAGCAGGACGCTGAAAAAAGTCCTGCTAGCAGCATCTTTGGAGCGGTGAAGGAGCGGAGTGTATACCGCTCCTTCACTGCTCCTGCCCATTGAAATCAGTGGGGCAGCGTGGCTATACTGCCGGCATAGCGCCGCTGCAGTGGCGCTTTTAACCCTTTTGCGGCCGCTAGCGGGGGGTAAAACTGCCCCGCTAGCGGCCGAATAGCACTGCTAAAACGACAGTAAAGTGCCGCTAAAAATAGCAGCGCTTTACTGCCAACGCACTTGCCGCCCCAGTGTGAAAAGGGCCTTAGACAACTGGAGTATGGGGGACTTCAGGGACCAGCCTGGCAGCATGGAGGAGCGGGGTATCAGGTAAATAAATCTTCCTTTTCTATGCCCCCTAGACCTAAACGAGTAGTTAACCTATGCAGTGTGGGCACAATTTTCAAGTTTCCCAGAGTTGGGCTTCAGGCTGGGTTCACACATGCTGCAGCCACAGCTACAGAAGGGGGTCCATTGACCCATTCAGGTGCGAATCAAGTCCCAATTTTTTGCCTGAATTCGCACCTGAATCTGAACCAAAGACGCACAGGACCCTTTCCAAATGTGGACCGTGGCCACTCAGAGCTGCGTGAACTGGCTCCATTGAGAGCCTGTCACATTTTCCTGTCATGCGAATTGGATGCGGGGAAACACGCATTCAAGTTGCATAAGTGTGAAAGCAGCCTTAGAGGGAAGCTGGACTGAGAGAAATACAGTATTAGGGTTGCCATAGCTGATGTCTTGAATATGGTAGGTGCCTGGCTCTCTCTGGCCTCAATCAGCAGTGAAGTCAGAACTCCTAATCTGCATATTGGTTGCAGGTCAGTGAGTCAGAAAATATTGAAGAAACTGGGTTAACATGTCATCCAAAGTAACTAGCATTTTTAGAAGGAGAGGTTTGATATGGTGGACTTCATATTTCCCAGTACAGTTTCCTTTGAAGCCTAATTCTGTGTATTTTGTTTTTTATTCAATTGGCTTAAAAAAATAAAAAAAGGAACTCTACCCATTCTAGCAAAAAAAAAAAAAAATGGGTGGGGGAGGATGCATTTAAATTGTTCTTGGTTTTAAAAAAAATATACACTTACAGTACTATTCCATGGAGTCCAGCCTTGTCCCCCTTGCAGTCCAAAGTTATTTTACACATGCGCAGACACGTTACATGTTTCCGCATACCCAAAATATGTGCCCTGGAAAGATATCTTGCCTAGGCAAGGGTACGATGCCGGACCTTCAGAGCTTCTTGTTGGAACCGAAGGCTCCTGAGTGACTGCACCGGAGCCTGCGATCCCGGAAGAAAGGACAGGAGATGTCAGCCCTCTCCGAGGTGAGCGGGTGCCACTGGAAGGGCGTCGTTCTAAGGTGAGTATTTCATAATGTGCTAGTATGCGATGCATACTAGCACATTATGCCATCATCTTGCAGTTGTTGTTTTTTTCAGTGGTATACTACCGTTTTAAGATGAAAAACCTTCTTCCTTTAGAACCACTTTAAGCTCTCACTACATTACACTCCTTATCTCCATTGCTGATCTGCACCATAAATGTTCTCCATCACTACAGTGTTCTTGACCCAGTATCATTTATTCCACTTCTTCTTAACGCAGAATCTGCCCCCTAGGGGTATGTCCTCCAGCCCCCCCAGTCTCACAGGAGCGTCCTAACAAATGCATGTGTTACATATTTTACAAGGGATGGTTCCCATAAATAATGGGTTAGTGGCTGGATAAGTTCATGTTATTTTTCTTTACTTAGCTGAATTACCCTGTAGACCTGAGTGCTTGTCTGTTCCTGGTCTTATTACAATGTGATGCACCAAATGCAGTTCATACCAGAACTGACAAACTTGTTTTTTAAACATTACTAGCCTAATCACATATGATTAAATCTAAATAAATCTGTATAAGTGTCCATCGTAAAAAGGTAAAATGGTCACATTTATATGCACAATCCATGTGGAGGGCCCATCTACAGTAAAGCAATGATTTTTTAATATAATTTACAATTCAGAAATGTCAGGTGTAATAAGACCAGGAAGAGACATTCGTTGAGGTTGATTTTATTAACGGTGGTAAGACTATTCACATACAAAAGTGAATGTTTACCAACCAAAGTAATGCTTTGTTAAAGTTTAATCCCCAATTATGTTCAAAGTAATAAAAAAAAAAGATTTTGCCTTGTACATAATTGAGTAGTTGCAGTAAATCAAATCCATTGAGTCAGATAGTTCAAAACACACTTAGGCCGGGTTCACATATGTGCGACCGCAGTTCCCAGCATGGGGTCCGGTGCGTTCCTGTTCATCGGTTCAGGTGTGAATCAGGTCCGAATTTTTGCCTGAATTCGCACCTGAACTGGACCCAAACACGCAGAGGACCCTTTTGGAACGTGGCCGCCCTGGACCTATGTAAACCGGGTTCCATTGAGAGCCGGTCACACTCACATTTCATGTGAATTGGATGCAGAAAACAAACATCCAATTCACACATATGTGAACCCGACCTTAGTTTAGTAGTTTAGTAAAGGGGTCCATTAGCACTGTTGAGTGGTGGTTACATATGCGGTATTGCACGTGGTAACACATGCATTACCACAAAACATGGCACCCCAATACACAAAGGGAACTATCTGTGTGTTTAAGTGTGGTGTGTTAAGAAAAGGGGTCATGTCATTTTAGTGCATTAGGGTGTGCTTTCAGCCCCCTCAAAATTCAACATGAACTATTTTTAATCTTTGCTAGCATTAATAAATAGATAGGAAGGTATATTATATTTTTCTTGCTCTAAATTATATATTATTTTTACAATTCTGTCAGTTGCTTTCTGATTTCTTGTCTAGACCAAAATGATGTCATACATTGCAGGAGTCTTCATAGGCATTTTTTTTCCTTCATCTGGAGGCGGGGAGGAGGGGCTTTCTTAGCTAAGCACACTCTCCTGTCCTCATGCCAGAGCTAAGGGCAGATTGATTCCAGGAAGTAAATGCCATATGAATCATCTGCCCTTATTCATGATGGCCATGGCTAGAAATGCTGAGGGGAAAGGGGGGCTGGATGTGTGCCTTCCAACTGCACCTAAACACCAGAGTCTCATGCACTGGAGCTCAACGCCTTGGCAGCAGTTTTTTTTGGGGCAGAAAAGACTTACAAAGTCTCTTCTACCAAAAGAACCTACCTGCTATCAATTTTTAATTTTCACGGTTTACTGCTGATTTAAAAATACCCCTTGTTCAGCACAAACAGAGATAAAACAATCACATTGCTGTTTCCTGACTTTCAGTAAGTATTTTCAATTTAGGAGTTGATGTATTAGACTCAGTATATATGGTTTATTATATTATTTTATGTTATATTACATTATAGAATTAATGCTACCAATGTATTACAACTTACAGTGTAGTAAGTTTTATTCCCAAGACAGGTTCTTGACATTTCAGATATAATGACATAGCAAACTCTTCATATCAGTGCATTACTTTTTATCTTGCATTCTTGTCATAAGCCTCCATCTCCGAGGTGCCATCTGCCTAAAATAAGCGTTAAATGAGTCAGTCTTTCAGTCTCACATGACAAAAATGTAAACCTAATCAGTACACGAGCGACAACTTCTGTGTCGTACCCAGACAGAAACATTGACAGATGCAATGCTACAAGCTCAGACAGATTTGGTTCAACTTGGTAAAATGCTGCTTGGTTTATTATTACATTCGGATGTTACTTTTAGATTTATTTTACTTTCTGCCATTGGAAATGATAAGGCATCATGTTTTACAAGATGTGATTAATGATGTCAATATGCTATTGTTTCAGCGGCCTTTCTTTGGAAAATTGTATGCCGTTCCTAAATAAACCAAATGTAACATTCATGCAATAAAAAGATTCACTGGCTTTGAATAATGCTAGAGTCTGCAGTTGTACAGTACATAAGAGATATTTAAGTGTTCTTGCATAGCAAGATCACTTACTGTTATCTCACATATATATTATTCTTATTATAGCCAAATTTACCACCCTAACTCCTCCCACAGCTTTTACACTACATAGACAGTAATATACCAAAATGTGTGGATTGTTCCCGATTGGTGTGCTATTACTTTGTGGAACGTTTCGCCGAATGGTTCACAAAATATCGTCGTTTTTGCAGCGAAATTGGTCCCATAGGAATGAATGGCAAAATGTTCAAAACTAGAGTTGGAGGTGACAAAAGCTGACAACCCCATGATCAGCCAAAACATTATGACCACCCCATGATCAGCCAAAATATTATGACCGCCCCATGAAAAAAAAAATAATTAAAAAAAAATCATTTTTGAAAGAAAAAAAAAGCTTTTTTGAAAAAAAAAACCCATTTTTGAAAAAAATGTTCAGCTCTTTCAGCTAATGATGGGACTTCTTCAACTTTTTAACTACTATTTATACTTTTTAAAATAAGCTTTTTAACACTTTTCACAGTAACTCCAGCCACTCCAACCACACAACAGTTACTCAAGCCACTCCACCCAGTTACTCCGCCCACTCCAGATGTAGACTACTGTAGGTGGAGGCAAGAACACTTCACACAATTTCCCCAGAAATTGTAGCTTTTCTAGTTGTAAAAGCTGTCTGAATTGTGATCAGAGAAACTCATAGAGCTTTCAGAGAATGTGAATGCTACGTTCATTTGGGTAAGGACTCATTAATGGTATTGATTTACTAAAACTGGAGAGTGCTAAATCTGGTGAAGCTGTGCATAGAAACCAGCTTCCAGTTTTTCTATTTTTTTTTTTTATTTTGTCAAAGCTTAATTGAACAAGCCGACGTTAGAATCTGTTTGGCTACCATGCTCAGCTGCACCAGATTTTGCACTCTCCAGTTTTGGTAAATCAACCGCATTCACACCAACCCATTTGGACAGCATTGCCCAGCGCAGTTTAAATGCATAGACAATGACCTATCGCTTTATTTTGCACCAACATGCTGCATTGGTGTGCTGAAAAGAATTAGGACATGTTGCATTTTTAGGTTCACACTGATGCAGGTTTGAAATTGTGTGAGATCAGCTGAGCTCGCACGATTTTGAACCCACATGTCAGTCCGACTGCGGGAGCGATTTCAGAGACATCTGTGCGGGTTCCTGCACAGATGTCTATTGAAATCGCCCCCCGAAGTCGCCAAAAGTAGTACAGGAATTACTTTTGGGAATCGGTGCGGCGCCGCAACGTCAGCATCGCACCAATTTGGACGGGGCCATTGCCGGCAATAGCCGGCGATTTGACATGTCAAAGTGCATGTCAAAACGACCTGATGCAAACATGGGCTTAAATGAAGTAGATATTTTAATAACACTTGAAAAAAAAAAACAAGAACTGTGATGTGTCTTAACAACCTATCACAGCACATGGTTTGGGGATTTGATCAACTCTTGTATACATGTAATATAAGCAATAAAATCACTTTTTAAGGACATGCACATAGCATTGTTTACTGTATACAGGCATACCCCACTTTTAAGTACACAATGGGGTTTATTTACTAAAGCTGGAAAGTGCAAAATCAGGCTCACTTCTGCATAGAAACCAATGAGCTTCCAGGTTTTATTACCAAAGCTTAATTGAACAAGCTGGGGTTAGAAGCTCATTGGTTTCTATGCAGAAGTGAGCCTGATTTTGCACTTTCCAGCTTTAGTAAATAAACCCCATTGTGTACTTAAAAGTGGGGTATGCCTGTATTTACACTGTTGAAAGGGAATGTACTGCCTTTAAAATAAATTTACTGTATATAAATGCGTGAAAGAGGTTATATTGATCTAAATGATGTCATTAATGTGTATTAAGGTTCTAAAAATGTTTATTTTTTCTGGTTTGTAATTATATATGGGCATGAGGGCAGATTATTTCATATGCAGGCCCTGCTTCTTGCTTTGCAATGCAATAGCGTGATTGTACTTTTTTGCTCCATTTCACAATTTAATTCTATAATAATATAATTAGATGACGACTCATTGGATACTGCTCAGGTTTTTAGACACTGTGAACAAGTGATAAGGCATTGCCGGACCTACCTAAAAACCCCGTTATACTCTGCACCCTGTACTAAATTTTTATTTGTAAAGCAAAAAAACTTTATACAATTGATGTAAAACACAAAGTGTTGAAATGTTTTTTTTTTAATAGAGCGGGGAAGATTAGTGCAACTGTTAGGTGTTTATTTCTGTGCCCCCACTGAGGTGGTTTATCCTCAGTCTTTGTCTTGGTGACCAGTAAGTACAAAATGTTACAGTGGTCACCAGAACAGGAGGTGAGGAGAAATCTTCCAATGTGGAAACCCTGCGAATACCTAACAAAGACTTCTTATCTAGAAAAATAGTTCTCATCCTGCCTTCGGCTGGGTTCACACGTATGAGAATTGGATGGGGGTTTTCCTCCCCCATTCAATTCACTATACAGAAAAAGTGTGACCGGCAATCAAAGGAGTCTTTCACACAGCTCTGGGGTGGCGGTGGTCTGCATTTAAAAAGGGTCCGGTGCATCTTTGGTTCCGATTCAGGTGCAAATTCAGACTTAATTCAGAGGCTGATTCGCACCTGAACCGATAAACAGGACGCACCGGACCCCATGCTGTGAACCACGGCGGCAGCATATGTGAACCCGGCCTTACGCTGGACACTGACCTCACTACCATTTTGCTGAACTTTAGCTTCTGAATCTGTGAAAATATATTACATAGTATCATAGTTACATAGTTACATAGTAGGTGAGGTTGAAAAAAGACACAAGTCCATCAAGTCCAACCCATGTGTGTGATTATATGTCAGTATTACATTATATATCCCTGTATGTTGTGGTCGTTCAGGTGCTTATCTAATAGTCTCTTGAAACTATCGATAACTATCGCTCCCCGCTGAGACCACCACCTGTGGAAGGGAATTCCACATCCTTGCCACTCTGTGCATACCCCCAGTGTATTTATTTATTTATTTTATTTATTTATTTCAGGTACTTATATAGCGCCATCAAGTTACGCAGCGCTTTACATATACATTGTACATTCACATCAGTCCCTACCCTCAAGGAGCTTACAATCTAAGGTCCCTAACTCACATTCATACATACAAGGGACAATTTAGACAGGATCCAATTAACCTACCAGCATGTCTTTGGAGTGTGGGAGGAAACCGGAGTACCCGGAGGAAACCCACGCAGACACAGGGAGAACATGCAAACTCCAGGCAGGTAGTGTCGTGGTTGGGATTCGAACCAAGTGTATAGATTGCATTCATATTTTTGCCTTCCAAATGCATTTTTTTAAATTTTTCTACATTAAACCTCACTTGCCATGTAGTTGCCCACCCCATTAATTTGTTCAGATCTTTTTGGAAGGTTTCCCCATCCTGCAGAGAAGTTATTGCCCTGCTTAGCTTAGTATAGTCCGCAAATACCGAGATTGAACTGTTTACCCCGTCCTCCAGGTCGTTTATATTGTAAGAGCTTTATTTTCCTTTCTTTACCCTGGAAAATCCTGAATTTGTTTTCAGAGACCACATGTTGTTTTATTAATGGGTTTATTTTTACAGCAGTAGGTGGTTGGTCCACTTTAATGTCCTCTGCTTTGTCATCCTTCCCATTGATAAATTACTAGGATATGGTTGCTATGGATTTGTAATGCATTATTAGAATATTTGTGAGATTGTAGCTTAACTGAAATATGGAGCTATTTTGAAATGTGTGGATATTTTATGGTAATTTTACCATTCTAATCTGTAGAAGCAGCTATAACGTTAATTATACATGAAATATATATTATTTTAGCCTTGAAAGGTCCAGTATTCACTACACAAGCATTCCGTACAATATGTGTGAATACTGACAGGAAGATATCAGCAGGGAATATCGATAATTTGCTGATTATCTGTAAAAATACGTACAATTCAGATGACTCAGAAACCTAATCCATATACAGCAAAGGCTTGGATTCTGTATCGCATTGAAGCCTTTGTAATTTTGAGTGCTATAATTATTTTTCTTGTATTGAAAAATGACATGCAATGAAAAGATCAGCCAGATGTACATCCGCTATTTCATACAGCTGACAGATACTCCACCGACAAAGAATAAAATCAATCATTTATTCTTTTGTGAAAGCACTTTGTCTAGACTTTACAGTCAGTCATTACACTGTATAATTTGTGGCGGACTTCTATCCCTTGCTGTGTATTAGTTGGATGTCTGAATAAAAAATTGCATGTAGAGGATGTGGAAATGTATTGTATCTCCTTTTTACATGGCCCTTTTATAGAATGTAGAAACATTTAAAACTCTTTGCTCAGAAAACCCATTGCTGCGCGGTTAGGGAAAGTCTCTGTTCACAGATATGCGAATTGGATGTGATTTGAACCGCATCTGATTCGCACAACGTGAACCGGCAGTCTTCTCAATGCTGCCGGTTCACACATGTGCAGGGAAGCCTCGGTGCAGTTTTAAAAAGAGTCCTGTGCATTTTTCAGTCTGGTTCAGGTGCGATTTCACCTAAGCCGGTGAACAGAACCGCACCGGACTGCTGTGCTGAAACCACAGCCGCACATATGTGAATGGTCATCAGAACCTATAGTGAGCAGGTCAATTTGCATGAACCAGGATTTGGTCTAGATTGTGTTTGATTCACCCATTGTAGATATCTGTGGATGTTTGGTGACTTTGGTGTGTAGTTTGTGGAGACTGGATGATGACTCTCTTGTCCTGTCCTTAATGGCCTCCCTTGTGTCTCCTCGTCTTTTCTCTCATCTAATAAGGACGGAGTTCTCCATGTATATACAACTCCATATATAACATTGCAAAGACATTTATCACAATCACAGCCAGTTCATGCATTAATAACCAGTACTGTTACTAGCTATCATTTTTTTCTACTTCCCATTTACTCTGCTATGAGTATGCACAAAAGTAAGCAAGCGTTAGACAAGGTCAGCTTCTTAGTTTGGCTGCAAAACTGGAGGCTGAGGGGACAGCGTTAGAGTACATTTATATCGGCGATTAGGACTAGTTCGAGGAGTGGACGCAGGAATCATAAATTCCTGCTGCAGATTTCAGCAGCTAGGTACGGCCGCCGGCCCCGTTCACTATAATGACAGGTCGCCGGCAGCTGTTCACTGTAATCGCTGACTGTGTAAAGAGCCGCCAACAGCTGCGGCCGCCGGCCCCGTTCACTATAATAACAGGTCGCCGGCGGCAGCAGCTATTAGCGGCTCTTTGCATAGCCAGCGATTACAGTGAACAGCTGCTGCTGCCACTGAGATCCGCAGCAGGAACTGCCACTACAATTTGCAGCTGCTTTAATCGCTGATGTGAATGTAACCTTAGGAGTTTATTTATTGTCTTGTTTGTGTTACAAAAAAACTTTGCTTTGAAGCATTCAAATAATTTCTCAAAAAATAACCTGTATATTAATTGGTTTGCGTTAAAGGTATAGCATCTACAAACTATGGTGTATACCAGGGGTCTCCAAACTCTCTAAAGAAAGGGCCAGTTTACTGTTCTTCAGACTTTAGGGGAGCTGGACTGTGCCCAGTGGAAGTAAACCATTAATATTAGGGGAAGAAGTAGTTGGTGCCAATGGGAGGAATAACGCCCCATTTTTGTTGTCAGTGGAAGGAATTATGCCTCATCATTGGTGTCAGGGGAAGGAATTATGCCTCATCATTGGTGTCAGGGGAAGGAATAGTGCCCCATTGTTGATGTCAGTGGAAGGATTAGTGCCCCATTGTTAGTGTCAATGGATAGAATAGTGCCCCATTGTTGGTGTCAGTGGAAGGATTAGTGCCCCATTGTTAGTGTCAATGGATAGAATAGTGCCCCATTGTTGGTGTCAGTGGAAGGATTAGTGCCCCATTGTTAGTGTCAATGGAAGGAATAGTGCCCCATTGTTGGTGTCAGTGGAAGTAATTGTGCCCCATTGTTGGTGTCAGTGGAAGGAATAGTGCCCCATTGTTGGTGTCAGTGGAAGTAATTGTGCCCCATTGTTGGTGTCAGTGGAAGGAATAGTGCCCCATTGTTGGTGTCAGTGGAAGGATTAGTGCCCCATTGTTGGTGTCGGTGGAAGGAATAGTGCCCCATTGTTGGTGTCAGTGGAAGGAATAGTGGCCCATCGTTGGTGTCAGTGGCAGGAATTTTACCCCATTGTTGGTGTCAGTGGCAGGAATAGTGCCCCAAGGGCTGGATAAAGGCAAGCAAAGGGCCACAATTTGGAGACCACTAGTATATACAGTATACTGTATTTGAAAATTGATCAATCCTGATGTACTGACATCCCTTAAAATGCCAGGACAGTACACATACCTCCCAAAGGACCTATTTTTGGAAAGTAGACAGCCCAAGGTATATAGTAAGAGGCATGGTGAGATTTTTGAAGTTGCAATATTTTTTGTCACAATTTTATGACAAAATAAATACATAAAATTATTTTTTTAAACATTTTTTTAACATACCATCACCATACAGTACAGCGTCATCATATGACGTGTGGCGGTAGTCAGGGATACTGACGTGACAATATGTAAAAAAAAAAAAAAAATACATTCAATTTTTTTAAACATTTTTTCTTCCTTTTTTTTTTTTGTTATTTCTTTTACATACTTTCATCAGACAAGTTAGTTTAGTGTCACCATAGTGACACTGTACTACTCTGGGGGGGGGGATCAGGGATTTATTTTTATTTTTTTTCACTGTGCTTGCTGTTACAGCGATGAACATTGTAACAGCAATCGTATAAACTGTCATGACAGCCTGCTCTCTGTTGACACGCTCTGATTGGCTACAGCTAATAACGTGGTACAGGGTGCTGTAATTGGCACAGGGACCATGTGATAGCTGTGGGCTAATCACAGCATCACCACAGAAAGCACAGCTGTTATGAACGATACTAGGGTACAGGGTACCAAGAACTGTAATCACACATCGGTTACGGGAATTGAGCCCTTGTAAATGCTTGCTGAATTTTTTCAAACTAGGGTTTGAAACTAGCCTCTCTGGTAAAACTGTGATTTGGGGCAGGAAAGAATGTCCTTATCCTCCTTCTACTGTCCCTCTTCTTATAATTCAATTTGGAACACTTGACTGACTGGCAGCTAAATGTTTCATTCATATTTGACCGTCCCTGCTTGAGTGCAGTTTAGGTAAAAGCCAGCTAATCTACAACTGTGTTGTAAGCGGATATTTCAGTCTAAGAAAATGAGAACACATTAGGCATTCATCTCAAGTACCCAATGTTTATGATGTTATGAAGTTCTCAAAACAGTGAATTCCAGCATACCATTGTGAGTTTTTAATACTACTTTGAGGAACGAGTGCGTTGTGGGATTGCTGTCAGACCTGAGTTGTTATGAATGTTTAAATGCCTCTCATTTGTACCTTGTAAAGTAATTATTTTACTCAAGGTTTTTCTTCGTTTGATTGGTTAACTTTAATGTGACTACAGATTTTAGTCTTACTAGTCATACTATTTATGTGAATAAATATATACAGTATAAGCAGGATCTGACTTGGAATCTTTTATTATGTGAGAATTGACAACCTAAATACAATGCTAGTGTGGATAAAACAATGACGATTTCCATTAGTTCTTACTGTGTGCTGGGCCCCATTGATAATCGACATTGTCATTTTAATCCAGCGATTATGCAATTGAAATGAAGCATAATGTTGTGAAGGAAGAGTGACCATTGGTCAGGGAGCCTGGGAAGGAAAAGCATTATATATAGATATCTATATATATATATATATATATATAGATATATATACAGTGGAGACGGAAAGTATTCAGACCCCCTTACATTTTTCACTCTTTGTTATATTACAGCCATTTGCTAAAATCATTTAAGTTCATTTTTTTCCTCATTAATGTACACACAGCACCCCATATTGACAGAAAAACACAGAATTGTTGACATTTTTGCAGATTTATTAAAAAAGAAAAACTGAAATATCACATGGTCCTAAGTATTCAGACCCTTTGCTGTTACACTCATATGTTTAACTCAGGTGCTGTCCATTTCTTCTGATCATCCATGAGATAGTTCTACACCTTCATTTGAGTCCAGCTGTGTTTGATTATACTTATTGGACTTGATTAGGAAAGCCACACACTTGTCTATATAAGACCTTACAGCTCACAGCGCATGTCAGAGCAAATGAGAATCATGAGGTCAAAGGAACTGCCTGAAGAGCTCAGAGACAGACTTGTGACAAGGCACAGATCTGTCCAAGGTTACAAAAAAATTTCTGCTGCACTTAAGGTTCCTAAGGGCACAGTGGGCTCCATAATCCTTAAACGGAAGACCTTTGGGATGACCAGAACCCTTCCTAGAGCTGGTCGTCCAGCTAAACTGAGCTATCGGGGGAGAAGAGCCTTGGTGAGAGAGGTAAAGAAGAACCCAAAGATCACTGTGGCTGAGCTCCAGAGATGCAGTCGGGAGATGGGAGAAAGTTGTAGAAAGTCAACCATCACTGCAGCCCTTCACCAGTCGGGGCTTTATGGCAGAGTGGCCCAACGGAAGCCTCTCCTCAGTGCAAGACACATGAAAGCCTGCATGGAGTTTGCTAAAATACACCTGAATGACTCCAAATGGTGAGAAATAAGATTATTTGGTCTGATGAGACCAAGATAGAAGTTTTTGGACTTAATTCTAAGTGGTATGTGTGGAGAAAACTAGGCACTGCTCATCACCTGTCCAATACAGTTCCAACAGGTGGCAGCATCATGCTGTGGGGGTGTTTTTCAGCTGCAGGGACAGGACGACTGGTTGCAATCGAGGGAAAGATGAATGCGGCCAAGTACAGGGATATCCTGGACGAAAACCTTCTCCAGAGTAGTAAAGGACCTCAGACTGGGCCAAAGGTTTACCTTCCAACAAGACAATGACCCTAAGCATACAGCTAAAATAAGGAAGGAGTGGCTTCACAACAACTCTGTGACTGTTCTTGAATGGCCCAGCCAGAGCCCTGACTTAAACCCAATTGAGCATCTCTGGAGAGACCTAAAAATGGCTGTCCACCAACGTTTACCATCCAACCTGACAGAACTGGAGAGGATCTGCAAGGGAGGAATGGCAGAGGATCCCCAAATCCAGGTGTGAAAAACTTGTTGCATCTTTCCCAAAAAGACTCATGGCTGTATTAGATCAAAAGGGTGCTTCTACTAAATACTGAGCAAAGGGTCTGAATACTTAGGACCATGTGATATTTCAGTTTTTCTTTTTTAATAAATCTGCAAAAATGTCAATAATTCTGTGTTTTTCTGTCAATATGGGGTGCTGTGTACATTAATGAGGGAAAAAAATTAACCTAAATGATTTTAGCAAATGTCTGCAATATAACAAAGAGTGAAAAATTTAAGGGGGTCTGTATACTTTCCGTCCCCACTGTATCTCTCTCTCTCTCTCTCTCTCTCTCTCTCGCTTTGCAACATAAGGGCAGCCAGTACAATTACAATACAATATAATACAGGAGGAATCAGAGAACCCTGCTCCTTAGCGCTTACAATTTAAGGCTCCATGCACACTGGCTTAAAAATCGCTGCTTCTACAGGAGTTTTGTGTTCTGCCTGTATAAGCTACTCAATGTTATCCTATGTGTCCATGCACATTAGGACGATTACAGCAGGTTTTGAGCTCAACATTTAGACCCCTTTCACGCTGGAGGCCTTTTTCAGGCGCTTTAGCGCTAAAAATATCACCTGTAAAGCACCTGAAAATTGATTCCTTTGCAGTTCCAGTGTGAAAGTCCGAGTGCTTTCACACTGGGGCGCTGCGCTGGCAGGATGTAAAAAAAAAGTCCTGCAAGCAGCATCTTTGGGGCTCTTTAGGAGCGATGTATACACCACTCCTAAAGCGCCCCTGCCCATTGAAAGCAATGGGCAGCGCCGCCAAAGCGCCTCTAGCTGGTGGGGGCCAGATAGACTTCTCTGAAGAGATGAGTTTTCAGGGATCATCTGAAAGTAGACACGGTAGAAAATAGTCAGACTGATTGGGGTAGAGCATTCCAGAGTATGGGAGAGGCTCTGGAGAAGTCCTGGAGGCGAGTGTGGGATGAGGTGACAAGGGAACTTGCTGTAGTAAGCCATGAGGCTCAATTAACTGACTCTTAAAGTGGTTGTAAACCCTAGAAAAAAACAAAACAAAAAACCTGCAAGACAAAGGCATAATGAGCTAGTATGCATAGCATACTAGCTCATTATGAATTACCTGAGATCGAAGCCCCTGCAGCTGTCCTTGTAGCCCGCTCCGGCGGAGTTACTTCTGGGTATCGCGAGCTCCGGTGCTATGATTGGCGGGAGCCGCGATGATGTCACTACCGCGCATGTGCGCAGGAGCCGCCGGTAACGGCACAGTCTAACTGAAGCAACGGCATGTACGTGCCACTGCTTCAGTGCGCATGTGCCGATGACGTCAGCACATGCAAATACAGGGGATATCTCCTAAACGGTGCAGGTTTAGGAGATATCCAGTGTAGCTACAGGTAAGCCTAATTATAGGCTTACTTGTAGCAAAAAGTGGTTGTAAAGGGTTTACAACCACTTTAACACAAGGACCTTTTTTTTTGCCATGTGACTGATATTTTCATTGGCTGAAAATAACTGTATAATTATAAGTATCCTTATTTTGGTGAGATGAATCTCACCTATTGTCTGCTCTACAGGTCACCGTATCAGTGTACAATGTTTCTGCATGCATTTCCCTATTATTATAAAGGATTTGTATAGCTATTGTAATATATCTAGAGATTGTCATGACTGACAAAACAACATGTACATTATTCTAACTGGATTACTTTGTTTCATATTCATCCACAGGCCTTAAACCGGGGTATAGCTGCTGTTAAAGAAGATGCCATCGAGATGCTTGCCAGCTACGGTCTGGCATACTCCCTGATGAAGTTTTTCACCGGTCCCATGAGTGACTTCAAGAATGTGGGACTGGTATTTGTGAACAGTAAAAGGGACCGAATGAAGGCCGTACTGTGTATGGTTGTAGCCGGTATTGTGGCAGCAGTCTTCCACACACTCATAGGTATATATCTTTGTTCTGCTATATGTAGAATATTATAAATGAAAACAATATTAGTGCATGTATGATTTATTTAAAAATTATCTACATTATATTAAAGGGGAAAAAAGTAGTTTGGTAAAATGTTAATTTTAGTCCTCCTGTGCAAAGGTAAAACTATTGGTCCCTTTTCACATTTCTTCTTTTTCCTTACTGACTGTACAAATGTTGTGTACAGAGTTTAATATCTCAAAGTGAAAATGATATATTGTACAAGTGAGAATAAGTCACAGGGGTGACTTATTGGACAGCTCCGGTCAAGGTTTCAACACAAGACAGCGTGCTACACACTTCCCAAAAACGTCATCAAAGTACACAGCAGCAGTCCAGTCCTTCCGCTCTGCAAATGTACGCCCCCCCTTCCACCTGCTGGTGATTCCTGGCTCCTAAAATCATAGCTGTGAGTTGCCAAGTGAGTACAGCAGCTCTAGCAGCTGCTGCTGTCAAACACCAGAATAAAGAGATACAAAGCAACATTGTTAATTTTGTATCTATTCTGTTTCATTCATCTGCATGTCAAACAGATGAGTAAAAGCAACCTGACAAGTAAAAACAAAACAAATGTAAACGGATCAGCCCAGAGGCTGTATAGATAGATAGATAGATAGATAGATAGATAGATAGATAGATAGATAGATAGATAGATAGATAGATAGATAGATAGATATAGATATATACGTCCTGGAAAAGAAGCGGCTAAAGCAGGATAATGGCGGCAGCTGCAGCCTTGATCTTGGTATAATTTTTTTTTTGGACCGGCGATCAGATTGTACTGCACCCGGAAGGGGCTCCCCACCCATCGTCTTTCACGTGCCATTTCACCGGGAAGCCAGAGACCAGTGTAAGCAGTTGGGTCAGTTGAGCACAGAGGAGATGGAGGAACAGCCTTTCCCCCATCTCCTCTATGGTGAATGATAGCCAGAAGCAACAAGGATTTTGTCAATTCCCGTTTCAATGCAGTGTTTCCTTGGCCAGAACGATCAGGGAAGCAACAGGTCTTTGATCGGCTTCCTTGGAGGGCAGATGAGACCCCTGATCTCTCCATAAAGAGTACCTATCATAGCCCAAGCTATCACAAGGGCTGGTGCTCAACGTTCATACCACACATCACCGTGAACATTGGAATGAGAGCAACAATTCTAGTGCCAGAGCTCAGGTTTAACTCTAAACTGGTAACCTAAAAAAGGTGTCTAAAATTCTAAAAAGCATCACCTATGGACAATTTTAGGTAAGTTTGTCACCATTTCACAAGCGTGCACAATTTTAAATCTTAATATGTTTGGTATCTATATACTCAATACAAACAACATCATCTTTAATATTTTACCAATTATGTCATGTTTCTGTACACTAAAATGAATTTAAGAGTATTTTTTTTCTGAAAATTTGCATTTGATAAACAGCTGTGCAAATATCGTGTGACATAGGAAATAGCAACAGGAAATTGTGTGACATAGGAAGTAGCAACAGACTCCATTTTATTCTCCAGGGTCTCTACTTTCAGAAAATATATAATACCCTACCCTACAGCTGCCGCCCTATAGCAGCGAAACTGCTATGGGGCGGATGGCAAGCGGTTAAAAAAGGGCAAATTGAACATACAAAGCTTTACTTCATTTGTAAATAACTTTGCAATGCTTTGTACCAGAATCATAATTTTAGTGTCATTTTAAACAGGATAAATTATAAAATAAATATTTTTTTTAAGACAGTGATATGAAAAGAAAGCATTTTTTGTCCTTAAAAAATAATATATGCATTACAGTGTACAGTTATGAGAAGTGGAATAGTTTAAGAAAAATCGCACATCCAATGTCAATTACATCAACCAGTGATGTAGATCCAATTTCAGTCACAATGAATGTAGACCCACTGCTACTCCGGCTGTTTCTATGGCTGCTACTTACTTTTTTTTTTTCTTCATTTTTACTAATATTACAAAAGAAATCTTTTGTTTTATCCTTAAAAAAATAAGATATGTTACTTTTTTCTCTTAAAAATGTTCTGGTCCATAGGAGGTAAACAGGTGTGAGAGCTGAAGTGGTTAAAGTGAAGTGTAGTACTTGTGTGCTCTGTTTAGCCCATAACCAGTAGTTCTCTTGAAATTCTTTGCTTTATATTCATGTTGATTTTAGAGGTTTTCATTGAGGTCTTATTGAGGACATTTCCCCTCATTCCCTCATTAATTTTCAGGAAACATCTCAAAATATATGGTTACCATTAAGGTACCTGCAAACTTAAAACATAAGTCTATATTTATAGTATATATTCAAAGCCCAAACTTTTTTCATTTTGGAATATGAAATGGTTAAAACTCCTGTCCAAATTGTTTTTTTTTTATCTATGTCCTGTTGCCAATATTTTGCCTTCCAAAGGTAGGTAAATCCCCTTTTAGAAATTTGTCACCAGAGCAGTTGCCTCTCTTGGAATTTTTCTCCTCTATGACTGTCCTGCTGACAACTCAAAATGTTGTATTTTTCCTCATTTCAGTCCCAGTGACAGTGGTTATCAGGAAGGTAAAGAAAGCAAATCTCTCCAATAGAGATACAAATAAAAAAATGAAAAAAAAAACTGATAAGGTTTCTAATTTATTATTAAATTGTTCTTATTTCTTTTAAAACATTATTTTGTGTCTTCGGGTTTCTAATTGTTAACTGATTATACATGCTAAATGCAATACTATGGCATGTTTGCAGTGTTTGCTGTGAATTGCCTTATAGTTTTGATATGCTTCCTTAACCACCTGCGGCCCCGCCACAGTACTGTACATTTACTGTGGAAGGGGGGAAGGTGTAAGCAAAGGTCAAGTATATGTGATTCTACTTCTTCCGGATTAGGAACGCGGTACTCAGAAACCGGCTATTATGTGATCGACATGATTGGTCATAGCGATCACATGATAACAATGTAAACAATAAGTCATTAATGGTTTTGCTTACTGATATGATCTTTGATTGGTCTACAGCAATCACATGGTACGCTACCTGTACCATGTGATTGGCTGTAGCCAATCATAGATCACAACCATAAGCAAGCTGTTCATGAATGAGAAACCCAATAATGACAGCTAAAACTATTGCTTATACAGCGATCATCACGTATGTAAGAAAAAAAAATTGTAAAAAAACAAACAAATTTGATTTAACTTTTTATTTTACCAAAAAAATTGAGAGAAAAAATTACAACTTTAAAAAACCTGTCATGCCTCTTACTAAATGCCTTTGACTGCCTACTTTGCAAAAAGGGGAAATTTGGGGGATATTTGTACTGTCCTGGCATATTGCGGCCTCAAGAAATGAGTCAGTACATCAGGATTGCTCAATTTTCAAATATATACTGTATACTATAGACCATATACCATAGTTTTTAGACGCTATAATTTTTTTTCACACAAACCCATTATTATACGCTTATTAGGATTTTTTTTTTAACCAATAAAATAACACAGAATACATTTAGGCCTAAATAGAGAGAGAGAGAGAGAGAGAGAGAGAGAGAGAGAGAGAGAGATACAGTGGGGACGGAAAGTATACAGACCCCCTTAAATTTTTCACTCTTTGTTATATTGCAGCCATTTGCTAAAATCATTTAGGTTAATTTTTTTCCCTCATTAATGTACACACAGCACCCCATATTGAGAGAGAGAGAGAGAGAGAGAGAGAGAGAGAGAGAGAGAGAGAGAGAGAGAGAGAGAGAGAGAGCTGAATAGCAAAAAATGCCCTGGTCATTAAAGGGGTAAAACCTTCCAGAGGGCAAGTGGTTATGCATTTTTATTTCTGCATACTTATGTAATACCAATAATATATTCACTGCTAAATAATACAATATAATCTGTTGCACAACTACAAACACTGCATGTTCAGGCAACTGACAAAACTACCTGTACGCTGTCATTTATAATAATGTTTTTGGTAATGTTTTCACAGCATATAGTGACATGGGATATTATATTATCAACAAGCTTCACCATGTAGATGAGTCAGTGGGAAGTAAAACACGGAAAGCTTTTCTTTATTTGGCAGCTTTCCCTTTTATGGATGCCATGGTGAGTACATGTGGACCTTGTAATTTATGTACATTTTCTGCCAGCCATATTTAGTGATGTTAGAGTTTAATTTAGGTATGACAAGTATACTTTGTTAGGTATGACAAATAAAGTTGGTCGTTGGTTCAAGGGGTCACTAAAATTCAGCAGCCCGGCTGAAATATTACAAATTTTTATCTCTTTATAATCCTGTACCCCTGCATGTTATGACTTAAAACACAAAACTAATGGCCTGTACACACGATCCAAAAATCGTCCGAAAAACACCGCTTTCGACACGATCGTACGATAATCAGATCATTAGTACAGAGGTTTGAGAGCCGATCACGACAATTCATCCAATATTATTAGATCGGACAAGCATGAAAATTTTCCGTGTGCGATACCAGATCGTACGATTTTCATTTAGTCAGTACAGTTGTCGTCCGAAAATACAAATACATTAAAACACATGACATCACAATTTTTTTTTTTCTGTCATACGAGAATTTTTCTTGACTTTAGTAACCTATTCAGTTTCTACTTGCGACTATTAAGCGAAAAAAGTCGGATGATCTGTTGTTCGATTTTCTGAACGTGTGTACGGGCCATTAGGTTGGGTTCACACTAGTGCAAATTGGATGTGGTTCCCCTCATCTAATTCGCATGACAGGAGAGTGTGCCCGGCTCTCTATGGAGCCGGTTCACATATCTCTGTGGCGGCTGTGAAACGCATTGCACAGGAGTCCTGTGTGTCTTTGGCTCTGTTTCAGGTCCAAATTCAGGCGAAAATTCGGGCCTGATTTGTCCCAGAAACGGAGAACAAGGATGCACTGGACCCCTGCTGTGAGCCGCGTCCGAACTAAGTGTTAAAGCGGAGTTCCACCCAAAAATGGAACTTCCACTTTTCCGGCCCCTCCCCCCCTCCGGTGTCACATTTGGCACCTTACAGGGGGGAGGGGAGAGCAGATACCTGTCTAATACAGGTATTTTGCTCCCACTTCCGAGCCACCCGCGGGTATCTATGCCACTTCCGACACCTTATTCCCCCCCCCCCGCTGTCTTCTGGGAGACACACAGGTCCCAGAAGATAGCAGGGACCAGTGGGATAGCGCAGCGCGAGTCGTGCATGCGTAGTAGGGAACCAGGAAGTGAAGCTGCAAGGCTTCACTTCCTGATTCCCTTACCAAAGATAGCGGCGGCAGCACCCGACAGCCGAGGGATAGGTCGGCTTCGGGTGCCGACATCGCGGGAGCCCTGGACAGCTAAAAAGTCAGTAGCTGCAGTATTTGTAGCTGCTGACTTAAAAAAAAAATAAAAATTGCCAGGCCTCTGCTTTAACCCAGCCTAAAACATATATATGGAAGGTAAAGTTTCTATCCTCTGAGCAACTAATGAGTTTGAAATTAATTAAAAATATTATTAGGAGGATATCTAGTGTTTAGTTTTAATTATGATATGGAACCTTATATGGAAAATCCTTAGGCATAACAACCAAAATAAAATTTTAAAAATGTAATTATAATTATAACATTTTGTTTAGTAAATTACATGGCCATTATAATAAAAAAATATATATAGTATATATACAGTATATATAGCTATAGATATAGACATATTATATTGTAGATACACACAGGATATATATATATATATATATATATATATATATATATATATATATATGTATGTATGTATGTATGTATATATATATATATATATATATATATATATATATATATATATATATATATATATATATATATATATATATATATATATATATATATATATATAAAAACACAAATTTTACTGGAGCCCCATGCATCTATGAATATAATCCATATGGACCTATATATTGCAGGTTTATACCAATTGTTACTGGAGCCTTTACCTCTGAAAAGCACCTAAAATAGTTATCTTTTTGTTTAGATCACAAAGAGTCACAAATGTATAAAATTTCAATTCAGTCTCCAAAGCACAGACAAACCACTGCACAGGGAGGTGTCAGCTCCAAAATATGAATGGATGAATGAAAGGAATTTTTGTGTATTGTATAACAAATAGATAAATTAAATATAGAACTCTGAACTTTAACTTTGTTCTAGGACTAGGTATATTAGCCATATATCTTGTATCATATATCATGAGTCAGTCTCCAAATAATGGCCATGTGGATCAATTACAAATCATTATGATAAGAGCTATACGTTAGCAGCTGTGTATACTGTATGTATAAAAAACAAGTCATTGAAGTATAAAGGTCAATGCAGGACATTAATAAAGTTCTGCAAACTCAGTCTGTAAATAGTTGTTCTGAAATAACTGTCAAATCATTTAGCTTCAGATGTGCCTAAGACCCGGTTCACACACGGGCGGCACAACTTGCAGGTCGCCTCAGCGAGGCGACCTGCAAACGACTTCCGCGGCGACTTGCAAAACGACTTCTGTATAGAAGTCTATGCAAGTCGCCCCCAAAGTCGTACAGGAACCTTTTTCTAAGTCGGAGCGACTTGCGTCGCTCCGATTAGAACGGTTCCATTGTACAGAACGGGAGGCGACTTGTCAGGCGACTAGGTCGCCTGACAAGTCGTCCCTGTGTGAACCGAGTCTTAGGATGATGGAAATGTCATAAAAAAAATATCTGACATGTACCGATTAAGTTCTATGCAGGCTGTTAAACAGCCATGTGGTAGATCACTGAAATCCAAATCTATGGTTTGCACACACCATATGCCTCATGCATCACTCTAATCCAAGTGTGTATATGTTTCAATTATCACAGGACTCGTGCTTATAAAATACCAGATCCTCCCCAATGTAATACCATCTATTGAATGAGGAAGAGGCAACCATATGTGTCATCCACAAAATAAATATCCATCCTAAGTGTTGGAGGGACATTTAGGTACATTCCTAAGGCTCGATTCACACAGGGGCAACACGACTTCAACGCGACTTTGCAACGCGACTTCAACCCGACTTCAACACGACTTGTGGATCCGACTTTCAATGAACGGGGATCCGACTTGGATCCCCGCCACTGTGTTTGGTATGAATCTTTAGGGGGAACTCCGCGCCAAATTTTAAATAAAAATCCGGCATGGGTTCCCCCCCCAGGGGCATACCAGGCCCTTGGGTCCGGTATGGATCTTGAGGGGAACCCCCCTACGCCGAAAGGACGGCGTGGGGGGTCCCCCCCAATCCATACCAGACCCTTATCCGAGCACGCAGCCCGGCCGGACAGGAATGGGGGTGGGGACGAGCGAGCGCCCCCCCCCCTCCTGTACCGTACCAGGCCGCATGCCCTCAACATGGGGGGGTTGGTGCCTTGGGGGAGGGGGGCGCGCTGCGGCCCCCCCACCCCAAAGCACCTTGTCCCCATGTTGATGAGTAGGAGGGGATATACCTGGCTGGCCAATGGCTTTTTCATTTGCTAGTGTACAATAACTCCTGTAGGAAGCAGTAAAACCCAATTATCTCCAATTTACTACTGATCCTGTTTCTCCTAAAGTGTATCTAAACCCCCCCAAAAATGTATTATATTGCAGCATACCAATCCTTAGATGTTATGGTTGCTTTAATTTTTGTTGTTTTAGTCATTAACATACTTGCTTCCATAAGGTGGCTCTTCTATCTGTAAAGGAGCAATGGAGACACCCTTGGACAGCACCACTGTTTCCGGATAGTAGTTTCAGATGGACTAGTACATTTAGATGGACTTTACATAAGTGACTAACCAATTTAAGCCTAACTCTAGTTACTTTTTAAGCATTTACAGAAACAGTTTTTTTATTATAATAATATTATATGATAAAGGTTTTAACTAAATGAATAAAAGCTGACTATTGTAATTACCCCTGTCAGTGTTTGTCTCAACCCTCTAATTGACACTTCTGCGAGACAGCAGAAAAATAACAGGCTAACTAGCTGGATCACCAGGTGAAAATAAAAGGAAAAGAGAAACTGCTACAGCCATCACATTTAGGCTCGGTTCACACTGGGGCGACTTGGGATCCGACTTGTACGCCCTCAAGTCGCCCCAAGTCGCCCCAGAAAGAGATTCACATTTAAGTGAATGGGAGCGTCTTAATAGACACTACTGAGGTCGCTCCGACTTCAGAGCGTACTCCCTGTACTACTTTGATCCGACTTTGATCCGACTTCAGCCTATTGACTATCATTGAAGTCGGATCGCCGTCTCGCATCATCCGACTTCGGCATGCGACTTGTGCTCAGATGATCTTGAGGGGGAACTCCGCGCCAAATTTTAAATAAAAATCCGGCATGGGTTCCCCCTCCAGGGGCATACCAGGCCCTTGGGTCTGGTATGGACCTTGAGGGAAACCCCCTACGCCGAAAAAACTGCGTGGGGGGTCCCCCCCAATCCATACCAGACCCTTATCCGAGCACGCAGCCCGGCCGGACAGGAATGGGGGTGGGGACGAGCGAGCGCCCCCCCCCCCTCCTGAACCGTACCAGGCCGCATGCCCTCAACATGGGGGGGTTGGTGCCTTGGGGGAGGGGGGCGCGCTGCGGCCCCCCCACCCCAAAGCACCTTGTCCCCATGTTGATGAGGACAAGGGCCTCTTCCCGACAACCCTCGCCGTTGGTTGTCGGGGTCTGCGGGTGGGGGCTTATCGGAATCCGGGAGCCCCCTTTAATAAGGGGGCCCCCAGATCCCGGCCCCCCACCCTATGAGAATGAGTATGGGGTACATCGTACCCCTACCCATTCACCTAGGGAAAAGTGTCAATTTAAAAAAAAAACACTACATAGATTTTTAAAGTATTTTATTAGACAGCTCCGGGGTCTTCTTCCGACTTCGGGGGTCTCTCCGGTTCTTCTCCGCGCTCTCCGAGTCTTCTGCCGGGCTCCTCCGCTCTCTTCTGCCGCTCTTTTGCTAAAGCGGAGGAGCCCGGTCTTCCGTCTTCTGCCCTCTTTTCTTCTGATGTTGACACGACGCTCTCTCCGGCTAGAATGCTCTCTGTGCGCTCTGCTCTGACTTATATAGGCGGTGACCCCGCCCCCTTATGCCGTCACAGTCCCTGGGCATGCTGGGACTATGACTGCATAAGGGGGCGTGGTCATTGGGCGATGACCACGCCCCTAAAACGTCACAGTCCCAGCATGCCCAGGGACTGTGACGGCATAAGGGGGCGTGGTCACCACCTATATAAGTCAGAGCGGAGCGCTCAGAGTGCATTCCAGCCCCAGAGAGCGTCGTGTCAACATCAGGAGAAAAGAGGGCAGAAGACGGAAGACCGGGCTCCTCCGCTTTAGCAAAAGAGCGGCAGAAGAGAGCGGAGGAGCCCGGCAGAAGACCCGGAGAGCGCGGAGAAGAACCGGAGAGACCCCCGAAGAGAAGAAGGCAGCAGACCGGGCTCCTCCGCTATAGCAAAAGAGCGGCAAAAGAGCAGAAAATAGCGGAGCAGCCCGGCAGAAGACCCGGAGAGCGCGGAGAAGACCCCCGAAGACGGAAGAAGACCCCCGGAGCTGTCTAATAAAATACTTTAAAAATCTATGTAGTGTTTTTTTTTTAAATTGACACTTTTTCCCTAGGTGAATGGGTAGGGGTACGATGTACCCCATACTCATTCACATAGGGTGGGGGGCCGGGATCTGGGGGCCCCCTTATTAAAGGGGGCTCCCGGATTCCGATAAGCCCTCCGCCCGCAGACCCCGACAACCAACGGCCAGGGTTGTCGGGAAGAGGCCCTTGTCCTCATCAACATGGGGACAAGGTGCTTTGGGGTGGGGGGGCCGCAGCGCGCCCCCCTCCCCCAAGGCACCAACCCCCCCATGTTGAGGGCATGCGGCCTGGTACGGTTCAGGAGGGGGGGGGGGGGCGCTCGCTCGTCCCCACCCCCATTCCTGTCCGGCCGGGCTGCGTGCTCGGATAAGGGTCTGGTATGGATTGGGGGGGACCCCCCACGCAGTTTTTTCGGCGTAGGGGGTTTCCCTCAAGGTCCATACCAGACCCAAGGGCCTGGTATGCCCCTGGAGGGGGAACCCATGCCGGATTTTTATTTAAAATTTGGCGCGGAGTTCCCCCTCAAGATCATCTGAGCACAAGTCGCATGCCGAAGTCGGATGATGCGAGACGGCGATCCGACTTCAATGATAGTCAATAGGCTAAAGTCGGATCAAAGTAGTACAGGGAGTACGCTCTGAAGTCGGAGCGACCTCAGTAGTGTCTATTAAGACGCTCCCATTCACTTAAATGTGAATCTCTTTCTGGGGCGACTTGGGGCGACTTGAGGGCGTACAAGTCGGATCCCAAGTCGCCCCAGTGTGAACCGAGCCTAAATGTGATGGCTGTAGCAGTTTCTCTTTTCCTTTTATTTTCACCTGGTGATCCAGCTAGTTAGCCTGTTATTTTTCTGCTGTCTCGCAGAAGTGTCAATTAGAGGGTTGAGACAAACACTGACAGGGGTAATTACAATAGTCAGCTTTTATTCATTTAGTTAAAACCTTTATCATATAATATTATTATAATAAAAAAACTGTTTCTGTAAATGCTTAAAAAGTAACTAGAGTTAGGCTTAAATTGGTTAGTCACTTATGTAAAGTCCATCTAAATGTACTAGTCCATCTGAAACTACTATCCGGAAACAGTGGTGCTGTCCAAGGGTGTCTCCATTGCTCCTTTACAGATAGAAGAGCCACCTTATGGAAGCAAGTATGTTAATGACTAAAACAACAAAAATTAAAGCAACCATAACATCTAAGGATTGGTATGCTGCAATATAATACATTTTTGGGGGGGTTTAGATACACTTTAGGAGAAACAGGATCAGTAGTAAATTGGAGATAATTGGGTTTTACTGCTTCCTACAGGAGTTATTGTACACTAGCAAATGAAAAAGCCATTGGCCAGCCAGGTATATCCCCTCCTACTCCCATCATGCTTCATTTTTTTTGCTAGTCTCCAAGGAGGATGGATGTTTTTTCCCTCTTTAGAGAAAAGTTTACCTAATTTTATTATGCAGTTTTCAACAAGATGTTTATTTTTTCTTTAAAGTCTCCATCATTTTGCTGCTGTGCTTAGCACTTACCCAGCTTTCAGGATCGGATAATCCTCGGGGCTTGCCTTTAATGTCACCCTCAGACACTGGACTCAGCTTGTGGCTTTCCCCATGATACTTAGTATACCAGTTTGTTAGCTGCAGAGGGCTTTACAGAGGGCTTTACAGGTCCAGGGCTGTAAGACTCTAGCTGTTAACCTAAAATGAACATAGCACGTTGTTAATGTTTTTCCTGCATTTGTTTTTCCCCGTTTTCTTGTGAAAGAGTTAATGCACCGGTGGATTAAGTGCTAGGTCATTAACTGCAGTGTTTCATGCACATTCTACACTATCTCTTCCCAACTTTCTAATGTGGTAGTCTTCCCACCATTGCTGTACTCGCAAGGGTCATATGATTTTACCTTGGTTTCACCATGCTGCTGCTTACAGTGACTTAGCCAGTATGTCTTAGCCTAAATGCAAAGTGAGCGGTCCCACTGGCCTCTCCAGTCAACAGTTTACTAGCTCCAGGGCATTCTGCATTATCCCTCCTTAAGGACCTGATGCCAATAGTCATGTTCCCCTGGTTGAGTCCACTCCTTGGAGTCTCCCTAAGCTCCCACAGGTGTGACTCTATACTCTGCATTATCCAGGGAGGAGTTTTCTACAGATATGCTAGATTTTATGAACAATATCCCTGTCATGATAGCTGACTCAAAATGCAGGGGCCATAAGCATGCTTGTATGCCTTCGGTATCTGACATTGACATTGGCCATTGTGGACACCTGAACTGAAAGTATCTCAAATGCATGGGTAAAAGATGTGGTATCCAGAGGATACAAGCTACCGGTTTGCTTCCTTCCCGCTTCATGTCCTCCAGTCTGCCTTGTCTGTGTATCCACACAAGCTAACTGCTCTGTCAGACCTCCTGAGTCAAAGGATAATTGCTATTGTTCCAGAAGCCAAAAGATTTCAAAGTTTATGCTTAAACCTGTTCTCTGTCCCCAAAATCAAATACATCCCCCCAGCCAGAACCTGTGGCGGAATGGTATGAGTTCTACATCGACCTTTTCCCTGCTCCCAAACCAAGAAGTGGTATTCGCCCCATCTTGGATCTGCAGGCACTCATTGTCTTTATTTAAGTGCAAACATTTTGCATGGAAACCATCAGGTCTGGTAAAGCCTCCCTTCAGAAGGGATTTGCTGTGGGCACATAACACTACCAGTTTGAGCCTTTCGGCTCTTTGCTTTAGAGAGTTCTGGCCTTGTTTGAAGGCAGTCCCTTTTGCTGTTACACTCCAGATGATTGCAGCTCATTCTGGCTGTGTGGTACAAGAAGAAACAATTTGTGGACCAACCAATGCTCCTGACACCCAACACCAGATTATCTCTGGTCTGGTGTATCAGGAAACTCTTCCTTCTGTTATCTTGGATGATTCTCACAATGGATGCCAGCCTAACAGGCTAGTGGGAAGAAGTTCTACACACCTTGACAGTGCAAGGGACTTGGACAGCTTAAAAGGTTTGTCTTATTATCAGCATTCTGAAGTTCTGTTCTAGTTGTCCCTTCAGTGTTGGACCTTTTTGTTGCAGGGAAAAACCAAAAGCAATGGCATATATGAATCATAAGGGAAGAGCCAGAAGTATCACTGTGGAAAGGGAAGTGTAGAAGATTCTGTTTTGGGCAGAACTACATGCTCCAGCCTTGCCCGCCATTCACATTCTGGTAGTGGACAATTGGCAAGCAGACTTTCTCAGCCAACTGCACCTAGACTCAAGGGAATTCAATACTCAATTCCCAGAGATGTTTCGGGATCTGTTTACCAGGTGGGGGACATCAGATATGGACATCTTGGCTTCCAAATTCAACAACAATCTGAGCAATAAGTTTATATACAGAAGCAGAGATCCTCTGGCAGTAGCAGTAGATTTTCTGATGGCTTTGTGCGATCAGTTTAATCTGTTCTTTGCCCTTCCTCCTCTAAATCTCCTTCCTCGTCTACTCTGCAGGATTGAGATGGAGGGTATTCCAATGATTCTTATTGCGTAAAATTTCCAAACTGGCCCAGGTGAATGTAGTACCCTGACCTCATCTGATTCCTGGCAGATACCCCAAGTGCTCTTTCAGATCTACTGCATCTTCTGTCTCAGGGACTGGATTACGACCATGCTGTTGCTGGCTTTGATGGCATGGCTGTTTAAGCCCAGGTCCTAACAGATGGAGGCTTTTCATATTCCGTAATTCCTACTCCTCTTAAAATCTCAAAAGTCCTCCTTATGCATGGTCTACCATCACACATGGAAAGCATACTTTGACTAGTGTGAGGCAAAGAAAATTCCACACAGGAAATTCTCTTTGGGAAGTATCCTGACATTACTGCATTTGGGTCTGGATCAACATTTGGCCCTAAGTCTGTAAAGGAGCACATTTTTAGCTCTTGTAATCCTGATTCCACCTTCCTACCTTTTACCATAACCAGGACATTGTGCTTCCATCCCTTTGTCCGACCCAAGTACATCCTAAGGAGATTGTTTAGATGTAGGGCAAGCCGTTCATGTTCATCTTGTTCATGCTACATCTTCTTTTAGAACAGGGATCCCCAAACTTTGGCCCTCCAGCTATTGCAGAACTACAGATCCCATAAGGCATTGTAAAACTTTGACATTCACAGACATGACTAGGCATGATGGGAACTGTAGTTCCTAAACAATTGGAGGGCCATAGTTTGGAGACCCCTGTTTAGAAAGACTGATTCTGTTTTCCCCATTTCCCGGTGGATCCAACAGTTTATCATAAAAGCGTATAGGCTTAATGATAACTTTCTACCCTACTAAATGATTAAGTACTTCTTTGGCCTTTTGGCATTGGGCATCTGTTTCTCAGATTTGCAAAGCCACTACCTATCCTTTCATTCTTAATTTTTCCAGGTGGATTATCAGGCTTCAGCTGATGCAGGCTTTGGGCACTGGATGGCCTTTTAAATATTGCCGTACTAACACAAGCAATGTTTGTATGCGGAGCTCCCCCACTCTGCTGTTGAGGGGAACACTAGCTATGTACCTAGCTTAAGAAAGTATGAAATACTAGATACTGGCTCTACCAAAATTTGTATATTGCCCTTCCTTTATCTCTTGAGAGAGAAGCAATTACTTGTATAACAGCAACTAGTTGTTAGTTTTGCTGAGCTCGTTTGCATACTGAACACCTGGGCATAGCTCTGTAGGTACAAAAAGTGTATTTGAATATATTTCCCCTTCTTTACAGAATGGTCGTACGAAGGTTTAGCTGGTTTTGGTCAAAATATGGAGTTCTTCTCTAAATACAGTGGGGCAAAAAAGTATTTAGTCAGCCACCAATTGTGCAAGTTCTCCCACTTAAAAAGATGAGAGAGGCCTGTAATTGTCATCATAGGTATACCTTAACTATGAGAGACAAAATGTGGAAACAAATCCAGACAATCACATTGTCTGATTTTTTAAAGAATTCATTTGCAAATTATAGTGGAAAATAAGTATTTGGTCACCTACAAACAAGCAAGATTTCTGGTTCTCACAGACCTGTATCTTCTTCTTTAAGAGGCTCCTCTGTCCTCCTCTCATTACCTGTATTAATGGCACCTGTTTGAACTTGTTATCAGTATAAAAGACACCTGTCCACAACCTCAAACAGTCACACTCCAAACTCCACTATGGTAAAGACGAAGGACACCAGAAACAAAATTGTAGACCTGCACCAGGCTGGGAAGACTGAATCTGCAATAGGCAAGCAGCTTGGTGTGAAGAAATCTGTGGGAGCAATAATTAGAAAATGGAAGACATACAAGACCACTGATAATCTCCCTCGATCTGGGGCTCCTTGCAAGATCTCACCCCGTGGGGTCAAAATGATCACAAGAACGGTGAGCAATCCCAGAACCACACAGGGGGACCTAGTGAATGACCTGCAGAGAGCTGGGACCAATGTAACAAAGGCTACCATCAGTAACACACTACACTGCCAGGGACTCAGATCCTGCAGTGCCAGACGTGTCCCCCTGCTTAAGCCAGTACATGTCCGGGCCCATCTGAGATTTGCTAGAGAGCATTTGAATGATCCAGAAGAGGATTGGGAGAATGTCATATGGTCGGATGAAACCAAAGTAGAACTGTTTGGTAGAAACACAACTCGTCGTGTTTGGAGGAGAGAGAATGCTGAGTTGCAACCAAAGAACACCATACCTACTGTGAAACATGGGGGTGGCAACATCATGCTTTGGGGCTGTTTCTCTGCAAAGGGAATAGGACGACTGATCCGTGTATATGAAAGAATGAATGGGACCATGTATCGTAAGATTTTGAGTGCAAACCTCCTCCCATCAGCAAGGGCATTGAAGATGAAACGTGGCTGGGTCTTTCAGCATGACAATGATCCCAAACACACCGCCACACCGAAGGAGTGGCTTCGTAAGAAGCATTTCAAGGTCCCAGAGTGGCCTAGCCAGTCTCCAGAGCTCCACCCCATAAAAAACCTTTGGAGGTAGTTGAAAGTCCGTGTTGCCCAGCGACAGCCCCAAAACATCACTGCTCTAGAGGAGATCTGCATGGAGGAATGGGCCAATATACCAGCAACAGTGTGTGACAACCTTGTGAAGACTTACAGAAAACGTTTGACCTCTGTCATTGCCAACAAAGAAAATATAACAAAGTATTGAGATGAACTTTTGATATTGACAAAATACTTATTTTCCACCATAATTTGCAAATAAATTCTTTCAAAAATCAGACAATGTGATTGTCTGGATTTGTTTCCACATTTTGTCTCTCGTAGTTGAGGGGATAGCAGTAAAAAGCAGCATGCTGTCAGACAGTTGCTAGCTTACCAAATAGAGAACAATAGCTATTAGGACTGACCAATTTTGTCTGACTGCAGCTGGCCAGCAGGACTGGTAGCTTCTAACATACATGGCCTTAGGCTCAATTCACAAAGCTAACACACCAGGATAAGGATTCTTATGATAGCTATTTTCATCCAATGTCCAATGAGACTGAAAATGATAGTCACGTGGCTGAAAAAAAAAATCCTTATCCAAAAGCTTTGTGGTTTAACTATTTTCTCATGTCTATAGTTTCCATTAGGGCTGATTAACATACACTTGTCCGGATAGCTACATTCTAGTTCAGCTGCATATTTGTACCTTTACTCATATTGCCCTATGTACCTATACTCATATATACCTATAATGACAATTACAGGCCTCTCTCATCTTTTTAAGTGGGAGAACTTGCACAATTGGTGGCTGACTAAATACTTTTTTGCCCTACTGTATTTATGTAAACCTAAAGCCTAGTGCACACACTGCTAGTCTTTTTTTTTTTTTTGTTCAACCCAGTTGGCTAAACGGAAAAAAAAAAAGGTAGCTTAGGTCGGAGCCGCTGTACTAACAATGCAATGTTAGTAGAGCAATCTCCCCTGCTGCTCTATCGTGTTTTGTCAGACCAGCTGCAGTACACAAATGTCAGACGGTTTCTATTGAACCCGCTCATGTCGCCCGACATTCGGCCCATGTGTACGGTGCTTAAGTAGTACATTTTTTACCAACTATCTTAACCCATAATTTGCTAATCAGCTTGTCATTTATTCATAGGCCTGGACACATGCTGGCATTTTACTGAAACACAAGTACAGCTTTCTGGTTGGATGTGCCTCTATCTCTGATGTCATAGCACAGGTAAACATTTACTTCAGTAATTAAAACCCAGTTCCATAGTGGCGCATCTACGTAGTTACTATGGATTGAAATGGGTTCCTCCACTCATCTTACGGGGTTGTGGATTGTGATGAGACTGTAAACACATGTTTATGCCAGTGGAGTGCCCTACTATAAATATTGCTTGAATATTTAATGTGGAAATGGTTTATCCAGTTGAGATACAGTAATGGCATCAAAATTTGTCTTTAGAACATTAATTTCATATGTATTTTCCTGTATGAGTTAATGCACCACCTTGGCTGTAGCAGAAAGAGCCTAATGAGTGACTAAAGGCAAGCTATATACAATATAGGATAAAGCAGTAAGAAAAAGAAACAAGCTTTACCTTCTACAAACTCTCCGTGCCTTCAGAACCTTCTTAATTACAGTGTTCAAACTATGGTTGCTGGTTGGTATGGATAGGTGACAGTGTCAAAGAAAAGGCGCCACCATCCCTGAGTAACAGTGTTCAAACTATGCTAAGCCATTGGTTTTAATTGTTTCCCTTATCACCCCACCCACCTACCTAATGTTGGAAGTGATACAGCAGCATAGGGCTCATCCACTGCCATATGAAGGTAGTGCGCAAATCAATTGCACACAACAAGTTTCATGGGTGCTATGATGATGTTCTGCTGCTTTAGTTAGTAGTAGGTTATTTCATCAGCTCGTTGATTTAAAAATCTCATGCATTTAAAGCATAGAACGTAATTCTTCTTTAAGTAATTGCGCTGAAGGCTTTTCAAGACAGATAAAGTAAAATAGTTTCCGCTTATATAGTAAATTGTAAACTGATATGCCATTACTAGAGGCTAAAAACTTTCTTTACAACCTAAACTCTAATAATTTATTTTATTGCATTATGACCCATTTATACTAAAATACTTAGTGCAAAGGGCAATATGAGTAAAGGTACAAATATGCAGCTGAACTAGAATGTAGCTATCGGGACATGTGTATGTTAATCAGCCCTAAGGGAAACTATAGACATGAGATAATAGTTAAACCACAAAGCTTTTGGATAATGATTTTTTTTTTCAGCCACGTGACTATCATTTTCAGTCTCATTGGACATTGGATGAAAATAGCTGTCATAAGAATCCTTATCCTGGTGTGTTAGTTTTTTGAATTGAGCCTAAGGCCATGTATGTTAGAAGCTATCAGTCCTGCTGGCCAGCTGCAGTCAGACAAAATTGGTCAGTCCTAATAGCTATTGTTCTCTATTTGGTAAGCTAGCAACTGTCTGACAGCATGCTGCTTTTTACTGCTATCCCCTCCTGTACTACAATTAAACGTTTATGAGCATATACAACAAAGTTATCCAGTTATAAGTTATATAAGTTTTATAACCTTCTGCACCAACACTTTTCACTGACAACTGGTAAAATGGTAAAATTTCAAGCATCAACCTACTGTCACCCAGTCTGGCTAAAATCACTCACTGGCTCATCTATGGGTATCCTTGCATTTCAGTTCAGTTGCACATTTGTACCTATTTCTCTGTATTCTGACATGTACATTTCTTATTGATTATAAATAAGTGAGAGCTAGTTTAACAAGTTTGTGGAACCTTTACACTTTAAACTTTAAGGGCAGGTAAAAAAATCCAAAAACAAACTAGAAGAATGGAACTTTAAATATAGCTTTCAGAAGAAAAACAGGACTAGTAAATACCTGAAAAAATAAAAGCATCAATATTTTATTATCCAAAGATAAAAAATCAAGATGAAAAAAAAAAAAAAATTGTACAATAATAAAGAGGTTGAGATTATAGTGCTCAGACAAATTGCTAATGCATTTTGCCAGGTACATTTTTTTTTTTCAATAGTACAGACAGGTTTTCTTTTTGGGGATACATGTCATTTTGAGTATACTGTTTTTATTTTGTTAGATGTGTTTGAAATCTTTATACTGTATATTCACTTTGTAGAGTTGTATTTTAACACCTTGAAGATTGACTCCTCTGTTCTGAGGAAGCTGCTGTTGCAAAACTCGTTGACAGACTAGCAATTTGTCTAGGCCCTGTAATCGCTATCTCTTTTATACATTTTATTATTACCGTATTTTCCACACCATAAGGCGCACCAGATTATAAGGCGCAGTCTCAATTACAGGGACTATTTCTGTACTTGACCATACATAAGGCGCACTGCATTATAAGGCGCATGCTAAAACATACGGTCTACAAAAAAACAAGCAAACAAAGGCCGTGGGGCGTAAATGCCCTACCCTTACCCAGGCCCGTGTATATGGGCTTCAATGAAAGCTTGCTCTAATGTCCGGTATCTGCAAACAATGCCAAAGTAGTAAGTAAAACTGACTGTTCCCTGCAGGAATGATCAGCGGTATCACCAAAAGTAGATTGCCCAGCTCACAGGTAGGTGAAACACCGGCCACACTGCGCTGGAGATACAGTTCATGTGAAGGGACGAATGACTTCCTGGTCTGTACGGGGATAGTGAGTAGTCTTACTGATCGGGGCGCTCCGCACACACAGTGATACACACACCAGTCGTGTAGCACTGGAGTAGGAACGCACGTGATGTGACTCCAGGCGGAGACTCAGAGCGCATCAACAGTGTGCTAGTGCCCAGGTGTAAAAGGGGTTTGATGGATTTGTTTTGATTGTAGATCTCCTTCAAAGTGTAGTGGTTGGTTTATCACTGATGCGTACATCCCTGTGTCAGTGTGGGAAATGATTTTGGAACTCAGTGCACATATAAAGCGCACCGGATTATTAGGCGCACGGCCGGTTTGGAAAAAAATATAAGGCTTTTAGGTGCGCCTTATAGTGCGGAAAATACAATATACATATAGGTTTTTACACCTCCATTTTTTATCTTTGGATAATAAAATATTAATGCTTTTCTGTGTGTTTACTAGCAGTGTAACGTTTGCTGAAAGCTATATTTAAAAGTCCCATTCTTTTAGTTTGTTTTTGAAATTCACTGTGGGATGCTAGTTTTTGGATATGATACTCAAATTCCACCATGTAAGTAAAATTGGCAGGTGGAAAATTCCGTAGGTGGTTTTTGACCAGCAACATCCATTGACAATGTAAAGCAGGATCAGCTTTTTCAAAACTGAAGTTAAGGGTCTATGTTTTCTGTAGCAACATCTCCGCATTTTGTTACTGCAGTTTAGGTGCCATAGTAGCTTGAGACATGTATGACATCACTGGCGGTGCAGCATGACATCTTTGTATAGTTTAAACAGCTTGAGTTTTAACATGTAGAAATAGGTTGGAGAGCAGGGTAAGGGGAGATTGGAGATTAAGCCCCATGAATTTGTGCCCAGACAGACTGTCAACATAAAATCTAACCTGAAAGTTGGGAATTGCACCTTTAAAAGCTTGTAATATGTTAATAGGGGTCATACTGCACTTAGGGGCATATTTACAAAGCAATGAATATGACTTTTGCTAACATCTAGGCTACTTTCACACTGAGACGCTTTACAGGCGCTACAGCGCTAAAAATGGTGCCTGCAAAGCACCTGTAAAGCGCCTCTCCTGTTACTCCAGTATGAAAGCCCGAGGGCGTTTACACTGGGGCGCTGGCAGGATGCTAACAAAAGTCCTGCAAGCAGCATCTTTGAGGTGCTTTAGGAGCAATGTACACACCGCTCCTAAAGAGCCCCTGCCCATTGAAATCAATGCACAGCGGCGCCAAAGCGCTGCTGCAGCGGCTCTTTGCGGGTGCTTTTAACCCCTTTTTCAGCAAAGCGCCGCTAAAACGGCGGTAAAGCGCCACTAAAAATAGCGGTGCTTTACCGCCGACTCCTCAGTGTGAAAGTGACCTTACTAGTGCTGAATCAGTCACTGTCATTAAAACACATGCACCAGAATAATTCATCTACACTGAATGTTTGTGTAAGTATATTTGCTTTTCTCCTGCGTATCTCCTGCTTTTTTTTTATATATTTATTCTTGGTAGTTTTTGCTTTAAAGCGCAACTCCAGTCAAACCTTTTATTTTGCACAGAGCCTCTGTCAGGTTTTTTTTTTTTTGTTGCTGTCTGTGTAGTTATTAGGGAGATTTCCCTTCATTTCCTGTCAGGACAAGGAGTGATGGAAGATCTCTCTAATGGAGATACAGGCAAAGACACATTTTTAGTAGTGGGTAGTGTGGGTACCTCCTTTCTTGTTCTGGGTGTCACATTGGAAAGATGGCAGGGAAATCTCCCCCATGTGGTTTGAGATTTCCCTTACATCCTAATAAACTGGTTTCAAAGGTTAATTAATTAATTGCTATTCTACACTATTATTTGCTTATTTTGCTGTGAAAATGTCTTTGGATGTTCTCATTTTTCCAGATAATATAGCTAGTAGTTGTTGAAGATGAACTAATACTCATTCAAGTCGCGTCCGAAGTTCTAATGAGTTCCAAGAACCTGTAAGTGTTTGTAAAGGCTAAAGGTTTTTTATCTTAATGCATTTGCTGCATTGATGTGAAAAACCTTTTAGGTGCCCCCCCCGCCTCCCGCCTCCCGCCTCCCGCCTTCTATACAGTTACCTGAGCCCGAGCCTGATTCAGCGCTGTGCCCAAGAACAGTGGTGCTGCTCTCTCTCTCCCTCCTCGCTGGACTTAGTGAGAACAGTGAAAGCCCTTGACTCCTGCTTCTGTCAATCAAATCCAGTGACGAGGAAGCAGGGAGCAGGGCTGAGCTGCACTACAATGGGGAAAATAATTATTTGATCACCTGCAGATTTTGTAAGCTTGCCCACACACAAAGAAATTAAGGGTCTATAATTTTTATCATAGGTGTATTTTAAATGATAGCGACAGAATGTCAACCAAGAATCCAGAAAAAACCCATGATATAAATGTTATAAATTGAGTTGCAGTTCAGTGAGTAAAATAAATATTTGATTCCCAAGCAAAACATGACTTAGTTCTTGGTAGAGAAACCCTTGTTGGCAAGCACAGAGGTAAGGCGTTTCTCATAGTTGGTTACCAGGTTTGCACACATCTCAGAAGGGATTTTGGTCCACTCTTCTTTACAGATCTTCTCTAAATCTTTAAGGTTTCTTGACTGTCGCTTGGCAACTCGAAGTTTCAGCTCCCTCCATAAATTTTCTATCGGATTAGGATTTGGAGACCAGCTAGGCCACTCCATGACCTTAATGTGCTTCTTCTTGAGCCACTCCTTTGTTGCCTTGGGGGTATGTTTTGGGTCAATGTCATGCTGGAAGACCGATCTACGACCTATGTTCAGTGTTCTGGCTGAGGGAAGAATGTTCTCATCCAAGATTTTACAATACATGGCCCAGTCCATTGGCCCTTTAATGCGGCAAAGTCAGCCTGTACCTTTAGCAGAGAAACAGCCCCAATGCATAATGTTTCCACCTCCATGCTTGACTGTAGGGATGGTGTTCTTAGGGTCATAGTCAGCATTTTTCTTCCTCCAAACACGGCAAGTCGAGTTAATAATGCCAAAGAGCTTAATTTTGGTCTCATCTGACCACAACATTTTCTCCCAATCCTTCTCTGAATCATTTAGATGTTCATTGGCAAACTTCATATGGGTCTGTACATGTGCCTTCTTTAAGGGGGGGACCTTGCAGATTTTCAATCCATGGTGGTGTATTGTGTTATCAATTGTTTGTTTGGTGACTGTGGACCCAACTGCCTTGAGATCATCCATAAGCTCCTCCCGTGTAGTTCTGGGCAGATCCCTTACTGTTCTCATGCTCATCCTTACCCTTTAAGGTGAAATCTTGCATGGAGCTCCAGACTGAGGGCGATTGATGGTTATTTTGTATTTCTTCCATTTGCGAAAAATCGCTCCAACAGTTGTCTCCTTCTCACCAAGCTTCTTGCTAATGGTCTTGTAGCCCATTTCAGCCTTTTGCAGGTCTACAATCTTGTCCCTGACACCCTTTGACAGCTCTTTGATCTTGCCCTTGATCGTTAGGTTTGAATGGAAGAAAGAGATTCTGTGGACAGGTGTCTTTTATACACATAACGAGTTGTAATTAGGAGCACCTTCTTAAATTGACAGGACTAATCTGTATACCACATGAGAACATACTGTAGCCAGTCTGTGGGAGCCAGAATTATTGTTGGTTGGTAGGGGATCAAATAATTATTTTACTCACTGAACTACAACTCAATTTATAACATTTGTATCATGTGTTTTTTCTGGATTTTTGGTTGATATTCTGTCTCTATCATTTAAAATACACCTATTAAAACAATTATAGACCCTTCATTTCTTTGTGGGTAAACTTACGAAATCTGCAGTGGATCAAATAATTAATTTCCCCACTGTATGTGTGTCAAAAAGTCAGTTGCATAACTATGGTTAGCTATTTTACTATGTGTTTTTTTTTTTTTTGGCCTATTTTATTTGTAGTGTTTCGACTTGACATTTAATATTACTGGGAAATATTAAAATTATTTCTGTATGTGAATGGAGTAAACAGAGGATTTATTAGACATTCTATTTGACAAATAAAAAGAACTGCATTTTTCTTTAAATTATTAATGTCATGACAGGTAATGTATATGGTATAATCTCTTGCTTGCATTAATTATAAATGCCATTTTTTTTATTTGCTTTGTAGGTTGTGTTTGTTGCCATTCTGCTCCACAGTCATTTGGAATGCCGGGAGCCTCTTCTAATTCCAATACTCTCCTTATACATTGGAGCACTTGTGCGCTGCACAACATTATGTTTAGGATATTATAAGAACATTCATGACAAGATACCTGACAGAACTGGACCAGAACTCGGGGTAAGCTTGAAATCTTAAGAAGCGTTTATTAAAAAATTTAAAAAAGCGTTTATTTTTCTTTAAAGTTTAGTTTTTAGTAGGTGGAAGAATTAAAATACCTGTCATTTTTTTAATGCTATCTGATGCTCCTTTAGAGAGATCCCCTTTTATTACTGTCCTGCTACCATCAGTTTCACCAGACAGAATGTGAGGGGCAATCTTCAAAAGGGGTCACAGACACAGTGCTTCAATCAACAGCACTCATGCTAATGGAGCAGTGAGATTGATTGGAGCACTTTTCAGGGGTCTGTGTCAGCTTGCTGGAGAACGGACTCCGGTTCGTGTGTGAAAGTGGCAGTTCACAAGGTATTTTAACCATTGCTGCAGCACTTAATATAGTATGTAAAAAACAATAAAAGGCTTTACTTGGGCCTTAACACCCTCATGACGGATGGCAAAACAAATATTAACGCCTGAACACAGTCTTGAAACTTTGACTTGTGTTAGTAAAACTGTACATATCATTGCGACTACTTGGTTTATCCAGGTGGATTATACCTTGTTTATTCAGGACAAATTGGCCTTTCATTTGGTGGTAAATGTTAATGAATATCTCCTGATTTGTTTTTATCATCAAAGGAAAACTGGCACAAAATAGTAAAAAAAATATATATATATATTATTTAGCTGTATATTTCTTGCTGTTACCATAAATTACCACCAAATATTATTATTATTATTATTATTCAGGATTTATATAGCGCCAACAGTTTATGCAGCGCTTTACAATATAAAAGGGAGACAATACAGTTATAATACAATACAATAGGATTAAGAGGGCCCTGCTCAGAAGAGCTTACAATCTAATAGGGTATATAACAACCCAAAATAAATTCTCCTGCTCCTGACAATCACAACAGTACCTTGTGTATATTATTTGTTGTTTGTACCTGTAGTAGGGTCCAGAAACAATAGTGCGCATTTTGACACTAACTGACACTGATACTAAATTAAAAAAATGTTTTCTTAATCCTACCAAAAATACACTGACCCTGACCTTTGACTCTGACCTTTAAACTTTGACCCTAATTCTAACTCTGACACTGACTTATCCCTGATCTAACTATTTTTTCTTTAGTTTTTTAAACACACTGTTCTTTGTTTACATGTTTCTCCTATAGCAAAGGAGAAAAAGATACAATGTATTTTTATTCTCCATTAACCCCTTGGCGCCGGCTCTCGCCACCCCTTTAATGGCTTTAAAATTCCTGGGGCGGGGCTTTTGGCCATGTGCCCGTGTGATTGGCTGTCACGGCGGTCACATGATCGGAAAACTCCCGATTGCAAGCAGTGATGGGTAGGTTTCCATTAGAAGCACAATCCCTAGCAGGGTCACACATAGCAATAAAAAAACTTACAGGTGGCTGATACTTCCCCCCTTCCTACCTTAATGCCTGTCCCACTGACAGAGATGCCACCAGGACAAGTAGAAATCTCTCCAAATGGTCAGTAGGCACCAATAAAAACTAACATAGGTTTTAACTGTTCTCTACTCTAGCCAAACAAAAAATGTGGTTAACAAACCACTTCAGTTAACAATAAAAAAAGCTCTCAAATGGTATCAATAATACAATAGTACAGAATATAACTGGCTATTATCATTTATAAGTAATAACACCAAAGTATGTTGACTCAATATCCACTTGCCTTAGGGGATCAGGAAGACATTTTTTCCCCCAGTGGAGAAAATTGGATCATACTTTAGGCCCCTTTTACACTGGGGCGGTTTGCAGGCGCTATTGCGCTAAAAATAACGCCTGAAAACTGACCCGAAACAGCCGCTGCCTCAGGGCTTTCACACTGGAGCGGTGCACTAGCAGGACGGGAAAAAAAGTCCTGCTAGCAGCATCTTCGGAGTGGTGAAGGAGCAGTGTATCCTTCACCGCTCCTGCCCATTGAAATCAATGGGGCAGCGCGGCAATACCGCCGGCAAAGCGCCACTTCAGAAGCGTTTTGCTGTGGTTTTTAACCCTTTCTCGGCTGCTAGCGGGGGGGTAAAACTGCCCCGCTAGCGGCCGAATACTGCCACTAAAACGACGATAAAGCACCGCTAATAATAGTGGCGCTTTACCGCCGATGCACTTCCCGCCTCAGTGTGAAAGGGGCCTTAGGGTTTTTTGCCTTCTTCTGGATAAACTGTGGGTACAGGATTCTGTATGTGGAGGTTTTCAATTTATTTTTTCCTTTCTCTATTAGATTAACCTAGATAGACTTTTTTTTCAACCTGATTATCTAAATTTATAAATCTTTGAATATTTATTAAAAAAAATATATAAACACTTTCTAAATATGTATGAATTAGTAGATTGTCTGTTGTTATTGATGTCAATGTAAGGAATCTCTGACGAAAATGGGATATTAGTAAGTTCATTACAAGTATGCTTCATTTTGCATGCACAGTTTAAGCCATTTCAGCAGCAGCTTTTATGAAATCCTGAAAAGCTTTTACATGTACATATTGGTATCTGAGTCACGTAGAGACGAGTCTACACTATTTAACTCACATCTGTTCTGTGACAGCACAAATCTGCTCCAGCAGCTGCACTAAACATGTGAACTGTTTTATTTGGTATTTTCTGTTTATGTCAGTTGTAGAGCTTTAGCATTGCAAAATGTAAAAAGATCAGGAAAACGAGAAAAATCTATTCAGCATTATTCTTCTCAGTAGTCCTGTTCATTGTACTAATAGACTCTTTTTCACTGTATAGGGAGAAGCTACAATAAGAAAGATGCTGAGTTTCTGGTGGCCATTAGCTCTAATATTAGCTACTCAGCGAATCAGCAGGCCCATTGTTAATCTCTTTGTCTCACGTGACCTAGGTGGAAGTGCTGCAGCCACAGAGGTAGGTCAGAAATAACAACTTTTAATGAATACCTGTACTATGCTGTGTCACCTGGACTTTTACATGTAGATTAACATATGAGTTTTATTTTTAGGACATTTCATGTAAAAAAAATGATGCAGTATATTATGTGTCTTCCACGTATTCTTACAGCTGCTACTACTCTAAATGATTTTCAGGAGCACTTTGCCAATTTTTTAGTTGCAGCATTGTCTAATGCTGGGCTCACGCTGCTCCCGGATGCGGCTCGCAGCAGGGGTCTGGTGCGTCCCTGTTCTCCGTTTCAGGGACAAATCAAATTTTTGTCTGAATTCAGCCCCGAAAATGAGCCAAAAATGCACAGAACTCCTGTGCAAGCTGCTCCGCAGCCGCAACAGAGGTACAGTATGTGAACCGGCTCCATAGAGAGCCAGTCACAATCTCCTGTCATGAAAATTGGATGCGGGGCAATTCACACTAGTGTGAACCAAGCCTTAGATGCCCATGTAACACTATAACCTCAAAATTGATAAAGTGACCAATTTATTGTACCAAATTATGAAATGCTTTACATTTTAGAGCTGACGAACAGATATTAAACAACATTTAATGCAGTTAAATATTAATTATGAAAAAAAAATTAAAGTGGTTGTAAAAGCATTCTCTGCATTTAGGTAAAAAAACCTTCTATGATCAGCTCACCCCCAAATAACCTACCTGAGTCTTTTCTCAATTCAGCGCTTTGCCCAAGAGCAGAAGTACTGCTCTCTCCTCACAGGACTCAGAGACAACAGCAGGAGCCATTGGCTCCTGGTGCTGTCAATCAAATTCTTCTAGGAGGGAGTGGGGGGACCAAGCCGCTCTCTCTGTCTATAGAGGCACACAGCCCGGCTTGGGATTGAGCCCGCACAAGTGCCCCTATAGCAAGCGGCTTGCTATGGGGGCACTCAGAAGGGAGGAGGAGCTGAGAGAGCTGGCAGAGGACCCCAGACATGCAGGAAAGGGACCTCTCTGTGCACCCTTAGAGTCCTGCAGTGTACCCCCAATTCTGACAGTAATTTAACAAAGATTGGTGTGTTAGCATCACTCATTTTAACCAATACAGAGAAACTTTTCTATTAGTCAGTTGTGGAACTAAAGTACAGAAGAGTGGAAAATTCTACCCAAAACTGAATGCAACTCTGTTGATAAAATGATCTAGTAAATTCCTGTGGGTGCATTCATTGTGTGAATTGTGAACAGCTGTCCCAGTTATTAACTCACTAAATCGCTTTAGTAAATGGGTAAAAGTTGTAAGGGACTCCTATAGTAGTCCAACTACTAGGCAACAAAGGAGGGTGACAGTGGGGCTAGATGATGAGAAGAACACAGAAAAGAAGCATGGATTATGACTTGAGAATGAAAGAGTGGGGACAGGGATAAAAGGAGTCCAAAAATTATAAGAGGAATTACAAAGATGAACAGGATTAAGGAATGAGAAATATGGAGACATCAAGGATTTGGGCCAGAAAAAGAGTAAACAAAATTTACTTTAGAGATGAGGAGGAAATAACTGTTCATGTTCATAAATGTGTCATGTTGGGTTCATGGTGTTGGATGGCAGGGAGAAATAGAGAAGGTGAGGTAGGTAAACAGTGAGTACTGTATGTAGCTAAGAAGGAAAGGCATGGCAATTGTCTGGATTGTAGTTTAGTATTAAAGAAGTTCTTTTGGCCCTACTTCTCCTGTGGGTCACAGGTGTGCACTTCTGTGATCTGTCGGCTGATGTCACTCAGCTGGTCCAGGCTCTGAAGGGATCTGGGGTTTAATGTGGGGATCCACCCAGATTCCTGACCAGTAGCTGGTTCAGCCTTTCAGCATGCCACTGAGAGCCTGAGCCAGTCACTCCTGCCCCCTGAACATCCAATAGACTGAGAACTGAGCATTCAGGAGTCTGGATCACTCAGTTCTCGGTCTTAGAGGCACCGGGGGACAGATAGGCTGCATCCACCTATGTGAGTTAATTTTTTTTTTAATCCCAAAACTCTCTTTTAATGGACAGAGCATGTGGATGGAAGTAGGCAATGTTTTTCCATAGAAGAAGAGGCTCTGAAGAATCTGTAGACCATTGGGTAAATTTAGTAAAGGCAACTAGGGTGTTAACTTTTCAAAAGAAATGGGCCTCAGAGTTTAGTGAATGTAGCAAAGTTTCACTTTGCAAAGAATACCCATTCACGAGCTAGGAAAATGAAAATGACAGCATTTTTGCTTGCACATGATTAGATAATGGAAGTCAGCCGAGCAGGCATGGTGTTTGTACAATTTGTATTTTGGGACAGTTCATGTCTACTGAGGCAGTGGTATATGCCTTTACTTTATGCATACTGTACTTTAGGATATGTATATGTTTAATGAGATTTGTTTGAATACTGTGCAGAAATGTGCAGAGTTCACTGACCTTCCGTTATATATTACTTTGGATTTTTAAATTCTTGATCCCGTTCTGGATATTCCATTGTATATTTGCTAGGTTATACATACTATCATTATAGAAAATAAACCTTAGGCATTATAACAGACCCTTTACAATATGTTGTAAATTGTTTATTTACTTGTTTATAAGATTTATAGATTTGTGACTTTACCAGAAATAGGCTGGATTTGAAATTGGCCTACAAGCACTTTACTTATTTGTTTAAACTAGGGATTACCAAACAGTTAGGTATCCACTTTTCTGGTATTCAGTTCAGTTCACGTCCACATTCTTTTATTTGGGTTTGAATCTGCTAATTTGCTCTTTTCTCTTCTCTTGATGTTTCTAACAAAAAAACCATCAACCCTCCTGAAAGATAGTAGTTCATACACGCTGGTGGTATTTCTCTAGCAAGAATTCCCTGCCACTATCATACAAGTCATATGTCCATTGAAATCAGGTTGAAGTCTCAAGAGGTTGGGGCCAAAAAACTAGAGGACTCCCTTGCTGGAACACTGGCCTTGTGACAAAAAAACCTCAACCTCTTCAAGTGGCCTTACAGTAGCTATTAGAATCTTGAGGGTGGGGGGTATCTTTCTGCAACTTAAATGTTACTAAACCCACAACAGTAAAATCAGTCTGTATATGCAGTAAAGCATGCATATTATACTTACTGTGAAACCTAAGGGGTTAATCCTCCGCATTGTGTAAAAAAGCTTTTTGATCCTGTCTTCTATGATCCTCCCCTTCTTCCATTGTCCCCAAACCATCTCCTGATAGTACAGAGCCTTGGAGTCACGCTGCACATGCTCGGTTTGGTGTGTATTGCTAGAGAGTTTTGTTTTCTGAGGAGAGTACATGTGATCAGCACAGGGCCAGTCAGCACTGTCCAGACAGAGGGTCGGGGGTCCTGCAGCCTCATAGGACAGTCAGAGCAGAATGAAAACTCCTCATACAAGCATTAACCAGACACTGATAGAAGTCACAGGACTGCTATTTACTGCTGATGAGAAAAGGTCTTTATCAGTTGGTATTTACTAAAATAATTGCATTTCCATGTTCTGTGTACCGTGGGAGACCAGATATAAACCAATATAAATTCATTTTAAGAAAAGCGATTTAAAGAAGTGCTCCAGGAAATATCCATGTAAAGGACAGCAGGGGTATAAGTGTAATATGCTTGTTTCTACTTATGGAACCAGTTGTTGATAGTGTCTTGCATTTTTTCTGGAGATCACCATTTCTCATAAATGTTTGCTTCTAGTTATTTATAGTTTCAGATATATTTATATATTACATTTTACTTTTAAACAAAAGACAAACTGCTAGTCCTTACAGTATTTCACTTAAACAAACAACTACATACTGTAAAATAGGGTGTGAAATATCATCTGACATGCACTGAATCGTATTAGGAAAGGATCAAAGATTGTAAATAAACAACCTATTTTAATGTCACCTTGGAATAAAGGTTACTTTTCATATCCTGTGCAAATATCGGCTTCTGCAATCTCAATCATTCTTTTAACAAGATCTTTGTGTCAGGACTTTAGCAATATTTCAGTTTCTCATTGTGAGTGTGATAAGAGATGTGACAGTAGAGAACAGTACATATTTTAAATGTAAATGACAGGGACATAGCCTCTTCTCTCTTCTCACTGGCCCGTATTAATGGATGTACATGTCTTCTGTTCACAGGCAGTGGCCATTCTTACAGCTACCTACCCTGTTGGACACATGCCATATGGCTGGCTAACGGAGATCCGAGCTGTTTATCCTGCATTTGACAAGGTAAAATAATCTATTCACACTTTTATTTCTACTTTAACTTTTTAACTCTTCTATTGCAGAACATTTAAGTTGGATTATATTTTTCCTGACTCAAGTTCATACTATACCTTGTTTGAGAAAAAGATGATTATGAGTTAATTCAAAATATAGCTATTCAAAAAAGATATAAAAACTAGGAAGCTACAATAAATCAGCACAAATGTTTATAATATTAGTTATAAGTCAAACAAAACAAATTATAACTAATAATTAAAAGTTAAAGTGGATGTAAACCCCATTCGTGAAATCTGACCTGGGCACATATATCTGTAGTGTTTACTTATCTCTCTCCAAAGCACTAAATCCTGTGTTTTTCTGCTGCTCCATTCCTCTGTTATCAGCATGATAACTTCTGAGAAGTTCTCAGACACAGGAGATAAAAGCAGCTGGAAATTTGTGTCGCGGAGGGTGCTATAAATAGATTACCAGAGAGCTTGTCTATTCACAGCACAGCTCTGAAAGTTTCTTCCTTTCTCTGCATATGTGGAGGGGGTGTGGGCCTTTCCTCCAATCAGCTGTCATACAGTGTATGCCAAGACTCCACTCCCACTGCTGACACGGGAAGGAACATTTCTAACACAATGTACACTTTCTAAAGAATATAGCAAGCTGAAGACAGCAGATATACAAGTAAAACTTATGTAAAGAGAATTGTTTAATCTCTGTGTATCATCTGAGGCTGTTCACTTCAGGGTTTACATCCACTTTAGGCACAGCCAAAATTGGTGTTTCAGTTTTTAAGAAATGTTGGTAAGTTGAATACCTATTTGCATTATATATCTACTAGAGACCATAACAAACTATAAACTTGAGTTCCTAGGTGTGGCCACCTAACAGACATTACTAGGTATCTTGCTTTCCCTGTCTGATTTTCCAAATATTTCTATATGGAAAGGGAAGTGGCAAGAAGCAGGGCTAGGAACTGTTGTAGAAAAATATTTCTGCTAGAGTTCTTGAAAGATATACAGGCATACCCCACTTTTAAGTACACAATGGGGTTTATTTATTAAAGCTGGAAAGTGCAAAATCAGTGCAAAAAAAGGTTTTATTACCAAAGCTTAATTGAACAAGCTGGGGTTAGAAGCTCATTGGTTTCTATGCAGAAGTGAGCCTGATTTTGCACTTTCCAGCTTTAGTAAATAAACCCCGTTGTGTACTTAAAAGTGGGGTATGCCTGTACATAGCTATTAGGTGAATAAGCCACCGATGTCTAATTTGAATTTTTAGTTTTGAAAGGACTGGCCTTTTTAGTGAGAGTATGATATTTACCCAATTGTGGACATGGGCTGTGCAACACACACCCAAAAAACATTTTTTCAAAGTACACAATGCCTGTGTAGTACTCCCTGTTCATTCCTGCTGATGATGTCTCCTCTCATTTGCCAGCATTTTTTTGTGCAAACACAGCAACTATTAGGGCCCATTAAAACCAGAACCTGGTGCAGGAAACATGTGTTCCATATGTGTTTTCCACACCGTGTTCAAAACGCACTGCAGTTGCGATCTGTAGCAGGTGTCAATATTAATTAATTGATACCCAAAACAGGTCACACACACAGCGTGTTTGCCCGCACTGGATCGCATGGTATAGAAGCACCATACAATTTGGTTGCAGCGAGTTTTCAAAAGTAGTGCATGCACTTTTTTTGATGCAGTCCGATTCCAGCCTATTCACACCGCATAGAACTGCATGAATCACATGGAAATGCACAGCGTGTTCCTGTGTGATTCCCAGTGTGAACCGACTCTTACAAAAGATGCTGCCAAAAAAAACTGACTTTTTGACAAAATGTTTATAAACATTGTTCAGTCAGATTCAGATATACACAATGTAACATTATTGTTTTATATTTACTTTGTTTCATTATTCTGCAGATCAAAGGGTTGACCTTCGATTTGCACATGATGTCAGTTAAAGCAAGCTGACAATTTATCAAAAAGCTGTTTAAAAAAAAGAATGAATTTCTATTTAACGCCCTTGTTAACTCTTGGTTTAACCCTACCCTAATAATAAAGTCCTCTTTCTCCTTCTTGCCATAGCTATTATTTTCCTGCTAATTTTCAGTTATATTTTTTCCAACTATTTTTTTTTTTTGTTCTTTCTTTTAGTGTCACATTAAAAAACAACACATCATTAAAAATAAAAGCCTTTATTCATTTGTAAATAGCTTTGCAATCCCTATCAGAGTCATAATTTATTGTAATTTTAAAAAGGACATATTGTAGTATAAAATTCATACTTTTTATCTACAGAAACATTTTCTGGTGCGAGGGGTTTAAAGCGGAGTTCCACCCAGAAGTGGAACTTCCGCTCATTTGTTTCCTCCCCCCCTCCGGTGCCACATTTGGCACCTTTTGGGGGGGACAGGATACCTGTTATCCTGTTCCCACTTCCGGGAGCCCCAGCCGCGGCTATTGACGTCATCGCTCAGCTCCCTCCTCCTCCCCCTGTCGCCAGGCCAGTAGGAGAGAGGAGCAGAGCCTCGCGCATGCGCAGTAGGGTTTCCGGCGTAAAGCCATAAGGCTACACTGCCGGGCTCCCTTAACCGCAATGGCGGCGGCAGCACCCAACAGCTAATGGAAACATCAGCTGCGGTGCCGACATCGCTGGACTTCAGGACTGGTAAGTGTCCTATTATGAAAAGCCAGCAGCTGCAGTATGTTTAGCTGCTGGCTTTTCATTTTTGCAGCGGTGGGCAGACCTCCTGTTTAATAGCTTTAGACTCTGGGCTAAGCTGCTGTGGAAAAGCTCGGTGAGGACCCACCCCCTCCTTTATTGAGAAAAGTTAATTGATTGCTTTTCCTGCTTGTAACATAAATGGGGGAGAGCCCCATGAGTCACAGGATCACTTTCCTCATTCACAGATCATGATAGAGGCAGTTAAAACAATTAAAGCACATTTCTCAATGGAGGAGGGAGGGACAGGTCTTCATCGGGAGCTTTTTTCACAGAGGCTCAGCCCAGAGCCTAAAACTATTAACCCCTGCAGCACCAGGAGGTCATTGCTAGGAAGAGGATGTTGCATCTCTGCAGTGAAGATTACAAGTAAGTTATCTCACTAAAGCAGTAGACAAAAAAAAGAAAGGTTAAAGCGGAGTTCCACCCAAAAATGGAACTCCTGCTTTAAGTGATGGGGACCCCCTGACATGCCACATGTGGCATGTCATTTTTTTGGGGGGGAGCGGATACCCTCTTTTTAGAGGCATCCAGCTCCCTCTGCGGCACCGGAAGAAAGTTCACCTCTCCCCCCTCCCTCCCTGCAATCTTCTGGGACACGTCACAGGTCCCAGAAGATTGCCCACCCATTCGCAGCGTGGCTCGCACATGCGCAGTGCGTGCCGGGCTGTGAAGCCACAGCCGGGCACCCACAGTTACAATGCTGGCACCGCAGAGAGGAGGGGGAGAGGGACATGCATCGCTGGACTGTGGGACATGTGAGTATCCGATTATTAAAAATCAGCAACTACACTTTTTGTAGCTGCGGACTTTTAAATGGGTGAAACCTCGCTTTAAACTTCAGCTTTAAAAGTGAAAATTCTGTAAAAAAAATGACATATCGTTGTAAAATACAACAAAAATCAGTGATATGTCATAATACACATATTGCAGGCACTCAGCATACATATGTTTGTGTGTCAAAGGTAGGTGTAGTTGTCACACAACAATTTACTATCACTCTAGATGTCCTTCAGTTTCAAAGGGTTTCTCTGATTTGTTTTCTGTTTTATAGGATGACCCTTGGTAGGTACCTAGTTAGTTACAATGAGTGGGTGAAAAGAATTCTTGTAAAGGTTCTTCGATACAATCTTATCTTCTATTTGTATTGTTTTTATGGGCTGTTATATCTGAATGGTCCTTTAGCAACCTTCCAGGAATGTCAACAATGTTCTTTAGAAAATTAAAATGAACCTGTGAGGATAGAAGTGGGGCAGCTGCCTTCATGGATTGATATTAAATGGAGAAAGTCTGGACTGTCATCTTGATCCTTGCTGACTGTCCTGGAACAAACATGCACACAGTGAAGTCTGAAAAGTCTTAACAAAGTGTTTCAAACATTTCCAACATGCAAAGTAATGCTGAGAACAGCAACTTTAAGGTGGTTGTAAACCTCTGACATGAAATATGAACAAAGCATATCCGTTTATAAGGTGTACTTGTGTCTATCCAGAGCATTTAGTGTCATTTCTGTCTGCTACCTCATTCCTCTGCTATCTGTATGAGCCATTTCTGGCAGGTTTTCCTGACACCAAGAGAAAAAAGTGACAGGGGAGGGCGCCCCAGCACACAGCCTGTGATTGACATCCTCAGTTCTGTTCCTATGTGCTGTGTGAAGGTGGTGAGTCCCTTCCTTCCATTCAACTCTTAGAGCTCTCACCACTAAGCTTTGCAGAGTGTAACTTCAGCTCCCCACCCCCTACTTTCTGAAAGCTCAAACAAGCTGTAAAAATTCTGCACTTTGAACGGCTAAAGAAGGGGGCAGCAGATAAACAAGTACAACATATGTAGGAGGATGTGTTTAATCTCGGTGTATCACCTGAGGTTGTTTACTTCACTGGTGATTTTTCTGTAAAAGTAAATTTAGGCTTTAATGTGTGCCATTATAAACCCTGTCTGTGTGTGCTGGTAGGTTTTAATCATCAGTTGTAAACTAGATTTGAACACTGTGTGTCCTAACAAAGGGTTAAAGAATTAGAAGCTGGTCTCCTGCATTGCATGTTTAGTGAGTCCCCAGTCTGTGTGGGGACAGAGACACTCTAATGCCCCGTACACACGGTCGGATTTTCCGACGGAAAATGTGTGATAGGACATTGCCCCACAGCAATGTCCTCCTCTGCCCCTTTCACCCCCCTCCCCATAGTAATGTCCTTCAAACCCCCCCTAGTGATGTCCCCCTCTGCCCCCTTCACTCCCGCCACCCCAGCAATGAATGTCCCCCTCTGCCCCCTTCACCCCCCCCCCCCCCCCAGAGTAATGTCCTCCTCTGCCCATCTCACATCAGTGTCCTCCTCTGTGCTGTGGTGAGGCGCCACCACCGAGACACTCACATCAGTGTACTGCTACTGGCCTCCTGCTCTCTGCTGTGGCGAGGCGCCGAGACCCGAGACCAAGTGTTACTGCCTTCCATTCAAAAATGGCACCAGGCTAATCACCTTCTCAATGGCACACAAAGCCATTTGACTTTCAGCTGTGATCAAATGTGGTTATTTTAATTAGCTCAGCATGAAAATAACTTTCCTGGGGCATTTAATTCCCTGGTATTGCAACTCAAGCAAGCAATCAACTATGGGTGGCAAGGCACTTTTAAAAGATATCCAGGATAAAGTTGCGGACAGGCACAAGTTAGGAGATCGATACAAAAAAATGTCAAAGGTTTCATCAATGCTTAGAAGCACAGTGAAATCTATTATTAGGAAGTGGAAGGTATTCGGTACAACACAGACCCTTCCTGGATCAGGACATCGCTCCAAACTGGATGAAAGAGCCCGGAGGAAACTTGTCAGAAATGCTACCAAGAGGCCTACAGCAACTCACAGGAATTTATGACAGAGTGGTCATTGTGTGCATGTGACAACAATATCTCAAATCAGGGCTGCCATTAGAATTCATGGCGTACAGCCTATCTGACACCCCAAACCTGCCCCTGACCCAACCCCTTGACAGGGGAAAGAGGTGGGGGGAGGGAGAGGGAGGTGAGATAGGGGGTGAAAGAAAGAGAGGGGAGTGAGAGAGAGGGGAGTGAGGCGGCAAGGTGAGAGAGGGGGGTGTGATAGAGAGATTGGGGTGAGGGGGATGAGGTGAGAGAGATGGGGGTGAAAGAGGGGGGTGAGAGGGAGAAAGAGATAGAAGGGGGTAAGTATGTACTACTCACATTTATGGTCCCAGGCTACTATCTTGTAGGTTCCGACAGCCAGGATCTAGAACTGCTGCTGTGTGCTGTATATTTAAATCTGCCCCCTCCATAGCTCCTTTCACAGGAGTGCGTGATGATCATCCTCCATCCACACACAGGATCATCTCCGGATTTTCTCAGCCAGGGCTACAGCAGAATGAACGGGAGATCAGGGCTGCAGAGTCGGGACAGTGGTCACGGTGGCCGGTGAGTGGCCTCTAGCTGGGCTGCAGAGGAGGGGTGGGGCATGTCACGCATGGCTCTCCCGGAGGGGATGTTACCTGTTCTGTGGCCTGACACCGGCTCTCCACTTTCTCCTCCTGTCCTCACGTAAGGGGTCTGTGTGTGTGGGAAGGATGGGGGGACCAATCACATGTCACCGATCTAGGAAATTGGACTGCTGAGGAGAGCACCGTGAACAGAGACTGCTCTGCAGGAAAGTTTGATGGAGTATGACTGGTGAGCCACAACAAGTAGAGGTGCAGTGACAGGGCCTTTCATAGGGCCCCCAGGCAGTGCCTGAATGGTCAGTTTGCCTGAGTAAAAACAGCTGGATAAAACAAAAACTGTCTGTCTTCATTTCAGGCTGCAAAAAAACAAAGTGTGATTATTTTAAAAGGGGTTGGTTCTCTTCTCTACCCACTGTATACTGGTGTTTTCTCAATTCTGACTACAAAACTGGAAATACACTTTAAACTTTCTGATAAGGTCATGGGTTATAGATTAATGATATTTGGCATGTCCTAGCAACAAAGAAAACTAAAGTTGTTCAATTTGCCTTTTCTAGACTAATCCTAGCAATAAATTGTCAAACAGTGGCAATACGGTGACAAAAACCCACATTAAGAACTTCACCTTCTTCTGTATGGCTCTTTCCTTAACGGTATGTAGACAACTATACAATTTTTCTTCTATTACAAAATAAAAGATGATATAACATTATTTTTCTTTTTCATTTTGATGGTTAAATATGATTTTCTACAGTGAAAATGGATATTGGTAAATATTTCATATAGTATATGTTTCTGTAGAATGATGCATATTATTCTGCAGTGGAGTTCAGACATTTTTATAAAGGACAGACATAAATATGTCTATGGGGGTTATTTTCTAAAGGCAAATCCACTTGGAAGTGCAGTCGCTGTAGATCCGAGGGGGACATGCAATGAAAATAAAAAAACAGTTAGTAGTGTGGCCTCTGTAGTAAAATAATGAGATAAGCAAGGTTAGATGTACCATCATTTTCTTGGTCGCCTGACTGGGGATCAGGCTCCCAATCTTGCCAAAATAAAAAACAGCATTTTTTGCTTGCACATGATTGGATGATAAAATCAGCAGAGCTTCCCCTCAGATCTACAGTGATCTACAGCGACTGCGCTTCCAAGTGCACTTGTAGTGCAAAGTGGAGTTGCCTTTAGTAAATAACCCCCTATATATGGTCTTCATATCACTACTTCTCTTGTCCACAATTTGTGTAAATACCAGGTCAAGTGAAAAGCAGATGCCTCAACAAACAGAGGATGTTTTCTTACATAAATAGTAAGCAAAACACTACTGTCTATATAGATAGACAGTAAAGCTGGCCATACAATAATCCATTGGGTTGAACAAAAAAAAACGACCCGATTCCCCAATCCAGACATTCGATGTGGATGGGGAAATCCCCACTGCTGCGCTATTGTATTCTGAAGACAGGGAGGCTTCCCCGCCATCAAAGCACACTGATCAGTGTTGCCAGGTATGGTCGGCTCCACTTGTCGTTCGGGAAAAACCTAAAAGGCTGGTTGTACAGAAGGCAATCGGTAGATCGCCTTCTGTACAACCAGCATGCCCAGACGTGGATCGAAATTCAGCCAGTCTCTGCTGAACCAGCCAAATTTTGATCCATATATGACCGCCTTAAGAAAGACACTTCACATACAATGTGCTTCTCTATAGAGATTATACATCGAAAGGTAGGTCAAATCTACAAGACAGCCAATCAAAAGCTCTTTACTTGCCATTCCAGGAGGTGTTATATTTCAACAGATTAATTGTGTATGACAAGTGTGTGTGTGATTGTTCATAAACTGTAGTGAACACTAAAAACCAAGCTCTGACTGTATTTTATCAAATATAAACGAGTGCTGCTGCGTTTGCTCACACCTGTCATTTGGATGTGTTGTGTGAAAACAATCACTATAGCCTGCCTGCATCATACTCATCATGGCTGCAGATTCTGTGTACTGCTGTGTATATAAGCATTGCAGGCTTGCTGAATCACTGTGGAAGAACTGCTGATAAGGTCTGCTGGAGTCAGCACCTACTGACCCTGACAACCCCTGTTTTGTTTTGTTACTCACTGTCACAGTGACATGGAAGTGGAACGAGAGTCAGGTGAGGCTGAATGGAACTAGGAAAGAACACTAGCTGTCCATTGATGGGAATTAATCATGCTTGCCCAGCAATGTTTTTTTTTTTTTTTTGCCTGTGGTTAATACCCTATAAATTCTTTGTGTTTTGTGGCTTTTCCGAGGACATAGCTAACTGCTTTATAAGGGGGGATAGAGTAAATGCATAGATGATCCTTGTAGAGATATATACTTCACATCAAATAATAGGACACAGATGCTTTGGGTCATACTGTACATCATTTTTTTGTACACATTTGGATTTTTTCCATGAGAGATATTCTTCCACTTGTCAGATTTTTGATTATTTCCTTTGTCTATCTATTTCAGCCTCTGATAGCCCCAAATAACTGTTCACGGGAGTCAAAGGAAATAGACAAGTTAGAAAATCTTGCCCGATATCTATTTATTCTCAAAGTGATGAGACTTTCATCACACAGCTTCCCCCATACACCTCTATTACTTGAAAGGAACCCCAGCACACCCAAAGTGTTACTTTTACTAAAAAACAATGTGAGGTCGATGTCTGTGGCCAACTCTAGATGAGCTCTACGTGGAAAAATGAATCATGGATATAATTAAATCTGTTGCATTAGTGTTAATTTATCATTTTACCTACCAAAAAATGTATGTAGTGTTAATTGTTACAATTGTCTTATGACTCAGAAGGGTTTTGCATGCTGAATAGGACTCCATTAGAGAGATGTCCTCTCACCTCGTGTTCTGCTGAGATGGAATTACCAGATAGAAAGTGTGGATAAATCTTCAATGGTAATACAGACAGAAAAAAAGATTTGTTTCTTATATAGAAGAGTGACGTCTTCTTCTAGGTTCACAGTATTTGGCCATCTTCATAGGCTGGGCCAGGATGATGTAAGTCCTACGCATGAGCATGGGAGTTACTTCTTCCCAGATCAGAATTGTGCCAAAACTATACACATTATATAAGATATACATTCTATAGAGTCACTTCTGTCTTAAAAAGCCTACCTATCTTAATAGAAGTTATTGTTAATATTGATAGTCACAAAATATAGCATTAAATATATCTATGTTAACAATACTTTATTGAGATTTTCATATTTTCAACCGAAAATTAATGAATCTATATACGACAACCTAATATTTAGTTAATATGCAGAAGGATTATTACAATACTCTGATCATAAGACTTCCTCAAAATGAATCCTTTCTTTAACAGTCATACATCTAGAGTAATATATTTACCTGTATTTTCTGTATTATAGCATAATATTTCTGTATTATAGAATACTATTCCGAAAATATTGTCAGATATATTGTAATTGTTATTATTGCAAATAAAAAAAATGTTGAACAAGAAAAAAGCCTACCCATCAGCATTTTTAAAAATACTGTTCAGTTCCAAATTAATTAAAAGAATTATCACATATATTTTTACTATGTTTTTAATATTAGCTTTCTGTACTCCCCTGTATTGTATCACATGGAGGGAGGCAAGCACTAGTATCCAATTAGACTCTGCTGCATGCACATGTGCTGAATCTGAACACAATACGCAGGCAAATGACTCATTCTTGTACCACATTCATTAACAAGTTGTGGTGCTGCTGAACTGGGGGGTAAAGAGGGCCTTGCACTAGCTGGAAAATTAAAGACTACTACTTTTAATAGCTAGGTTCCAATGAGCTTTGCAAACAGGTCCTTACCAGCCACTGTTTCTCCAGAAATTAGTTGTTTGTTGCACAACTCTGTGGCAAATGTTAACTGTGCATCATTGCAAATTGGCTTCTTTAATCTGAAACCTGCACCCCCTACCCCACCCCACAGCAATGGCATGCTGCCCAGATCTCACACCCACCATTACAGATGAAGTTATGTGTACAGAAGGCTGAAGGCGAATATCCACATGTACAGTGCCTTAAAAAAGTATTCACACCCCTTGAAATTTTCCATATTTTGTCATGTTACAACCAAAAACGTAAATGTATTTTATTTGGATTTTATGTGCTAGACCAACACAAAGTGGCACATAATTGTGAAGTGGAAGGGAAATTATAAATGGTTTTCAATTTTTTTCACAAATAAATATGTGAAAAGTGTCGTGCATTTGTATTCAGCCCCCCTGAGTCAATACTTTGTAGAACCACCTTTCATTGTAATTATAGCTGCAAGTCTTTTTGGGGATGTCTCTACCAGCTTTGCACATCTAGAGTGAAATTTTTGCCCATTCTTCTTTGCAAAATAGCTCAAGCTCTGTCAGATTGGATGGAGAGCATCTGTGAGCAGCAATATTCAGGTCTTGCCACAGATTCTCAATTGGATTTAGGTCTGGACTTTGACTGGGCCATTCTAACACATGAATATGCTTTGATGTAAACCATTCCATTGTAGCTCTGGCTGTATGTTTAGGGTCATTGTCTTGCTGGAAGGTGAACCTCCACCCCAGTCTCAAATCTTTTGCAGATTCTAATGCCGTGTACACACGACCGGACTTTTCGACAGAACTGATCCGTCAAACAATTCGATTGTGTGTGGGCTTCATTGGACCTTCTCTGTCGAAAAATCTTTAGACTTTAGAAATAGAACATGTTTCAAATCTTTCCGACGGACTCGAGTCCGATCGAAAAATACGTTCGTCTGTATGCTAGTCCGACGGACAAAAAAGGACGCAAGGGCAGCTATTGGCTACTGGCTATGAACTTCCTTATTCTAGTCCAGTCGTACATCATCACGTTCGAAACTATCAGACTTTGGTGTGATCGTGTGTAGGTAAGTCCGTTTCATCACCCCGTCGAAAAGTCCTTTGTAGTTCAGTCCGACAAAAAGTCTGGTCGTGTGTACGTGGCATAACAGGTTTTTTTCTAAGATTGCCCTGTATTTGGCTCCATCCATCTTCCCATCAACTCTGACCAACTCCCCTGTCCCTGCTGAAGAAAAGCATCCCCACAACATGATGCGCCACCACCATGTTTCAAGGTGGGGAGGGTGTGTTCAGGGTGATGTGCATTGTTAGTTTTCCGCCACACATAGGATTTTGCTTTTAGGCCATATAGTTCAATTATGGTCTCATCTGACCAGAGCACCTTCTTCCACATGTTTGCTGTGTCCCCAACATGACTTCTTGCAAACTGCAAATGGGACCTCTCATGGCTTTCTTTCAACAATGACATTCTTCTTGCCACTCTTCTATAAAGGCCAGATTTGTGGCGTGCACGACTAATAGTTGTCCAGTGGACAGATTCTCCCACCTGAGCCACGGATCTCTGCAGCTCCTCCAAAGTTACCATGGGCCTCTTGGCTGCTTCTCTGATTAATGCTCTCCTTGCCCGGCCTGTCAGTTTAGGTGGACGGCCATGTCTTGGTAGGTTTGCAGTTGTGCCACTCTTTCCATTTTCGGATGATGGATTGAACAGTGCTCCGTGAGATGTTCAAAGCTTGAAATATTTTTTTAACCTAACCCTGCTTTAAACTTCTCCACAACTTTTTATGGACTCTATTTACTAATTAGGTGACCTCTGAAGGTGATTGGTTCCACTAGATTTTAGTTAGGGGTATCAGAGTAAAGGGGGCTGAATACAAATGCACACCACACTTTTCAGATATTTATTTGTAAAAAAAAAATGAAAACCATTTATCATTTTCCTTCCACTTCACAATTATGTGCCACTTTGTGTTGGTCCATCACATAAAATCCCAATAAAATACATTTATGTTTTTAGTTGTAACATGACAAAATGTGGAAAATTTCAAGGGGTGTGAATACTTTTTCTAGGCACTGTAATAGTGAAATCTAGTTTCATGTCTGCCTTTGGGTTCAGGTGACCTGGTCTTCCCAGAGGTCTGGGGTGTAGGCATTGCCTATGTCACAATGGTCTATAAAAAAAAGAGATGAACTTTTTAGTGAAAGGTGTGCTTTAAAGTTGAAGGTAAATCTGCTCATATTTTGCTTTTTATGGCTCCTCCTTTTCTCCTTTATTAACATGCTAATGACATGTTTAAATAAAACCTTTCTGTTTGCATTACATATCTTAATATTGCCTTAGTGACATCATCACTAGGTCTCTGCAATTCAGCAAATCCTGATTGATGGGCTGGCTCTAGGGGTGAGCTATTTCAATATCAAAATGCATTGATAGGTGGATGTCAGTCTGGAGTTTGCAGAATGCCATAGGTAATGCTCACATGTAATACTAATGACCTTGATTGAAAGAACTCAAATCCAGTAAATGAAAGGGATGTGCCAGGGACAGTCAAGCTGGAGAGGAAAGAGTAAGATGATGCAGTATGTCCTCCAGCCAGGAAAATAGATGGACTCTATCTGACTTTCTGCAGCTTCTAATGCACACTGTGAGAATCCCACAGTGTACAGTGAAATCAGAGTAAGCAATTTCATTACAGGAGAAAAGACAGTACCACTGTGCAAGACAGAAGGTAAGGCTGAAGTTCAGCTTTATGGATCTGGCTCTGCTGTCTGGCAGAAGGGCTATGCGCATCACAAGGCTGGTTGCACAGAACTGCATATCGTTTTGCAAGTAACACATTTCCCATTGAAGTATATGCCGATAGTTCTGCTGTGTATTTAGTTGTTTGCCCTGATGTTCAACTTTAGGCAAAGTGTCAAGAGCTGTAGAAATGATTTGACTATTCTTCAGCTGCAGAAGGTTTGATGATCATGTTAGAACAAATGTGATTATTTCATTACATAAAATGATTTACTGTAGATGGCAGGTGGATGGTTGATATTGCGGCAAGACATGCAAATATATGCAAAGATAGACTTGCATACCATGATGGATTTGCAGACATTTAAATGAATGTCTATGAGGCAACATTTGTCTGGAGTTTGTATTGCTGCAGAACATTTTTGTCATTAGATGTTGCTTGTCTGACAATGGCTCCATGCACACTGGAGCTCAAAAAAGCTTTTCCTTGACGCCAGATTGCTGGCAGAAAATGCTGGTTGAAAAACTAGCTTGTAACAGCGGTTTGTACTAGTGTTAATGAGCGTTTTTTAGCGTTAGCGCTAATGGGCGTTTTTAATAAAAATACACAGAGGACACTCCAAAAATCCCACAATGCATTCCAAACTCCCACAATGTATTGAAAAAATAGAACGCCGAATGCCAATTAACGCGCGTTTATGATCATTTATCGGCGTTTGGCTTTTTTTAGCGGTGAAGAACGGCACTTTGAACGCGAATTTCTGGCGTTTTAGAAAAAGGCCCATAAACTCCACTGCTCATAGCTAAAAAAACGTCCATGTGTGCATGGACACATAGGCTAACGTAGATTGGAGTTTATGGGCTTTTAAAAAAAACACCCAAACGCCAATAAACTGCAGTTTATCAGCTCCAGTGTGCATGGAGCCTAATTATGCACAACTGCTGTTCAGCATCTTTTAATTGCCCACAAGGATTTTTAGAAAACTGTTTACATATAACCCTTGACCCAATTATGGCTTGGGTTTTGTCTTTTGAATAAATAATCCAGATAAAGAAAATTAAATGCAAGTTTGTAGGCTAGAGATCTGCAAGGGTCTGTTTATGTAGGCTCAGGATCTGCAGCTTACAACACAGAAGCCACTTGCACACGGCATGCGCTTAAAACACTTGCGCTTATTTTGTGTGTACATGTACACGCCCGTAAAGTCATCTAGCTTTTTTAAATCAAGGGAAGGTGGCCTATGCTTTGTGACTTGGGGTAGTTAGTGTTCATGGCTTTTATACAGTGAGTTGCTTTTATACATTGAATCCACAGCAGACAGAAACTATATTTAAGGACCTGGTAGCCCAACAGCAGAACGCCAGTCCAACATAAATTTCCCACGCATGGGATCTTCTCCAGCTTCAGCAGAATACATACATATGGCTCATAAGCTCACTGTGTTGTGCAGCACTCCTGGATACTTGACTCTCTAACCTTTAGCCGTAGCACCCTGCTGCAGGGCCCTCCTCTGGCCTATGGATTGGGGTTCTCCTGCCACCCCGATAGGAGCCGACTTGACTTCTTAAACAAGACCTGCTTTCTCCTGGTTTCTGGCTGGGATCCTCTGACCTCTCGGTGAGACGCTCAGCCTCTTGGTTTCTGCCTGGGCACCTTTTACCCCTTTGTGAGATCCTTTTCACTTGGCTTCTGGGTCGGGGGCCCCCTGGGTGAGAACTTCTGTCTACCACACTGGGAACAGTCTCCAAACTGTAAAGATAAAGAGTGGATTCCTATGCACTACCGTATTAGATATGCAATATTACAAAAAATAGGGCAACTGCTCACATTGGTGCCATGGGTCCCCACATTGAGAATGTTAATGAAAATTATTTAATGATGTGGCACTTTGCTCATAAGGGTTCAGTGGTGAGTATTAGTACTTGCAACCATAAAGTGATCTCGTGTTCTGTAGTGCAATCATCAATTAACTGTGTACCAAAATGAATAAAACCTCTATAATTAATTTCTATTAATGGGTAAATAATATTCCACGTTGATATCAATCTGAAAAAAAACAATTCACATGTTGTATTTGATCCAGTTTCTATAAAGTGCTCTAAGTGCTGTGTGATGTATTAAATTTCCTCAAATCCTATATACATACAGAGGTAAAGTGCAATAGGTAAAATATTAATGTGCAATATACTGCATGCTTCAGAGTAAAATAATTGACAGTAATGAAAATGTGCAATGTCCAATGTGCAAATCATGCCAAGCAGTCTATGTGCAAATAATCCCAATAAGGTAATTATTCAAGCAAAGTAAAAGTGAATACAAGGCTTCAATATGTGTAAGAATGTATAAATCAGGTGCTTTTACTACACTCTATCAGGTGTTTTTAATTCCCTGTTGTCAGAAAGGCGATCTGCCTTGTTTACATAGGCAGATCACTGTTCTGGCTCTCTACCTAACGATTGGTGGGTGCCAGAAGATATTGGGTAATGTGCACCGATGATCGGCTTCCGGAAGTTTCAGATCATGTATATATACGTGATCTGGTGCACAGGTCCTGCCCTGTAGCAGTAAAACTTCTACAGGGTGGACCTGAAGCAGTTAAAAACAATGAACTGAATTTGGATCAGTAAAAACAAATACCCGAATGCTTAAAAATGTGGTGTTTTTAGGCACCCCGTGCAAGAGGCCTTAAATATCCCTATACCCACAACCTGACCAACAAACCTTGTACCTGTCCACAGTTTAAATGCTACCTTGGACCCAAGTTAAAATATTTAAACTCCAGGCTATTTCACACCACATGCAGTCCAGTGCGTTTTTTTCTGCATCAAAAACGCATGGAAAGTTATATGGTTTTCAATGGCATAGTTCACACCAGTGCTTGCAGTTCCAGTGCGTTCCAGTTCCAGAAAAAAAAGTAGAACATGCTGCATTTTTCCTGCACTGGACTGTACTGGAACACTGTAAAACGCATCAAAAATGCACTGGAACACACCAAAACGCACTGGAACACACATGTCCTTATTTAAGGTTAAGAAAAAAGAGAGGGTAAAAATACGTACGTAATTTCTCTACATACGTTACAATTGGAATATATTTCTATATATTTCTCTTAAACTGGTGCGTACCCTACCCCATCCTGTTTTTATTTTATTCATTAGTTCAATAGATCTACGTTGGTAACTTTCTTTTAAATCCACTGTTTGGAATTCTGGACATTTTATGGTGTCTTTCAGATACTTCCCATATGTAACTATTGATTTGAACTCTGATTCTATGACCTGCACAAATGTATCCATATGATGTGAATTGATCTTAGCTATTAGAGATACTTTGATGTATGTTTAACTGACCTTTTTTTTTTTTTTTTTTCAACAAGTCTTATATCTTTTATACTGTACTGAACATTTTGATGCACTGTTCGTTTTTCTCTGTAATCACCTGTTTGGATTTTGTAATCCTGATACTATTTTGAAAAAGCGAAATAATAACTATAATTTAAAAAAAGCTTGTACCTGTAACCCTTACCCAAAACCTTAATTTGATGTTGTCATGTTACAAAAGAGAGCTTCCATAGTACACAGACTGGTGAAAATGAACCACTTCGGCTCCGGTGTACCCCATACTCATTCACATAGGGCAGGGGACGGGATCTGGGGGGCCCCCTTATTAAAGGGGGCTCCCGGATTCCGATAAGCCCCCCCGCCCGCAGACCCCGAAACCAACGGCCAGGGTTGTCAGAAAGGGGCCCTTGTCCTCATCAACATAGGGACAAGGTGCTTTGGTGTGGGGGGCCACAGGGCGCCCCCCCTTCCCCAAAGCACCCATCCCCCATGTTGAGGGCATGCAGCCTGTTATGGTTCAGGGAGGGGGGGGTGCTCGCTCATCCCCACCCCCTTTCCTGACCGGCCAGGCTGCGTGCTCGGATAAGGGTCTGGTATGGATTTTGGGGGGACCCCCATGCCGTTTTTTCGGCGTAGGGGGTTCCCCTTAAAATCCATACCAGACCTAAGGGCCTGGTATGCTCTTGGAGGGGAACCCATGCCGGTTTTTTAATTAAAAATTTGGCGTGGTGTTCTCCCTCAAGATTCATACCAAACACAGTGCCTGGTATTGGCGGGGATCCAAGTCGGATCCCCGCACCAGTGTGAACCCGGCCTTAATGTCAGCAATGCTTGTCGCTCATTGGGAAAGGAAAAAACATTTTTCCTTGCCCGATGAGCGAGCCAGCTCGGCGCTGACTCCCGCGACGGGGCTTGCAAGGTGTCAATCTCGCCAATAAAAGCGGCCAGATTGACTTCCTTTTCTAGTCCCGTCATATGTCATTACGTTCAAAATGAACGGACTTTCGACTGACTTTAGAACGGACTTTAGTCTGTTCGTACGTGGGCAAAACCGTTAGTTCGGAAGTCCGTCGGAAAGACCGTCGGACGTTTGATGCTGAAAAGTCCGCCCGTGTGAACACGGCATTAGACTTTATTTATGTTTATGGCAGACAGTTAAAACAGTATTTTCCCTAAAAAGCTACATTGATTTTTTTAGTAGTTTCTGAAACTATAAGCAGGCTATGTCTACTGTTGAAATGTCATTGTTTAAGCTGGAACATATTCCCTTCTTTTTGTAAGTTATGAATAATGCTTTTCTTCACATGTTCTGTCTCCACAGCTGTGCTTTGTGATGTTCTGGACTCCAAATGTATCAGAGAAGATCCTAGTTGACATCATTGGAGTAGATTTTGCTTTTGCAGAGCTGTGTGTTATCCCTTTGAGGTTATTTTCTTTCTTCCCTGTACCAGGTAAGTAACAGCTTGTTGTAACCACAAAATTCAGCATTGTTGTCATTCTAACCATGCATATTGTAACTGCTAAAGGCCACATTTAAGGGCAAGGTGCCTACAGCCATGGGCAAAAGTTTTGAGAATGACACAAATATTACATTTACACAAAGTCTGCTGCCTTAGTTTTTATGATGGTAATTTGCATATACTTCAGAATGTTACGAAGAGTGAATTGCAATTAATTGCAAAGTTCTTCTTTGCCATGAAAATTGACTTAACTCCCATAAAAAAACATTTCCACTGCATTTGTGAAGAAGGCTTCAGGGCGCCCAAGAAAGTCCAGCAAGTGTCCTACAGTTGATTCAGCTACGGGATAGGGGTATGATCAGTGCAGAGCTTGCTCAGGAATGGCAGCAGGCAGGTGTGAGTGCCTCTGCACACACAGTGAGGCGAAGACTTTTGGAGGATGGCCTGGTATCAAGAAGGGCAGCAAAGAAGCCATTTCTCACCAGAAAAAACATCAGGGACAGATATACTGCAAAAGGTACATGGGTTGGACAGCTAAGGAGTGGAGTAAAGTCATTTTCTCTGATGTATCCCCTTTTCGATTGTTTGAGGCATTCGGAAAAAACCTTGTCCAGAGAAGAAAAGGTGAACATTACCATCAGTCCTGTGTCATGCCAACCAACAGTAACGCATCCTGAAACAATTCATGTGTGGGGTTGCTTTTAAACCAAGGGAGTGGGCTCACTAACAATTTTGTCTAAGAACACAGCCATGATAAAGAATGGTACAAAAACATCCCCAAAGAGCAACTTTTCCCAACCATCCAAGAACAGTTTGGCAATGAACAATGCCTTTTCCAGCATGATGGAGCACCTTGCTATAAGGCAGAAATGATAACTAAGTGGCTTGGGGAACAAAACATCAAAATTGTTAGGTCCATGGCCAGGAAACTCCCCAGACCCTAATCCCATTGAGAACTTGTGATCAGTCCTCAAGAGACGGGTGAACAAAAAAAACTCCAAGCATTGATTATGCAAGAATGGGCTGCCACCAGTCAAGATGTGGCCCAGAAGTTGATTGACAGCATGCCAGGGTGAATTGCAAAGGTCTTGAAAAAGAAGGGTCAACACTGCAAATATTGGCTTTCCATAAACTTAATATAATTGTCAATAAAAGCTTTTGACACTTATGAAATGCTTGCAATTATACTTCAGTATACCATAGTAACATCTCACAAAAAGATCTAAAAACACTGAAGCAGCAGACTTTGTGAAAATTAATGTTTTGTGTCATTCTGAAAACTTTTGGCCATTGCAGTAAAGTGTTAACAATGCATGTAGTACTTAAAGCAGAACTAAACCCACCAACTGAACTGCTTCCCAATAACTGTTAGTTACTAGAGTGCATATGTAAGCCCTCACCCAAACTGTAAAGCCATCAAATGGCTGGTGTCATAGCTAATTGTAACTGCATATCAAACAGAGGCTAAGATGACAGCTTTCTTGGCTTAAAGGATGGGAGAGTTTAGTTCCACCTTAAAGCGGAGTTCCCACAAAAAAAAAAAAAAGTCAGCAGCTACAAATACTGCAGCTGCTGACTTTTAATAATCGGACACTTACCTGTCCCAGGGTCCAGCGATGTGGGGGATCGAAGCCCCGCTCGTCTCCTCCTCCGTTCGGCGGCGCTGGCATCTTAACTGTGGGTGCCTGGCTATGGCTGCACAGCTGGGCACCCACTGCGAATGCGCGAGCCGCACGGGCGTGGTGACTGGCCACGCAATCATCTGGGACCTGTCACGTGTCCCAGATGATTGCCTAGAGGGAGGAGAGCTGATCTCCCTTCCTGCGCTGAGGGAAGTGACGTCAGGAGCCCAGGCACCAAAGGAGGTAGATTACGAGGGACCCCCTAGCAACAGGCATTAAAGAGGTGAGTTAAAAAAAAAATTTCCAAATTTTTTTTTTTTTTTTTTTTTTTATGCACATTAATGATTTTTTTTGTTGTTGGGTGGAACTCCACTTTAAACCAGTTTGGTGACCTTTTTTTGAGACTCTTGCATAGATTTAAAGTGATTGTAAAGGCCCGCTTTAAAAAATAAAAATAACAAACATGTTATACTTACCTCCTCTGTGCAGTTGGTTTTGCACAGAGCAGCCCAGATCCTCCTCTTCTCAGGTCCGTCTTTGCTGCTCCTAGCCCCTCCCTCCTTTGAGTGCCCCTCAGCCAGCAGCTTGCTACAAGGAGCACCCAAGCTGAGTCAGAGCTCCTTGTATCCATTTAGACACAGACCCCTGACATGGTCCCACCCCCTCTCTCCCCTGACTGGCTGACACACTTTGATTGACAGCCACGGGAGCCAATAGCACGCCGCTCTGTCTCAGCCAACCAGGAGGAGTTTACTGGATGGCTGAGGGGATCGTGGACATTGCTGGAAAGAGAAAGAGGTCAGGTAGGTAATTGGGGGGTGCTGGGGAGGCTGCTACATAGAATGCATTAAGATAAAAAAATCTTCTGCCTTTACAACTCCTTTAAGCCCTTGACTTCCTGATCTGGTAGAACAGGCAGTTAGAGACAAGATCTAAGATTTTACAGTTACCAACTTGAAAAAAAGATCAAATACTATTTTGGGCTACTGCAATGTTTACCTGTAAAGTTAGATACGTTAGGTTGCTGTTGCTGAGTTGTTTTTGAAGGCACATGCTCAGGGGCTTTGACTGTATCCTTATTTCACTACTTACTGATTCACTGACCTGAATTAAGGACATTCATATCACATATCCTGGGATCTGCACAATCAAAAACAAGTTAGCAATGGCAAGTTCCTTTTAAAGCAATTCACACTTGCTTTTAATATAGTAAAGAGGTTTGTAGAATAACCATTTTAAAAGAGAAGTACAGCCAAAGTATGTTTGGCTGTACTTCTACTGTTGATCATAGGAGTGCAGTGGGGGGGGGGGGGGGGCAGAGCAGGCAGCAGTGACTGACAGTCACCAGCTCTCTGCTCACAGAGCTCTGGGAACCGAGCGATCAGTGTTGTTTGATCAATCGGTTCTCAGTCTAAAGTCTCATACACACAATTGGATTTTCGGAAGGGTATTGTGTAATGACAGACTGTTAGAACGCTCCATCAGACAATTGTTGTCCAACTTTCCACAAACAAATGTTGGATGGCAGGCTAGTAAATATTCGGCGGACAGCGGTCTGTTGTCAGATTTTCCTATCGTCTGTACACAAGTCCGTCACACAAAAGTTGAAAGCACAAACACGCATGCTCAGAATCAATGCTCACCAAACACGACATTAGCAGAAGGTGCCCAAATGGTGGCGCTCAAGAGCTGAAATTTCACGTAGTACGTCACTACGTTCGTGTTTGTTGGCCGACAATTGTGTACCGTTTGTATGCAAGACAAGTTCCTGGCACGCGCTCTTCGGACGCTCTTCGGACGAAAGTCTGACGCTTTGTTGAGGAACCGATGCTGCATCCACCTAGGGAAGTATAATTCTTTAAGAAACAATTCCCATACTTCTCTTTTAAGGAGCTCTGTTATTCATTCATCGCTACCACTCAGACTTCTGCTGTTCAACTGTTGAGATAAAATATGAGCCACACAAAGAATGTTCACTAGGTAGGCTGACTTATAGACTTGCATGTGAGAAGGAGCAGTGAAGTAAAAACATTTTGTACAACGCAAAGCTAAAAGCAGAGTTGGTGTATGTTACAAGGATATATGATTACCACCATTTACATGTTACATTACAAACTATATATAGAAACAAGGTTTTGTACAAAATGTATCACTTTTGATGATGTTACTTACATCAAGCTGACCATATTCAAATTATTATAAAATAAAATTGAAAAGACTATACATTAGTTTTAAACCAGAGTAAAAAAATAAGTATTAGAAATTGCATTATACACATGAAGACACCAGAGGACAGAAGCATGTACTTATGGGTGGCAGAGTTTGGCATTTTATATGTTTTAGTAATTTGAGGCTGACATTATACATTATATATTTGAAATGACCGTGTATGTCTACTGATTCCAAAAATGTCACTGTTCTGCAGCCTAAATTGTATCTAAACCAAAAATGTAATATTGCAACTTACCAGCCATTAGATGTGGAGGCTGCATGAGCTTCCTTTTTCAGGTGCTTTTTTCTTTGTTTTCACCAGATGATCCTGCCAACACTTCCAGTTATAGGGTGACAACACTCACTTACTGTATTGTATCTATAGAGGGGCAGCATTGTCACCTTAGATCAGGGAGTGTGTTATGACTTTCAAAAACCCCCACTCATCTTCATAACATACGTGGGGATGTTTTCTGTAGTCCTCAACGAGAAATGGGAGGACTAATAATACTGCTGAATGATAAGAATGGAGCACAGGTAGAGTGTACAGGAAGTTATTATCACTGAATTTCTATCAGCATTAACAAATATTTTTTGCACTTATTGAACAGATATAACAAAATAACAATATGCTTGAAAATTGTACATTTATACCAAAAGGGAGCAAATCAGAGTTTTTTTTACATACACTGTACATTGAACTTTTTTCACCTCCCAAATGTATATATTAAATTCAGTAACTACATAACTATAAATATGTAATACCTATATTTAAAGCGTGTCTCTAGGTATTTTTATTTTATTTTTCCTTTTAGTTTTGGATAGATTGGGAAAGCAGTAGACCCTCTATTTGTAGAGGTGAAGGGAAATTTTCCAGTGGGTACATTTATTCCTAGGACAACTAAAGTGGAATTCCCCTAACTTTGGGAAATTTCCTCTAACTTCCTGTTGCATTTTCACAGGAAGTGAAGGAATGTTCACCAGTGGTACTCAGCAAAAAAATTACCCTACATGAGTTTTAGCTCTTCCCTACTCTATCCAGAACATACAATTTTTTTGTCTATACATACTACAGTTTATACGTAGGACTCAACATCTATGATTAGTCACTAATTACAGAGTTAGAGCTACATTATGGTGATACCACCTGAATGTGAGCCATTATATACTGTAAGGACACTTATCTGGTGGGTACATAAAGTACATCTGCTGTGTCCACATACTGTATTCATCCACCACTGATGTGCTTCTTCACTGAACACTAAGGCTTAGATACCTTCCAGAGAGGTGCTGGGCCTTTGGTTTTGCATTTACTGTATATTCTGCTAATTTAAACAATAGTTCTATCATAAAAAATTTTGATCTCATTGATGCTCGGGCCCACCATTTGGGGGAAGCCCCTACAGGTGCCAATAAATGAAAATAAAAATATGTGAGCTGATTAACTTTTTGGATTCAATATGCTGATGGTGAATTCTTTTGGGATGCACAGGGGTTATATCCGTCTTAGGGGTATTTATTCTTAATTTGAAGCATGGAAAGCAGGGTTAATTTTAAAGTAGCTTTATATTTATGTTTCAATATATTCATTGAATTTTTAGAGTAAACATAACAAGCTCACAGTTTGCCCACACAAGGCTAAACAGTCACAAACAAGTACAAATAGGCAATGTATAATATTAAATCAGCAAAGGACTTGGCCAAAACTAAGGACCAGTAGGAAAGTCAAAGCAAACATTGCTATTATTTCCAAGCTGTCCTCTAAGGGGTGACAATCCCAAATGACACGTATCAGCTGGTAAAAGACAGGAAGAACAACGAATAAGAAAGGAAGAGAGAGGAAAGCAAGAAAGGAGAGAGGAGCAAGACTGGAAAAAGGTATCACGTACTCGAGACAGGCACGGTCAACACCTATAAACAACCATAACCAGACAGCAGTAAGGATGGGAAGCAGTAGCTTATCCAGGGTTCTCAGACTTTGAGAAGCTTTGGGTGTCAATCCTTAAAGTGGAGCTCCACCCAAAAGGGGAAGCGCTGCTTGTTCACACCCTCTCCCCCCTCCACTGCCACATTTGGCACTTTTTTGGGGGGAGTGGGTACCTGGTTTTGGCAGGTACCCACTCCCACTTCTAGGTAAGATCACTGCACGGCGATCTCCGGGCCTCTCCTCCTTCCCCCTGCTGCCTTCTGGGACCTGTGTGTGTCCCAGAAGACCGCAAGACCATTCAGAAAGTGCAGTGCAACTCACACATGCGCAGTATGAAACTACATGTGAAGCCTAAATAAAGCTGCTGAAAATTATATGTTAGTTACAAACGGTTCATGGTTATATATATCTATATATATAGATATATATAGATATATCTATATAGATATATATATATATCTATATATATATATATATATATGTGTGTATATATATCTCTAATATTTATATATATATATATATATATATATATATATATATATATATATATATATATATAAATATTAGAGACTTTATTTTTATGAACTAGCCAAATAAAAATTATTAATTGTATGCTGTTAACAAACAATTTTGCTCTTTTTTACTTTATACAGTTACTGTGCGGGCCCACTTAACTGGCTGGCTAATGACACTGAAGAAGACGTTTGTCCTGGCACCCAGCTCTATTTTAAGAATTATCGTTCTAATCTCTAGTCTTATTATCTTGCCTTACATGGGGTAGGTTTTCTTTTTAACACAACAGGATGGAAAAGGTTGACCTTTTGTACTAGGTTTCAAATAACACCTAATTACTAGATACAGTCATACGATTTGTATTATGAGATTCCTATATAATTCAGTAACCTTTCACTAGTTACACAGCATACTATAAAGTTAATATTTAGCCTCTAAGGATTGAGGCCTGATGACGTATTCTATACTTTTTTCACTTACAGATCAATTAGCAGGATTACAACAACTCTTTCCCAGCATCTGAAGATGTTGTCTTTTTTTCATAACATATTGTTGCATGTGTGCTTTGAATTTACATACATACATTTTAGGCCTCTGTCAGTTCTTCAGGTGGACCCGATCGGACCATCCATTGCCCTCTATGGACCGATGGATGTTAAACATCGGAATCTGTTCCCCATCCACTTGGCGGATCAGCTAACAGACATATGTAAAATGACAGGCGGTCCGTTTACATCTGATCACCCATAGAGGAAAGCAGTCTGTGTCCATGTCCGCTCTGCATAAGTGGAGCGGACACGAACCTGTCATCCGCCTGCTCAGCGGGGATCCCTCGCCGAGCAGGCAGATTCGTTTATGGGCTCTGCCCCATGTAAAGAGCCCTTATATTTAGCCACAGTGTGATCAATGTGTGTATACATTTGGTTTGGGAATAATGTAAGTTGTGTATTCTGTAGTTGTATATTCCTACTGTAGCCATCTGTTCACAGAGCAGTTACTGAAAAGCTACGTCATTCAGCAATCTATCTTCTGGTAAATAATGTACACACAAAGCCACAGCAAAGCTTTGAAGGTGGCCACTGATAATCTATTATATGATTCTCTTATAATGTATTCACAATACACAAACCTTTAAACAGCTAGGCAGTATTTGGTGCCATTATATGTGTTTTCAGTTCTGTCAGATAAATTCGCAAGTTCAGATTTGCTCATCACATGCTATGCTTTCTGTTTAGTAGTGTAGAACAATGTTATTGCTCCACCCTGAGTAGAAATGAGTATGCTTTAAAGCCTGAGAAAGCTGTCAGGAAGAGTTATTGTTGGGGGACTGTAGAAGTGGTTTCCACGTCCAACAAAAAACTGGACTGTTTTGCTGCCAGAACAAGAGATCCTCAAGTGTTGACAGTAGATGCCCTGATGACTATGTGGGATCAATTACAACTTATGTATGCATTACCCCCACCAAGTTTTTAACATGCCTGCTTTGCAGGATCAAGGTAGAAAGGGCTACAGTGATTTTGAGGGCTCCAAACTGGCCAAGATAGGCTTGGTTCTCAGACATTTCACATGCTAGAGGTACCTTCTTGGCGTCTTCTGATCCGACCGAACGTTCTGTCGCAAAATCTTATCTACCTCCCCACTTCTCAGTCGCTAAGCTAAAGGCATGACTGTTTAGGCCCAGGTCCTAAGGGAGAGAATCGTCCCTGAATCGGTGATTTCCATGCTTCTTAGGCAAGTAAGGCTATCTCCCATAAGGTATGTCATCGTATTTGGAAGGTATATTTACATTGTGAGCAGAGGAACCTCCACCTTCACCATTATTCTGTGAGTCATTTGCTTGCCTTCCTATAGGCAAGGATGTATCAGAAATTGGCCTTGAGTACTCTGAAATGTCAGGTATCTGCCCTGGACATCTTACTACACCCAGCTACGTCTTGAATTTCAGAGACATTTTAGCAATAAAGTGAGCGTATATAAATAAATATAGTGTATTGACATCTGTCATGCTGCTTGGATGTTTAATTTTGAAAGCCTAAAGGTTTACCGCTCAGCGGTACGGGGTGTACCAACATGGCCTCCGCCACCTTCCTACTGATGGCGTCCAGCTTCTTTCAAAATGTAACATCCAAACAGCATCACAGATGTTTAACATACTATATTTATTTTATATATGCTCACTTTATTGCTAAAATTACTCTGAAATTCAAGACATAGCTGGGTGTAGTAAGATGTCTGCAGCTTTCTTCTGACTGCAAGTGTTCTGTCAGATGAGCAAACCTGGTAGCGGTGGAACGCATGCACAGCTGACGGAACGTCACTTCTGTTACCTAATCTGACGGGTCACTGATTCTGACAGAACAGTCTGCTTGACCAATGAATCAGCATCATCAGCTTTGTCCAATAAACTGGGAAGTGATTTAGGAAGTATAAAGCTAAACAAGTAAATGAGAGAGATCCTTCTTATCGTGTAGCATGACAGAAATGTGTGAGTTTACAAGACTGGCTGAACAGAACTACTAACCCTTTGGCAGGTAAAACAGTAGATATATATATTTACGTACAGTATTTCAACTGTGTATTAGGCTGTTTTTCGGGAGTTCCACTTGTGGTGCAGCCAATCAGGAGTTGCTCTGCTCGAGTTATGCTGCTAGAGTTAGACAAGGACAAGATGAATTGTGATTGGATACTATTGGTTGATGCTGTGCGGAATAAGAACTCTTATGCCCTGGACATTGATCGGACATTCCGACAACAAAATCCATGGATTTTTTCCGACAGACGTTGGCTCAAACTTGTCTTGCATACACACGGTCACACAAAGTTGTTGGAAAATCCAATCATTCTGAACGTGGTGACGTAAAACACGTACGTCGGAACTATAAACGGGGCAGTAGCCAATAGCTTTCGTCTCTTAATTTATTCTGAGCATGCGTGGCACTTTGTGCATCCGATTTGTGTACACATGATCAGAATTTTGTTGTTGGAAAATTTTATGACAAGCTCTCAAACTTTGTGTGTTGGAAATTCCAATGGAAAATGTGTGATGGAGCCCACACAAGGTCGGAATTTCCGACAACAAGGTCCTATCACACATTTTCTGTCTGAAAATCCGACCGTGTGTACGGGGCATTAGTTGAACAAAACCATATAATTCAAACTGTGTACTCACTGAAAGTTTTCCTTTAGGTAATACCATGCTCCAGCTCTACTCTTCCTTCAAAGGTCCCCCATAGACTGCCACAGTTTGGGGTCTCAACATGAGTTCATTAAACTGTAAATAAGTACTGTGACGGTGTCATGTCAGTGTCAAAAGGTTTTGTGTCACCCAGGGTTCTCACCCAGTAAGGTTGAAGGACTCTGGCATGCCTCACAACTGCACTTCATTTGGAGGGACTGTCCCTCTTTTGGAACCAAATCCCTCTGTCCCTCTTTCCTCCTCAATTGTCTCTTTTTGGTCTGATGTACATATATGTATGAAAATGTACTATTTATTTACTAAAAGTATTATTCTGCACTAAACATTCACCCTATCTTTTAATTAGCTTGTTTGCTTTTGAAAGTTAGTATAAACGAAAAGTAATGGTGAAAAAAATGATTCTGGGTATAAGTATGTATATATATATATATATATATATATATATATATACGGCCACAAGGCAGCTCTCCTGCACTGGAACATGTACCGTGTAGGTGCTTCAGCACTTCCGGTTTGGGGGCGCACTGGAACCCGCCGATTATTCGTTACACAGGCAGAACGGCATTCTGCCTATGTAAACAAGGCAGCTTGCCGTTCTGTCAGTGGGGAAGACTTCGATCCTGTGTTCCTGATAAGCAGGAACATGGATCTCTGCCTTCCCTTAGTACAAGCACCTCCCACAGTTTAGTAAAGCACAGGCTAGGAACTCATTTAACCCCCTGATGTTAACCCCTTCCTAGTTAGTGTCATTAGTACAGTGACAGTGCATATTTTTTTAGCACTTATCACTGTATTGGTGTCACTGGTCCCCAAAAAGTGTCAGTTAGTGTCCCAACTGTCTGCCGCAATATCGCAGTCCCGCTATAAGTCGCTTATCACTGCCATTACTAGTAAAATAAATAATACAATAAAAATTTCATAAAAATATCCCATCGTTTATAGATGCTATAACTTTTGCGTAAACCAATCAATATACGCTAATTGGGATTTTTTTACAAAATATATGTAGCAGAATACATATTGGCCTAAATTAATGAAGAAATTAGATTTTTAAATTTTTTTTATTGGATATGTTCTGTAGCAGAAAGTAAAAAATATTGTTTTTTTTTTTTTTCAAAATTGTTGGTCTGTTTTTGTTTATAGAACAAAAAATAAAAACCACAGAGGTGATCAAATACCATAAAAGAAAGGTCTATTTGTGGGAGAAGGGCAAACATTTTATTTGGGTACAGCATCGCACGACACCGTAATTGTCAGTTAAAGTAACGCAGTGCCCTATCACAAAAAATTGGCTAGTCAGAAAGGGGAGTAAATGTTCCGGAGCTGAAGTGGTCAATGGTCTGCATAACAGGGCATGGCAGGGTGTGTCCATTTCCTAAATACATTGGGCTATATATAAGGTGTCCCTCTTTCCCTTGTCAGAAAGTTGGGAGGTATGATCTGGTCTTGTAGATATGGATTTTCAGTTTCCTCAAAAACTGGAAGACAAATGGTTTGGGCAAACCTTTTCTGTTTCTGTGAACTAACTTTAAAGAATAATTTCACTTTTAGTAACATGTTACAGCCATATCCAGGGTGTAACATGTAACATTTACTAATGCAAAAGCCTCACACCCCGATTCCCCACTAAGACAGCTGGCAGGGGATCCTCTCCCAGCACCAGCTGTCACAACCTAAAAACAGCGCTGCTGGTAAGAGACTCCACCCACACAGCTGCGTCATTCATTCACAGTGTTCTGTGAATGTGTGAACTACAAGTCCCATCTGCCATTGTGGCAGACAGCTTGTAGTTCTCAATTAACTGTGAGGGTGCTGGTGGGTACCTTCTGCTATTCAGTAACTGTTAGCCCATTTGGGAAGTACAGGCAGACAGCTGTACTGAGTGTCTGCAGGAACCTGACATTGCACCCATGATCCACTGACTATGCATTATCCTTATACCAGTCGTTATCTATAGTAAGAAACACACTAGTAAATAAAGAGGAAAAGTATTGAGCCACAAGCAAATGTTGATAAATGTTTAAATGCATAACATGTGGGAATATGTGTATTAATAACAGTACCTGTGATACTTTAATACAGGGGTTTCCAAACTACATCCCACGAGCCACATCCAGCCTGCTACAAGATTTCATCTGGCCACCAAGCAGGGTCAGTTGCATATTCTCTGCACAGATTGAGGATTCAGGTCAGCAGAGGATGTCTCCCTGGTGTCCCGAGTCCTGCCCTGCTGCTTCAGCCACTCTGTAAACCTTACAGTGGAAAGGGGGACTCTGACTGGGACCCTGATGTAAGGGCTGACTCTGATGGGGATCCTGATATAAGCGGAGGCTCTGATGGGGATTCTGATGTAAGGAGGGGGGATCCAGATGTAAGGGGGGCCTAGATCGGCACCCTGATGTAATAGGGAACTCTGATGGGGGCCCTGATATAAGAGGGGACTCTGATGGGGACCCTGATGTAAATAGGGACCCTGGTGGACATTCTGATGTGGGGAGGGGGGCTCTGGTGGGCACCCTGATGTAAGGGGGAAATCTGATGGAGGCCCTGATGTAAGGGTGGGACTCTGATGGGGATCCTAAGGTAAATAGGAACTCCAATGTAAGGGGGGAGGTGGCTCTATCACGCTGAATGCAAAAGGATCAAAGAAGTTTGGAGACCTCTGCTTTAGTACATAAACTCTTCTACTGCTCTTTTTATTTATATTTTTATATTTTATTTATTTTTTACATTGCATTTGCTTGAAAACAACAAAAAAAATGCCAAAAGTAGACACTTGCCAATAGATGAGGGTTAATTACTCTGTGAATTTCCATAGTGCATTTAGTTTAAAATGAACTCTTGCAATGTAAACTTTGTGGTCACCAAACAATGACTATTGTTCAGGAAACACTGAAGCTTGTTTGATAGAGAACACAGTGAATAGAACACTTGCTTATTTGATCTGAAATGTTTGGTAGAACATGAAACCTTATGTAATGTGGACTTTTACGTCCTAGCTAATGGATTTTTAAAATTGGAAGAGTAGTAAAAACTGAAATGTGTTAGACAGCCCATAAATTATTTTATTTTCTTTCCTTTCACCACGGGTGAAAGGAAAGAAAATTGCTTGATTCCCAGCGGCTATAGCTGCTGGCAGTAATTGCATTTAGAAAAATCCAACAGGCTGGTTGTACCCAAGTTGATAAATGGATCAACTTGGGTACAATCAGCCTGTCCATACACGGATCTATTCTCATCCGTTCCCTGCTGAACTGGTCGAATTTCAATCCATGTATGGCCGGCTTTAGTTTTTGCAGTTCAGCCATCCATGTGTGTGATCATGTACGCGTGATCATGTATATGTGTTCACATATGTTTAACTGTACGTGTACGCAGCATGTAAGAGTTTCTACGTAAGGATTCATTTACACCATCTGCCATGTTATACCATGGCCACTGGCAAATGCTATGAAGGGAGCAATGCAGATGCACTTTAATAATGCATCACACTGTTTATTTAATTTTTTCCATCTTTATTAAAAAGGTCACAAAATGACATTTCATTCATCTGTATGCACATTACAATGTGATGTAGTGTGTTGCAACACGCTGTACTAAAAAAAAAAAGCACATCCTGCGTTGCAGTCATGGCAACTGAACTCATAGGACTCAAAGTAAATTGCCTTGACTAGCATTAGGCAAAACTGCCCAGTGCAGCTCAACGCACAAGTTGTGAATTGGTCCTAAGTGTAGGTTTATGTATATCAAGACGTTTGTAAGTGTGTTTGCGTGCACAGATTAGTGTTTGTCATTGTATGTATAGTTGTGACTATGTATATGCATGCTTCTGTGACTGCATGTAGTTATCACTGTTCTACCATTCTCTTTGAAACACTTTACTCTTAAAGTGGACGTAAAACCGATTAATTAAATTTGAGCTGGGCACATCTATCTGCAGGGTTTTCCTATCTCTCTTCAAAGCACTATGTCCCGTAGCTGTCTCCTGCTCCGTTCTTCTGTTATCAGCCTGACAAGTTCTCCATCACATATGATAAAAGCAGCCAGAGTTTTGTGTTGGGAAGGATGCTATAAATAGATTAGCAGAGCCCTGAACTATTCCTCAAACAGAGCTGAAAGTCTTTACCTATGAGTAGAGGGGTGTGTGTCTTTCCTCCAATCAGCTGTCTTGGCTGTATGCCCAGGCTTCACTGCAGTGCTAACTAGGAAGAGAAATTCTTCTAACACAATGTGCACATTCTAAACAGTATATAAAGATGAAAACAGCAAATATACATGTAAAACACACGTAGGGAGATTTGTTTCATCCCTGTGTATCATCTGAGGCTGTTCACTTCACTGGGTATATGTGAGGGTTTACATCCACTTTAAAATAGATAAACCCACATTGAGTTGTTCTCTAATTACTAAGTGTATCAACAGTGGGATATTTATAAGCATTAACTAGTTTGAGATCAAACATACGTGGGAGTTAGCCTAATACTCCCTATGGTGCGTGCCATATAAACAAAGCACCACACATGTATTTTATCTTATGATGTGAATCAAGTTAAGCTTTTTCTTGTGTTTGTCATTAAAGTGTATGTTCACCTTTACAAAAAATCTGTAAGGTAACCTTACAAGTGACCCCCTCCCCATTCCCCCCCAGTCCCGCTGTACTGTAGTGCCGTAATCCTGCTTTGTCAGGGACTGAAACGCCAGTTCACCGGTCCGGGGATCTGAAATCCTCCTTGCTTTCTCTTCTCTCAGCGCTGACAGGATAGGCTAGACAGATTCTGATTGGTCAGCGCTGTCCACGTGTCCAATTAGAATGCCTTTTGTTTGTACAAACTAAGAGGTATGGAAAGGAGATTAGGCCACGGATTTCAAATCCCCAGGACCGGTGAATCGGGACAGAGCAGGATCGTGGGACTACAGTACAGTGGGACCGGGGGGGGGGTTCAGTGTAAGGTTTACAGATTTTATGTATAGGTGAACCTACACTTTAAGTAAATATTATTTTACACAAAGGCTGAAGTCATTTTTTTTAAATTAAAATAACATTTGCATAAACTGTAATGCCAGATATACAGAAAGCTAACCATTTTCATGTGTATTTTACTAGATAATTATACTTGAAAGTATGATCTATTCTCCTTCTTACAATACTGTAGATGTTGTTATTGTTCATTGTTTAATGGTATTTGTTTAATGGTTAGTTGCACACAGTGCAGGTACATCCCTGTGTGTTTATGTGATTTGTGTTTATTTCTTGTACACAGGGTTCATGGAGCCACATTAGGTGTAGGATCCCTCCTCGCTGGCTTTGTAGGAGAGTCCACCATGGTTGCTATTGCATCTCTTTACGTATATCGAAAACAGGTAAAAAAAATATTATTGTGGATCATCTCAGGGTGTGTTTCTTAGGCGTACAGCGTGATACTGTTAATTAACATTACAGTGAACCTGACCTGCCCTAATTTATTTCTAAGGTAACAAAGGTTGCTAAAGTGCAGTCACCCTGGGGTGCCTTAAAATACCTGTATTATTCATTTAGACAATCCTCTGCTCTCTTATCCTGGTCTAACAGGAGACACTGACAGCAGCTGGAGCTATAGGCTCCAGCTGCTGTCAGTCAAATCCTGTGAGAAGGGAGTGGGGAACATGGCCGATCTGCACTGTGTTTCTCTATAGATGCACACAGCCCAGTTCAGGTACCGCTCAAAATGTATGTACATTGGGTGTCTCCATGGTAATGGGCATGCACAGGTTGCAGCCTAAGAGCTGTTTCACACTGGCAGCCAGGGGGCAGTAAAACAGGTGGCTGGGCTATGATTTTACCTTGCCTTAGCCACCCACTGGAATTGTAACATTACAGACTGATAAAGCTGTACACATGTCACGGTTGCGATGCTTTGCACTGTGGGTGTGGCAATATTAACTTGGGCTGCAGAGTTTGACATAGGCTCTAAGGGCCCTTTCACACTGGGGCGGTTTGCAGGCGTTATTGCGCTAATAATAGCGCCTGCAAACCGACCCGGAGGTGCCGCTGCTTTGATTCCAGTGTGAAAGCCCCGAGGGCTTTCACACTGGAGCAGTGCGCTAGCAGGACGGGAAAAAAGTCCTGCTAGCAGCATCTTCGGAGCGGTGAAGGAGCGGAGTGTATACCACTCCTTCACCACTCTTGCCCATTGAAATCAATGGGACGGCGCGGCTATACCGCGGTGGTTTTTAACCCTTTCTCATCTGCTAGCGGGGGGGTAAAACCGCCCCCGCTAGCGGCCGAATACCGACGGTAAAGCGCCGCTTACAATAGCGGCGCTTTACCGCCGACGCCCCCCCCGCCCCAGTGTGAAAGGGCCCTAACTTTTCCCTGTTCTATAAAAAAATAAACACAAACAAGGAATATATATATATATATATTGCAGCAAATACATACATTGAAAAAATGGATAAGGATCATCTACTAATGCAACTAGGCAAGCTATTAGAGGAGCACTGCTTTCAGACCTTCATTTATATATTGGTGCTATAGTTACTTATCTCACAATTTCCTTTCAGTCTCCATGCTGCTTTTTTTTTCAAGGTGTAATTACTTATCTGATAAGCTACTCTGTAATTTAGGAAACAGGATCTTACTAATTTAAGTCTATGATAATAGATGTCTTTTGTTGAGATAAAACTATTGTCAAAGAATCCAAAAAGATGCTCAACTTATACTAACTGAAATGCTTCATTTTTGGATGTAACTTATCACCCTGTATTTTAAAATGATGCATGTGCAGGTACTTCCTATCATTTTATTTGATTGATTTATTATATATGGATAAATAAAATTTACAAATTCCCTTAACGCCCTTCCTATCTCTTAATTACCATTTGCCCTCTTTAACTTGAGAAAAAAGTGTTAAGTTTACATTTGGCATTGGGCACACATTCTTTTTATATTATATTTATTTTACTCTTCTTAACTCCTAACCTCTTTTCATATTTCGCTTTTACTAAAAGTCCCTAAGACTAAACCCTATCATTTATCATTGGCAAAAATAGGCCTAGTGACACAAAATCTATCTGCTAAGGTCAATCACCTCAGCCTGATATATTGTATCTCAACATTTTGTATTAACATGGCACAGACATATGGCTGTAAATGTTATGTTTTGTTGAACAGTATACAGATAAAATATACAAAATGATAACAACTTATGTGATAACAGAAATTCGTACTATGGTAATAAATGTGACAATGGAAGGCCTTTTTGAATAATTTATATATCTTGTTAATTTAAGATTATTTAATAAAACGTTTTCAAAAAATCCTTTAATACATCTAGGGGTTGATTTACTAAAGACAAATATTGTAGACTGTGCACTGATTTTTCCCAGAGTTTCGTGAATGTGAAGTTCTACCGATTTCCAGCATCCAATCACATGCTAACAAAAGTGCTGTTTTTTTTTATATTTTCCTTGCACCTGATTGGGTATTCTTTGCAAAAGTGAAACTTCACCACATTCACTGAGCTCTGTGGAAAATGAGTGCACGGTCTATTTTCCTTTAGTAAATCAATCCCTAGGTGTATTAAAAGATGTTTTTTTTTAATAATCTTAAATTACCAAGATATATAAGTTATTCAGAAACATTTATTACCATAGTATGATTTTCTGTTATCACATAAATTATCATTTTATATTATTTATCTGTATACTGTTCAACAAAACATAACATTTACAGTGTGTTTACCTTTAATAAATCATCCTCATGATCTCTCCTGAGTTTCATGTGGCCTGACTAAGATTGTGCACAGTTGCAATAAGGTTTGCATGATTCCAGCAGCCCATTTGTCTGTTATCCTTGAGGCTGCATGATGTATATTTATAAACTGTGTATGAGACTTTTACCAGACATTCACTGGTAGTTGTAATGCATACATGTTGTCTTCTGACCTCAAACCTTCATGCTCATCCCCATCTCTCTGTAGCTGGTAGACGTGTACTTATGGCCAAATGTCATGGGGGTAGGAGAAGGGGAGGTGGTATAGCAGCTGGTCCGTGCTTGACACTGCAAGAGCTTCCTACTGCAGGACAACACTTGCGTTGAAGGAAGCTGTGACTTGCAACGTCACAATCTAAATCTGACGGACAAAGGCATATTGGAGAGCCAATAACAATGGGGAAATTTCAGTGCTAGGCAGAAAGCATAGTCAGCCCTCCACCAGAAATATAGTAAACAAGAGGCCATTGCCAAGATCAACAGGTAAAAAGAACAAAATAGAAGTTGAGCTGAGCTATATGGGTTATATGTTTATTACATAATATGTACTATGCACAGACTTATTTTAGATGTTTACCGGAGATGTACGTTAAGTTTCACACAGACCAGTCAGTCTATAGAGAACTAAGTTAGCGCTTATATATCAGTTTGAATGCTTGCCCAGCACGATCTCCATACCCTGTTATAATATGAATGTTCCTCCCTGGAAAGGAAGACATGAAGCAGGATCTGTGTCAGGCTGGCCTGTTTTATCCTTAAAGCTGCAAAGTATAACAAAGCTAAAAAATGTTCAGGCAGCTGAAATCCTCTACATCTTACAATTATCCGAATCACTGGATAAGAGATGACTTTATGTTGTGTGCCCTATAACCAGTCTTCAATATTTCATATTCTTGCAGTACAATGCATACATTTGTTACAAACCTGTATTCAGACATGATGATGAGTAGGTAAAAAGATAATCTGCATTACTTTATATGGTTCTGTAGGCTGATAAGATAAGATAAGTCAAATTAAAAAACACTTTTTTTTCCACATTTTTCATCCTAGAAAAAGAACAGCGATACAGAGACTGCAGTGGAAGGGGAAGATTCGGCAATGACTGATATGCCACAGTGTGAGGAATTAACAGACATTGTTGAGATGAGGGAAGATGAAGAGTGAACAGGATATTGGGACATTTTGTGCAACAGAAGACAAAGCCCCTCCCTGTTAATGGTCTTTAGTCAAACTATATTTTATTTGTATGAACACTTGGATTCAGAAGGCTCCAGCTTTAGCATACTAAGTATGCTTTTTAGAGAGGGCCTGACAGAGGCTCCATGCTTTACAGAAGTCACACCTTTATCTTCACAATCCATGGATATTTTTTTTATCAACTTACATATGGAAAGACTTTGGATGCTTACTACATGAAACTGTTGGATTATTTTCATTTGTCAACCAAAGCATCATCGTCTGCCTCTGCTGTTAACAATGTTAACAAAGCTGCCGTCCTGCCCGCCTCATCTTTCTTTACGCTAAAAACCAGAAATTCGTTTCTGTGTTTCTCATGTGTTCACTCATGATATGGTTACATATTATGAAGTTGTCGAAAAAGGGATTTACATTGGGCTACAGTGTAAACGTACCACAGTGTTTTATTACATAGAGCTTTTATACCATATGAACATAAGCAAAAAGCTGCCTGTTTTTCTTTATATAAGAATGCAGGTGATGCATTGAAATTCAGGGGAATGGCTACATGTAAATTTTACTGTGCTTCTATGTGGTCATACTTGCCCATGATCATTCCCTGCATCTGTGGCTGTGGTCTCCTAGAACCTGTTACATAGTAGCCAATCAATAAGATACTAAAGCCTGACTGCAGCATTTTCTAATTGGTTGTGTGGCTGCTAGAATGCAGCAGTTACAATTTGGGGCCAATATCAAAGAGTGACTTAACATGGGAAATCTTGTAGCACACAGTAGCACAATCCAAAAAAATTACAAATGTAGCCGTGACCCAAGTGTGTTTTTTTTTTTATTTAACCATAACGATTTTTACTTGACTAGCATTACCAATTAGATTAAGAGACGGTTTATCTAAAATTGCGTAGGTCTAGCCTACGTTAAAATTCACACAAATTTCACAACCAGCATAATATCCTTTTTTACAACTAGAAATCAGATTTATTTTTCATAGACTTTTGCTCTGTCAATATTAACCTTTTTTCATAAACATATTTTATTTCAGAAAAAAAAATAATTGGAAATGTATGTCTTTTTAAAAAAATTGAACTAATAAGCATCACAGGTGTGCTTTAACAGCAACACATTTAATTTTTTTCAAAAGCAATCTCCATAATTTAAAAGAGTTTTATGAGTGCTGAAACATGACTTACAACATAAAGCATCACATGACATGCAAGAAACGTGGTATAGCCATTCCAGTGGGGTAGCTGGCTAGATAAGAACCAAATCATTTCTCTAAAGTCTACACAAAGCATCTAAATCCTTCTTGAAAATGCACAAAAAAGCTGAAAAAAACACACTAGTACTTATGCACAAACACATATGACTGTCGCTGCCCTAAAGATACAAAAGAGTTGAATTGGTGATACAGCCAAAAACTGTCTATTTTGTTGCATAGGTTTTTCTGATATTTTAAATAAAGGATTATATCTACTTTGTTTTCCAAGTCCAGTCAAAGTTTTTTTTTTACAGACTAGATCATACTATTTATTTAGTGCCATAGGTTATTTTTGGGGTCAGTAATGCTGTCCTGCATGTTTGTCTGCTATGTCTTTACATACATATTTTCTTAGCCTTTATTGGAGAAGGCTGCAGAGCCGCATGTTACGTGCTGTAACACTGACGACCAATCAGCAAAATCTATCAATGCTCTAAGTTTGATTGGTTATGGGTTTCCACACATTCTTGCTCTTTGCGCAGCCTTATTGCATAAGCCTGGATTCAGCACTTTAGGAGAGAAGAAATAATATTAAAATGACAAGTTAAGTTGTATATATTTCTGAAGACACTGCAATACATTTTTTACTATGAATCTCTCGGCAAAGGAGTGTGGTATAAATATGCTTAATTTACAGCACATATCATGTGTATCCTTGCTACACTGACTCCATGTTGATGCTACATTGTTCTTTCAGCTGGAGCCCCAACTTCTCCCCGGGCTGTATAAAACGGAATATCTTTCTGGACAGTGAAGATGAAATGGAATATTTTTTTTAATAATATTTTTTTTTTTCTGGGTACTTGACTAGAAATATAATCAACATTATTTTTGAATATTTGTGAATATATTTAAACTGTGTGTCGGAAAATGGCTGGACAGTTTTACTTTTAAAACTTTAATATAAAGTTATATAATGTATTTGAATGTGCTGCACAACACCGTTACTGAATGGAAGTTGAGCATACAACTGCAAGAGTGGGATGCATTTTGCGTAGAAATAAAAGGGAATACAATAAAATATTTAAACTGAAAAAAATATATGTATATTGTGTCTTGCCTATAATATTAAATGTATACTATTATTGTACATTAACATAGTCATGTATGCATAGTTGTTTTTGGAAAACATTCTATTAATAAACTAAATTAACTTTTTATACAGGAATGAATATGATGAACTTCACTTGCTCAAATACAAGAAGTTCATACCTTTATATATAGAAGGTTGGGTGCATATGGAATTTTAAATGTAAAAAACAATATTGGAGATCTGAGTGCCCCAAATGCAATAAATTTGTTTGGCAAACAAAAAGGGCAGTACAGGAGCAAAACCAGATTCTCCTAAAAGCCTACTTAATCTATGGCATGTTTGTGGCCTGCCCTTGTGGTCTTGGGTACAAGTGGAATCTAGATAAAATAATTTTTATTGTAAATTCTCTTTCCTTACTAATGTCTGAATACATAGTTCTGGAAGGATGGTGACAGACCAAAACCTGGCATTGGTGTTAATCCAGGTACAGTCAGCTCCATAAATATTGGGACATTGACACAATTCTAATCTTTTTGGCTCTATACACCACCACAATAGATTTGAAATGAAACAAACAAGATGTGCTTTAACTGCAGACTTTCAGCTTTAATTTGAGGGTATTTACATCCAAATCAGGTGAACGGTGTAGGAATTACAACAGTTTGTATATGTGCCTCCCACTTTTTAAGGGACCAAAAGTAATGGGACAGATTAACAATCATCCATCAAACTTTCACTTTTTAATACTTGGTTGCAAATCCTTTGCAGTCAATTACAGCCTGAAGTCTGGAATGCATAGACATCACCAGACGCTGGGTTTCATCCCTGGTGATGCTCTGCCAGGCCTCTACTGCAACTGTCTTCAGGCATTTTCCCTTCAGCTTTGTCTTCAGCAAGTGAAATGCATGCTCAATCGGATTCATGTCAGGTGATTGACTTGGCCATTGCATAACATTCCACTTCTTTCCCTTAAAAATCTCTTTGGTTGCTTTCGCAGTATGCTTCAGGTGATTGTCCATCTGCACTGTGAAGAGCCATCCAATGAGTTCTGTAGCATTTTGTTTAATATGAGCAGATAATATTGCCCAAAACACTTCAGAATTCATCCTGCTGCTTTCGTCAGCAGTCACATCATCAATTAATACCAGTTCCATTGGCAGCCATACGTGCCCACGCCATGACACTACCACCACCATGCTTCACTGATGAGGTGGTATGCTTTGGATCATGAGCAGTTCCTTTCCTTCTCCATACTCTTCTCTTCCCATCACTCTAGTACAAGTTGATCTGGGTCTCATCTGTCCATAGGATGTTGTTCCAGAACTGTGAAGGCTTTTTTAGATGTTGTTTGGCAAACTCTAATCTGGCCTTCCTGTTTTTGAGGCTCACCAATGGTTTACATCTTGTGGTGAACCCTCTGTATTCCCTCTGGTGAAGTCTTCTCTTGATTGTTGACTTTGACACACATACACCTACCTCCTGGAGAGTGTTCTTGATCTGGCCAACTGTTGTGAAGGGTGTTTTCTTCACCAGGGAAAGAATTCTTCGGTCATCCACCACAGTTGTTTTCCGTGGTCTCCCGGGTCTTTTGGTGTTGCTGAGCTCACCAGTGCATTCTTTCTTTTTAAGGATGTTCCAAACAGTTGATTTGGCCACACCTAATGTTTTTGCCATCTCTCTGATGGGTTTGTTTTGTTTTTTCAGCCTAATGATGACTTGCTTCACTGAAAGTGACAGCTGTTTGGATCTCATATTGAGAGTTGACAGCAACAGATTCCAAATGCAAATAGCACACTTAAAATGAACTCTGGACTTTTTATCTGCTCCTTGTAAATGGGTTAATTAGGGAATAAAACACACCTGGCCATGGAACAGCTGAGCAGCCAACTGTCCCATTACTTTTGGTCCCTTAAAAAGTGGGAGGCACATATACAAACTGTTGTAATTCCTACACCGTTCACCTGACTTGGATGTAAATACCCTCAAATTAAAGCTGAAAGTCTGTAGTTAAAGCACATCTTGTTCGTTTCATTTCAAATCCATTGTGGTGGTGTATAGAGCCAAAAAGATTAGAATAGTGTTGATGTCCCAATATTTATGGACCTGACTGTAGATTGTATTGTTCCAGGGCTTGGAGCATACCATGAAGAAGTGGTGTAAATGCAGGGGTCACAAACCTAGCCTAATTTCTTCAGGGGGCCCGTTCGGCCCCTCATACACCTGGATAGGAGGGTCGGCATATAGAGGAACCAATCCCCTCTGCCGAAAGGCTGCAGGAGGAAAACAGAGGGAGTTGATTTCTCTACATGTCACCCCTCTTATCCACCTCCTGCTGTGATCTGGCTCCTGTGTGATCCCACTCATTTGCCAGGTTCCCCCCTTCCCTCCCCCACGGGCTGCTGCAGGGGATGATGGGGAATGGGGAAAGGGCCAGTAAATGTGTAATTTACTGTTTCCTTCCTTGTCCTAATGAATAGTCAGTGGTCTGTACCAATCACGGACTCCATTCATAGCTGAGGAATAGTAAACAGTGTTTACTATGGTTCAGTTTGTGAATGACCGAGGGGCTGTGTACAGAGCTATTCCTGTCCATTTATTTTGTGCTGCTGAAACTGCAGAGAAGGAGATTAAGGGCTTTGCCCTCAATCTAATTTCCCTGTCTCAAAGGTGATAAATCAGAGGTCTGTTTAGACCACTCATATTTCACCAAAGCCCCCAACGGGGCTCCTGAAAAAATAGTAAAAAATAATAAAAACTGCAATTGTAAAATAAAATAGTAAAAAAAGAAAATAAAAATAAAAAACTATTGACACCAGTGGCGGTTGCAAAGGTCACACTTGCGACTGGGCCCTGGTGTTCTGCCACTTTGGGGGGGACCTGGCTGGGGGTTGGGGGGGCCCTTTATGTTTTCTTGCACTGAGACCCTGAAGGTTCTAGTTACGCCTCTGATTAGTAGAGATGTAAGAATGGATGAGCAAGATAAAAAGAAATGCTTAACCAACGTTCAACAAAGTTTCAGATATTTTTGCCTACAGGACCATACTTGCCTTAACAGCATTAATTACTATAAAGGAAAAGAGGAGAAGCAAATGGCCATGGTGCCAGGGTAAAACTGACGCCTACATTGGGAGCTTGTCCTTACCATGAGAAAAAAAGGGCATTTGTTTTCCTACTTATCCTCATATCTTCCAGTTGTAGTTTATTACGACTCATATGAAAGATCCTGTAGCTGATGACAACTCAGCAGTGACAGAATTGAAACAAAGTCACTTACCTCCTCCTTTGCTGTTGCTTCTTTGATGGCTGAACCAGTGAGATGTTGGTTTGTCATTGTGCCCTCACTAGTGTACAAGGTTTGCAGCATTTTGCCCAGCAAATCAGCAACAAATATTAGGGGGTCATTTTCACCTTGATTATTCTGATGCTGATGACAATGTGACATGGTCCACAGACTGATTTCTCCTAATTACGCTATTGGGTCATGTGACTGCAACCCTAGCACAATTCTATTAAAAAAAAAAAAATTCTCTTGAAAGATGAGCACTGCGTTCCTTTTCATTTTAGGAAGCCCATTCAAAATGAACTGGGCACCTCAATGCATGAAAATGTAAGTCCAATTGCATTTATTTTGCAGTACCTGTGTGTTGTAATGCGTGTACATTCTGGAGGTTCAAAGTGAATGGCACCGCAACACATCTAATGCTGCTGTACCACGCATCGCTGCGAAGTGTGTCTTTTGTGTTCATTACAGCGATCATAACACCGCTAGCTTCTGTATACACAACACAGATGTGTTACAGTGATAATGACAAGCGACTGTAATGATGCAGTGTGAATTGCCTGAAACTCATAGATCTATTTTAATGACTATAGAATGCTTGCATATGTTTTTAACACCCTTCCATCAAACTGCAGTCTTGCATCCCAAATCTGTAATCTAATCAGTAACTACAGCCATGGATGTCTGTTCCAGCAACAAGTCTCTGCTCAATGGTGTAGCTGACATGCTGTTCTAAAAGAGAGCTGTACTGTGATGTATTGCTGTCAGTAGAGGTAAGCAAGGTAGATCATTTTACAGCAGTGTGCATGCAGGAAAAGCCAAAAATAAACGACATATGTACAATAATAAAACATGTGTGATACTTAAACTCCAATACTTAATCAGCGCGATCCCAAAATAATCCTTATGTGCAAAAAATATATAAAACTAAAACAAATAATCCAGTTGCTGCTAGCACTAAACAAGCATGTTCACTAGGGATGGGCCGAACAGACCCCTGTTCGATTTGCACCAGAACTTCCAAACACCGCGACAGTTCGTACCGAATAACGAACCCCATTAAAGTCAATGGGACCCGAACTCCAAAAATCAAAAGTGCCCATTGTGAAGGCTTATATGCAAGAAATTGGGCATACAATGGTTATAGGGGTCTGGGTCCTGCCTTGGGGGACATGTATCAATAAAACCAAAGTTTGTAAAAAACGTAATTTTTAAATGAGCAGTGATTTTTAGAAAAAATCCTTCCAATATAGTGCTTGGGGGGGGGGGGTCCCCTTAGTGTACCTGTAACGTGGCAGATCTGTACCATGTCTAGAATCTGCTGCAGCAATAATTGCATTTATAAAGCAAAAAAAATGACATTTTCCCTGCAAGCTGCCTTTATTTTGCTCAGCAACAACTGGGGAGCCAGTGTGTATGATGAGGCCACAATGTAGTGCACTGGGAACAAGATTAGAGATTTTTTGGATACATTCTGGTGTCACTTTGACTTTGGATAGAAGTAACGGGTGCGTAAAAATTGGTCTTTGGGTGTCGGTGGTGCCTTCCCACCGTAACCCTATCGAGGTACTCTTGATGAAAGCAAGAACTGGCCTTGCTGTAAAAAATTGCAATGATATGCACCTGTCAGACAGGTGCAGAAAAAATGGTCTTTGGGTGTTAATTGTGCCCATGAAACCTATATCAAAAACATTCTTCCAGATGAAATGATTGAACACCCTCAAAGCTAGGCAGCCTCGAAGTCCTGCAGAGATTCCACATCCCAAAAAGACTTAATCAGTGACATCGGCATCAGGGGCTTCATAGCTGGTAATCCAGGACTGATTCATTTTTATAAAAGTCAAACGGTCCACGGAGTCTGTGGACAGACGCATTCTATGATCAGTAATGAAACCTCCTACAGCACTGAATGCCCGTTCTGAAAGCATGCTGGATGCAGGGCAGCCTAACAACTCAATGGCATACTGGGCAAGTTCTGGCCAGTGGTCTATTCTCATGACCCAGTAAGCCAGTGGATTGTCAGCTGGAAAGCTCTCCATCTCTGTTTTGGACCAGAGTCAATCATCCACCATATGATGCAGATGCTGCCTATGGGATGTGGAAGCTGACAGCCCTGGGCGGCGAGGATTAAAAAAAATCCGAAATGCCTCACTTAGGCGGACGCCTTCTCCAACGCTCCTCTCTTGACCAACAGACGACTCAAAACAATGTTTTCCACGACACTGTAACCTACTGGAGTCAGGAAAAACGTTCAATAAAATCCTCTTTAACGTGTCCTCAAGAGATTTTATCTTCTGCACTCTCTGTGGGGATGGGAGTTCTGAGACCTTCCCCTTATAACGGTGGTCAAGGAGGGTTGCCAACCAGTAATCATCCTTCTCCTTTATACCACGTATTCTTGGGTCCTTTCGCAGGCTTTGAAGCATGAGGCTGCCCATGCGCCTCAAATTTGCCAAGGCTTGAGAAGCAGACTTCTTGGGTCACTCAGGATGACAGCATCTGGAGCTTCCTCCTCCCAGCCACGTACTATTCCCAAGGGTCCTGGGGTTGGAAAGCCATCGCTTATAGATTGATGCATGTCTTCCTCTTCTTTGAAACCTATGAAAGTGCCAGAATCCTCATCCTCTTCCCCTCTCTCCTCCTGTGTGTTATGTGACATAGGAATGATGGTGTCTGGATAAAGTGGGCCTTGAAAGGAAGTCCCCCTCTTCTTCCTGCCACTCTGCCTCCAATGCTGTCAGGGGCTTGCCAGCACAGAAAGGGCGAACATGCGTTTGCGCATGCGCACGTGCACCCTTGGCTGGTTTGAACACCAGCACCTGTCTCCTTGTGTACGTCAGCGTGTGCCTCAGGTGCGTGTGCGTGCACGGTGGGTGCGTGTACGCGCACAGAGGGCGCACACGCATTCGCGCTAGCGCCGTTTGGCACCAAGGAGCCTTGAAAAGAATTGCAGCTGCACTTGTGCAGCGCTGTTTTGTCTGCAGCTCTGTGCCCTAGCATCCTGAAACCTGCTTGCTGATCCTATCTACTGACCCGGCTCCTGTTTGACCTCCCTGCTCTCTCCTATCCTGATCCCGGCTTGCCTGACTCTGTTTATGGACTTCTGCTTGATACCCGTTGCCGACCTCTGCCTGTTATCTGACCCTGCTAAAAGCCTGCTGCATCTGCCTGCCTGATTACCCGTTTGACCCGGCTTGTCTGACCTCTCTGCTGCCTTGCTCTGTGTATGTGTGCCGTATCTTCTGGCTTGTCTTATCCAGCTCCAGTTGCCGCTGCTCCTGCATCCACCAGCTCTCTGGGTTGCTGACCTGCTACTGTCTCAGCTGTCTCCGCAGTTCCAGCCATCCCTGGAGGATCTCCATCCTGCCACAGCACCAGCTGCTGCAACTTCCCAGGGCCCTTCTACCCCACTGTGCTCAAGAGACCACTGTCCCCACTCCAGTGGCTCGCAAACCAGAGTTGTAAGAGAGGTCTTCTTCTACCAGTCAGGCTCTACTACCAGGTACTTAACAGTACGAAACAGCCATGACTGAGCCTGCAGGAGAGACCTCTGCCATGAAGGAGATCTGCACGCATCTTGCGGCCCTCACACAAGCCGTGAAATCCCTACAGGATGGCTATGTCAAGCTAGAAGGACAGGTTCAGAATCTCTGTTCCCAGGAAAACGGCTTCTGCATCTTCCGCCACACCTGCACAGACTGTCTCCCAATCTTCAATTGTGATGCTCCCATCTGAACCTAGAGTTCCCATTCCCGAGACATTCTCTGGGGACCGAGCAAAGTTCCGAGCCTTCCGCAATGCTTGTCAGCTCTATTTTGCCCTCCAACCCCGGACCTTTTCTCTGGAAGCTACAAAGGTGGTGTTCGTGATCTCTCTGTTACAAGGGGAATCCCAGACCTGGGCCCACCGACTTCTTGAGGAGAACTGTGCTCAGACTCATTCTCTGCTTTCTTTCTTCGAGGCCATGGCCCAGCTTTATGAGGTCGACCATATAAAAAACAATCTAACGAAAGTGAGGCTTGGAACGCACGCCACCGTGAGGAGACACAGCGATAGAGGGGGAGACAAACTGAGACTCCGCTCTCCACACACACGGCTGGATTAGCTTGGTGCCGGCTTAAAGGCACTATAGGATGTGAGATCAAATATGTTTTTTAACTTTTTAATAAAATGAGAGTTACAAGAGGCACTAGTATACTGCTTGGAAAGGCTGCTAGTGGATCCATCATAAACGGAGTGGTTATCCTAAATAAATGAACCAAAGGCGCATATTCTAAATATATCTGGTGAGTGGCCATTGCACTAGGTGCTGGTGAAGTCACGTTAAGCGGTGGAAGTAGAAGCACTTTATATTGAGAAGGAACGTCACTATTGCACAGAAGTGATAGCTCACTGAGGACATTCAGTGTACTGTGGTGTACACATATATGTTAAGGATATTCATTGCACTGTGTTGTACACTTATATGATGACATTTGAGATTTAATGGCTAGAGAGTAACATTGGCACGCATTTCATTTTTTAATTACTTTTTTGCACTTGCACTTTAACAGCTGCTGGCAGTACCGTAAGGTATTTTTTAATCAGTGGTAATGTTTGCTTAAGGATTATGATGTGTTGTAAGAAAATTTGGATACACAATAGCGGACACAGAACAGCACGTTATTAAGGATAGTCTTATTTTGCACTTGTATATTTTGTTTATTTTTTTAGTAGTGGTAATACATTTTAGAAGTTAGCGCAATCCACTTACTACATTTTTTTTTAAATACTACCTTTCTAGGGTGGAATATACTTATGATTGCAGCAAACTAGGTTGTTGGTTTATAATTTTTTTGCGCCGGTAACATATTTTTTTGGAAAACTCACGCTTTCACTGGGGGCCGGAGGCTCAAAACGCCTTAGAGAGAATCAAGGGACTCTTCACCTCAGCCCCAATCCTCAGCCACCCTGGAGGTTGATGCTTCTGAAATAGCTGTAGGAGCAGTCATTTCACAACGGCAAGGCAGTAAGGATTTGATGCACCCAGTTGGGTTCTTCTCTCGGAAGCTCTCTCCTGCGGAGAAAAACTATGATGTTGGTGATCGGGAGTTACTTGCCATTAAAACTGCATTGGAAGAGTGGAGCTACCTACTAGAGGGCGCGGCTCACCCAGGATTGATATACACCGACCACAAAAACTTAGAATATCTAAGATCTGCCAAGCGGCTGAAACCTCAGCAAGCTTGTTGGGCCTTATTTTTCTCACGTTTTTGATTCCATATCACCTACCGGCCAGGATCAAATAATGTGAAACCAGACGCGCTTTGGTGCATGTATGACAATCCCAAGAATCTATCCGTTCTGGACACTATTCTACCTGCAGGCAACTTTCTGCTTTTACAGACAGATCTTCTCTCCCAGATCAAGGAAGCAGCCACGAACTCTTCAAAACCCCCTGGAATCACATTAACATCCAGAGATGGTCTTTTTTTGGAGGGGGAGTCAAATCTTTGTTCCAGAGGTCATCCGAGTCAAAGTACTAACACTTCTCCATGATCACCCACTGGCAGGACACTTTGGGGTTCGTAAGACCCTGGAACTTGTGCAACGCACGTTTTGGTGGCCTGGTCTTGGAGAATTCTGCAAGAAATATGTCAGTTCATGTCCTGTCTGCATCCAGAACAAGACTACAAGAAACCAGACTTGGGGGCTATTAAAACCCCTACCTGCACCTGACAGACCTTGGAAGATGATCACCATGGACTTTATAGTCGAGCTTCCATGTTCTGAAGGATGTACAGTTATTTTTGTGGTCGTAGACCAACTATCTAAGATGGCCAATTTCCTACCTTAAAGGGGACCCCATCTGCTATGGAGACTGCCCGTGTATTTATCAAAGAAATTGTTAGACTACATGGAGTTCCTGCAAACATAGTGTCAGACAGGGGGGTGCAGTTCACTTCACGGTTCAGGAGGGCCCTGTGTGAAATTCTAAAGATTGAACTAGCCCTGTCATCAGCTTATCACCCCCAAACCAATGGGCTAACAGAGAGGACTAACCAGATTCTAGAACAGTATATTAGATGTTTTACGTCCTTTGTACAGAACGATTGGGTGTCCCTGCTGCCCCTAGCGGAATTTGCCTATAATAATGCTAGTCCTTCAGCCACAGGACAGTCCCCCTTTTTTGCCAATTATGGCCTCCATTTATCATTTCTACCTGATCTTCTTCCAGAGTCTCCATTTCTAGCAGGCCAGGATACAGTGGATTTCCTCAGCCGCAATAACTGGTTATTGCAGGAGGCAGGAGGTAGTGTCCAAGGCCCAGGCAGACAGCAAAAGAGCCTTTGATCAGAAGAGAAGAGGAGAATTGGACTTACAGATTGGCGATCAGGTATGGCTTTCTACTAGTAATCTTAAATTAGCTTGTTCTTCAAAGAAACTTGCACCCAAATTTATGGGACCTTTTCTAGTAAAAAGAAAAATTCATGAAGTTTCTTACGAGCTATCTTTACCTGACTCTCTAAAGATTCACCCAGTGTTTCACGTTTCACTGCTAAAACCTTCTGTGCCTGATCCCTTCCCTGATAGAGGAGCCAGACCTCCTGAGCCTGTTTTAGTCAATGGAAGTGAAGAGTACGAGGTGGAGGCTATTCTTGATTGTAGAAGGTGGCAAGGGCAAAGACAATTCCTAATCAAATGGAAAGGGTACGGTCCAGAGAACAACTCCTGGGAACCCAACAGCAACATCCATGCTAAAAGGTTAAATCTGTGCTTTTTTTTCTTCCCACCCTGAAAAAAAGGACATGTTGGGCATCCGGAGGCTGCCCCTTAGGAGGGGGCAATGTCAGGGGCCTGCCAGCACAGAACGGGCGAACATGTGTGCGTGCACGTGCGCCCCTGGCCGGTTTGAGCACCGGCGCCTGTCTTCTTGCGTATGTCAGCGCGCGCCTCAGGTGCGCGTGCGTGCACGGCGGGTGCGTGTACGCACACAGCGGGCACACACGCGTTCGCGCTAGCGCCGTTTGGCACCAAGGGGCCTTTAAAAGAATTGCAGCTGCACTTGTGCAGCACTGTTTCGTCTGCAGCTCTGTGCCCTAGTATCCTCAAACCTGCTTTCTGATCCTATCTACTGACCCGGCTCCTATTTGACCTCCCTGCTCTCTCCTATCCCGATCCGGGCTTGCCTGACTCTGTTTATGGACTTCTGCTTGATACCCATTGCTGACATCTGCCTGTTATCTGACTCTGCTAAAAGCCTGCTGCATCTACCTGCCTGATTACTCATTTGACCTGGCTTGTCTGACCTCTCTGCTGCCTTGCTCTGTGTATGTGTGCCGTATCTTCTGGCTTGTCTTATCCAGCTGCTGCTCCTGCATCCACCAGCTCTTCGGGTCACTGACCTGCTACTGTCTCAGCTGTCTCCACAGTTCCAGCCATCCGTGGAGGATCTCCAGCCTGCCACAGCACCAGCTGCTGCAACTTCCCAGGGCACTCCTACCCCGCTGTGCTCACAAGGCCACTGTCCCCACTCCAGTGGCTCGTGAACCAGAGTTGTAAGAGAGGTCTTCTACCAGTCAGGCACTACTACCAGGTACCTAACAAGTGCCCTGTTCATAATGCCACGCAGAGTCTGCTACAGCAGGAACACAACAGGGATTGTGTCACTGCTCACCATCCTTGTGGCCTCCTCAAATGGTGACAATACAGTGCATGCATCCAGTGCAAGCTGAGGCGGCCTGAGCCCATCATCGTGCCATACTGGCACAGATACTCGTTGACGGCCCTCTGCTGCATGTATAGCCAATGCAGCATTGCCAATGTCGAGTTCCACCTGGTGGGCATGTCACAAATCAGGCAGTTTACAGGCAGGTGGAATTCCCGCTGAATTTCAGCCAACCGAGCACTGGCTGTGTATGACTGTCTGAAATGGCTACAGACTCTTCTGGCCTGTTTTAGTAGTTAGTCAAAGTAAAGTAAAGTAAAGTTAGTCAACTTTCCCCGTCTAAGGGCTGACAGGAGGTTTGAGCCATTATCGGGCACCATTCCTGGCTCCAGCTGGTATGGTGTGAACCAGAATAAGGTGTGGTTCCTGTTCCCTAAACACACCAGCTGAAGCACTGCATGGCACCTTTTAGCCTGACTCATGGAATAGCCTTTTGAACACTTACGGGGTACCTGATGTTCATAGGACAATTCTACAGAGGAGGGCATGGAGGTGGCGGAGGAGGAGGGGATAGAGCTCACAGATCTGGCATCATCATCACCAACTGTATGGAGACGTGGGGGCACAACAAGCTGCAGCACAGAGCCCTGTCCTGCATCCTTTTGAGTTGCAAGCAGCGTTACTCAGTGTGCTGTGAACGAAATATATCGTCCCTGCCCATGCTTGCTGGACCACGTGTCAGCAGTAAGGTGGATTTTACGGCTAACTGCCTTGCCCAATGATGCCAGAACATTCCCTTCCACGTAATGGTAGAGAGATGGAATGGCCTTACGTGAAAAGTAGTAGTGACTAGGAACCTGCCATTGTGGTACAGCACACGTGCGAATTCACAGAAGGGGGCAGAATCCACCAGGCTGAAAGGCAGAAGTTGAAGAGCCAACAGCTTTGACAAGCTTGCATTTAGACGCTGGGCATGTGAATGGCAGGGACTGTATTTTTTTTCCCGCTGCAGCAGATGGGGCAGAGAAATTTGCCTGCTACAGTCTACGGCTGGTGGTGTGCTGCTGGCAGATGTGCTGCTAGGACCTGGGACACCCTGTGCTTTACCATTATCCCTGTCAGTGGAGGCTGCTGAGAGGTAATGATTCGGTATAGCAGGAGCAGACTGAAGTGGGTAAGAAGGAGGAGGAGAAGGAGGGACAGATTTGTGCCCCTTTTGTGTGGCTTTTAGGTGCTCTTGCCAACAGACTGAGTGGTTGGATTTTAAATGCCTTGTTAGGCATGTGGTACCCAAATGGTTGGTGTTTTTGCCACGTTTGATGTGCCTGAGACACAGTTTGCAGATAGCAACAGTGCCATCTGCTGCAGATGTGCTGAAAAAAGCCCAGACAGCTGAGCTTTGGGGAGTGGGCTGGGAGATAACAGCTGCAGAATGTGATGTAATAGGGTGGCTGCTCTCTACTCTCTCTTAAAGTCGGCCTCCTTGGGGTTGTGCCGCCTCACCTTCAGTTTACTCCTCTGCTCTCTCTGGCACCCAAGTCGCATCAGTGACCTCATCATCATCATCTCCATCTCCTCCATCTTCATCATTACCACTGGAGACAACTTGGTAATACGCTGTGGCTTGGGGAACATGAATGCCAATTTGTCTACCAGTGGTCCTCCCTCTCTCTAGGCTGATGTTCCTTTCATCCTCAACCTCAGAACCAACATCTGAATCCAGTAATGGCTGGGCATCATCAAGGAGCAAGTGGCTGACCCTGTGGTCAAATAACTCAGCTGACTCCTCAATGGCTGATGTTGGGGCTATGGCAGGAATAGATGTGGACAAGGAGGCAGGTTTATCCACTCTGGCAATTGCAGGGGACTTCATACTTGTCTCTGCTTGCGTGACAGAGGATGAGGAGGATGAGGAAGGTTTAGTAAGCCAGTCCACCACCTCCTCTGCATGCTGTGGTTGGATAGCACAGGCAAACTCACTAAACAGAGCAAATGATGCCCTGCCTGAGGAGTGACCACCACGTCCACCTTTGCCTTTGTTGCTGGCCCCCTTACAGTCCCAAGGAAACGACTGCCTCTCCTTGTCCTCCCAGACATTATTGGGATAGAGGGGGCGGTGCTTATAAGCAAATGTAAAGAAGTTAAAGTAAAGTAAATGCAAAGAAGTAAAGAAGTTGAAATCTGTAGGTAGATGCACTTTAATCAATGTAAAGAGGTGTTTGGTACACTTTAATTTGAGTACTCAAGCTACACAGTCACACTGCACGGATACACTATAATATACTGCAATAGAATGCACCAAACGTACAGTGATGCACAGAACTATATGGCGTTAAACTGGCAGTAACGCAGGCAAAACGATATGGCGTTAAACTGGCAGTAACACACACAAAACAATATGGCGTTAAACTGGCAGTAACGCACGCAAAACTATATGGTGTTAAACTGGCAGTAACACACACAGAACTATATGGTGTTAAACTGGCAGTAACGCACACAGAACTACAGTACATGGCGTTAAACCGGCAGTAACACACAGAACTATAGGGCGTTAAACTGGCAGTAATGCACGCAAAACAATATAACATTAAACTAGAAGGAACTCACACAAAACTATATGGCGTTAAACAGGTAATAACGCACACAGAAGTTAATGGTGTTAAACTGGCAGTAACGCACAAAACTATATGGCGTTAAACTGGCAGTAATGCACACAAAATGATATGGCGTTAAACTGGCAGTAACGCAGGCAAAACTATATGGTGTTAAACTGGCATTAACGCACACAGAAGTAAATGGTGAACTGGCAGTAACGCACACAGAAGTAAATGGCGAATTGGCAGTAACGCACACAAAACGATAAGTAACGCACACAGAAGTGAATGGCGAACTGGCAGTAACGCACACAAAACGATATGTAACGCACACAGAAATAAATGGCGTTAAACTGGCATTAATGCACACAGAAGTAAATGGTGTTAACCACTTCAGCCCTGGAAGGATTTACCCCCTTCCTGACCAGAGCACTTTTTACAATTTTGCACTGCATCACCTTAACTGCTAATTGCGCGGTCATGCAATGCTGTACCCAAACGAAATTTGCGTCCTTTTCTTCCCACAAATAGAGCTTTCTTTTGATGGTATTTGATCACCTCTGCCGTTTTTATTTTTTGCGCTATAAACGGAAAAAGACCGAAAATTTTGAAAAAAAAATGATATTTTCTACTTTTTGTTATAAAAAAAATCCAATAAACTCAATTTTAGTCATACATTTAGGCCAAAATGTATTCGGCCACGTCTTTGGTAAAAAAAATGTCAATAAGTGTATATTTATTGGTTTGCGCAAAAGTTATAGCGCCTACAAACTAGGGTACATTTTCTGGAATTTACACAGCCTTTAATTTATGACTGCCTATGTCATTTCTTGAGGTGCTAAAATGGCAGGGCAGTACAACCCCCCCCCCCCCCAAATGACCCCATTTTGGAAAGTAGACACCCCAAGGAAATTGCTGAGAGGCATGTTGAGCTCATTGAATATTATTTTTTTTGTCCCAAGTGAATGAATAATGACAAAAAAAAAAAATTACAAACAGTTGTCACTAAGTATTGCACCCCAAAATACATTCAGCTGCTTCTCCTGAGTATGGGGACTTTTTGGGAGCCTAGCCGCGCACAGGGCCCCGAAAACCAAAACTTTTTTTTTTTTTTTGCACAAAGTTGTCACTAAATGATATATTGTTCAAACATGCCATGAGAATATGTGAAATTACACCCCAAAATACATTCTGTTGCTTCTCCTGAGTACAGAGATACCACATGTGTGAGACTTTTGGAAGCCTAGCCGCGTAGGGGACCCCGAAAACCAAGCACCGCCTTCAGGATTTCTAAGGGCGTAAATTTTTGATTCCACTCCTCACTACCTATCACAGTTTTGAAGGCCATAAAATGCCCAGATGGCACAAACCCTCCCCAAATGACCCCATTTTGGAAAGTAGACACCCCAAGCTATTTGCTGAGAGGCATGGTGAGTATTTTGCAGCTCTCATTTGTTTTTGAAAATGAAGAAAGACAAGAAAAACATTTTTTTTTTTCTTTTTTCAATTTTCAAAACTTTGTGACAAAAAGTGAGGTCTGCAAAATACTCACTATACCTCTCAGCAAATAGCTTGGGGTGTCTACTTTCCAAAATAGGGTAATTTGGGGGGGGTTTATGCCACCTGGGCGTTCCATGGCCTCCAAAACTGTGATAGGCAGTGAAGAGTGAAATCAAAAATGTATGCCCTTAAAAAGCCTGAAGGCGGTGCTTGGTTTTCAGGGTCCCGTACGCGGCTAGGCTCCCAAAAAGTCTCACATGTGTGGTATCCCTGTACTCAGGAGAAGCAACATAATGTATTTTGGGGTGTAATTTCACATATTCTCATGGCATGTTTGAGCAATATATCATTTAGTGACAACTTTGTGCAAAAAAAAAAAAAAAAAATTTGTCTTTTTCCCGCAACTTGTGTCACAATATAAAATATTGCATGGACTCGACATGCCTTTCAGCAAATAGCTTGGGGTGTCTACTTTCCAAAATGGGGTAATTTGGGGGGGGGGGTTGAACTGTCCTGGCATTTTATGCACAACATTTAGAAGCTTATGTCACACATCACCCACTCTTCTAACCACTTGAAGACAAAGCCCTTTCTGACACTTTTTGTTTACATGAAAAAATTATTTTTTTTTGCAAGAAAATTACTTTGAACCCCCAAACATTATATATTTTTTAAAGCAAATGCCCTACATATTAAAATGGTGGGTGTTTCATTTTTTTTTTCACACAGTATTTGCGCTGCGATTTTTCAAACGCATTTTTTTGGGAAAAAACACACTTTTTAAAATTTTAATGCACTAAAACACACTATATTGCCCAAATGTTTGATGAAACAAAAAAGATGATCTTAGGCCGAGTACATGGATACCAAACATGACATGCTTTAAAACTGCGCACAAACGTGCAGTGGCGACAAACTAAATACATTTTTAAAAGCCTTTAAAAGCCTTTACAGGTTACCACTTTAGATTTACAGAGGAGGTCTACTGCTAAAATTACTGCCCTTGATCTGACCTTCTCGGAGATACCTCACATGCATGGTGCCATTGCTGTGTACATTTGACGCTTGCGTTCGCCTTTGCGCGAGAGCAGGAGGGGACAGGGGTGCTTTTTTTTTTTTTTTTTTCTCAGGGAATGTAAATATCCCCTATGATAGCAATAGGTAGTGACAGGTACTCTTTTTTGAAAAAATTGGGGTCTATTAGATCTATCCTCTGCCCTCAAAGCATCTGACCACACCAAGATCGGTGTGATAAAATGCTTTCCCAATTTCCCAATGGCGCTGTTTGCATCCGGCGAAAGCTAAGTCATGAAATGCTCGTAGCTTTCTGGTTTCTTAGGCCATAGAGATGTTTGGAGTTTGGGGTTGGCATTCCCTCCCACTGCTTGTAAAAGCAGTCTAGAGGCTAATTAGCCGCTAGAATTGCTTTTACATGAAAGCCGACCGCTGGCTGAAAAGAATGATACCAAGATGATACCTAAACCTGCAGGCATCATTCTGGTATAACCACTCAAAGTCCAGCAACATACCAGTACGTTGTTGGTCCTTGTTGGGCATATATTGTAATCTTTTTTTTTTCATGCAGCCTGTGGGCTGAACGAAAAAAAGAGATTGATGGGTGGGTATGCCCACCATTAGAATACCTCCCTTCATCCACCCACTTCTAATGATGGGCATACATGCACCATTTATATATGCCGAAGCATGGGGGCATCCTCCCGCAAAAGGTAGGAGCAAATCGCTCGTCCGCCCCTGCTTCCCCCATGCTTCGGCATATATCACCTGTAACTTTTGTACCTGTAACCAGTTCCAGGTTTGGGTCTCTCAAAATGCGATGGCATCTTGGGAGACCCTGTGAAAGTGTGTCTAGTCTGTGCAATGCTGTACGCTACGCTAATACTCAACTAGTGTATGGTAGCGTTCAAAACATTTACCAATGCAAAGACCAGGATTGTCAGGACAGGAGGGACAATAATAGCGGGTGTCACGCCTATATCCGTGTTTGCTGCAGACACAACATCTTTTTTGGGGGGGGTTCATGGGTAGGGGTACTCGGGAGGACATAAAGAAAATGCCTCTCATGCAGCCGACTGCATTTGGTTGGGGATGTGAATGGGAGAAGTACGGGTGCTGCAGAAGTGGTGTGTTCCCAATTAGGATTGGAGAATGCAGCAGGAAGGGCACTATGGGCACGACGGGCCTGTGTATGTCTTCTTCTTGGTGGCAGCAGGACACTACTCGTGCTTGCCACCTCACCAGCTTGAACTGCACTTATGGGACTCTCAATGTCACCAAGTGTTACTGCAGTGCTGGTTTGACTATGACCGGGGTGTACTAGGCCGTTGATGCTTGCCAGTTCACTAAAACGCTATAAAAAAAACTGTTAGCGATCGCAAGGATCAGGCCTGACTCTGCGAACGCTGCAGTTATGCGTTTAGTGTTTAGTAAGTGACAGTGATCGATCGATATTGCACTTGGGTGGGCTGGGCTGGGCCGGGCGGAGGGGCAAAACGCAGATGCTAGCAGGTATCTGGGCTGATCCTGCTAACACTGCGTTTTTGGGAACCCTAAACTGCTGGGGACGCTAGTATAGATCTGATCGGATCAGATATTGATCCGTTCAGATACTATACCACTAAGGGAGGTGTACGTTGCGTGCGTGGGTGTTAGCGCTACTGGCACTAACCTGACGCTGCCTGGGGCTGGTGCTTGCCAGTTCACCAAAACGCTACCAAAAAAACTGTTAGCGATCGCAGGGATCAGGCCTGACTCTGCAAACGCTGCAGTTATGCGTTTAGTGTTTTGTAAGTGACAGTGATCGATCGATACTGCACTTGGGTGGGCTGGGCCGGGCGGAGGGGCAAAACGCAGGTGCTAGCAGGTATCTGGGCTGATCCCGCTAACACTGTGTTTTTGGGAACCCTAAACTGCTGGGGACGCTAGTATAGATCTGATCGGATCAGATATTGATCCGTTCAGATACTATACCACTAAGGGAGATGTATGGTGCGTGCGTGGCTGTTAGCGTTACTGGCGCTAACCTAACGCTGCCTGGGGTGACGCAGACCCTATCTGACCCTAAAACCTAAGTTATATCACTGCCGGATGATCAGGCGGCTAAACCTTTATTAGGTAATAAACGACGGGTGCCCTGACACTATAAAAAATAAACTAACTAACCAGCGTCACCCGTAACAGTTATACGGTGATCACTGGTGAAAGGGTTAACTAGGGGGCAATCAAGGGGTTAAAACCTTTATTAGGTAGTATATGGGGGTCCCTGACGCTATAAAACGCTGACGGCGAACCTATATATTTACCTCCCTAACTAGCGTCACCAGTGACACTAATACAGCGATCAGAAAAACGATCGCTTAGTGACACTGGCGACGGGGGGTGATCAAGGGGTTAAAACTTTATTAGGGGGGGTTAGGGGGGTACCCTAGACCCAAAGGGGGCTAACACTAACTGCCCTACCACACTGTCGCAAACTGACACCAATGCAGTAATCAGAAAAAAAAAAACTGCTTGGTGTCAGTGTGACGGGGGGGGGGGGGGGGTTGATCAGGGGGTGATCGGGGGGTAAAGGGGGGAGTAATGTGTGCCTGGCATGTTCTACTGTGTTTGTGTTTTACACTCACATCGATGTCTTCTCTCCTCGGCGCCGGAACAGAAAATACCGAGCCGAGGAGAGATGACATCACTTCCTCTGCTGCTGTTTACTATACAGAGGCAGAGGAAGATTCTCATTGGCTGGGAGCGATCGCGAGGTGGGGGGGGCCAGGAATGGATGGCCTCCCCCTCACGTCTGATCGCATCCAGACAGAAGCCGACCGCCTCGGGCACCGGGGGGGTCCGATCGGACCCCCCGCCTACGGGAGGCAGATCATGTACATCATGTACATGATTCTGCCTGCCCGTGCCATTCTGCCGACGTATATCATCGTGAGGCGGTCGGCAACTGGTTAAACTTACAGTAACGCAATCAAATAGACGTGTTCAACTACACTGACGCTATCTGAACTGTCCCTACTCTAGCTATATACTAATGTCAAGATTACTGACACAGTCTCACTACACTACACTGAAACTATCTGAGCTGTCCCTACTCTAGCTGCACACTATGCAAAGCTAAATAATGGTTCTCCTCACTACACTCACACTATCCCTAGACTGGCATTAAACTAATATTCTACACTGACAATTGAAGCAAAATAGCACAGTATAGCACACTAACTAATAGCACTGAACAGAGCCCTGTTCTATCTATCTCCATCACACTGAAAATGGCTGCCATTGAAAGAATACTGTGGGGCGGGAATGAGCCATGATTGGATAAAGTCATGATGACAGTTTCCAATCATGACTCTGACAGTGCTCTGTGCCCTGATTGGCTGAAGCTTTCCCTGCTTCAGCCAATCAGGGCTTGTAATGCACTGTTTAGTAATGCATTGTGGTCAGTTCGGGGGGCCGAACAAATGGTCGAACTACCCATTTGTTCGGCTGTTTGTTGAACATCCAAACAGTTAAAGTTCGGCCCGAACGTATGCTCGGGCCGAACTGTTCGCCCATCACTAGTGTTCACTCCACTTGTATAAATGTAAATCAAAAAACAGTGCTGCGCTACTAGTGAATAACTAAATCATCCTAATATTACAGTGACAGTAATCGTATAAATTCTTTCCTCTTTTTTACATTATTCTTGTAGTGTCTACAGGCTTTGCATTTACCACATGCAAAAAAAACACCAAGGAACTGACTGTGTACTTAAAAGTGGGGTATGCCTGTATTTAACTTTATGTAAATATGTTGGATAAGGTGGAGATAACCAAAGGTAGCCGCACGGTGACGTTTTAATTAATTTATGATTGATATTTTACTATTTAGTTTATAATTGGTTGAGGGGGTCCCCGTTTTTTATACTCGGTGACCACCCTTTAACTCCCGGTATTTACATGAAGAGGAAATGGTTAGTTAGTCGCTCCTCTGACTTCCGGAAGGAGGGCACTGATGCTGCTCAAGCAATCAGTATGTTGATCTATATTAAGAGGTATGATATGTCTTAGATAATGTGTATATGGGGCAGAGCCTTGTCTGCAGACCTCATCCTGCGGCCATCTTGCTTTACTTGATATTTGTGACAATTTTCATGTACATGGACTATTTATGATCACTGTATCACATGAATATTAGTCACTATATACCACTGTACCCCTTCTCTCTGTTATATGATTACTGTCACTGTAATATTAGGATGATTTAGTTATTCACTAGTAGCGCAGCACTGTTTTTTTTTTTTATTTACAATAATAAAACATGAATTCTCTTGACCCTAGGGATTTTAAGATATAAAAAATAAAATGAGTATAAAATGAGTGAATCCACCTACCCTCCTGCAATATAAATACTGTCAATCTACAATGAGCTTAGGCTGCACTCTCATTCTACCACCATTTTGTGTTATTCTGGAATGTTGGCAGTGTGCAGTTGTTATGCTACTTCAATCTCTGAAATGCATGGGAGCAGACTTAAGTTTTTGTTTCCCAGAACCCTTGGAACAGAACAGATGTAAACTATACGGCTACAGTGAGCACGAACAATGTGACCTCAGCATGTTATTGCAGATTAGTATCTAATAGTTAGGATGTAGTAGACTGTATTGGAACGGTATCACATGTGTATTGCAAAATCCTGCAAGGCATATACAGTATGAACCTCTGATTAACTTAACTTAAAGAGGAACTTCACCTTTATGATAAAAATTGCAACAAAGAGATTTGATTAGTAATGACAATCTACAAACAGATACTTATAGAAAATTGCAGGCTTTTTTATCTTTGCACACCTTATTTTTCTTTTACTCATGAACCACGGTGGCCATTTTTACTAAGGGCAGATGAATCTATCTCTTTTTTCTTTCTGGAACTCTGGGTCTGCCTCCTTGGACCTGTGACAGGAATGTCCCAGGATGCAGCTCTGGGGCTAGGGTTACATCACCAGTGTCTCACTCAAACAGGACATGGAAAAACAGTAATTGAAAGTAAAAGCATAAACAGTGGTTTAACTAATGAATGTAAGGTGATTTTTTAGTGAAAGTGGGGAAAGGTCAACTTTAACCCCTTCCCGTCCGTGCTATAGCCGAAAGACGGTTACAGCCCGGGCCTAAATTGCCAGGAGGGCGTTCATGTGCATCCTCCAGTGCTCGAGCGGCCTGCATGCCCCCTGCGGGGCACATGTGGCGCGCTCTGTGATCAGCGCATCAAGGAGACTAGGCTGATCATAGATCAGAGTAAGGGGCCAATCCTGACCCCTTACCACGTGATCCACTATCAGCCAATAACAGCTGATCACGTGATGTAAACAGAGCCGGTAATTGGCTTTTTTTTCCCTCGCGCTGATAGCTTGAAGAGAAAAAAAAACCCCGATCACCGGCTACTGTCAGAGGGACATCGGTCCCTCACACAGAGAGCCACGTCACCTCATCTGTGCCCACCAGTGCCACCTACCAGTGCACAACAGTGCCACCTATCAGTGCCGATCAGTGCTGCCAATCAGTGCCTCATCATCAGTGCTGCCTATTAGTGTTACCTACCAATGCCTATCAGTGCCACCCATCAGTGCCACCTATCAGTGCTACCTATTAGTGCCCTTCAGTGCCATCCATCAGTGCTGCCTTATCAGTGCCCATCAGTGCCGCCTTAGCAGTGCCCATCAGTGCAGCCTCATCAGCACACATCAATGAAGGAGAAAAGCTACCTGTTTGTAAAATGTTATAACAAACTATGAAACATTTTTTGTTTTGTTTTTTCAAAATTTTCGGTCTTTTTTTGTTCAGCAAAAAATAAAAACCCCAGTAGTGATTAAATACCACCAACAGGACTGTATGCACCTTTTTTTCAATAAAAACTTTTTTCTTGGATAAAAAAAAAAAATACCACCAACAGAAAGCTCTATTTGTGTGAAAAAAGGTAATTGGATAGAGTGTTGCATGACCGCGCAATTGTTTATTGGAATCATTCAAAGTGCGACAGCACTGAAAGCTGAAAATTGGCCTGGGCAGAAAGGGGGTTTAAGTGCCCTGTAGGCAAGTGCAAAAACTTGAATTTGTATTAAAAAAGTTTGGATTTTTTTGTCCTACTTAGAGTCAGAAAACATCTTTGTTTAAAATGAATGTAAAAAATAAAAATAAAAAACGAAAAAAATGCGCTTGGAATAAATAAACAAGCTACGGTTATAAGTGAGGCACACCAATACAATATCAAAACAAAAAAAACGCGCTATAAAGTGATATAAACAATGATGCGAATATGAATTCCCATATACAATTTGTGTAGTCCCATGTGAACATCCAAAACAGAAGAAGGTAAGTCTATCTTAGGTGAATAGCGTGAACTTCATCCAAAAGTAAATCAGTGATGAGAAACACATTTAACTGGAACACACCGATAAGTATTGCGCTTACCAGAAGTAAGCCAAAAATGGGACAAGTGGCTTAAACCCAGCCTGGGCCTTTGGATGAACGATCCAGGTGAGGCAGGATGAACGCACTCGTCCCGTATATCCAGTCCACAGAAATTTATCCAAAAATATATGACAAAAACATAGCGTAATACTGATAACGTAAAACACTCTAAACCCAAATAATAGGTGCAACACTCAACTAAACCTAAAATCATATGTGGTCATATAACATCCTGTGTCAATAACCAGGATGGTTAGGTGAGTGTCATGCAATCATGCAAGGATATATAGTGTGGTGAATAGGTAAAGATGTGAACGATACCCAGAATCTGCTTACCAGATGTAGGCAGACAATAAGCATGTACTGATCACCCAGATAAAGGTATGAAAAAGGTCCCTCTAGGTGCAGCAAACCATATGTACAAACTGCTTACCAGATGGCAAACTGTTGTGAGCAGACTCAATACAGCCAAAGACCGATCACCATGTATATGAACACAGAATATAGACTGCAACGAACCTTAGGGAAATCCTGCTTACCAGATATGCAAACAAGGTGGGCAGATGTAATAGAGCACAAGCCGGACTCCTGACAGGAACGGCGTGGATACGTCCTGACCACTCAGACCCGAGCTCAGCAGTGCCTGATCACACACTCCCGCTACCTCTCTGCTGATGTCGGAGTTCTACTATCACTGTCAGAAAGGAGATCACTGCTCCCCCACAGTCTACTATAATTGCAGTGCCTGGTGATAGATCCTAGAGAGTGTTCCAGTCGTTAGAGATCCTAGAGAGTGTTCCAGCCGTCATCCCCTCACTAACACTCTGAGTCCTGGAACCTGTGAGATGAGGACATGGTGGGTCAGACCCACCATGTCCTGTGAGATGAGGACATGGTGGGTCTGACCCACCATGTCCTCATCTCACAGGTTCCAGGACTCAGAGTGTTAGTGAGGGGATGACGGCTGGAACACTCTCTAGGATCTATCACCAGGCACTGCAATTATAGTTTTTTAGGTTTAGTTGAGTGTTGCACCTATTATTTGGGTTTAGAGTGTTTTACGTTATCAGTATTACGCTATGTTTTTGTCATATATTTTTGGATAAATTTCTGTGGACTGGATACACGGGACGAGTGCGTTCATCCTGCCTCACCTGGATCGTTCATCCAAAGGCCCAGGCTGGGTTTAAGCCACTTGTCCCATTTTTGGCTTACTTCTGGTAAGCGCAATACTTATCGGTGTGTTCCAGTTAAATGTGTTTCTCATCACTGATTTACTTTTGGATGAAGTTCACGCAACATTTTTCCAATCTTCTGTTGTCCAATTTTGGTGAGCCTGTGTGAATTGTAGCCTTGGTTTCCTGTGCTTAGCTGACAGGAGTGGCACCCCATGTGGTCTTTTGCTGCTGCAGCCCATCTACTGCAAGGTTTGGTGTGTGTGTGTGTTTAGGGATGGTATTCTGCATACCTTGGATGTAATCAGTGGTTATTTGAGTTACTGTTGCCTTTCTATCATATCGAATCAGTCTGCCCATTCTCCTCTGACCTCTGACATCAACGAGGCATTTTCGTCCACACAACTGCCACTCATTGGATATTTTCTCTGTAAACCCTAGAGATGGTTGTGCGTGAAAATCCCAGTAGATCAGCAGTTGGCAGTAACAACCATGCCGCTTTCAAAGTCACTTAAATCCCCTTTTTTCCCCATTCTGACACTCGGTTTGAAATTCATAAAGTTGTCTTCACCATGTCTAGAACCTAAATGCATTGAGTTGCTGCCATGTGATTGGCTGATTACCAATTTATGTTACCAAGCAATTGAACAGGCATACCTCATAAAGTGGCCGGTGAGTGTATATCAGCATTCCCAGAATGGCATATTCTCCTCACTTTTCATCATGTGGGTACTTATGGAAAAATACAGCAGAGCTATACCAGAATAAACACCAGATATAGAAGTCTTTAAATATGATCTCTAATGCTGAAATAATATAGTAGAATTCAAGAGAATACATTTAAAAGATCATGTAACAAATCAAAAGAATATTCACCCACCAACATCCACAAAAGTGTCAAAAATTGGTCCACGGAGGTTCAGGAGAAGCATAAACACACCACAGGGTGGTAGATGGGCAGAAATCCAAGATGGTCCAAATTAACTATTTCTTTTGGTTACAAATTGTCAGAACCTAGTCAACCTCCAGAGAGATTGTGCCAGCCGTAAAGTTCATGTGCATAGGCACATCCACCACAGATACTGTAAACCTGGTCCCTGCAGGAGATCATTGCTGGATTGTCTTTAAGCTTGTTTCCCTGTTATTGATTCATTTTTTGTCTGACCTGCCTTTAAATTATCCTTGCCCATTTATGTCTTCTTGTGTTACCAACCTCGACCTGGACTCTTGACCAAGATTTTGCCTATCGATTCTCTACCTGGCTGCCTGCACATTGCTAACCTCTGCTCATCTCTGACCTCGAACTTGCTTGTGCATTTCTGCTTGACTGGTATCAAACTTGGCTCGTGCCTTGGCTCTGCTCTCTACTGGACTTGGTGATGTCGACGAGGTGGTGTCCTCACTGCTGTGCTTCTGCTTACCTGACACCAGTACTCTCAAGTTTAAAGCAGCAGTTTTAGCTTCTTGGCACCTGCACCCTCCCCCATGACGAAGCCCTGGGGGGCAGAGTGAAATACATTGGGGGTGTGGGAGCGTAACATCAGCTACATGCAATATACAGCACTGTGTTCTGGCAGTGGGACAGGAACTTCCTGTCATGCTCCTGAAATAATAAAATCAAGTCAAGCTGAGCACCTCTCAGCCATTCACAGGAGGCTTTGTATTTTTGAAGGAAAAGAAGGCTTCCCTTGATTGTCTGAGGTGGAGATTGTGACTTCATCCACCCGCCTCTCCACCTCAACCAGAGGCTTCTTATGAATGACTTGACTCAGCAGTGCCCAGATCAACTTGTTTTTTTTTCGGGAGCGGTAAAAGAACAGTGCTGTACGTATGCTGTATGTAGCTTAAGCTCATGCTACATACAGTTTATATAGCACTCACAGATGCTGCATATGTAAGTGAAGCAGATAGTTTGCTTGGACAAGCTGGGCTAAGCAAACAATTTAACCACTTTGGCTCTCACACCTGGTCACCCCCTATGGACTGGACCAATTTTTATATTTCTGCCATGGACCTGCTTATTTGGCAATAACTTTGTCATTACTAAAACAACAAGTTAATACATATATTGTTTTTTCTGTCAATCTTTTTTATTAAGATTTGAAATAATAAGAAAAAAAACTTTGTTGAGTAGTACAATTTAGTACAAAATAGAACTGTCATCATACTGTATATAATAAAGTATACAATAAAGGAAATTGGTGACAATAATAGATTGAAGATGAAAGGGGTTTCGCTATGAACCCAAGGAATTTCCATAAGTAAGCATGAGAAGCTACATCCAAGTGGTCGTGGGGTTATATCTCTATCCAGATATCAACAATAATATTTTTATTTAAGTTATTGTAAATGATCACCTTGTAAAACAACCCATTCAGTTTTTTTTTTAAATTATTTTTATTGCAGGTTTTGAAGTTAACAGTACATAACAGAGCCTATTGGGCATACCCAGGCTCAACTGCATAGCAAAAAAACAAACAGAAACAAAAGCACAATAAAAACAACCTAGCTAAAATCAACGCACACTAAAATCGAAAAGTTGGCGCAGGCTGAAATATTAGGATTCTTATTGGCCACTTTCCCTCTCAAACATCCTACAGAGCTAACTCGGGAATTTATGAAAATACACACTCTCCTATATCTTATGTGTCAGGAAGACTCCCTCTAATGAAGCATAAATGTAGAGTTGTACAACAATATATACAGTTAACTTACCTATCCAAGTGTTAACTAGTCATCTGAAGTATCAGCATTAGTATAGGCGGATTCCACCCAAATGTTACACACTGAAATTTCTTGACATAAGTTAATTGATGGTGTGAAGGAGGATTTCCATCGCATGACGATGGCCTTGTGTGCATAATAAAGTAGTATCCCCAAAAGAGTTCTAACTGCTTGGCTAGGAGCCAGTGGATCTACACGCCCCAGCAAACATATTTCTGAACCGTAGTGACTGTCCGAATAAATGTGGTAATCTCATTCCAAAAGGTCTCGACCAGGGAACAGCTCCAAAAAATATGTATAATTTCCGCCGCAGGCGTGACACACCTCCAGCAGGAAACTCAAATAGATGGGTATATTTTGTGTAGGCGCATGGGTGTAAAATACACTCTATGCGTAATTTTGAACTGGACCAGTCTGTCCCTGGCCGAGACCAGTTGTAAGAATGAGCTCTCCCATAGGTCTTCCCACTCTTCCGTGTCCATTTCAGGGAAGTCCCCCACCCATTTAGCTTTTAGAGCTTCTAGTCCCATGTGCACGTTGGGCAGTAACGTTTTATAAATGCTGGATAAGGGCTTGGACATAGATTCATCCCTTAGCAAATCTTCCAATGTATATAGGCTACTTGGGAATGCTCAAATTAAGTATTGAAAAACCCTACTGGAAAGCTGTTGCACGCTGTATCAGGTCAGTCACTTCTATCTCGATTTCCATGTCTATTGGGGTGTGTCTATTACATCTGATGGAACCCCTGGCTACCACCAGGGCAATACAGACTCTTATTACCCTATTGTTGTACTATACAAAAAAGCGGCTTATCCTATTCGTGGAAGTGCTCTTCGACTCCAACTTTGGAGTCCTGGAAGGCATAAGTCAATAAGTTCCCTTTTATAAAGCTACCTATCTGATTAGAGGGGCATTGACTAAATTTGATAAGGTTTGGGGGGTTGATTGGCTTCTATGGACATGGTATCAGATTAAATTGAGGAAGGCAATAGCTACTGATCCTTCATACAGAATGCAAGAGGGCGGTGAAAGTAAAGGGGGTATTGATGATTACAGATTGACTAACAATTGATGTACTGATCATTTTGGAGTGGGGAATGGTTCTCTCCTAAGTGGATCTTCATTTCTCCGGATGTGGGGAGGGGGGGTAGGGGGACCGCAGTACTGGCATTATCTGGCAGGGCTGCACAGGGTGTCATAGAGCTATACCACTGTGTCACTATGTGCCTACCTTCAAGTAATGAATGTTCTGTTGTTACAAGTTTTATGAAATTTTACTGTAGCCGGTGGTTGATTTCCACAATCTGTGAACTGTGTTGTCTATATATTGTAAAAATGAATAAACAGAAATTTGCAAAAAAATTGAGTATTGAAGGCATGCCTAAGTTTCAGAAACTGAAATAGATGTGAGTTAGGGAGGTTGCATTTTTGTTTTAGTTCATCAAAGGTTTGTAGTTGGCCCCCAGAACATATTTGGTCCACATATTTAATACCCTTGAGTGCCCACAGACTGGGATCAGGTATTAGCATAAACTCTGAAAGCTTCAGATTAAACCAAAGAGGATTATATGGTGAAATATGTCCGGGGGTACAGGGCGCAGAGAATTAGCTACTAGCCATGCTTTCACTACAGCTTTCCTAGTCATCGTCAAGGGAAAAGGTGCACAGGGCCCATGATAGATCAGGTTCCGCAACACCTTGTAAGAACCCAGGCAGGCTGCCCCCAGCACCACAGCCGAATTGGAATCTTTGGAAATTAACCAATTATGTGCGTGCGACAACATAGCAGCCAGGAAATATTTATGGAGGTCAGGACAAGTCAGACCTCCTTTCCCCTGGGTCTTTGCAATACCGTCAACTTAAATCTAGGCTGACCCTATCCCCACAGAAAGGAGGTCAAAGTGGTATTGAGGCGAAACACTCTTTTGGGTATCCATACTGGGTAATGACTGAGAACATACAGAAATACAGGCAAAAGTTTCACCTTAAATAAATTGATTCACCAGGGATAAGGGGAGATGAGCCCACGCTCTTAGTCTATTGTTCATAGCTTGTATCAATGGGGCTAGATTTAATGTATAGTAATTGGATGAGGATGATGAAATTGAAATACCAAGGTATTTTATTTTGTTGGTTCATAGTAAAGGGAGGTCGAGATCTGCTAGAGACTTAGCTGCATCGTCAATTGGTAATATTTGAGATTTGTCCCAATTAACCTTGAGGCTGGTGCATTCAGTGAAACTGGAAAGAATATGCAGGGTCTCATGAAGAAAAGGGCCACGGTCATTTAAAAACAGAATAAGATCATCTGCATACATGGCAAATTTTTCATGAATGGTACCAACATGGATGCCGCTAACCAGGGTAGCCTGTCTGAGGGCCGAGGCAAGCGGCTCCATCACCAAGGCAAAGAGAGCCAGCGATAACAGGCAGCCTTGCCTTGTACCTCTCCCGAGGGGCAAGGACATTTGCTCTCTGCATTCAGCATAGAGCTTCAAAAGTTTAGGTGCGACTAGGACGCATACATGTGATACCAGTCACAAGGTATGCCGTCCGGACCAGGTGTTTTGCCATTGGGAAAAGAGCAAATTTCAGTTTCTATTTCTTCAGCAGTAAAATCTCTATCCAAGTACTCAAGATCTTTCTGCGAGAGAATGGGTAAGCATTAGGATTGCAGGTATGCTTTAAGCTGCTCACTAAGGCAACCAAGGGTCGCTTTATAAAGCTTTTCGGAAAAGGACCTAAACTCATATAGTATTTGCTCTGGTTCAGAGACAACCCTGCCATCCGAGCAACAAATTTCTGACACCTAGAGTCAGCCATCTTAGAGTCAGCCGCTAGATTTGCTAGGAGTTCACTATTTTTGTCTCCAAACTCGAAGATCCCTCCAGCCAAGGAACCAAGTTCCAAATGCGTAGCAGAGGCAAGATGTAGAAACAAAGCTCTTCGCGCATCAGCCAGCTGACTGAAATGATCCGGAGTCGGAGAGTCAGAAAAAGTTTCTGCCGCCTTGGATTCACCATCTTGAAGTTGATGGACTTGAGAGGACATCTCAGAGCGGACCACTTTAATAGCAGAGATGTGCCTTCCCCTGGTGGTGGCCTTAAAGGTTTCCCATACCACAGGAGGCAAGGTGGAGCCTTCATTTAATTCCCAGTATTGTTTCATTTTGAGAGATACCTTCTCCTCAACCATAGGGTCCTATAACCACTTAGTTGCCAAACACAAGCACCTCTGACCCCTGTTCTCTGTCAATGCCAAGGTGACTTCCAGAGGGGCATGATCAGAGAGGCCCACAGGCAAATACGAGACCTCGCCGCTAGAGCACAGGCGTTGCCAAAGACCAGATCAATCCTAGATCCCGACTTATGAGTAGTAGAGTGGAAGGAGTAGGCCCAAGTGGTCTGGTGCTTCCATCTCCAAATTTTAGTATAATTAAAAGGATTGTGCCCATTGAAGTAAATCAGGAGTATATACTCTATTAGGATTAGATGAGTCCAGAGATGGATCGAGGGTGGAGTTAAAATCTCCAGCTATATACAGCCTGGAAGAATTGTAGTACGGCTAACTTTTCATATACAGTGTACAAGACCCGCTGGTTGAAAGGATGGGGGAACATATACGTTAACCATAGCATACGCAGTCATTCTAATTTCCAACAGCAGTATAATATAACGACCTTCTGGGTCAGTCACCAGCTGTAGAACCTTGTATGGAAGGGTTTTATTCAGTAGTATAGCCACTCCCCTTGCATAGCTAGAATAGGTTGCATGGAATGACTGTTGAATCCAGGGCCTACGAAGAGCAAGGATCTTGTTGCATCTCCTGTAGGAACAAGATATGGGGCTTATGGTGACTCAGGTACTTAAACATCAAAGCTCTCTTAACTTTGTTGTTTAAGCCCCAGACATTCCAAGATACAAGTTTTAGTTCCATACCAAGTAGATAGATAATACACATAAGGGAGGCTTTCACCTATTTGGATACTGTGAGTGGGTGTAGAACAGAAAAAGAGGGTTTGGAACATTAAATGAGGTAGATCTAGCATGGCTAAAAGAGGAGTCAATGTAACAAGACATGTTTTAATCGTTAAACAACATGACATGACAATATGAGTACATACATGGTAAATAGGCATAATAATCACATATTATTGACCAGATATTCATCGTGGAGTCTGTGATCATATATATTTCCTTCCTATGCAGTTCAAGGTGAACTTTTTTGTCCATCATGCATTTTTTTAAAATAAAGGCCCATGTTAATACTGATTTAATACTCGTATCGCACGTAGAAACTTTTTATATATGGTCATGTTTGTCTGACCTTTGTGATCTTTTTCTGGTGGTTTGGTCTGTGTTCATTACCCGGGAGCTGCGAGGCGCATTCAGGGGCCCTCCACCTTCCCTCCCATTCACTTTTGGTTGGTGTGGGGGATTGGGCGGGCCAGCCCACTGTGCATCGGCGCCACACCTCCCCGCGCCATGCACATGGTGCCCTCTCTGGGCATCCTGTTGCTGGCGTAAGTGGGATTTCTATCGTGGCCAGCACATGGGGAGATGTGTCTGTCATGGGCAGCTTTGGTCGATCCAGCAGGAGGGCTTTCTCCCTTTTTGCCTGCCAGCGTGATGCTGGGAGGAGCCCATTTGGTCATGCAGAGCACATAAGGATACCCATTTCATTCTCCTAGTTCTCTTGGTAGCACTTGCCACAGCAGACTGCACAGATCTGTGGATCAAGGTTCTCTGTCACAGCTTCAGATAATTATCTGGCTGGGCTTTCTTGTTTGGTTCCATTTGCTGTTTAATCCTATTAAACTATACAGTGCACCTTAATGTATTCATGGTCTGCCTGATTTGTTCACTTTTGTAGCATTTGAGCCCAAATTGGTTTCCTTTTGACTACTGGTTTCCTTTGTTCTGGGAATCATTATGTGCGTCCGGCTCTCCTGTGGGCCCCTCCCTCAGCTCTTGGGATGAACATTTTAAACAGCCACCAGCTCTCATGTTCACATGGTCTAGACTTATTTGACATGCAAGTACTTAGTGGGTTGAGTTTATTTCTCCCCGCCTTCATAATATATATATACATATACACACAGTATCTCACAAAAGTGAGTACACCCCTCACATTTTTGTAAATATTTTATTATATCTTTTCATGTGACAACACTGAAGAAATGGCACTTTGCTACAATGTAAAGTAGTAAGTGTACAGCTTGTATAACAGTGTATATTTGCTGTCCCCTCAAAATAACTCAACACACAGCCATTAATGTCTAAACCGCTGGCAACAAAAGTGAGTACACCCCTAAGTGAAAATTTGCAAATTGGACCCAAAGTGTCAATATTTTGTGTGGCCACCATTATTTTCCAGCACTGTCTTGACCCTCTTGGGCATGGAGTTCACAAGAGCTTCACAGGTTGCCACTGGAGTCCTCTATCACTCCTCCATGACGACATCACAGAGCTGGTGGATGTCAGAGACCTTGCACTCCTCCACCTTCCATTTGAGGATGCCCACAGATCCTCAATTGGATTTAGGTCTGAAGATATGCTTGGCCAGTCCATCACCTTTACCCTTAGCAAGGCAGGGGTCATCTTGGAGGTGTGTTTGGGATCGTTATCATGTTGGAATACTGCCCTGCGGCCCAGTCTCTGAAGGGAGGGGATCATGCTATGCTTCAGTATGTCACAGTACATGTTGGCATTCATTGTTCCCTCAATGAACTGTAGATCCCCAGTTCCGGCAGCACTCATGCAGCCCCAGACCATGACACTCCCACCACCATGCTTGACTGTAGGCAAGACACAATTGTCTTTGTACTCCTCACCTGGTTGCCACCACACACGCTTGACACCATCTGAACCAAATAAGCTTATCTTGGTCTCATCAGACCACAGGACATGGTTGAAGTAATCCATGTCCTTAGTCTGCTTGTCTTCAGCAAACTGTTTCTTGTGCATAATAATTAGAAGAGGCTTCCTTCTGGGACGACAGCCATGCAGACCAATTTGATGCAGTGTGCGGCGTATGGTCTGAGCACTGACAGGCTGACCCTCCACCCTATTCAACCTCTGCAGCAATGCTGGCAGCACTCATATGTTTATTTCCCAAAGACAACCTCTGGATATGAAACTGAGCATGTGCACTCAACTTCTTTGCTCGACCATGGTGAGGCCTGTTCTGAGTGGAACCTGTCCTGTTAAACCGCTGCATGGTCTTGGTCACTGTGCTGCAGCTCAGTTTCAGGGTCTTGGCAATCTTCTGATAGCCTAGGCCATCTATATGTAAAGCAACAATTCTTTTTTCAGATCCTCAGAGAGTTCTTTGCCATGAGGTGCCATGTTGAACTTCCAGTGACCAGTGTGAGAGAGTAAGAGTGATAACACCAAATTTAACACACCTGCTCCCCATTTACACCTGAGACCTCGTAACACTAACGCGTCACATGATGCTGGGGAGGGAAAATGGCTATTTGGGCCTAATTTGGAAATTTTCACTTAGGGGTGTACTCACTTTTGTTGCCAGCAGTTTAGACATTAATGGCTGTGTGTTGAGTTATTTTGAGGGGACAGCAAATGTACACTGTTCTACAAGCTGTACACTCACTACTTTAAATTGTAGCAAAGTGTCAGTTCTTCAGTGTTGTCACATGAAAAGATATAATAAAATATTTACAAAAATGTGAGGGGTGTACTCACTTTTGTGAGATACTGTGTGTGTGTATATATATATATATATATATATATATATATATATATATATAGTCTCCATTGTGTTTGGGTATAACTTTGGACCATATAGTTTATTTATGCTTTTTTTACAGACATTGGTGCACTTGCCCCTGATGATGTGGTAGGAAACCACGAAACGTGCGTCAGGCTAATTTTGATGCACCATTTTATTTTTAGAAGGTTTTATTTCATCCACTCCCAAGCTACCCCACCATGCTGCTTTTCAAGTGATTATTTACTATGGACTATTGTCTGATACCTCAATATGTCATCTTCAAGTTGCTATGATTGTTTTTATGAATATCTGGTCAATAATATGTGATTATTATGCCTATAGACCATGTATGTATATTGTCATGTCATGTTCTTTTTATGAATAAAACATGTCTTTTTTACATTGACTCCTCTTTTAGCCATGCTAAATCTACCTCAAGTCCAAAACCTTCTTTTTCTTGCATATAGATATGGATGGAGCTGTGTGATCCCACACACCTAATTTAAAGTCCCAAAACCCCCCACCCTGTAGAACAGAAACACTCTAGAGATGACCCCGAGTAACATATCATCCCAAAAGAGCCAGTTGGCCAGTGAATATAGCGCGTACATTACATAAAAACAAAAAAACAGCAATAAAACCAAAATAAACTATAACCTCGCTACTGGCCACAGGTAGGGACCACATCACTTTACCACCCTATAACCAACAGTGGGTTGAACTCCCTACTAACCGGAAACCCCAACAACAGTTCCAGTCAGTTTAATACCCTGAACTGTAATTAGATCTTCTTTTTGAAGTTACTCCAGGTATATGGAGAGTAGCAGTTCAACCACTTCAGTTGTTCTCTAAGAAGATAAACCTTGAGGGGGTAAGTGTGTAGCAAGCTCAAATGTGCACATGAGGTAGCTCCGGTACGTGCAGAAAAAAATAGTAGGATAAGAAAAATTCAGGATATGGAGGATCCATGGACCTGTTGATTCCAAGAGATAAGATTTAGTTAGCGCATGGCGGTCAGCCAGTCGCCAGCATCCACAGGGGTATCAAAGAAACAAATCATTCCTTCATGTAGGACACGGAAGCGGCTGGGATAAAGCATGCTGTATTTAATATTTTTATCCCTGAGCCTTTTAAGGACACCATTGAAGGTTTTCCTTTTCCTCTGCAAATCAGCCGAGAAGTCAGGGAAAAGAAGAACAGTGGTGTTGCCGTATTTGAGTGTGGGGTGTTTGCTGGCTTCAGAAAGGATCCTGTTTCTGTCTCTGTAGTTGAGAAAGCTGACCAAGAAAAGTCTGGGATTGGTCCCAGGGATGGCTCGGCCCGTGGTTACCCGGTGAGCTCTCACAACCACATAAGTGGGGGGACATCCGCAAGATCTAGCAGGCTTTTAAAGAACTCCTCCGCCTCCCTCCAGGGAGACCCAGGAACCTGACATTATTGCACCCCAGCCGATTTTCAGCATCATCCAATTTTGCGACAAGAGTCTGCACTGTGCGCTGCAACTCTGCTATGGAGGCGACATGGATGGCAGTAATATCTTCTGTGGCGGACACTCTGGTCTCCATTTCGGTCAGCCTCCCCCTTATTTTGTCCAAGTCGTTCCGTATAAGATTGCATTCTTCTGCAAGGTTATCTATGCGCACCAGCAGCGAGGTCTTGCTCTGTTCAATTGCGGCGAGGATCATGGCTGTGCTGTCTTGAGTCTTCCAACTCAGCCAGCAAGCCCTGGAGCCTCCCAACCAAGATGGCGTCAGGCCACGTAGAAGAGGTCGGTGGCAGCTGAAGTGATGTGACAGTAGGCCAGTAAGATAGCCGCAATTGCAAGGCCCCAGGAGCCCACGGTCAGTTCAGCCAGGCAGACCCCTATACTGCTGCAGTGGACTAAGAGATGTGGATGAACTGCCAAAGGAGATTTGCAGGCTCACCAAGCTTTTTTTCAGCGAGAATGGCGATGGATTAGAATCAAGATGGTCAGGCCGCGACCAGATTAACACTGCCGAATCGGGCGGCCGTTCACAAAAAATACTGGCTGGGGCTGGAGCAGGGGATGTGGATGAACTGCCAGAGGAGGTTTGGAGGCTCACCAGGCTTTTTTCAGCAAGGATGGCAATGGATTAGTATCAGGATGGTCAGCCTGCGGGTGTATGGAGCCCGCCACTGCTGGATTAACACATAGTTGCCAACTGTCCCAAATTTACAGGTATTTAGACCTTTGTCCCAGTTTTACCATTTCCCCAGAAAATTAGCGTCTTCCCAACTAGCTTTTGTGAGGAAGAAACAAGAGGCAGAACCCAGGTTCCGCCTCTTGGTTCTTCCCTTCCGCCTCCATGAGCTGGTCTTCTGTAAAGGGCGCAGAGACCATAAGGGGATGTAAGGATGGACTCCACTGGGGACACCTGAGATATAAGGAGGGACTCCGCTGGGGCCACCTGAGATGTAAGGAGGGACTCAGCTGGGGGCACCTGAGAGGGGCTCCCCTGGGGACACCTGTGATGTAAGGTGTGATGCCGCTGGGGACACCTGTGATGTAAGGTGGGACTCCGCTGGGGACACCTGTGATGTAAGGAGGGACTCCGCTGGGGACACCTGATGTAAGAGGGGACTCTGCTGAGGACACCTGATGTAAAGGTGGACTCCGCTGTGGACACCTGATGTGAGAAGGAAAAATGCCCTAAATCTGTCCCCTATTTTGTTTTCCACAAGTACCTTTGTGGACATACCGTACATAGACACAGTCCTATTTAGAGTGTTGTACCATCACTTTATATGTAGATACTCTCACTTGCACATGTTTTACTCTCTGAGTTACACTCTTTGAGCAATACCAGATTTACAAATGTAATTTTTATTATCAATAAAACAAACTATTAGGCAACTATCTACACTTTAATAGACATAGATACTAAATCTTCTTTTCCTTCATATCGAATGATCCCCCCAGGTCCTCCAGTTTTTGGTTTCTCCCAGGTGCCCTGTTACCATCCTGAGACTAGTGATATATATCCCTTGTTGTTTTTGCTTTATTGCACTTATTGAAGCAGAGATGTAATGACAAGGGAGCATACCCCCATTTATATACACATTTTGTTATCTAGAAAACTTTGTCAGATACAGTACATTATTTCTGCATAAGTTAAATGTTAATATTTGAATTTTGTAGGATTGTACTCCATCTCTTCCTGATGAATCGGGCTGTAGAAAATTATATTGAAGAATTATACCCACCAAGCAAACCACTTGTTATGCGTAAAAATATTATTTATAATCCTGCAAAGAAATTTAGCATTGATAGTTGTGGGGTTTGAAGGGGTACTATGGGGATGGAAGCCATTTTAAATAGTTTTAATATATACAGTGCATCCGTAAATTATTAACAGAGCTTCACTTTTTCCACATTTTGTTATGTTACAGTCTTATTCCAAAATGGATTTCATTATTTCCCTCAAAATTCTACAAACAATACCCCATAATGACAACGTGAAAGATTGTTTGAAATCTATTAAAAAGAAAAAAGAAAAAAAATTAAAAATCACATGTACATAAGTATTCACACTTTTGCTAAATACTTTGTTGAAGCATCTTTGGCACCAATTACAGCATCAAGTCTTTTTGATTATGATTCCACAAACTTGGGGCAGTTTCTCACATTCTTCTTTGCAGGACCTCTCAAGCTCCATCATGTTGGATGGGAAGCATCAGTGCACAGCCATTTTCAAATCCCTCCAGAGACGTTTAATCAGGTTCAAGTCTGGGCCACTCAAGGACATTCACAGAGTTGTCCCGTAGCCACTCCTCCTTTGTTATCTTGGCTGTGTTCTTAGGGTCATTGTCCTGTTGGAAGAGGAACCTTCGTCTCAGTCTGAGGTTCAGAGCGCTCTGGTGCAGGTTTTGATCAAGCATGTCTCTGTACACTGCTGCATTCATCTTTCCCTCAATCCTGACTAGTCTCCCAGTTCCTGCCGCTGAAAAACATCCCCACAGCAAGATGCTGCCACCACCATGCTTCACTGACATTGAGGGATGACATTGGCCATGTGATGAGCGGTGCCTGGTTTCCTCCAGACATGATGCTTGCCATTCAGGTCAAAGAGTTTAATCTTTGTTTTATCAGACCAGAGAATTTTGTTTTTTCATGGTCAGAGTCCTTCAGGTGCCTTTTGGCAAACTCCAGGCAGGCTGTCATGTGCCTTTTACTGAGGAGTGGCTTTCGTCTGGCCATTCTACCATACAGGCCTGACTGGTGAAGTGCTGCAGAGATGGTTGTTCTTCTGGAAGGTTCTCCTCTCTCCACAAAGAAACGCTGGAACTCTGTCAGAGTGACCATCAGGTTCCTGGTCACCCCCCTGACTAAGGCCCTTCTCCTCTGATTGCTTAGTTTGGCCGGGCGGTCTGCTTTGGGAAGAGTCCTTGTGGTTCCAAACTTCTTCCATTTACAGATGATGGAGAGCACTGTGCTCATTGGAACCTGTAATGCTGCTGTACTCTTCCCCAGATCTGTGCCTCAATACAATCCTGCCCCGGTGGTCCACAGACAATCCCTTGGACTTTATGGCTTGGTTTCTGCTCCGACATGCACTATTAACTGTGGGACCTTATATAGACAGGTGTGTGCCTTTCCAAATCATGTCCATAAACGTGAGTTTACAACAGGTGGACGCCAATCAAGTTGTAGATTGTCAACATCTCAAGGATGATCAGTGGAAACAGGATGCACCTGAGCTCAGTTTTGAGTTTCATGGCAAAGGCTGTGAATACTTATGTACATGTGATTTTTTTTTCATTATTTATTTTAAATAAATTTGCAAAGATTTCAAACAAAATTCTTTCACGTTGTCATTATGGGGTATGGTTTGTAGAATTTTGAGGAAAATAATTTAATCCATTTTGGAATAAGGCTGTAACATAACAAATTGTGAAAAAAGTGAAGCGCTGTGAATACTTTCCGGATGCACTGTATGTTTTATGATGTGATATTGGGGTAATTATGCTCAGCAATAGATGCTTTTTTTTAATAAGTCATGCCAGTCCGAACTGCGGTTTAAGGCTTTCTGGCCCATTTTTATTAAAGATCAAAATTTAAACAAAGATTCCCACACAGGGATTTTCCAACAGTGAAACAGTTAACAGAAAATACTAAGCCACCTGGCTCTCCTCAGCAGCCCTGTTACTCTCATCTCTGGTCTCCCAGATTACGGGCTCTTCAGGCTCACTTAGCCTTACTTATAGCACCATGCTGCATGGGCCCACTCCTGGCCTATAGATAGGGTTCTCCTAGAACCCCATGTTCTCTCACTCTTTTGAGACTTACAAACTCTCTCCAGTCCCCTGAACTCACTAGTTGCCTCAGCTCTACCATTCCTGCAGATTTGCTTAGCTGTCTTCACTCTCCCAGTCCTTCTGGTAGGAAATTTCTACAACATGGAGTCTCATCTCCCAAATGTATCATCTCTGCTGGCTGGAGCACACACCTATCTCCACACAAAGCTCCAGGCTCCCATTCTGAGACAGAGCCTATGATCATGCCTTGCTTATAACGTACATGCACACCTGTGCACTCACACAACCTGCAAGATCACCCAAGACACTTTATAGGCATTTAAGCTCCAGGTCCTTATTCAGGTTTACAAAACCCGGAGAGATCTTAAAACAGAGTTTTCTCCACTTACAATATACACATCAGAGCCCCGCACTCTGCCTTAGTGCGAATCATATGTCATTCCTATATCCATTTCTATAGTGGCAGGGTTTGAACTGTCACAAGGATCATACAAATCGACTATATATGTGTGTTTGGCAGAAGACCAATTTTTTAAAATCAAATATTGAGAATATATACAGTATATATTAATATATTAAAACAAATATTTGTGTCACTCTAAGTAGCGCCTAAAAAATTCCAAGCTTCTTTCTTGTTTGTACTGCTAGGCCTCATATACACTGTTGCTGGTACGGACATTCAGAGGCAGTTGGATGCTTTTTTCAACTGCCCCTGAACTCATCCAATGTTATCTTATGTGTACATGTACACAGGTTTGTTTAATATCACTTTTAGGCAGTTGCGTTTATAGGCTTTTCTTCGAAGGTAAAAAAAATGAGTTCAGACGCCGAAGTTTCCGACGTTTCAGACACCAAACGCAGCTAAACACAGTAACTCGCGTTTAGCCACGTTTCGTTTACAGGCGTTTTCGTTTTTGCCTATTTTGATGAAAAAAAAAAATAAAATTTTTTCAAACGCTTCTAAACACAAACACGGCTAAATGCGGCAAAACGGATGTTTTAAACGTGGGTTACTATCTGTCAAGTTAAATCGTTCAGGAGAGGTTGTAAAAACGTCCCGTGTACATTAAGTCTACTGGAAACTCAAGGGCTGTGGAGCAATTGACAGCCTAAGCCACTTTATTTTTATTGTTGATTAAATGTATTTTGTTTACTGTTAGATAAGGGTCAGGTTAACTTACAGTATACCTACAAAAGCAGCTAACCTAAATCAGAACTAAACCCTCCTATCCATTACAGCCAAGAAAGCTGCCATCTTAGCTTCTGTTTGATTTGCAATTGCCACGGTGTTGCTCACGTGATCAGTTATGACACCAGTCAATTGATGGCTTGGCAGGTAGGTTGAGAGTACAAGCAACTGTGACAGTTTCATTCACAGCATACCTTGAAAATATTGATTTTGGGAAACTGTTAAATCATTGGGTTTGGTTCTGTTTTAAGATTTATGTACAGTGCCTTGAGAAAGTATTCATACCCCTTGAAATATTCCACATTTTGTCATGTTACAACCAAAAACATAAATGTATTTTATTGGGATTGTATGTGATAGACCAACACATAGTGGCACATAATTGTGAAGTGGAAAGAAAATTATAAACGGTTTTCAAAATTTTTTACAAATAAATATGTGAAAAGTGTGGCGTGCATTTGTATTCAGCCCCCCTGGCCAATACTTTTTAGAACCACCTTTCGCTGCAATTACAGCTGCAAGTCTTTTTGGGGATTTCTCTACCAGCTTTGCACATCTAGAGAGTGACATTATTACCAATTATTCTTTGAAAAATAGCTCAAGCTCTGTCAGATTGGATGGAGAGCATCTGTGAACAGCAATTTTCAAGTCTTTCCACAGATTCTCAATTGGATTTAGGTCTAAACTTTGACTGGGCAATTCTAACATATGAATATGCTTTGATCTAAACCATTCCATTGTAGCTTTGGCTGTATGTTTAGGTTCTTTGCCCTGCTGGAAGGTGAACCTCTGCCCTAGTCTTAAGTCTTTTGCAGACACTAATTCCGCGTACACACGACCGGACTTTCCAGCAGAAAAGGTCAGACGGAATCATTCCGTCGGACATTCCGATCCTGTGTGGGCTTCATCGGACTTTTTCTTTTTAAAATTCTGACGGATCTAGAAATAGAACATTTTTTTCAAATCTTTCCGACGGACTCAATTCCTATCGGGAAAACCGTTCGTCTGTATGCTAGTCCGACGGACCAAAAACGATGCAAGGGCAAATATTGGCTACTGGCTATTGAACTTCCTTTTTCTAGTCCCGTCATACGTCATCGCGTTCTAAACGAACAGACTTTGGTGTGATCATATATAGGCAAGTCCGTTTCAGCGGAACTCCATCAGAAAGACTGTCAGAGTCTACTCTGACGGAAAGTCCGGTTGTGTGTACGCGGCATAACAGGTTTTCTTCTAAGATTGCCCTGTATTTGGCTCCATACATCTTACCATCAACTCTGACCAGCTTCCCTATTCCTGCTGAAGAAAAACATTCCCACAACATGATGCTGCAACCACCATGTTTCACGGTGGGGATGGTGTGTGCAGGGTGATGTGCAGTTCGTTTTTCACCACACATAGCGCTTTGCTTTTAGGCCAAAAAGTTCCATTTTGGTCTCATTTGACCAGATCACCATCTTCCACATTTGCAGTGTCCCCCACATGGCTTCTCACAAACGGGACTTCTTATGGCGTTCTTTCAACAATGGCTTTCTTCTTGCCACTCTTCCATAAAGGCCAGATTTGTGGCATGTACAACGAATAGTTGTCCTGTGGACAGATTCTCCCACCTGAGCCACGGATCTCTGCAGCTTCTCCAGTTACCATGGGCCTCTTGGCTGCTTCTCTGATTAATGCTCTTCTCGCCCGGCCTGTCAGTTTAGGTGGATAGCCATGTCTTGGTAGGTTTGCAGTTGAGCTATACTCTTTCCATTTTCAGATGATGGACTGAACAGTGCTCTGTGAGCTGTTCAAAGTTTGGGATATTTTTTTATAACCTAACCCTGCTTTAACCACTTTAGCCCCGGAAGATTTGGCTGCTGAATGACCGGGCCATTTTGTGCGATTCGGCACTGCGTCACTTTAACTGACAATTGCACGGTCATGCGATGCTGCATTTTTTGCTCTATAAACAAAAAAAGAGCAACAATTTTGAAAAAAAAAAAACAAACAATAGTTTGTACTTTTTGCTATAATATATATACCCCTTTTTTTTTAAAAAAAAGCTATTTTTTTCTCAGTTTGGGATGATATGTATTCTTCTACATATTTTTGGTTAAAAAAAAAATCACAATAAGCGTACATTGATTGGTTTGCGAAAAAGTTATAGCGTCTACAAAATAGGGCAGATTTATAGCATTTTTATTATTTTTTTTTTTTTACTAGTAATGGCGGCGATCTGCGATTTTTATCATGACTGCGACATTATGGCAGACACATTGGACAATTTTGACACATTTTTGGGACCACTGGCATTTATACAGCGATCAGTGCTATAAAAATGCATTGATTACTTTAAAAATGTCACTGGCAGTGAAGGGGTTAACTCTAGGGTGCGATCTAGGGGTTAACTGTGCTCCTTGGGAGGTGATGCTAACTGAAGGGGGAGGGGACTGACTAGAGTAAGTGACGGATCGAGGTTCCTAGCTAATAGGAACACACGATCTGTCACTCTTCTCAGAACAGAACAGGGAAGTGTGTGTTTACACACACTCATCCCCGTTCTGTCTCTCGTGCTCGCGATCGCTCGTGGCCGGCGGTCATCGTGACCGGCCACGAGCATTGGCACCCCCGCTGTGCAGCGCGGGTGCCTATCCCGATCCTGACCTCTGAGGGCTTCACAGGACAGCTGTATTTATACTGATATTAAATTACACACAGGTGGACTCTATTTACTAATTAGGTGACTTCTGAAGGCAATTGGTTCCACTAGATTTTAGTTAGGGGTATCAGAGTAAAGGGGGCTGAATACAAATGCACGACACACTTTTCACATATTTATTTGTAAAAAAAAATTTGAAAAACATTTATTATTTTCCTTTTGTGTTGGTCTATCACATAAAATCCCCCCCAAAAACATTTATGTTTTTGGTTGTAACATGAAAAAATGTGGACAATTTCAAGGGGTATGCATACTTTCTCATTTATAGGTGGTGGCAGGGCAAACAGCAGAGCCAAAGTGATTGCCATTTGCAAGCATCAAGTAGCTATAGTTATCTTCATTGGGAAAAAATTGTGAAAAAAAAGATTCATCCCCCAAGCCAAAGGACTGAATAAAGAAAATAGAGCAGGAGAAGACTCTTGAATCAAATGTACAAACCGATGAGGATTGCAGGTTTATGATACCTTGAATGATAATAAAATTAATTTGTCATTGCAATCTCAACTGCATTGTTAAATTCATTCCACAAAAGGTGCTCAGTGAGTTTTCCTAAACCTGTACAGAGACTGGTTTGTGGTTGCTTTTATCAAAAGTACAATGCCCCTTGCTATTGACACACTCCTAGGTTCCTCTGCTGGGGAAAAGGAACACTGAACAGGACTGCACTGATGGCACTGATAAAGTGGCCTATTGTGAGATGACAGCCACAAGAAAAACATCCTTGCATGAAAGAACAGGGAGAGACAGGTTCAAATGGTGGCCTTTGAAGGATTGATAACCTTGTGAGACCACAGCCTGCTGTTAACAGAGCACATAATTGTGGTAGAATATGAGCCACCCCTTAAACAAAGGCTCTGACTAGGGAATGGGAAGTTAGCGTTCTCTGAAACAGCATCACCAAGGCAGAATCCTGGCACCTAAGAGTTCTTCGGGCCAAGGACTTATTCAAACCTGACTGAAGGAAGGATAAGACATGTCCCAAAGAGTAATTCCTGGGATGAAGTTCCCGCTCTTCACACCACGCAAAGTATGCTTTCCACACAGTAGATAAGGGCTTTCTGGCCTTAAGCAAAGTGGGAATCCTTGAATTTGGCAGACTCATATGCTTCGGAACTACAGCTTCAATAACCAAGATGGTTAATGCCAGCAACTGTAAAGGAGGTCCAGATGGTCTGGTAGGGTCCAAAGAGATTCCGCTAGGAGTCCAACTGTAACTGGGTGCAATACTCTCTGGGCCATTAAAGTTAAATGATAATCACTAGCATGTCTTCTCCCCTTATCCTCTGCAGCATGAAAGGTAGGAACTTAAGAGGGGGGAACAGAATGACTATAGGTCTGAGGATCACTGGACCTGGACACAAATCTGTCCAGTTTGGACGCCACCTTGTCTATGTATGGCTTCCCCCAATGAAAACAAAGTTACTAAAATACTTGAGTGCAGGGACTACTCGGAAGGATTCAGTTGTGGTCAGCTTAAGAAGACCATTTGCCATTTTTCCACATCAGGAATGTGCATCATTGACAAGGTCAGAACACATAGTTCTGCCCAAGTGAGAATGAACTGCTGTGGTGTTGTTAGATCGGGTCCCAACTAGCAGTTCTTGAGGAAGGGGGGTATGGTGCTGAAGGGCAAGCTGATCTGCTCTGAACTCCAGGACACTGATTTTCATCTGGGCTTACTCTGACGAACACGGTACCTGAACTGACAGTGAATATAGAGTTATAGAGTCAATTGTGCTCCAGCTGAGTGGAGACAAAGAGAAAAAGAGGGATAAAAAGCCAGGAGGGAGATCCTTCTAAGAAAAGTATAGCAAAAAATGTAGTAAGCGTATACTCACATTCATACGGTTGCTGGATATCCATACTAGGGTCAAGTGTTGGCAGTTACACTAAACAATGGTCTTTGGGGTTTGCTGTAGATTCTTGCACTGCGCTAGGCTGTGATTAGATCCAGTGAACAATGCTAAAAGATGAGGCCCCAAGGTGGAAACCACGCATCATCAGCAGACACCCAATAAATGGATGTGTCTGCTGACCACAATATTGGTTACCTTTCGGGGACTTATCCTCTCTTTAACAGTGAATCTAAAACTCCTTCCTAGCCTGAAAGGCTGGTGTTCATCCTCAACACCTTTCATCACTAAAAGGTGCCAATAATAGCTGACAAAGTCATATTCATTTAAATTGATATTATATTAAAAAAAATTGAATATAATACTATATATTATATTATATATATATATAAAATAAAGATTTTTAAAAACTGTCATTTTCAGGTTCGGTTTTCGGCCACGTGCAGCCGGCATTTTTGGTTTCGGTACCAAAATTTCCATTCAGTGCACCTCTAATAGATACATTGAGTGATCCAAGAACCCATTTGTCCCATGCTATCAAGATGCTGATAAGCAACAATCTCGAATGAAACTGAGCATACGGGACTGCCTGAAACAAGGCTACCATCATCCTCCGCACCCTCATGCACAATGGATAGAGGGGCGTGCCAGGGAAAGTAACTCACATACCTTGAACCAGAGGGTCCAAATGTTTTCCCAGACAAGGGAAACTTGTGCCAGGGCTGCGTCCAGGACAAGGCCCAGATGCTCCATGCAGTGCACAGGCTCCAGGGTCGGCTTTTTGGGATTGAGAACCTAGCTGAAGTCCTGTAGGAAAATGGGGACAATGCCATAATTCACCAGTGTGGATACCACGGTGTTGGTTCGATAAGGTAGATTCCCAGTTCAGAGTATTAATCTGGGGTAAAAAAACAGCTAGAATCAGCCTGTCCACTCTGCAATACAATAAGGAGGAAGGCGGCCTGGCGGTTCCGCATGCTAGAGCCTATTTCCTCGCCTCCCAACTGCTGCAATTGGGAGGTTGGGGACTGGTAGATAACTTGGACCCCATACGTAGGCTTCTTTGCACCTCATCAAGTGATGTCACTGCGCTGACCAACTTGAAAACCGGATACACACACTTAGACAGAAGACTCCCGTCCATAATCTTGTTAAAAAGGTTGTGGACATATCTCAAACGGTTACTGGGTATAAGAGGCTTCCTTGCAAGTACCCCAATTTGGAGAAAGGCTAATTATAGAGAAATACTTAAACTGAAGGGCTTTGGGTCTTGGGAGGCAGCGGGGATTCAATTCCTATCACAACTATACAGAGGTCAGGTTCTCAAGTCCTTTATGGAGATCCAGACAGAGTTTGGTATCCCACAAACAAATTTCTTTACCTGCAATTAAGGCACGCTCTACAGCTGCAATCTAGATATACTCTTCTCCAGCTGACTGATCATGCCATTTTGCAGGGGATCCTGATGGAAAAAGAAACGAAAGGTATGATCTCTAGAGGATACAGTATTATCCTTGCTGCACTTCAGGACCCCACTGGTTTACCATGCAAAAGTAAATGGGAGGAAGATGTAGGTCCGCTGGACGAGGAGACATGGAGTCTTTGTCTCGCCTCCGCTCCGACGGTGTCAGCATGAGCCTCACAGAAACTCTCTCACCTCTATCTGTTGCATAGAGCCTCTCACCTCTATCTGTTGCATAGAGCCTACAGAACGCCTGTTAAATTACATAAATGGGGGATTCGTGATACACCACTCTGCCCTAAGTGCCTGAGGGACCAGGGAGACCTCATGCACGTTTTGGAAGTGCCCAAAACTCTTTCGGTATTGGTCAGAAATTTTAGAGATGAAACACTGTGCCTGTTGGGTGCCTTGGATGAGGAGTCACTGACTCCCTCTGCCCATACAGCGATTATTCGGCTGCTTTATGTAGCGCGAAAACTGATAGCCCGACACTTGATTACCTCCAGGGTCCCCACCAGGCAACAATGGATCGACCATATAAATAAAATGTTAATACGTGAAAAGTTGACGTACCAACACAGAAATGTACCTCGTAAATTTTACATGTTGTGGCAAAATTGGCTGGACGTCTCAGGCTTAGCACCACATCAACTGGTTAAATATAGATTGTTACAAGGATAACCGCCAGAATGAAGTACTTGAACACGAATTGATAACTATATAACAAGTAAAGAAAGATTTATGGCACTGATGGGTTGGGCAATCTAACCAAATGAGCAATGTTCCCAGAGTATAGGAAATAGATCTTATGTTGCGTTGTACATCATGCATTATGTTCTAGAGGCATTGATGTTTACTCCTTTTATTTGTTTTTCGTTTTGTTCTGCACTGCCACGCTGTATATATGTATGTATGTGAGGTTGTATGCAGATAATGTTAACCTTTGATGGCTTTGAGAGAGGTCACATGATGTAAGCTGTACTCACTGTTATGTCAATGTTTTGTATGACTTGTATATGGCTGTGTGGAAATCCAAATAAAATTTGTTCTGATTTAAAAAAAGAAAAATGGGGACAGCATCCTTGATGTCCATCAAGGCCATAAAGCCCCCAGATGGAGGGAAGTAATCACTGACTATACAGATTCCATACAGAACTTTTGAACTTAAACTTGTTTAAGTGCTTCAGGTCCAGATTGGGCCACACATCAGTTTTTGGAATAGAAACCAATTAGCTTCAGGCCTTTTTTGTCAAAGCTTAATTAAACAAGCTGAAATTAGAAGCTGATTGGCTACCATGCGCAGCTGCACCAGATTTTGCTGTCTTCAGTTTTAGTAAATCAACCCCAATGTGTTGAAACCCAGACATCAGAGATATCTCAGGCCACCAGGCGCCCCCACTTGTGGAAGTAGGGGAAACCTTTCATTGGGAAATTTTGTTATCTGTCTGAGTGCTATTGGTTCTCCAGACTTTCTTGCAAAAGGAAGTATTCTGCTTAGCCCCCAAGCTCTGAAAGGAATCAAAGGAACCCTTCTCAGCCCCAGACAATAATTACTTCTGCTCTGAAGGCTTCTGATGCTTAAAAAGGATAAGAGTGCTCTTTCCAAAGGCATATGTTCCTAGCCGTTTCATGCAGGGGAGCTCTGCTAATCAGAATTTCAGCTACAGCCCTCACCTTTGGAAACTGGCCTAAATCCTAGACAAGAGAGTTGTCAGGAATTATCTCTCAACCTACCCACACAGAAGAGAAACACTTCTGGAAAGAGCGCCAAGTTCTGTCTAGCTGAGGAACCGGACGTAAAGGAAATCTGTGGTTACAACATATACTTTCACTCCATAACATCAACATTGTAAAAGCAATACAAACATTAGTATTTTTTGACACTCGAATATGAGCTTACTTAAAAAAAACTACTTTATTGGTGTGGGTGCTGCCCATCTGCTATTCATCTCTTTCCACAAAGTCTTGGATTCCTTGCATGCTTTGAAGCTTCTCCTCTCTGCTATTTACTTTTAATTTCTTAGGACTACATATCCCATGAAACCTTCCAGTGATTCATGTACTGACTCAGCACCCCAAAACTCCTCCTCACACTATCCCCATAAATCAGAAGGCAGGCTCTGAGAACTCTGACACAGCAGTTCCTTTCAACAGAGCATAGTCCATATGTGTCACAGAATTCAAGGAACTAAATTCATGGCAATCTTCATAAAGTATGTTTACAAACTATAAAGCGGTAGTAATACTACACCTTTAAAAAAAAAAAAAAAAAAAAAAAAACCCTGCAAGACAATGTCATAAAGTGCTAGTATGCATTGCATATTAGCACATTATGAAACACTTACCTTAGAACAAAGCCCTCCAGCGGCACATTGTCACCACTGACAAGACTTCCATCTTTACCCGATCTTCCTTCCATGTTCGCGTGCTCCGGCTGTCTGATTGGCCGAGGCGCAATGACATCTTGGCCAGGAGTCACAGCCGTGGCACAGAGCTCTGAAGAGGCGGCAGGGGTATGCCATCCCTTCAGAGCACATGTGCTGGTGATGTTACCGGCTGCATGCAATGTGAATATCTCCTAAACAGTGCAAGTTTAGGAGATATTCACTGTACCTACTGTTAAGCCTTATTATATGGGCTTACCTGCAGGTACAAGAAAAAAAAAAAAAAAAAAAGGACTTTACTACCACTTTCATATCGTTCAGAGTAATAGGGGGTAGGCTAGAAATCATTGAAATACAATGTGGAAATGAATAATAGGATTTTTATAACAGCTTACCTGTAAAAATCCTTTTCTGGGAGTACATCATGGGACACAGAGGTCCCTCCCCTCTTTGGGATTTGAGTATATTGCTTTGCTACAAAAACTGATGTGTTCCTGGAAGGAGGATGGGTTATATAGGGAGTGAACTTCCTGTATTGGGTATACCAGTGTCCATCACCTGAAGGTGGCCCATAACCCATTAAGTAATTATTTAAGCCTCTGTGTCCCATGATGTACTCCAAGAAAAGGATTTTACAGGTAAGCTGTTATAAAATCCTATTATTTCCACATTGTAACAGCTTACCTGTAAAATCCTTTTCTTGGAGTACATCATGGGACACAGAGCCTTAAGTAATTACTTAATGGGTTATGGGCCACCTTCAGGTGATGGACACTGGTATACCCAATACAGGAAGTTCAGTCCCTATATAACCCATCCTCCTTCCAGGAACACATCAGTTTTTGTAGCAAAGCAATATACTTAAATCCCAAAGAGGGGAGGGACCTCTGTGTCCCATGATGTACTCCAAGAAAAGGATTTTACAGGTAAGCTGTTATAAAAATCCTATTTTCTTTATCGTACATCATGGGACACTGAGCCTTAAGTAATTACTTAATGGGATGTCCCATAGCAATGCTACTTGAGGGGAGGGAGACATAACCCGCAGGGTACCCCGAGACTTGAGGACTTATACTGCTGCCTGCAGCACAATGCGCCCGAAGGCGATATCCTCATACCTCCTTATATCCACCTGATAACATTTTTGTGAATGTATGCACTGAAGACCAAGTTGCGGCCTTACAGATCTGAGCCATGGAGGCCTGGTGGCGTCCAAGAAGCACTAACTGCCCTGGTAGAGTGTGCCTTAACTTGAAAAGGGGGAATCTTACCCCATAAATTATAAGTTTGAATTATAACTTGCCGAATCCACTTAGCGACAGTGGATTTTGACACTGTCTGTCCTTTCTTAGGACCCTCTGGCAGAATAAATAAGACATCAGTCTTACAAATCTAAGCAGTTGTCTTTAAATAGATTTTTCACTGCTCTCACCACATCAAGACAATGTAGTGACTTCTCTTCCCTGGAACATGGTTTTGGAAAAAATGATGGCAGGACAATATCTTGGTTCAGGTGAAAACCTGAATCCACTTTTGGTAAAAAGTCTGGACAAGGGCGTAACACCACTCTGTCCTCATGAATAATCAAATATGGCTCTTTACACGAAAGAGCAGCCAAATCCGAAAACCACCTTGCTGAGGATATAGCAACCAAGAACACTTCCTTGTCAGAAGGACTAAGGGAATATGCTGTATCGGTTCAAATGGCTGTTTCTGTAACACTGACAAAACTAAGTTCAAGTCCCAAGGGCTCAAAGGTGATTTAACTGGTGGATTAATCCGCATCACCCCATGCATAAAACCCTGGACTAAAGAATACATAGCAAGCGCTCTTTGAAATAAGATCGATAAAGCTGAGACTTGGCCCTTAATAGTACTCAAGGCCATCTCTACGCCTAATTGTAGAAAGGCAAGAATTCTGCCTATGCTATATCTCCGAGGGTGCCAACCCTTGGATTCACACCAGGAAACATAAGCCCTCCAGACTCTATAATATATAGTTCTGGAAGCTGGCTTCCTTGCATTAATCAAAGTAGAGATAACTGACCCGGAAGGCCTCCATTTCTTCAGAATGTGGATTTCAATAGCCAGGCCATTAAATTTAGCGTTTGTAAAGTAGGATAAAATATCAGCCCCTGTGAGAGCAGGTCTGGCCTTAGTGGAAGGGACCACGGATCCTCCACTGCCATCTTTAAGATTTCTGCATACCATGACCTTCTGGGCCATGCTGGTGTTACCAGAATTACCGGCTTTTCTTCCAGCTTAATTCTGCAAAGAAGTCGTGGTAGCAACTGAATAGGGGGGAATGAATAGATCTGCGAGAACTGATCCCACGGGGACACCAACGCATCTGTTCCGCATGCGAGTGGATACCTTGTCCTGGACACAAAGTTGACTAACTTCATGCTGAATCTGGATGCTTGTAAGGTACCTGTGATAGGTAGTGTCTGAAGTGGAGCTTGTGTGCTGAGGATTCAGGCGAAAACTTAGTGAGGCAGATCAGGACGGCAACAGATCAGACAAAGCGATACACAATCGAAATCCAGAGATGGGTCAGGCAGGCAAAGGTCATACACGAGCTGGCGGTGAAGTACAAAATCAGCAGGCTAGAGCATAGTCAGGAATTCAGGCAGAAGTTCAAATATGGTATTCAGCGTCACAAAGCCGTCAAACACCCATGAAGCTAGTCCAAACAAACGGGCACTGAGAGATAGGAAGTGCTGATATTTAAGGGCTGCTTTGATTGTAGATTGTCCACAGCTGGCAGCAGGTGGGGCTAGTGAGTCCAAGGTAATGCATAAAATTAAGAGCCACAACTCCAGAGCTCCTCTGTGGCACAACAAGACTGCAGCTGTGGGACCAGGAACATCCCGGTTCAAATACACCCAGGTACATGACAGGGCCCCGCTCCCCAGTGGACCCCTCCGGGGATTTAGTGGGAAAGGAGGCATGGAAGTCTCAAATAAGAGCAGGAGCATGCAAATCTTTGGCTGGGACCCAGGAACGGTCTGTGACGGGATATCCCTTCCAATGATACCGTAGGCCATGACCCTTCTAGAATCAAGAATCTTAGAGACTTCAAACTCATTTTGTCCATCAACAAGAACAGGAGGAGGTAGCTGTTGCGTTCTGGAGTAGCGATTGAAAATTGCCTTTTTGAGGAGGAAAACATGGAATTCGGGGTGAATCCAGAGAGAGGAGGGCAATTTCAACCTATAGGAGACTGGCCCGACTCGAGGAATAATTCTGTAAGGACCGATAAATCGAGGGTCCAATTTGGTAGAAGGTTGTTTCAGTCTCACGTATTTGGTTGATAGTCAAACTCTGTCCCCCACCACATATGGAGGTATATGGCGTCTTTGTTTGTTGGAGAAAAGCGCATACTTGCCTGCTGACTTCCATAGTAATAAGCAAATCTTTTTCCAATGTAGCAGAATATTTTTCACCCGCAGATCTGCTGCTGGTACACCAGAAGAAGGCTGAAGTAGGGGAAAAGTCTGAGGGCGATAGCCTAGGGCTCCGTAGAATGGTGTGGTATGAAGAGCACTGTGCCAACGGGAATTAATGGCAAACTCAGCCAAAGGCAAATACTCAGACCAGTTGGAGTGTAAGGCATTGACTTAATGTCGAAGATAGGTTTCTAGGGTCTGGTTCATGCGTTCAGTTTGACCATCTGTTTGAGGGTGATGTGAGGTAGAGTGTAAGAGCGTTACTCCCAGTTTCTTGCAGAATGCTCTCCAGAATTGGGAAACAAACTGGGATCTGCAGTCTGATGACATTGGTAGGTGTGCCACTATATCTCACAATATGGGAAAGGAACAGGGTAGACGTGCTTCCGCTGTAGGTAATCTGGGGAGCGGCACAAAATGAGACATTTTGGAAAAGCGATCCACTATGACCTATATAGCAGTCATGACCTCGGACTTGGGTAAGTCTGTAATGAAGTCCATAGTCAAATGGGTCCAAGGCTGGCGAGGTGCCGGAAGTGGTTGTAACATTCCAGTAGGCAAAGTGCAAGGTACTTTATTAGCAGCACAAGTTGGACAGGCAGCCACATAGTCAGCAACATCCCATTTCATATGAGGCCACCAGACATGACGTTGCAAGGTCTTAAGAGTGATGGTGACACCAGGATGACCAGATAACACACCATCACGAGCCCTGAGGAGTACAGGTTTTCTGAGGCTAGGGGCTACAAACAGGCGACCGGGTGGTATCTTCAAGCCTTGGGGAACACGATTCTGGGTTTCTTGAAACTGTTGGGAAAGAGCCGTAGAGATCTGTGCGACAATTTTGTGAGGTGGGATTATATACTGTTCGGTAGGTTGATCTTCTTCAGAGGTAATGAACTGTCTGGAAAGAGCATCGGCTTTCTTGTTTTTATGCCCAGGAACATAAGAAAGAACAAAATTAAAATGGGAGAAAAACAGAGCCCATCGAGCCTGACTTGAGTTCAAACGTCTATCAGTCTGAAGATACAGCAGGTTTTTATGGTCAAAGAGGATAGAAAAAGGCTTGGGAGCCCCTTCCAGAAGATGTCGCCATTCAGACAATGCCAATTTGATGGCCAGTAGTTCTCAATTCCCAACGTCGTAATTCATCTCCGCTGGAGAAAACTTTCTAGAAAAAAAAAACGCTACTGGATGGATTCTACCGGACTTGGGCTGTCTCTGGGACAGCACGGCACCTGCTCCTACTTCGGTGGCATCAACCTCAACTATGTACTGGAGATCGGGATTTGGATGCTAAAGAATTGCAGCCTTGCTGAACATGTCTTAATTGCTGGAAAGCAGATTCTGCTTCTGAGGACCACACCCTGCAATTTGTACCTTTCTTAGTCATAGCAGTAAGGGGGGCCGCAATGGAGGCAAAACCTTTGATGAAGCGTCATTAGTAATTTGCGAACCCTAGAAAGCTTTGGAGCCCTCTTAAAGTGGTCGGTTGGGGCCATTGCAAGACAGCAGAAAGTTTCTGAGGGTCCATTTGGAAACCGACAGGACTTATAATGTATCCAAGGAAAGGAATAAGGCTTTGATGGAAACTGCATTTCTCAATCTTCGTGTAAAGATGGTTTTCTCTCAGTTGTTGTAATACCTGCTTTACATGTGAGGTGTGCTCTAGATGAGTCTTGGAAAAGATTATAACCTCTTTCCAAGTTGTCTGTCACATATTCCTTCATGGATTTTTGTTCAGGCAAAGACAGGGGATACGTCCTTCCTTTGGGAAGAGGTGCTCCAGGAATCAAATTAATTGCGCAATCAAAAGAACGATGTGGAGGTAAAACCTCTGCCTCTTGCTTGCAAAATACATCTGCAAACTCATGGTATTCATGAGGGAAGGTAGGTGGGATGGCCACGGAAGCCAACAGACAACCAAAAAGTCTTTTGGGTTGAGACAGTTTAGATGACAGAACGACCCCCAAGAGGTTCTCCATTTTCCCAATCAAAAGAAGGCTTATGTTGTTGTAACCATGGGTAACAAAAGGATAACGGGCAGAAGTGGGGAATCAGAGAAAAGACAACTTCCTCTTTGTGGAGTACGCCTACCTGAAGGGTGATAGTCGTAGTCTTAAATTTTACAATGCCATCTCCAGAGGGTTGTCCATTCAGGGTGATGATGTTCAGGGGTCTAGACTTTGGAACAAATAGGATTTTATTTTCTTTAGCAAAAGTGTAGTCCAAGAATATGCCAGCAGCTCCAGAATCCACAAAAGCCTCACAGGAGACAAGTTAAGAGGGTAAATGGATAATTGCGGGAACGGTAATCTTGGTCTTGGAGGGTATACCTGTAAGGTCTAACCCAGCTCCTCCAACACTGGTTAGAACCTGCCTTTTTCTGGATGGGAAGGGCAGACAGATAACAAATGTAATTTAAGTGCACAGTACAGGCATAGGCCCAATGCACGTCTCCTTTGTTTCTCCGACTCAGGTGGAGACGGCTTCCATGGGTTCCACAGGTGCCTGGGGTTCAACTGGATTTTAGGTTCTGGCTGAGGTGGTGCTTGGAAGTTAGGGGCCAAACGGTAAACTGGCCTAGGAAACTTGCGAGTTCTAAGTCTCTCTTGGCACCTTTCATGATGCCGGACATCCAGACGAACACACAGCTCTATGAATTTCTCAAGGTCTTCTGGGGAATCCTTATAGACTAATTCGACCTCGATGCGATCTGTAAGACCTTTCCGGAAGGCTGCACGTAATGCCCTAGAGTCCCAATTAGTCTCAGCAGCCAGGCTACGGAACTCAATAGCATATTGTGCCACAGACCTGGTACCTTGTATGTTCAAAAGTGAGTACTCAGCTGCAGAAGCTCTATCTGGCTTGCCAAATACAGTCTGGAGAGAAGCCAGAAATTTGTCAGCATCTAGCAGCACAGGATCATTGCATTCCAGGTAAGGAGAGACCCAGGCCAGGACCATCCCCTTTAACAAGGAAATTACAAAAGTGACTTTGGCAGACGAAGTGTTAAAAGTCCCAGGGTTGTTGCGGAAATGCAAACGGCAAACATTTAAAAAGACTCTGCAGTCCTCAGTATCACCACCAAATTTTTAAGGCAGGGGAAGTTTAGGTGGTACAGAAGAGGTGGGTTGGATTGGAGCAGGAGTCTGGACCGTTGCAGAAGGACCAGACAAGCAAGATTTAAGCATAGTACAAAGTTCATCTAATTTGGCGTCCAGGGAAGAAAGATGCTGTTCATGAGCTCCAATCAATTGTCCCTGATGTGAAGTTGTCTTAATCTCGGCAGAGTCCACTGCCATTGTGGCCTGTTTGTAATGTAAGGTACCTGTGATAGGTAGTGTCTGAAGTGGAGCTTGTGTGCTGAGGATTCAGGCGAAAACTTAGTCAGGCAGATCAGGACGGCAACAGATCAGGCAAAGCGGTACACAATCAAAATCCAGAGATAGGTCAGGCAGTCAAAGGTCACGAGCTGGCGTTGAAGTACAAAGTCAGCAGGCTAGAGAGTAATCAGGAATTCAGGCAGAAGTGCAAATACAGTTTTCAGCGTCACAAAGCAGTCAAAACACCCAGGAAGCTAGTCCAAACAAATGGCACTGTGAGATAGGAAGTGCTTCTGTGATTGTAGATTGTCCACAGCTGGCAGCAGGTGGGGCTAGTGAGTCCAAGGTAATGCATCAAACTAAGAGAACATAGCCATAACTCCAGAGCTCCTCTGTGGCACAACAAGTAAGACTGCAGCTGTGGGACCAGGAACATCCCGGTTCAAATACACCCAGGTACATGACAATGCTAGAAGAACTTCGTCCGGAGTCCCCCATCTTTGGCAAACAGCCGGAAAAATGTCGGGGTGAAGAGACCATTCCCCTGGGAATAACTGCTGGCGACTTAAGTAGTCCACCTGCCAATTCTCTACTTCCGGAATGAAGACTGCTGATAGGCCCGGAACATTCCTTTCTGCCCAAGTTAGAATATGGTTCACCTCTCTCTGCGCAGGGAGACTCTTGGTGATTGATATAGGCCACAGCCGTGGTATTGTTGGATTGGATCCTGACAGGACAATCCCTTAACCTGGAAGTCCAGGCCTTCAGAGCCAGACGCACTGCCCAAATCTCTAGGATGTTGATGGACAAGGTTCTTTTGGTTCTTGACCACTGTCCCTGGAAAGTCATCTTCTTTAGTACTGCTCCCCAGCCTAAAAGGCTGGCATCTATCGTTACTACTTTTCAGATAATTGGTCTGAAGGATTTTCCTTTCAACAGATCCTGGTTAGTAACTACCAACTGAGGCTTTGGAACACCCTTGGGGACAGCCGCATTGGCAAGTCCAAAGCTTGGATCATTTTGTTCCAAGCAGACAGGATACTGTTTTGCAACAGTCTCGAATGTAACTGGGCATAGGGGACTGCTTCGAATGAAGCCACCATCTTTCCTAACAAGCTCATGCAAAGGCGAATTGAGGGATTTCCTTTGAACCTGACCATCCGCACGAGCTCTCGTATGGAGTTGATTTTTGCCTGAGGCAAGAACACCTTTTTCTGGGCTGTATCTATGATGAGACCCAAATACTCTAGCTTATTTAGCGGTATTAAGGAAGACTTCTCTAGGTTGAGAATCCAACCCAGATTTTTCAGGTAATTGGTTGTAATGGGTACACTTTGCTCCAAACGAGCCACCGACTGGTCTATTAGCAACAGATCATCTAGGTACGCCAAGACTGTTATGCTCTGTGCCCTTAACCTGGCTAGAGGTGGGGCCAGCACTTCTGTGAACACTCGGGGTGCTGTAGCTGGCCCGAAGGGCAAGGCTACAAACTGAAATGCTGTTCTACTTTGAACCGCAAAGATCTTTGGTGAGCGGAAAATGTAGGGACATGCAAATATGCATCCCTGATGTCGATAGACGCCAGAAGTTCTCCTCCTTGTAGGATAGAAACTACTGACCCAATCGACTTCATTGAAAGGAGCAGATCTTCAGGAACTGATTTAGATTCTTTAGTTCTAGAATGGGTCTGTTGAATAAAACCCCAAACCTTGCTCTTCTGTGCATGTACAGGAAACGCCTGAAAAGGCTGTGAAGGTTTTAAAGAACCTAAAGCAGAAACAGAACTATCAGCAGACTCTTCTAAAGGTAGCTTGAAAGAGAAAGAGGCACGAACCATCTCTGTAAGAGATTGTACCAGCAATCTCTCAGCTTGCGAGGCTAAAAAAGGACCATCTACCGTTGTTTCCTCCGCAGAGGAGTAAATCGGTATACCTTTCTTCCTGATCACCTGAGGGTAACCCCTCATACTCTACCCACTGTTCCCTTGATAAGGGGTCTAAGGTGGGGAAGTGGGATCTAACACTCTTCCTATCCTCTTGGATAGCAGATGCAATTAAATTTGCTCATTTTCCTTCTAGGCCCTGTAGGGTGGAGAAAAACGCTTTTCAGTCATGTATACAGGGGCTGAATTTTCTGTGCCCGGGCCTGACCCCGAGGCTTTCCTCTAGAGTCTGACGGTGGAAGCCATCTCTACTGCCTAGAGGCGAAAGCCTCTGGCGCGGGGGAAGGATTCCGTTTAAATGAAGGACGTTTATACTTTCTTTTGGGCAAAAGCGTACCTTTGCCACTAAAAATCATTTGGATGTGTTTGACCAAATCCTCCCCAAATAGTCGATCCCTATGAAAAGGAAAACTAGTCAGAAGACTTTTGCAAGGTGTTTCCGCTGATGAAAATTTTTTTTTTTTTGCTTTTTACCACAGGGCCCTATGCCTGTGTACCAGCAAAAGCGCAACGCAGGACGCCTGGTGAATAGCGTCTTTCTTGGCGTCTATGACAAAACATAGCGCCCTTGATAATTCGGCCAAATTATGGGCCTGTGTGCAGGGACCTCTTTAAGGGCTTGTCTAAACTAGTCCCTTAGGGACTGACAGATGCCTATTGCTGCAACTGTAGGCTGAGTAACTGCACCTGCCAAGAAAAAAGAGGATTTTAACAGGAATTCCAACTTCTTATCTGTTGGGTCTTTAAGCATTTGTGCATTGTCTACTGGACAAGTTAAACTTTTGTTCACACTGGAAATTGCAGCGTCAACTGCTGGTACCTTCCATTCTTTGGTGAATTTCTCCTCCATGGGATAGAGAACTGAGAATCTCTTTGGAAAGAGAAAAATGCTTATCAGGGTGATACCACTCAGCATAAATAAGCTTTTCTAGTAATGCATGGACAGAAAACGCTGTAAGGGTTTTAAAGGACCCAAGGAAGAAACCGAACTTTCAGCTGACTCCGTTAGGGGTAGCATGAAAGTGGAACGAACCATCTCCGTAAGAGTTTGTACCAGCAATCTCTTAGATTGCGAGGCTAAAAAAAGGTTCAACTGTTTCCTCCGCAGAGGAATATTTGGCTTGTTTTTCCCCGTGATCACCTGAGGCTAAAACCTCATCCTGTGCCCACTGTTCCCTTGGTAAAGGGTTTGAGGTGGATGTGATTAAAGCCGCTAATCTTCCTTCTAGGCCCTGCAGGGCAGAGGAAAATGCATCTTCAGTCACGTATACAGGGACTGAAGTGTGAGAAGCAGTTGCACCACCAATTGGTTCCAATGACTCACCTGGCTTGCCATAACTGGTATCTCCGGAAAGGATGACAGTGTGGAGGCATGACTGGTGTTCCCAGCGTCTGGGAGTGGAATTTTTGGTACCTTTGTGGTAACTCTGGAAGCCATAGTGCAAAGCACAAAAGCAGAGGAACGCTAGTAAAAATGTACTACTTGCTGAGCAATAGTCTAGCAAAATAATTTCACCATAAAGATCAGCTTGATGCTGAGTAACAATGTATTTCCTGTACTGGAAATGCCTGTATACATACATCCCTTACATGCCCCAGCGCTCCTGTGTCCTGTGACACAGACTTCTCTTCAGTTGCTCTTAAGAGATTTTCTGACAATGAGAGCGTCTGTTTATAACACACTGCAGGTGTAAACCCGATAGGCGCCCTCAGCTGTGCGCCATGTGCCACGTGGAAGCTGATTTCTGCACACGGCGCAGCCTGCCTTAAGCCACACCCCTTCCAGTCCTCGCCCTCCTCCTTGTTTTTTTTTTTTTAATGAATCTTAGTCCGCGCATGCACGGGCGGCACGGCATTCGGCTTTGCAATGCAGACCCAATGAAGAAGAGGGTCTGTGATCGCCGCTGGCGCTTCAGAATCTCTATGCTTTCTGTATGCAAGCAGTCTTTCAAATATACAGGCTTGGGAGCAACAAGGCTTATTAAACGGCAGTCTGACAACAAAATGTGAGTCTTTAAAGTGGGAGGGGGGGTGTTTTCTCAGAAGTATGAGGCAATTAGTGTTTAACACAGGAGCCATTATAGATAACAATCTGCTGTACCCCAGCCCCTTAGTTCCCCCAGGGGGGAAAGGAACACCTCTGTTCAATTAAGAACCCCCTCCTGCTGCTGGGACACACACACATGCGGTTTAAAGCTGGACACAGAGCTGCTGAGATTTTAAGGCATTACAATGTTTTTTATATGGGAGGAAAAGGCATAGGTGGAATTTTTATAGTTCCTAGGGTTTTTCCTTTACCTCTTCCTCGCTGCAGGATACTTCTGAAAACAGACAGTTCCAAACTTCACCCATCACAACGGGCAGCGTTAGTAAACCTTCAAAGACCGTGTCCCTTTATAGGGGTTCCACTCCTTTGGACCTGCATAGCACCCCTCAGGAGCAACTTTAGGTAATGTAGCAGGACCAAAAAGAATCCAGCATGGATCCCTCCTGGAGCTCCTCAGAGCACATCTTCACTCGTGACCAACACCTGAGACACTGGCGAAATAACTGATGTGCTCCTGGAAGAAGGAGCGGTTATATAGGGAGTGAACTTCCTGTATTGGGTATACCAGTGTCAACACCTGAAGGTGGCCCATAACCCATTAAGTAATTACTTAAGGCTGTGTCCCATGATGTACGATAAAGAAATTTGATTTTACTTGTTGACCATAGTTATGTTTTAATAGCCATGGGTTTAGCCATGCACTTTGCCCAAACAAGCAACACCTGACAAATCATCATAGATGCAATGGCAGGTTGCCTGGCAGCACTTGCCAGGGAAAATGCCTTAAGACTCAAATTTTTTGTTGGCAGAGTCCTTAAACACTGGTACATCATCCACCGGCACTCTAATGGTCTTACTTAGATAAGCCACTGCAGAGACCACCGCCAGGACCACCTTTTGTGGAAGCTGTACTTCATATTTGTTCCAGAGTATAGTTGTGCAAAACGCTTAGGTGTCACAAACACCTTTGTATAGATGGGCCCAGTCTTTGTACAGACCCTCTTCATGAAGATGCAACAGAAAAAAACCTGTCTGGCTTGGGTGCTTTCCAAGACCTCAGCCCTGTCCCTCTAGGCCCCGAGTGTTGGGTCCATGGCCAGAAAACTCCACAGACCTTAATCCCATTGAGAACTTGTGGTCAATCCTCAAGAGGTAGGTGAACCCCATCCCCACAAATTCTGACAAACTCCAAGCATTGATTATGCAAGCATGGACTGCCATCAGTCTGGATTTGCCCAGAAGTTGATTAACAGCATGCCAAGGCAAATTGCAGAGGTCTGGAAACACTGTAAATATTGACTCTGTGCATAAACATAATGTAATTGTCAATAAAAGCCTTTGACACTTATGAAATGCATGTAATTATACTTCAGCATACCATAGTAACATCTGACAAAAAGATCTAAAAACACTGAAGCAGCAGACTGAAAATTAATATATGTGTCTTTCTCAAAACTTTTGGCCAAGGCTGTACTATCCCATCACCTGTAGGCCTCAGGTCCCCGATCACTTTGTGACCTGTGCATAAAACAGTGGAGCTGCTACTGGTGTGTCCTAATTGGTTGGTATCTTGTTCAGAAAGGGCTGAAACCCAACTTGACATGACATTCGCACATACACAGTATGCCTGCACCAAAAGCACAGGAAGGCTGTGCCTGCCCACTGAACCAGTGGCTCTCTTGTGCTCCAGGCTGGGTAGCGTGCATGTGCACCCAGCCTCCCCTCAGCCTGAATGCTGGGAACAAACACTGGTAACCGCCCCCCCCCCCACACACACACACATAAGGGGCAACTTAGATGTCATGTAGCAGAGCTGCAAACCGCTCAATCTTCGCAAAATCTTGGTCAGTCTATCCTGCAGGGTCTTTAAGGACTGGGAATACGAAAGCCATGGACCTGTCTAGCAACCTACCAGTTGACCCACGCAATGCAACTGACTGCCAAGATTAGTGCCAAAATGCAGGATCCAGTGCACGCTGCAGCTAACATGCATTACCCATTGTTCTCATCTGGGTCAGGGGTATAGCCCCTCTAGGAACAGCAATCAGTAGGGCCTGATATGGATAACTGCCACTGCTTTAGAGCACCAATGATCAGCAACCCAACACAATTGTAAATGATTGTGTTTCTTAGGAGAAAGACACTAGCGAGAAAAAAAAATGCTATTTGCCACTGTCCAATCATCTGGGAGGTGGAACATAATCCTTTGGTCTAAGAATTAATTCCTGTGTCCTGTGATGTACGAATAGGAATTAGAAATGTTACATAGTGACTACTGCTGGGCTCTGAAATGCTTTACGTGGTAAGGCAAATTAAGTGATAAGTGGAAATGTAAGGAGTGGACTTGAGTAGATAGGGTTTAGCCACACAATGTACCCCTTATTTTGTCCTGATAGCTCTGCACAAAACTGCATTGTGAAGCTATAGACTACATTCAAGCAGCATGTGCAGCACAATGATACTTAGATGCTGATACTAGGCTGCATCCCTTCAGTATTACTTTATATCTACACACAAGCAGATAGCATATAAAACATACAAGTACACCCCTCCTCCTAGCAAGCAGATGAAGACGCAAATCTTTTGCCTTCATTGGCAGACTTTGGGCTTGTGTTGAAGGACAATTTCAGGTGCATTCCAATTGTATTTAAGATCAGCTTGAGATGATTTTGGGATTGAGAGTTCATTGACTTGATCCAAAAGTACTAAAGCCAGAGGCAATTGGCATATTAGTATGGATGTCAGCAATGGCAACCTCCATATTTCTCTGTTATTTTTTTTTTCTTTTAACACTTACCCTATCACTGCAATGAACCCCCTAACATCTAACCCAATGTTTTTCAACCGAAGTGTCGCAGGGATTCCTTTAGAAATGCCGCAGCAACAGCCCGGTCTGAGCAATCCTCTGTTGGATCCTGTGCTACAAGTGGAAGGGAGCACCGTTAACTCTTGTGTAGAGGAGGCCGAGAGCTCAGCCCGTACCTACCCTACCAACTGATGACGTTGGTTGCTAAGGACTTGCCAGCAAGAGTAGAGAGAAGAGCAGAGAGTAGGGGAGGTACGGGCTGAGCTCTTTGCCTCCTCTGTACACAGGAGTTAACAGTGCCCTCTCCCTCCTGTAGCACAGGAGTTAACAGTTAACAAAGGATCACTCAGATCTGATCATAAAGGAGGGAGAGGAGCATGGGGGGGGGGGGTAGAGTAAAGTAGAGTAGTGACAGCAGGAGAGAGCCAGGGTAATTGGGGAGGAGTTGTGCTAGGAAGGGGTGGCGATTTGTGCTAAGGGGAGGGGGTTACCACCTACAGACCACTGAATTTTGCCTCACAGAGTATATTTTAGGCCTTGTTCACACCAGTTACAGTGCACTAACAGATGCGAAATTGCACATTTTCCCGTACCGCACAAAAATCTGCTGCCTTTTGCAGACGCGCGTGGGTGCCATTAATGCTTAATGACCCCCCCCCCCACATCTAGCAAATGCACGTATGTTTGTACCTGCTAAAATGCATGGTGGTACTGAAGTACCATGTGTTTTAGTGCTGCAATTTTAAAAATCATGCCGACACCCTTTTGTGTATTTTGCACGCACAGAGCAGCTCATTAAAAAAAAGCGATGTGTGGGAACGCGCAAAAAGGCGCGTGCACTCGGATGCACCTCTTGGTTTGAACAAGCCATAAGATGGATGTGTCCTGGGATTGTGCACGATTATAAAGGGTGCCTTGACTGAAAAAAGGTTGAAGAACACTGGTCTAACCCAACACTTGTATGTTGGCAAAAAAAAAAACACACACATACACTATAGTTAATAACTGCACAATCCAGAGGGGATACAAGTATTTTTACAGCATATTGCAAATGAATAGTGGTGGGGAGAAGAGCCACTTTTACGCCGACAGGCAGGGAGGGAGGGGGAGAGACTCACAGCAAAGAGCGGGATGACAGAGGCACGTAAATTCACCACGGTATCATGGCTCAGCAGCCATGATTACTGTGGTCAGCATAGACGGGGACACAGGAACAGGCAGTATCAACCAGGTATATTACAACATAGGAAGGGTCAAATTACATGGCAAAACCACTGTGCTATAGATCATGCCTTAAAGGAACACAATTTTTTTTTTCCCTAGGGTTACAACCACTTTAACCCAAAATCTTCTCTCTAGAGCAGTGTTTTCGTTTTTCAACATTTTTTCAGTCAAGGAAACCTTTAGAACTGCGCACACCAGTCTGAAGGCTCGTGCACACAAAGAGGTGTGTCAGAGTGCGAGTGATTTCTTGCACATTCTAGCATGTTCCTTTTTTATTAGGCTGCTCTATGCTTTTGAAATGCTCCTAAAGCCCCCCTCTTTACCCTTGCCACACCTAAATTACAGACGTGGCTGTACAAGCCGTCCGACCTGCCCTTAGCAACGGATTACGTCATCGGTTGGTAGGAGGCGGGTCGGTGGCCTGCATAGCTTTCTGTTTTGCCGGCAAATGTACAGAGAACATAGAGGAGGAGAGAGCTGGGAGGATGTAATCTCTCCCACTCTTTTGTACACTGAAGTGAACAGTGAAAATCTATGATAATCAATCAGTACCGGGCTGTGTGTAATTTAACTATGGCACCACAGTTGAAAAACCCTATTCTAGAGCACTTCCCAGAATTTTTCTTTTCATTTACCTCGTTCTTGTAGCAAGAAAACACTTTTATTCATGTGACATCAATATCACCAGGCTTGTAAAAACAATATCGCAGGGTCAGCTGCTGTGGTTTCTATTGATGCAGGAGCACCCTAGAACTACATCTCTAAACGGCCCTTTCCCCACACACATGGCAAAGTACTGTTTCTCTGGGAAAGAAATCTGCATGTAAAGAGGGAATAAGATTGGTGGGGTTAGATGTAGCCAGAACTCTACCCATCCCCCATATTACAATAGTTACAAAGCTGGTTTTGTTGATCGGCGGCTGCAGTCACTGATCAGTGTATTCTGACAGCCGAGGGTGCAACTCTAAGAATACAATGGGACTGCAGGGGGGAGAGTCTTTCATCCACTTTGCTTGTATGGATGTAGGAATAGTTTAGTTTTTCTTTTTCGTTCAGCCCATTGACTGAACGAAAAAAAACAAACTGTCTATGCCCAGATTAAGAATGGCAGAATGGCACTCCAGGTGTTGCCAGATAATCTGTGGTGTATAGGAGACGAGCCTATGTGGGCTAAATAAAGCCTGCTATGCACATTATGTAATTCAATCATCACAAGATATTTGATTGATACTGATATACACAGATAATTCTAACCCATGATTTTTCTCTTCTAATTCATCAGCTAGAATTTTCATATATGGACAATTACACAGGGTATCAACAATTTACTCCTATCATATATTCATTAATTAGGCGCCAAGTCAATAACAATTGTAAGTGTGATGCCGTGTACAGACGATCGCACATTCCAACAACAAAATCCATATTTTTTTTCCCCGACAGATGTTCTCTTAAACTTGTCTTGCATACACACGGTCGCACAAATGTTGTCAGAAATTCCGAACGTCAAGAACGCGGTGACGTACAACACATACGACAAGCCGAGAAAAATGAAGTTCAATAGCCAGTGCAGCTCTTCTGCTCGATTCTGAGCATGCGTGGAATTTTGTGTGTCGGAATTGTGTACACATGATCGGAATTTACGAGAACGGATTTTGTTGTCGGAAAATTTGAGATCCAGATCTCAAATTTTGTTTGTTGGAAATTCCGACGGAAAATGTCCGATGGAGCCTACACACAGTCGGAATTTCTGACAACAAGCTTCCATTGAACATTTTCCGTCGGAAATTCTGACCATGTGTATGCGGCATTACTGTTAACCAGGGCTTGACAAATTTGCTTTAAAGCTAGGAGCCAGTTTTTTTTTTTTTTTTAACTAACAAAGCTTTGCTTTCAATGACAAAACCCCTTCTCTTATGTAGTCCTGATGTGTACAGTGGGGATCGAAAGTTTGGGCACCCCAGATAAAACTGTGTATCAATGTGCATAACGAAGCCAAGGAAAGATGGAAAAATCTACAAATGGCATCACATTACAGATTAGACAGACATTCTTATAATATGACAAAAAAAGTTAGATTTTATTTCCATCATTTACACTTTCAAAATTACAGAAAACAAAAAATGGCGTCTGCAAAAGTTTGGGCACCCTGCAGAGTTAATATCTTGTACTGCCCCCTTTGGCAAGTATCACAGCTTGTAAAAGCTTTTTGTAGCCAGCCAAGAGTCTCAATTCTTGTTTGGGGTATCTTTGCCCATTCTTCCTTACAAAAGTCTTCCAGTTCTTTGAGATTTCTGGGCTGTCTGTCACGCACTGCTCTTTTAAGGTCTATCCATAGATTTTCAATAATGCTGAGGTCAGGAGATTGTGAAGGCCATGGCAAAACCTTCAGTTTACGCCTCTTGATGTAATCCCCCGTGGATTTTGAGGTGTGTTTAGGATCATTATCCATTTGTAGTAGACATTCTCTCTTTAACTTCAGCTTTTTCACAGATGGCATCAAGTTACCATCCAAAATTTGCTGAAATTTTATTGAATCCATTTTTCCTTCTACTCGTAAAATGTTCCCTGTGCCACTGGCTGCAATACAACCCCAAAGCATGATTGATCCACCCCCATGCTTAACAGTTGGACAGAGGTTCTTTTCATTAAATTCTGTGCCCTTTCTTCTCCAAACGTACCTTTGCTCATTCTGGCCAAAAAGTTCTATTTTAACCTCATCGGTCCACAGAATTTGTTTCCAAAATGCCTCAGGCTTGTCTATATGTTCATTTGCAAAGTTCAAACGCTGATTTTTGTGGTGAGGACGTAGAAGAGGTTTTCTTCTGATGACTCTTCCATGAAGACCATATTTGTACAAGTATCTCTTTATAGTGGAATAGTGTACCACAACTCCAGTGTCTGCCAGATCTTTCTGGAGGGATTGTGCAGTCAAACGTGGGTTTTGAATTGCTTTTCTCACAATCCTGCGAGCGGTTCTGTCTGATATTTTTCTTGGTCTTCCAGATCTTGCTTTAACTTCCACTGTTCCTGATGACTGCCATTTTTTAATTACATTCTGAACAAAGGATATTGACATCTGAAAACGCTTTGCTATCTTCTTATAGCCTTCTCCAGCTTTGTGAGCGTCAACTATTTTCAGTTTTCTAGACAACTGCTTAGAAGAACCCATGGTGCTGATTGTTGGGGCAAGGTCAGATGAGTCTGGCCATTTAAAACCTTTGAGATTGACATCACCTGGTCTTCCCAGACGATGATTGAGAACAATCCATGACACTGGCAGGTCTCAGCTTTGCAAAGGGGCATGCTATAAATTCTGCAGGGTGCCCAAACTTTTGCAGACTCCATTTTTTTGTTTTCTGTAATTTTGAAAGTGTAAATGATGGAAATAAAATCTAACTTTTTTTTGACATATTATAAGAATGTCTAATCTGTAATTTGATGCCATTTGGAGATTTTTTCCATCTTTCCTTGGCTTCGTTATGCACATTAATACACATTTTTACCTGGGGTGCCCAAACTTTAGATCCCCACTGTATCTTTACAAATGCACCACACAGGCTTACACAGTGTTATGCCTCTCAGCTTTTGCCTATTAACCTTCTTAGGATACCTGAGAACTTGGTACATTTAAAAATCGTAATAAGTGAGGTACAGCACATGCTGGGACTTGTAGTTCTATCACTGTCTGCAATAGGAGGTACAGTTACCTGCTTCACTCTAAGGGTGCTGCCTGATCACCTTTTGTTCTATGGACTTTTATTATGGACCCATTCATTATACCATGATGTTTTATTGATTATATGCTTGAAATACATCCCTCTAGCGGGGACATACTACAAACTTTTATTTTTTATACAATGGAGGTACAGCACATGCTGGGACTTGTAGTCTTATCGCAGTCTGCAATGTAGCTACAGCACGTACTGGGACTTTTAGTCCCCCCAGCAGCAACTGCTCCCAGTGTACACACACCCAGGAGGTATCCCTGTACCATTGGCACCACACAGGTGTGAATTTGTCCCGTCATAGATGATACAACACCCCTCCAGCCCAGCGTTTGGACCCCTGCCCAATCGTCTGCCACCTGCTCCATCCCTGTCCCTGCTCTATTCCCCTTGTCAGGGACTCAGCTTCACCACTGACACCCAAGCAGAAGCGAGCGCCAGGCCCAGTGACCCCTACCTCAGCTAATTGCCACTCAACCAAATGGCAAGCCTCAGCACCAGGCTTGGAGCGTGAATGTGGTGTCAGCTTGGGCTTGTGAACCCAGTAAATGGCCTGACAAAAGCCCATGTGTCAGGATGCAATTTTTTGTCACCATGGTGACTTGGTGCCTGGGATTTATCGAGCCCTGTTGTAAAGTGTATACTACATATCAGTATTAGAAAGGAAAACATCTACGCGAGAAGCCTCAGAGGTTACTCCTACTTCTATTCTGCTTCAAAGTAAATTCTCTATGAAAGATCAAGATCGAGAAAAACCATTATATTTTGATAACTGTAAATCGCATTACATCCTATATTAGTATTCAGTAGATTAACTTTTTTTTTTTTATCTTTCACGTCACTTTTTTTTAGATTTCTCCCTTTAATAGCATGCAGACTAACCTGGAGATGGGACAAACGATAGCACTGCCAGGGGCGCTTATAACACTTGTAAAATAATAATAATAATAATAATAATAATAATAATAATAGATTTATATACCGAATACTACCATTTCATATATTTCCCCACAAACGGTCAAAGCGTTATCAGAACATATAATTTAACAGTAATGGTCCTTTGAGGCCATGCCCAAAAATTTGAACTAGAGAGACTGAATTACAACTAAAGTATGAAGTATACCATGAAAATATATAGACAAGGCAACTGAAAAGAAGAGAACTTTCAAAAATCAAAAATGTTTTTACTTTGCAAAGGCATCTGTGGGAATCATCTCAGAAATATGGGTAATAAACCCTAAATTGCAATCAAATATGTACAGGATCCACTAGGTTCTTCTTAATTGCAAGTGAATTCATTTTTCAGAAATAACAAATGACCTTTTCTTTATAAAGCAGTTGGAAGTAATTAAGGATAACTTCCTTCACCCATAAACCCATTGTACAGTCTTTACTATTCCAATCTAGCACTGACGTTCTTCCAAGGAGGGCCACTGAAGGTTCCCAAATAAAAGAGACGACACATTTATGTAACAGCACAATCTTAAAACAGTGGCAGTATCAATCATTTGTATAATATGATACAATATCTATAAACTGGTTTCTTCACACACTCTAACTGGAACATTATAATGTCGGTCATCTTCTGTTATGAGAGTTACCACAGGCCAATCTGCCTGGTCATCCGGATATTGTGTAATAAATTCATCTGTTCCATATTTATACAGTCTATATACCTTTATTGTGTGCTGTAATGCATAGCCAAGAAGAAACATTTCAACCTAAAAAAGAAGAAATCAAGATATCATAAATATGCTAAAACATAAAACACAAGCACACAAATGTAAAACATTAAAAAGGTAGCAAGAGTGAAGCTGTTCATGCAGAAGTTGTTTCGCATTTTGTTAGGGAAAATATCACTTTATGAGTCACAAGACCAATGTAATTACTTGCATCATGGATTTTCCAACTGCTGCACAACAGCATTTTTAATACAATACAATATAAGATTTCATAGTACAGCAATTATGCATTTTCCTTTCTGTGAAACAACTTTAAAACCAATTACCCACTAAGCAGAAGTGGGGACACACTCATTCGATCAGATTACAGTGCGGGAAAAAAAAAATAGGATGCCTGCACCTTTTCATGTGGGTGCGGTGCGATTTACGGTGTGATTTGAGCAATACAAAATGAATGGGCTCAAATTGCACTGCAAATAATCACATGTGATTTGAACAGGAATGGGGTGCAATTCCTGACGGAATCACATGCGTGTGAATTGGGACTAAAGTGACAGTAAACACTATTTTTTTTTTTAAAGCAGCTGATTTAATCACTTAAAAAGGAGCCTGAGCTTGTTTGGCTGGGTTTCTACTATGGGTCACAGGAGTGCAAATCATTTTGCATTACAGTGACCCATTTTCAGCAGAGAGCGGTCTGACGTCCGATCTCTGCTGACGTCACAGGAATCAGTCCAGGCACCGCGTCCCTGTGGATCCCGACAATAAAGTCTGGATCCACCAGGTGCCTGGACTGTTCACCATCTCAGCGAGCCACTGAGAGCCTGAAACGGCAGCTCCCCGCCCCACCACAGCTCAGCGCTCCAATCAGCGTGTGGGGAGCGGGGAGATGTTGATTGACAGTCATCAGTTCTCTGCTTGGGGAGCGGTGAGAACCGAGCCATCAGCAGTGTTCGATCGCTCGGTTTTCAGTGCAGAGGTCCTGGGGGACAGATGCAGCATCGCTCCGATGCTGTATCCACCGAGGTACGTATGATGGGTAAAATAAATAAACCCCATACTTCTCTTTTAATGAGTATGCAGCGTTATCTTTTAATCCCTGCACGATTCTGGCCAAAATGAGAATCACAATTTTTTTGCTTAGAATAAAAAGATCACGATTCTCTTACAATTCTCGTGGCATAAAATCTTTCACATTATACAAAAAAAATAAAAAAATAATATGTGCCAACTTTACTGGTTATTTTTTTTGAATTCATTAAAGTGTAATTTTTTCCCCAAAAATTGCATTTGAATGACTGCAGTGTAACATAAAATATTGCAACAACCACCATTTTATTCTCTAGGGTCTCTACAAAAAAAAAAAAAAAGATTATTTTATATATATATATATATATATATATATATATATATATATATATATATATATATATATATATATATATATATATATCTATATCTAGATATATCTATATATCTAGATATAGATATATCTATATATATCTATAGATCTCTCTCTCTCTATATATATATCTATATCCCCTCCCCCCCCTTTTTGATGGCTGTTGGCTTTAGCAGAGCAGAGAGAATTCTGTGCATAGAAAGAATCGGGAAATACTTTGTCAAGATCGCAACTAGGGAAGAAAAAAAAAAATCGCGATAACGATTCTTAACGATTAATCGTGCAGCTCTACTATGTTCCAGTTTAAGCTGGAGCCATAACCACTGCCTCCTGTTCCAAGAAGGTTATTTTCTCTTGCAGTCTCTTATGGAGCCATCCTTGCAAGCAGGGACTACACAGCTCTGTCTCCCTACACTGAGTGCATCAATAGAAACACATCTGCACAGCCTAGGATGGCAAGGTACTCCCCCTCTAATAGCAGCAAGACAAATACTCTTGCGCACAAGTGTGTTAATCAGATGATCTAAAGTTCAGGGTGGATAATGTCTCAGGCCTTGCTGCCCTCCAGGATAGGGGTATCCTAGCAGTCAGAAAGAAAATAGAAAAAAAGAGGGAGCACCAGCCTTGTGTATTATCCTTTCATATGTTTATTAAAAGAAAGAATAAAAACTACTCACAAGCAAAAGTAAAAGGAACCTCAATATGAAAACCTTTAACTTGTGGCAATCAGTCTAGTGATAGCAGTCTCCAGATGATAGAAGAGAGGACATATGAACCACTACGATTCAGCCAGCAGTGGTTCGTATGTCCTCTCTTCTGTCATCTGAAGACTGCTATCACTAGACTGATTGCCACAAGTTAAAGTTTTCATATTGAGGTCCCTTTTATATGCTTGTGAGTAATTTTTATTTTTTTAATAAACATATCAAAGGATAATGCACAAGGCTGGTGCGCCCTCTTTTTCTATTTTCTTTCTGACTCCCCCTCTCCTCCCTGAGGACTGTGCAATGTCCACTCAACTTTTCCTTGTAAAGATCAGCAGTTCAGGGAAGCAGCACTGAGAGACCAGCAAACTGCAAGTGCTGGGATAAAATTTTTAACAAATAGTTTACTGGGGAATGTTAATTTCATTGTGCTCAGTGTGTTAAACTAATAAACGTTGAGGGTTTAATACTACATTTGGCCCCATTCACACCTTTTGTAGCTTGAAGGTCCAAAACTGTGTAGGAGAAAAAAAAATCAATTATTCTCTACGGAGATGGTTCACATCTCCACTCAAAGTCGCCTGAAGCTCAAAAAAAGTTCTGGAGCTTTTTGGTAGCTCAAATTGGGCAGATTTGAGCGTTTTTGCTGTGTTTTTATTCCCAAATGAATAGAAACATAAATAAATAAAAGGGAATAATATATAATAATACATAAACAAATGATAATTGATCCCTAAGCTTAAGAAATATTAAATTATTAAAAATAATATTAAACGCCCAAACCCGAAAAAAAAAAAACTATTAATTTTTTGTGTTAGAGTGTTTAGTTATTTATTAAAAAATTTTAAGGGTTAGGGCGCCTCCGGTAGGGTCAGGCAGTTACACTGACAGGAAGCATGAATGAACTACCATCATGCTCAACAGCGTCATAGTAGTTCTTAGAGAACTACAAGCTGACAAAGGCTGTCGGACATTGTAGTTTTCCCATTCACAAAACACTGTTAATGAATGACGCCTCCGCCTTTGTTGCAGATTGTGACAACTAGCCAGGGGGTGGGGGGGCAGAGAAGATCCCCCGCTAGCTGTCAGAATGAGGAATCGGGGGGAGCGGGAGCATCTATAACATGTTACACCCTGAATTTGGGTGTAACATGTTAGGAAAGGTGAATGTATCCTTTAAAGGTTTCCAATCATATGCCCTTTAATTAACCCCCTTCTTCTGGTCAAGGGTTGATACCTATCTCTATAGTTAATTTTGATATTTTCTCCTGGTCAATTCCGATATTAAACACATTTTCAGAAAAAAACTGCATCTATTTAACCAATTCCCGTCCGCCAGCCGTCATATGATGTCCTTGACTTTGTGCGGGTATATATGAATGATACCTGCAGCTATAAGCATCATTCAGATATCGGCTTTTTCAGCCGGCGACTCCCTACACCATAAGAATGATCATAGCGGCTGTTGCGCCGCTTGATCGTTCTTACGGGCGGCGAGAGGGGACATCCCCCCCCTTCTGCCGCCTTCCGGTGCTTCTACCGACTCACTGCTTCCATCGGTGAGTCGGAGACAGGATTTCTTGTAATAGGAATAAAAGTGATCAAAAATTTTTTTTTTTTTTTTTAAAGTGTCAAACTAAAAAAAAAAAAAAAAAAAAAAAAAAAAAAGTAAAATTAAACCTTCTGTGTAACTCAAAACATGTAACCAGTAAAAATTTTTAAAGCGTCGCCTAGGGGGATTTTGAAGTACCGAAGTTTGGCGCCATTCCACGAGCGTGTGCAATTTTAACGCGTGACATGTTAGGTATCTATTTACTCAACGTAACTTCATATTTCACATTATGCAAAAAAATTGGGCTAACTTTACTGTTTCTTTTTTGTTTTTTTTTTGTTTTTTTTTTTTGTTAAAGCACAAAACTGTTTTTTTCCCAAAATAAACGCGTTCGAAAAATTGATGCGCAAATACCGTGCAAGATAAAATTGCAACGACCAACATTGTATTCTCTAGGGTCTTTGCTTAAAAAAACATATACTATTTGGGGGTTCTATGTCATTTTCTAGCAAAAAAATTATGATTTTTACATGTAGAAGAGAAATGTCAGAATTGGCCTGGGTGGCAAGTGGTTAATGTAAGTGGCACAAAAAGCAACCCAAGGAGATGGATGAATTAAGAATTTAAGGATCAAATGAAAGCCGACAGGTCCTGCATGCAGTCAAAGCTTACACTCTAATTTCTAACACTACAAATGTAATTAATATACACTCCGATAAGAGATGCATTTTTACCACCAAACAACCAATACATTTAAGTAATGTATTTATAATATCCTTGGCAGCTTTATAGTCAAATACTGTAAACAAGCACTGTTGGAGATTGGATGTACTCAAAACATAATGAAAAAAATGTAACTAGAAAGCCTCATTAATGGAGCATACATAACACAAAATGATGCATTTATCTTTTTCACTTATATTTAAACATTTAAATAATAACCGGAGGTGTAAATTCCACAGCATTAATGGAAAAATCAAAAAGCAGAAAAAAAAAAACACATGACCCGTGTGTGGAAAAACATTTCCAAATTAGTCAGAGCAATTTTCTATATAAAAGTTCAAACTACTCACAATAAAAAATAATAAGTATTGTCAGGTATCAGTTGTCTGCCCGCAGAAGGAAACAGCCCACAGCTCAACGGGCATTGCTTGGGAAACCCAACAAGGTACACAGTACAAGGGAGGAACAGTGTGTGCATCTCCACCTACCTATAGGGTTTTTAAGAAGTTCATAAAATGACTACTAGATCCCCAGTATGGTAAACAAAATAGAAGGAAAAGAAAGCCCTTTCAGTTTTTGATGTTTTACACAAGTAAAATAAAACACAAAACAACAGGTATAAAAATGGTGTGGTTCAGAGCACAACAATATAAAGAGCAATCTACAATCCATTAGGTACAAAAGAAATGGAGATAGGTCTCCAACACAACCACAAAGCACTACAGAACATTATACAGCATTGTTCCATCACTATGCAATGCAATGGTAGTGATAAGTAAACACAAAAAAATACAAATACACAAGCAATAAAAAAATGATATTATAATGAAAGTTAACCATTCAATACAACTAGGATAAGAATATTTGACAGGGGAGTATATATCAGTTATCGAGGATCGTTGGAAATTCTATTCATGACCAGAGCAGGGTACAAGTGTAGGGTTGCTCAGTCACACCAGATCTTTTCACATTTTTGAGGGTTACCTTTATGTGCTTTCCAAATGCAGTATATAATATAATAATATCATTTACCTTTTCTATCAAAAGGCATGTACGTTATTAACCACTTCAGCCCCGGAAAGGGATTTGCCCCCTTAATAACCAGGCCATTTTTTGCGATACAGCACTGCGTTACTTTAACTGACAATTGGCGGGTTGTGCGGCGCTGTACCCAAACAAAATTGATGCCCTTTTTTTTTCCCCACATATAGAGTTTTCTTTTGGTGGCATTTGATCACCTCTGTGGTTTTTATTTTTTGCGCTATAAACAAAAAAAAGACTGACAATTTTGAAAAAAAAAAAAATATATATATTTTTACTTTCTGCTATAATACATATCCAAAAAAAATTAAATAAATATATATATATATACACATATATACACACACACACACGATATATATTCTTCTACATATTTTTAGTAAAAAAAAAAAAAAAAAAAAAAAATCGCAATAGGCGTATATTGATTGGTTTGCGCAAAATTCATTGCGTCTACAAACTATAGGACAGAGTTCGGGACTTTTATTTATTTTTTTAATTGTTTTTACTGGTAATGGCGGGACTGTGAAATTGCGGTGGACAAATCTGACCCTAAATGACACATTTTGGGGACCAGTGACATTATTACATTGATCAGTGCTATAAAAATTCACTGGTCAAAAATGACACTGGCAGGGAAGGGGTTAACACTAGGGGATGAGCAAGGGGTTAATTGTGTTCCCTGGGTGTGTTCTAACTGTAGGGGGGTTGGGCTCACTGGGGACATGACACAGATCACTGTTCCCGATCACTGGGAACAGAAGATCTCTGACATGTCATAAGGCAGAATGGGAAATCGCCTTGTCTACATAGGCAGTTTCCCGTTCTGCCTCTGTACACAGCGATCGCGGGTCGCCGGCGGACATGGAGTCTACGGGCGCGCCTGCTATCCTCCTTGCACAGACCTAGGTACATCGGTTTGCGCAGGAGAGCCGAGCTGGTTAAAGTCTAGGCTTACCTTTGAAAAAAAAAATGCACATTTACTTTTTTTTTTTTTTTTTTTTTTTAAGAGGTTTGCAAAGCATTGCACTTATGATCTGTGGCTTGTCGGTGCAATGCCAGGCTCCTGCAAACTACAGGCTGTCAGTTGGAGATCAAAAGAAAGATTCAATGGACTAAGAGTGCACGGATTACCACAATGGTACAAGTCTATCTACCGCAGTGGCAGAAAGGAATTATGATTCATTCGTTCACAGATCCCTGTGAATGAATAATGTGGCTGTGCAGGAAGATCTCCACACAGCTGCATCATTTTTAAATGTGACAGTGGCTGCGGGGGAGAAGAACCCATTTTAAGGGAGGGAGGCATTTGTACCATGTTACACCCCAAATACAGGGGACAAAGATGAGCCTTAGCCTTTCAGGGTATCCATTATACTCTGTGCAGAAGGAATAATTGTGTACGTCTCAAGGATGGGAATACAGACACCTGGAAAACTCCAAGCAGTGAGCCTAGCCACTGTTCAACCATAAGTTGACCTACGTCATGAATCCATTTTATTTTACTTATCAGTGACAGTGTGTTGTAAGAACTAGCTAGCATAAAGTAGTTACATCGAGAGTGAGCTATGAGTAAAATCAATTCCATTTTACATAGCATAAGAGCAGTATGTTTTTGCTGATCAGAAAGAGCATGACAGAGTTGAAGGCATCTGAAAGTTATATTCTTTGAAAGAGAAATCTCATATGTAGTTTTTGTAAGGAATGCAGTATATTCGCATTATATAACAGAGAAGTGGGTAACCTCCTCTTTTTTACATAGTTCAGAGCCTTCCAGATCAGTCTACTATTTATATTTGTTATCCCACACTGGTATATACTCATTAAAGCCATTGTACTTAAGAGTTGTTTTCATATGTTGCCAAATCTTAGGATACTGATTAAGAGTGGAGTAGCATGTGTGTTTAAAAAAATACCTGCTTCCAGGCTTGAGAAAATATTTTAAATGAAAATAACTAAATAGGGGAGATTGAACACAATGGCTGTGCACTCATACATACTTTATTCTTAACAAGCAGTAAATATGCTTAAAAGTGGTTTCTTACCCTGCAAGTTAATGTCATAATGTGCTAGTATGCATGCATGCATGTTAAACTTACCTTAAAACAAAGATCTTCCAGTGCCGAGATGTCAGAGTTGCAGGCGCACCCGGGTTCATAGACACCAGTTCTGTGACTGGCTGGAGCCGCGATGACGTCAGTTCCGCACATGCAAGTGTGAGCCCCCGGTTATGGCAGAGGGCTCTGAAGGAATGACACGACTGGCCGTACCATCAAAGTGCATGCGCCACTGGATGCGTGTAAAGTAAATATCTCCTAAAAGGTGCAGGTTTAGGATATATTTACACTACCTATAGGTAAGCCTTATTATAGGCTTACCTATAGGTAAAAGTTAGTGATGGAAGTTTACTTCCACTTTAAGAAATCTTTAACTGGCCTCTATAGATAATGGCACTGTGGTGCAATTCATTTTCAAAGATCACAAAAGAAGCACTGAACTCACCCAAGTCAACCCGTTCCTGAAATCACCATGCCACTGCTTTCATTGAGTGAACTCATGTGAACACAGATCAGGAGCTCTGGTTGGTGAACAAGGTGTACTTGAGCTTCTGAAAGACTTGGGCTTCTTGTGAGAACTTTGAGGATGTATTGCTCCACAGTGCCTGCACATACAGAGCTCAAATTTGTCAAATATCTGTGACTTTTCAAATAGACAATAAGTAGTGGGGGTACAGATTTTACAAATGAGACAGGGGTATTAACCAAGTACAATACTGCAGGCCAGCAAAAAATATGATAAACTCAAATCTATACATAAAATAAACCCAAAACAGATGTAGGAGGTTTGTTTGAGGATTTTTTTTATTTTCTGTGGAGAACTAAGGTGTACATTACTTTTTGCTTGACCGCAATGTCAGCGATATATTTTACCAAAGTTCATTAAAAGGAGGATGTATGGGGTGTATATTATAATAAAAAAAAAAAAAAACCATATCCTTGCTGCACCATCGGCTTGATGCTGCAGCTGTCCCCCACTGCCTTCAAGCCCAAGAACTAAGCGATCACATGGCTGCTGATCGCTCGGCTCGTTCTCCACTCTGCCCCTCTAGCAGTCACTAGAGCGCTGGGCTAGAGAGGGGATGGGTGCAGCTGGCTTCAACTCTCAGCCACTCTGAAAGGTGGAGCCAGCTGTCAGACAACTGGAAGGATCCCAACAATATGTTTGAGAACATTCCGGAGCATGGAGAGACTATTATGACATCAGCTGACATCAGGTTTTTGCTCCCCGTCGGCTGATTTGGGGTCACAGAAGAGCATAAATGTGTGCAGCCCTTTGACCCACAAGGGAAGTATGGGCAAAAAAAGGTTTTTGCTATACTTCTCTTTTAAGCAGCAACACAGGAACTCTATCCCCTTTCCAAAACAAAATCATAATATAGATGTATATAGAGTATGACGACATGAATATTGATTCAAATTGGAATTTGAATATCTATTTTTTGAATAAATCAATCACGTTATATTTTAGTGATTCATGAAAATAGTAATGTGTGTGTCATTTGGCAAGTCGGTAGCTATCACTTCATAGCTTGCATAGTAGGTTCAGTTCAGTGCCTCAGGAAAAATGATAAAACATAAAAACAGTCAAGGATTTTATCAATTTTCGAAGTATGCCAAGGGCATCAAAAAGTAATCTTCTTTTTCTTCTCTAGTAGGTTCACTTTAAAGTCCTAATCCAAGAACTAAATCTCAAAATATCTAAGCAACAACAAAAGGACAGCAGATGTCATCTATTCAAGACACAAGTGCTATTCTTAATGGCACATACCTGTTCAAGCCCTCCAGAGTGTCCCACTTGATTCAAGTGATTCTTCATAAACTCACAAGGATTATTAGATGTGTTCCTAGCAAATAGCAGCCAAGAGAACACAGGCACTTCCACGCCATTCTCATTGGCATTGTATAAGTCAACAGCAGTTCTCAGCATCAAAAACTTCACAGCCTCATACAAACAGTACTCTTCTTCTGTTTGGAATATCTCATCACAAGCCTCTTGTTTTTTATTGGAACTCTTCATTTTGCTCATTTCAGCCCACTGGAGATAAGGAAAGACAAGATTAGAACAAAACACCACTCAACCAATGCCATTACTCTCTCACTGTTAAAATAAACCTACAAGGAATCGGACAATATTCTCTTTTTTAGAAGTATCGGTATTGGTCAGAAAACTGACTGATATTGCTTCAAGGGGATCTACCAGGGTGATGCATGCAGCGGCATGGCGCTGCATGCATAACCCCGGTACCATTGTTTATAGCGGCCGGCCGCCCCCCCCCCTACCGCTGGCCCGGGCTGTCCCTTACCACCGGGAGGCCTGAGCAACCAGCCAACATGTCCACCGGCTGGCCGAATACCCGAACAAAGCTGATGCTTCGTTCGGGTCTCAGATCTAGTAATCCAGAAGCAATGTCATGATATCATTTCCCGGATTACTGGCATCTTAAAGGGGCCAGTTTTAAAAAATAAAGTATTCAAAAACGCCGATCTTGATCTTTCGAATACTTTGAAGTATTAAGAGTACCTCTCACATGAATACTACTGTCACAAGGGATGTTTACATTCCTCATGACAGCAATAACAGTGATAAAAAACCCCTAAAAATGTAAAATGTTTTAAATGTACAAAATATCGGCAAAAAATATCAGCTATTGGCAGGAGAGGTGGCCGAAATATTGGTATCGCATCGGCAACGAAAAAATGATATCGGTCGCTCCCTAAAACCTACTATAAAAATTATAGACCGATCATTTCTGTCAGTGGGCAAACGTACAAAATCAGTAGGGGATCAAATACTTTTTTCCCCTCACTGTATGTTATCCAGTGCTCCCTCAACAAAAGTGGTTATTGATCACATACGCTCACATGTACTGTGTGTATATAAGCATTCTTTATATATGGAACAGAAATGACAATAACTGATTGTTACAACAAATAGAATAAAATTCATCTATTGGCTAACTGTACAGCTACACTCCAACGTTCCTGAAATTCTACCTTCAACACTTTGTAGCTTCTTATTCACAAATCCATTTCTGATGAAGTTGTTAAGCAGATTAGTAGAGGAATGCATTTTTGTGGCAATATTAGCCCTGGTGTTCTCTTCACTGTAATGCAGGATTATGCTAAAATGATATTGAAGATACTCAATACAGGATTATGCTAAAACTATATATAGGATACTCAATTCAATCTATGCTTGATGTATACAGAAAACTGCAGTGTGTAATTTACGAAATACACCTTTTTTACAGACTCTAACAGACATATATAAAGTCAGCTTGGAGTTCCAAGGCATATGGCCTTGTGCTACAGAACCATTTCATGTTTACATTTAGACCCTTCTCTCCACTGATACCTGCTGAGCAGGCAGATGACAGGTCTGTGTCTGCTCTGCTTATGCACAGCCAATATGGACAAAGCTGCTCTTGTCTATGGGCGGTCGGATGTAAAGCGGCCACCCTCTGATCGGATCCACCAGGCGGATGGGGAACAGATTCACCACCCTTCTGTTTTTAGCGGACAGGCCTGAATCGGATTGTTGGCAGGTGTCAACGGATTGTCGACCGCCACTACATAGAGGGCATCAAATGGTCCGATCGAGTCCGCCTAAAAAAAAAAAAAAAAAAAAACCCCAAAACTGACAGACAGACCCAATCGGGTCACCCATGTAAAAGGGGTCTTAGAGGCAAATTATACCACACTCCTTGCTTCTGAACTTTAGCCAGATAACAATAAATATAGGTATGTTAAAAAAAAATAAATACGTATATCCAACATCCTGCTGATTGCTGCTTCCTGTAGAAATCTTCTCTGCAATTAAGTGATCTCCTCTTTACAGCCCTGAACTTCCCAATAACCACTTGCCTCAATGTAGGGAGCCTTGTGAATGGAGGAGAGGACAGAAAAGGGTGGGAGGCTGTCAGGACTTTAACATACTGCAATGTTAGAATTAAAGCAATAAAACCATGCAGTGCCAGAAATGCAGCACTGTGAAGATGACACGGCATTACTGGAAAGAAGATTTTTACATTAAAGGAACAGACAGCAGGACATGGAATACAATTTTCATTATAGGTAAATTATGCGACTGAAGCTGTACCCAAAAAACATTTTTTTACTAAATTTCAGTTTTAAAATATTTTTAAATATACAGCAAGTATAAAAAAGAATCCCCCCCTTTAAAATAATCAAATGTTGTTGCTTTGCAGCCTGAATTTAGGAAAGACACAGTTTTTATTTTTTCCAGCCGTATTTAGTGCAACTTATAACATCCAAGTGAAAGATATAACCCCAACATGTCAGAAAAATAAATAAAAAACAGAATTACTGAGTTGGAATACTTGAAATACTTGTGTATTTTGCTGATCCACATTTTGCTTTAATCACAGCCCTTAGTCTGTTGGGATAGGTCTCTACTAACTTTGGGCACCTAGATTTTGCAATATCTGCCCACTCTGCAATACTGCTCAAGTTCAGTTAAATTTTATGGTGACTGAAGTCTTCAAGTCTATCCACAGATTTTCAATGGGGTTTAAGTCTGGGCTCTGACTAAGCCTTGCAAGGAGGTTCACTTTTTTTTCTCCTTCAACCACTGTGTGGTCATGTTTGCTGTGTACTATGGGTCACTGTCATGTTGGAAGGTAAACCTTCTTCCCATTGACACCTTTCTGGCAGAGGGCAGCCGATTTTCCTCAAGACTGATGGTATTTTGCCCCATCCATTTTTCTTCTATCCTGACAAGTGCTCTAGTCGCTACTGCAGAGAAACACCCCCATAACAGGATATTACCACCTCCATGCTTTACTGTAGGAATGGGGTTATTTGGATGGTGAGCTGTATTGGATTTCCAACAGATGTATTATTTGATATTGAGGCAAAATAATTCAAATTTACAAACACCTTTAATTCAAATTCAAATTTAATTCAAACACCTTTTTCCATGTGGCCTCAATCTTCAAGGTGCATTTTGGCAAAGCTCAGTCATGACTGCATGTGGCCTTTCTTGAGGAGTGGCTTTTTTTTCTTGCAACCCTCCCATAAAAAGCCACATTTGTAGAGAATTTGTGATATTGTTGTCATCACATGCACACAATGACCACTTTTTTTTTTTTTTTAATTCCTGCAACTGCTTCAGAGTTGCTGTAGGCCTCTTGGTAGCCTCTCTGACCAGTTTCCTCCTGGCTCTGTCATCCAGTTTGGAGCAACGTCCTGATCCAGGGAGGGTCTGTACTGTACCAAATACCTTCCACTTCTTAATAATAGGCTTCACTGTGCTTCCAGGCATTGACAAAGCCTTTGAAATGTGTTTGTATCCATCTTCTGACTTGTGCCTATGTACAACTTTATCCCAGAGATTTTTTGACAGTGGCTTTCCACCCATAGTTGATTGTTTGCTTCAGTTGCATTGCCAGGGACTGAAATGCTCCAGGAAAGCAATTTTCATGCTAAGCTAATCAAAATGACCACAGCTGATCATAGTTGAAAGTCAAATGGCTTTGTGTGCCATTGAGAAGGTGCTTAGCTACACCTGATTGAATTTACAAGTCATTTTTAGTAGGGAGGGGGGTAATCCTTTTTCCAACTCTGTGATTCTGTTTTTGAATTTGTTTCTGACATTTTGGTGCTATAGGTTTCACTTGGATGTAATAAATTAAGTAAATACAGCTGGATAAAACAAAAAGTGTGTTTTCATTTCAGGCTACAAAGCAACAAAATGTGATTATTTTAAAGGGGGGCGATTCCTTTCTATACCCACTGTAACTAGTGAAAGTACTGAAATTTGTTCGGAAATCAACCTGGTTATTCCTGCAATCACACATGGAGAGAATAGGCAAGCTTTAGCAGCCTCTGCTGCTTGCATAGGTGACATATATGACAGAAGATGGGACCTCATCAGCACTATGCTACTTCTGTTGAACAGGGTTTATGATCAAGTGCGCCATGGAATGCTGTGAGAAAGTTAAAGATAGGTTTTATTCTTTTGCTAATGCCAAATAAAGATATTTTTGTGAACGCCAAATAATGAAATATATGTAACAAAAACTCAACCAAACGCATAACACTGCTTTTTCCTAAATGGCATACGTGCTTTCATTTTACAATTAGCCTGCATTAAGTATTTAAACAGTATCTACACTTTTGTTAATAATAAAACGTTCCCTTCTGGGTGCACTATGTACATTGGAAGGATTTTACCAAACTCCGTGGTAGATTCCTTTTTTTAAGCAAACTCTTAATTAGATTCAATATAGGTATACAAAAACATTACCAGGTAGCCCAGCACACACAGGTGAAACCTATCCTGGACCAACTGGTGTTCTTACAAACAAGCCAGTGCATCTTGTGGGATATAAAGTAGGCTCTGTGGAGGATCTTGTATTGTATCAGCCGATCTCTGAGCGAAACCAGTTGCTTAAAAGGAGCATCCCAAATATCCATCCAGTCCTCATTACCCATATCCGGAATATCCAATAGCCACTTTTGCCTGAGGGTAGTCAGATCAAGCAACGCCACCATGAGAAGGTGAGAATAGAGTGTCAAAGCTGGATTTTCAAGAAAATCTGAGCGAAAAAGGACCTCCAGATCAGAACACTAACTTTATTGATTGGTGAGAAAATTATCTGCCAAAGGTGTGAGCAAGCTGCAGACATCTGAATAATAATGTGATGGGACATTACATTTAGACTGTAAGGAAGCAAAGAACATCATGGCTCCATTATCCACTATGTGTAAGATTGACCTAATATTATATTTAGCCCAGATCTGTGGGTCTGGCACGACATTTAAACGCAGTAAAAGAGGGTTATTCCAGAGGCGTGAATAAGGGGACAAACTGGACGAGTCACATAGTAATAGACGAAGCCCCAGATTCCAGGCTTTATTCAACGTCAGCATAGAAGGGGTAAGGGAGTATTCAGGCCGCAAAAAAGTAAAAGTTGAAAGGCCTCCAGAGAAACCAAAATGGCCGCCTCCAGTATTGTGCAAGAGTTGGTTACCTCTGGCTGAAGCCACCAATGAGCCATCACTAGTTGCATTGCCTGGAAATACTTATGGCAATCTGGCAATGCCAGCCCCTTCTGCGAAGATGGTCTTATTAATCACTTGCCTACTGGGCACTTTCCCGCCCAGGCCAATTTTCAGCTTTCACACCTTAAATGACAATTGCGCAGCCATGTAACACTGTATCCGAATTAAATTTTTATCATTTTTTTCATACAAATAGAGCTTTCTTTTGGTGGTATTTAACCACTTCAGCCCCGGAAGAATTTACCCCCTTCCTGACCAGAGCACTTTTTGTGATTTGGCACTGCGTCGCTTTAACTAACAACTGCGCAGTCGTGCGACGTTGGACCCAAACAAAATAGACATCCTTTTTTTCCCTCACAAATAGAGCTTTCTTTTGGTGGTAATTGGTCACCTCTGTGTTTTTTTTTTTTTGCGCTATAAAACAACAAAAAAAAAAAGCGACAGTTTTGAAAAAAAAAAAAAAAAAAAAGCACAATATTTTGTGCTTTTTGTTATAATAAATATTCTTCTACATATTTTTGGTAAAAAAAAAAAAAATCGCAATAAGCGTATATTGATTGGTTTGCATAAAAGTTATAGCGTCTACAAAATAGGGGATAGATTTATAGCATTTTTATTAGTTTTTTTTTTTTTTTTTACTAATAATGGCGGCGATCTGCGATTTTAATCATGACTGCGACATTTTAGCGGACACATTGGACAATTTTGACACATTTTTGGGACCACTGGCATTAATACAGCGATCAATGCTATAAAAATGCATTGATTACTGTAAAAATGTCACTGGTAGTGAAGGGGTTAACACTAGGGGGCGATCGAGGGGTTAACTGTGTTCCCTGGGAGGTGATTCTAACTGAAGGGGGAAGGGACTGACTGGAGGAAGTGACGGATCGTGGTTCCTAGCTAATAGGAACACACGACCTGTCACTCCTGTCAGAAGAGAACAGGGAAGTGAGTGTTTATACACACTCGTCCCTGTTCTGTCTCTCCTGCTCACGATCGCTCGTAGCCGGCGGTCATTACGACTGTCTGCCAGGAAGCATCGGCACCCCCGCTGTTCACTCCCTCCAACGGCGTGCGTGCGCCTGCTATCCCGACCCCGCAAGCCGACGTATAGCTACGATGGCTCGTGCAGGGGAGCCAACCTGCTGCAGTATAACTGCGGCTGTTGGTCGGGAACCGGTTAATCACTGATGGGGTTTTTTTTTTTGGCTAAAAAAAAAAAAAAAAAAAAACAGGGGAAATAAAAAAAAAGAGGTTTTCTTCGTTTTTTTTTTCCTCCTTCACGGAGGTGCGCTGAAGAGGTAGCACTGATGAGGCAACACTAATGGGCACTGATAGGCAGCTCTAACTGGCATCACTAATAGGCACTGCTTGGGGCTGTACTGTAATCAGGGCACTGATTACATGTATATGTCTCCCCTGCGAAGAGATGCCTCTGATCGGCTTTCCTGGCCTCACACTCCATCAGTATGAGTCGAAGATCGACAATAAACGGCACTTCCTTGTTTACATATGACCGGCTATGAATGGACACAGCCAATCACATGGGTAAAGAGCAGCGGCATCGGCTCTTTACCGAGATCGGGGTCGCACCGTGTCCTAGAAACATGGCGCGGCTGCCCCAAAACAGCCGCTCTCATGGCTGGGCACGCGAGAGTGGCTGTTCTGGAGCGCCATCATATGACATCGTCCCAGAATGAGAGCGCATCCTGCCACCTGTCATTTTACTATACGGCGGGCGGGAAGTGGTTAAAGTAGCAAGCTTGTAGCACAGTGCCTGGGGGCCCCACAGAGAGGATGAAAATAGTCTATGTATTTAATTGAACAAAAAGAATTTAGGGATCCTTTGTGGAGAGTGGTAAAAAAGGTACAGTACGTTCATATGGGGAGTTTAATTTTAATTAAAACGACACAGCCCAACAGAGACAACGGCAGATTGCCCTATACCTTTAGTCTAGCCTTAACCTCTTGCATAACAGGCAAGTAACAGGTAAGCTGAGAGAGACATAATCAGAAGCTTTACACGAAACAATTACCCCAAGATAACAAAATTTGTCAACCCACTGTAGTTGTAGATCTTTTGGAGTGTGTACTAAGGCACCGTCATCAATAGGAGACAATACTGACTTATGCCAATTAACCTGAAGGCCAGTGACATTCAAAAAAGGTATTAAGGATTCGAAGTGCTCCCAGGAGGGAGGGACCTGCATCATGTTCATGCATCGTTATCCAGTCCCCGATTTCCCTGTTCATATAACGTCCGCCCAGAATGGGCCGTGCTGCAGGAGCGTTTCGTCTCCGACTGTGTCTACCAGATCATTTTACTAGCCCGCTGCCAGTACCATGTGATCACTGTGATCAATCACAGCAGATCACATGACAATTGTAAACAATGGATGGCTTCCTTTCATGCCATTCATTGTGTACAATTATGTTGCTAGCTGTGATTGGACACAGTGATCACACGGTACAGACAGATCCAATTAAAGCCCTTCTGTACCATGTAATTAGCTGTGGCCAATCTCAGCTAATCACAACAAAACACAAAATTATTTTTGCATACGGTCACTAGTGTCCTTGATCACCATGACACCAGTTATATAACATTACTGCATTGGTGACAATATGTTTAAAAAAAAAAAAAAAAAAAAAAAAAAAAACCACAAACTTGTTTTTTTCATTTATTTTGCAAAAAATAAAAAACCCAGAGGTGATTAAATACCACCAAAAGAAAGCTCTATTTGTGTGAAAAAAATGATAAAAATGTCATATGGGCAAAGTGTTGCATGGCCACACAATTTTAATTCAAAGTGTGACAGCGCTGAAAGATGAAAATTGGCCAAAAGGGGAAGTTCCGCTTGTTTGCACCCTCCACTGCCACCTTTTGCTACTTTTTGGGGGGAGGGGAGCGGGTACCTGGTTTTGACAGGTACCCGCTCCCAGTTCTGGCTCAGATCGCCGGACAGATCTGAGTCGGAAGTTTGGCTCCCCCTCCTTCACCTGTAGTCTTCCGGGGACACATCAAACATGCGCGGCAGGAAACCATCTGTGAAGCTGCAAGGTTTTACTGTTTTTCCTACTTGCTATTCCAGCACCCGCACCAAATCCGATTAAATTATTAGTTCGGGTGAGGACATCGCTGGATCCCTGGACAGGTAAGCGTCCTTATATTAAAAGTCAGCAGCGACAGTGTTTGTCGCTGCTGGCTTTGAATTTTTTTTGGGGGGGGGGGGAGCCTGGAGCTCCTCTTTAACTTGGCCTACAGTCTTTTGCCAGGAGCTCCTAGCTGACTTCAAATATCCTCATAAACTACTAAATATTTGCTACTTGCCTCTGTGTTAAAATTTGTGTGCACTTCTTTTAGTTCATAGAAGAAAGCAAGGAAAAAAAAGATAACTGATGGTACCTGTTTAGAATGATTACAGTGCTAAATAAATGGTGTCATATGCAAGTACATATATTTTTGCTGCCAAATTAAGAATAACATGAGCATTATGAGATGTTATAAACAAAAGTTTGCCTAATTGAACTACACACATTTTTTTTTTTTTTTAATTTTAATTTTTTTTATGCAAGCTATTTTTAAGCAAAAGGTTAGTCAATGTATACCTTTTTCTTAAGCAGTTCCAAGTATTCCTTTATCCGTAACCCAGGTGTTTTGCTTCCAGGACTCCAAAACCGCCACAAATTAATCCAATCATATGTTTTATTAAGTTTTTCAGGCAACTGAAGAAAAACACAGAATAGCGCTTTAAAATAGAAAGTCTAAACTCTGGAAATACAAATTGATATACATCAATGAATGTAATACTAATGTAATGTACGAGAGATTAGATACATTTCCATGAAACAATCTACATACAAAAAAATTCAGAATAAACACGAATTAAGGCTGGGTAATCATGGACTATATTAGTAGGCAATGAGAATTAAAGTGACAGTCACTGCATTACCTGTGGTAAAAATAAATAAAATAACCGTATTAACTCCTGTGCAACCTCTATGTGCAAATTTAACCCTTTATTTTATTCCCTATACTTTATATAGTTTGCTGCACACATTGACATTTGTGTTCCCACACCTTAAGATGTGATTCAATATTTAAAGGAGAAGTTCACCTTTTGTAACATGTTTATACAGCAAAAAAAAAAAAAAAAAAAACAAAAAAAAAAAAACCGCAGAGGTGATGATATACAGGCAATGAGAACACCATATAAGAGTATGTCAATTGCTCGATATACAAATCTACATTGCAAGAAAGAAGATGTTTAACCACTTGAGCTCTGAAAGATTTACCCCCCCCCCCCTTCATGACCAGGTCTTTTTTTGCAATACAGCACTGCGTTACTTTAACTGACAATTGTGTGGTCGTGCGACGCTGTACCCAAATAAAATGCATGTCCTTTTTCCCACAAATAGAGCTTTCTTTTTGTTGTATATCATCACCTCTGCTTTTTTTTTGCTCTATAAACATGTTACAAAAGGTGAACTTCTCCTTTAAATATTGAATCACATCTTAAGGTGTGGGAACACAAATGTCAATGTGTGCAGCAAACTATATAAAGTATAGGGAATAAAAAAAAGGGTTAAATTTGCACATAGAGGTTGCACAGGAGTTAATACGGTTATTTTATTTATTTATTTTTACCACAGGTAATGCAGTGATTTTCACTTTAATTGTCGCATGTGATGTTTTGTACAAAACACAAATATCGCATGCGATAAACGTTGGTGAAATGACCATGAAAGTGTTATGTTTTTATTGACTTTTTTATGAATAAGTAACTAGTAGCACTATTTCTCCAGGCTCGTTCACATGTGCGGTCAGGGGGGTGGTAAAACCAGGCGATTGATACGTAGTTTAGCTGCCCATGACCACCCACCTGAACATAGACATGCAGTCATTCAGGGCTGTAAACGTGCTGCAGCCACAATGCGTGCCCCTCTCCACCGAAAATAACCCATGTAGGTATTGTGTTGCGGTTGTGCGCCTTTTACAGATTAAAATCAGGGGGTGAAGGGCGACATACAGTAGCTCCTCCCCACCACCTGTCAAGCTCCTCTGGAAAGCGTTTCACTGCAGATACCTGGGGGTCCACCCAAGCACGTTATTTAAAGGAATTGTTTATTTTTAATGTTGCCCATTCAATTTTTTTTTAAAGAGCTGTTCTGCACCGAATAGTATTTTTTTGAATTTCATTTCATTTGTTTTGCATTGCATTCGATCTAATAGAGAAAAGCAAATCCAATGTGCTTCTGAAATCTCAGGCCTCAGGGGCCTTGAAAAACAGGTTCTGCAAGAGGATTGGGTACAGATGAGGACTGCGGTCACAAACTACATTGCCTGTCCTCCCCTATCTTCAATTCTTTCCATTCCCTTCCATCACCTCCAGGGAAATACCGCCAATACTTCTCTACCATGATATTCTTCTCCCACAACACACCCACAGCACTCTCTCCCTTCCCCCACTTAGAATCCATACCACCGCCCATCCCAGCCCTTTCCATTTTTTTAAGTATTACTCCTGGCAAACAAACTTTTGGCACCCTATAAACCAGCTGAACTTGGCAAACACACCTACCACTTTCACCATCACACATTCACCCTGCAGTCGGCACACAACACTACTGCATTTACTGTTCCATCTGTAGCAGCTTTAGCCCACTCCTCTGTAGCAAGATTTGAGGTTGCCTTTTTCCAGTTATATTTCAAAACTTGTTTCACAATATTGTAATGTAAGAGCAGCTGTGTGCTGGACTGAATGTCCCCCACATGTACAGTGATCTATGTGATGGGGGAGCATGTGCACTTTTTAAAACCATTCTTGAAAGAACATGTGTAGGTCCACTAGACCTACCAGAGCACTATGCACATGGTATCATGTCTGGGGTCACCCTTGCAACCAGACAATAATCCTAACCACTCCCTCTAGCAGTCCTCATCGTACCTGTTTCAAACCTTAGGGCAATGAACCCCAATTCAACCCTAATGAGAGGAGACCATCTTTTTTTTGGGGGGGGGGGGGTGCCAGAGTCCTGCATCCCATGCATTGGGGATGGGAGTAGTCCAAATAGTCCTACAACTTCCCCCTTTTGCTGGGTCAGCTCCAAAATATAGAGCCTCAAAGCTTACATTCTGGGGGATTGGTCCTTTAGACACTTCCCATTAACCCCTTCACTGCACTTCAGCTGATATAGTTCATCTGTGATTTTGTGTTTATTTAGTATGCAGCTTCCTATCCTTGTTTGTTTGGGTCTTCAGTGTTTTCTTTAATACTGAAAAGGTTTTGCTATCTATTTGATAAGTGAAAAATACTACCTGTTGATCCTGGCAGGAATCTAGTAAGATGATCACTTTCTGTGCTTTCTGGGCTCTCCTGTGCCTGTTTTGCTGTTTGATCAGTTGTCTTCATTCTTTTTGAGAAGTACATAACACCCCACCTTGGTGCAATGTACTTCTTATCCTACGGTAAAAATACTGCTACTCTTTAGAGTTATTTTCCTATGTTCACATACCTATTTCTTTGCATGTATTGACGAAATGTGCCTTTTGGCCTCACCAGACCATTATTTAAAATGGTAAACAGTGGATATAAAAAGTCTACATGCCCCTGTAAAAAATGTCAGGTTTCTGTGATGTAAAAAAATGAGACAAAAGGTAAATCATTTCAGAACTTTTTCCACCTTTAACGTGACCTATAAACTGTACAACTCAATTGAAAAACTAACTGAAATCTAAACTACAATAATGTGGTTGCATAACTGTGCAGACCCTTTTATAACTGGGGATGTAGCTGTGTTTAGAATTAAGCAGTCACATTCAAACTCATGTTAACTAGGAGTTAGCACACACCTGCCATCATTTAAAGTGCCTCTGATTAACCTCAAATAAAAGTTCATATGTTCCAGTAGGTCTTGCCTGACATTTCCTTAGTGCATCCTACAGCAAAAGCCATGGTCTGCAGAGATTTTAAAAAGCATCAGAGGGATCTCATTGTTAAAAGGCATCAGTCAGGAGAAGGGTACAAAGGAATTTTCAAGGCATTAGGTATACCATGGAACACAGTGAAGACAGCCATCATCAAGTGGAGAAAATATGGCACAACAGTGACATTACCAAAAACTGGACGTCCCTCCAAAATTGATGAAAAAACGAGAAGAAAACTGGTCAGAGAGGCTGCCAAGAGGCTTACAGCAACATTAAAGGTGCTGCAGGACTATTTGGCTGTGTGGTACATGTGACAACAATCCCCCATATTCTTCATACAGTTGCAATAAAAAAAAGTATGTGAACCCTTTTGGAAAGATATGGATTTCTGCACAAATTGGTCATAAAATGTGATCTGATCTTCATCTAAGTAACAATAGACTATCACAGTCTGCTTAAACTAATAACACACAAATAATTAAATGTTACCATGTTTTTTATTGAACACTCCATGTAAACATTCACAGTGCAGGTGGAAAAAGTACGTGAACCCCTAGACTAATGAGATCTCCAAGAGCTAACTGGAGTGAGGTGTCAGCAAACTGGAGGCCAATCAATGAGATGAGATTGGAGGTGTTAGTTACAGCTGCCCTGCCCTATAAAAAACACACACCAGTTCTGGGTTTGCTTTTCACAAGAAGCATTGCCTGATGTGAATGATGCCTCGCACAAAAGAGCTCTCAAAAGACCTACGATTAAGAATTGTTGACTTGCATAAAGCTGGAAAGGGTTATAAAAGTATCTCCAAAAGCCTTGCTGTTCATCAGTCCACGGTAAGACAAATTGTCTATAAATTGAGACAGTTCAGCACTGCTGCTACTCTCCCTAGGAGTGGGCGTCCTGTAAAGATGACTGCAAGACACAGCGCAGACTGCTCAATGAGTCAGCTAAAGACTTACAAAAGTCTCTGGCATATGCTAACATCCCTGTTAGCGAATCTACGATACGTAAAACACTAAACAAGAATGAATTTCATGGGAGGATACCACGGAGGAAGCCACTGCTGTCCAAAAAAAAACATTGCTGCACATTTACAGTTTGCACAAGAGCACCTGGATGTTCCACAGCAGTACTGGCAAAATATTCTGTGAACAGATGAAACCAAAGTTGAGTTGTTTGGAAGAAACACACAATACTATGTGTGGAGAAAAAGAGGCACAGCACACCAACATCAAAACCTTACCCCAACTGTGAAGTATGGTGGTGGGGAATCATGGTTTGTGACTGCTTTGCTGCGTCAAGGCTCGGATGGATTGCTATCATCGAAGGAAAAATGAATTCCCAAGTTTATCAAGACATTTTGCAGGAGAACCTAAGGCCATCTGTCCACCAGCTGAAGCTCAACAGAAGATGGGTGTTGCAACAGGACAACGACCCAATGCATAGAAGTAAATCAACAACAGAATGGCTTAAACAGAAGAAAATACGCCTTCTGGAGTGGACCAGTCAGAGTCCTGACCTCAACCCGATTGAGATGCTGTGGCATGACCTCAAGATAGCGATTCACACCAGAAATCCCAAGAATATTGCTGAACGGAAACAGTTCTGTAAAGAGGAATGGTCAAGAATTACTCCTGACCGTTGTGCACGTCTGATCTGCAACTACAGGAAACGTTTGGCTGAAGTTATTGCTGCCAAAGGAGGTTCAACCAGTTATTAAATCCAAGGGTTCACATACTTTTTCCACCTGCACTGTGAATGTTTACATGGTGTGTTCAATAAAAACATGGCAACATTTAATTCTGTGTGTGTTATTAGTTTAAGCAGACTGTGATTGTCTATTGTTGTGACTTAGATGAAGATCAGATCACATTTTATGTCCAATTTGTGCAGAAATCCATATCATTCCAAAAGGGTTCACATACTTTTTATTGCAACTGTGTATCTGGGCTATGGGATGAAGTGGCAAGACGGACGCCTTTTCTTACGAAGAAAAACATCCAAGCCCGGCTACATTTTGCAATCACATCTGAAGTCTCCCAAAAGTATGTGGGAAAATGTGTTCTGGTCTGATGAAACCAAGGTTGAACTTTTGGGCCATAATTCCAAAAGGTATGCTTGGTGCAAAAACAACACTGCACATTACCAAAAGAACACCATACCCACAGTAAAGCATTATGGTGGCAGCATCATGCTTTGGGGCCATTTTTCTTCAGCTGAAACAGGGCCTGTGGGGTGATCTGAAGAGGGCTGTGCACAGGAGATGCCCTCGCAATCTGACAGATTTGGAGTATTTTTGCAAATAAGAGTGGGCATAAAATTGTCTTGTCAAGATGTGCCATGCTGATAGACCGATACCCAAAAAGACTGAGTGCTGTAAAAAAAAAACAAAAGGTGCTTCAACAAAGTTATTTTATTTTTATTTCCCTCCACCTAAAATACTTTAGTTTGTTGTTCAACTGAGGTGTATAGTTTATAGGTCACATTAAAAAGGTGCAAAAAGTTCTGAAATTATTTATCTTTGTCTAATTTTTTTACATCACAGAAACCTGACATCGTAACAGGGGTGTGTAGACTTTTTATATCTACTGTATATTTTTGAAAATATATGTGTCTGCGGGTTATTTTTTGGTCGATTGCAGGACAACATGCTGAGCTTCAACAGCAGAAAGAACACCACCACAATACTAAGAAATAAAAAGGAAAAGGACAATAGCTGATGTCATAGAGCATTCTAAATTTTCACACTGAAAAAAGGAAAATGACTGAAGCCTAAAGACAAGAAAAACACTTCAAAAACATTAAAGCGGGGTTCCACCCAAATTTTGAACAATATCTGTATGTATGTATTCTCTTCCTTGCCTAGATGCTGACATGCCATTTAAAAAAATTTAAATTGCCGTAATTACCTTTTATTTTTCTATTCTTTGCACTTCCTGGTTCTCCTCCCATGGGAGTAGGCGTGTTTCTAGCCTCTCCCAGACTCCGCACAGTCTCCTGGGAGCTAGTCTCAGGCTTCCCAGGATGCCACTGAGCATGTGCGGGAACGAGCGGTGAATGCTGGGAGCACAGCATTCACCGCATCCAGGAAATAAATGCTTGTGGGCTTCAAATGCCCACAATGAAGATGGAAACCGCCTGCAGTGAATAATATAAGTTATTCTTTCCGAGGAAATCTGACACAGGCGGACATATTACACACAATATGTGAGTATGTAATGCTGAGAAGAAAAGTTTGTGAATGAACTCAAAAAAAAAAAAAAAAACACAATAGATAGGTGGACCCCCGCTTTAAGGCTGGGTTCACACTGGTACGACACGACAGTCGTACCACTTTGGATCCAACTTTGCCCTGCGACTTGAAGTCTGACATGCGTCCGAATTCAATGAACAGGGATCCGACTTTGATCCCCGACAATACCAAGCACTGTAACTAGTATGAATCTTTAGGGGGAACTCCACGGAAAATGGTAAAAAAAAAAAAAAAAACCTGGCATGGGTCCCCCTTCAAGAGCATACCAGGCCCTTTGGTCTGGTATGGATTTTCAGGGGAACCCCCACACCGAAAAAACGGCGTTGGGGTCCTCCCCCAAAATCCATACCAGACCCTTATCCGAGCACACAGCCCGGCAGGTCAGGAAAGGGGATGGGGACGAGCGTGCGCCCCCCCCCTCCTGAACCATACCAAGCCGCATACCCTCAACATGGGTGAGGGCTCCATTTATAACACGTAGATAATGCCTTCAATAAAACGTCCAGCGACTACTCCACACTCACATTACCCCCACTTTTTAGGTTACAGGTTGTGTAATGCAGCGGATGGTGTGTAGCCTGCTGTGTGCAATGGAGTAGTCTCTGTATAATGCTATAGAACACTCACGAGTAAAAGCTAATCTTCGTCACATGACCTGTGAAAGTCCTACAACAGGTTTTCCCCTCCTTCTGGCATTTTATCATTTTTCCCCTCCATTAAAATGACTGGGGCTTTGCTTGTTAGAGTCCCAGAGCTGTGCTTTATAAATGTGCTGGATTATTTTTTTTAAAGCAGCGGCATGTCAATGGTTAGGCCATACCACTGCTTAACAAATCGACCCCCCTACCCTTTAAGTCACTAAAAAAAAAAAAACAAAAAAAAAAACAAAACAAAAAAAAAAACAAAACAAAAAACAAAACAAAACAAAAAACAAAACAAAACAAAAAACGCATAAATATGGATTAACATAAGATCATTAAAAATGTACAAAGATATTGCATTTATTATAAAATGGAGTTTAACCACTTCCATTTGGCTGGCCAAAGACCAGAGCACTTTTTGCGATTCGGCACTGTGTCTCTTTAACTAACAATTGCACGGTCGTGCGACATGGCTCCCAAAGAAAATTGACATCCTTTTTTCCCCACAAATAGAGCTTTCTTTTGGTGGTATTTGATCAACTCTGCAGTTTTTATTTTTTGCGCTATAAACAAAAAAAATAGCGTCAATTTTGAAAAAAAAAAAAAAAAAAAAAAAAAAAAAACGCATTATTTTTTACTTTTTGCTATAATAAATATCCCCAAAAAATATATAATACATTTTTCCCTCAGTTTAGGCGATACGTATTCTTCTACATATTTTTGGTAAAAAAAAAAAATCGCAATAAGCGTTTATTGATTGGTTTGCGCAAAAGTTATAACGTCTACAAAATAGGGGATTGTTTTATGGCTATTTTATTTATTTATTTTTTTTACTAGTAATAGAGGCGATCAGCGTTTATCGTGACTGAGACATTATGGCGGACAGAACGGACACTTTTGGGGCTATTTTGGGACCATTCACGTTTATACAGCGATCAGTGCGATTAAAAATGCATTGATTACTGTGTAAATGTGACTGGCAGTGAGAGGGTTAACCACTAGGGGGCGCTGTAGGGGTTACGTGTGTCCTAGGGAGTGATTGTAAGTTTGGGAGGGATGGGTTATGTGTGACATGACACTGATCACCGCTCCCGATGACAGGGAGCTGTGATGAGTGTCCTATCACTAGGCAGAACGGGGAAATGCTTGTTTACATCAGCATTTCCCGTTCTTCTTCTCCGTGAGATGATCGCGGGTATCCCCGCTGACATCGAGTCCGCAAGACCCGCAATCACACTCACAGAGGTCGCGGCGGGCGCCCGCAAGCCACTTCGTAAAGGACAACACACAGGCACATTAACATGCCTGTAAGTGCCATTCTGCCGATGTATATCGGCGTGAGCCGGTCGGCAAGCAGTTAATCTATGTTTCTTTGCAGCTATACACACATCACAGACAAATACAAAGTGGAAAATAATGTGGGCTAAATGCTTGGAATAACTGGATTCAATGAACAAAAGAGTTGGTTACTCTAGTACATTCTGGCCTTGCAGAAGTATTCCAACCTTGAAAGGGCAAAATGAAATGATAATGTATCATAAACACTTGGCTATGATTACGTTTATATTTGGCTACCAAATTAACAGTATAAATATAATATTGTAAGTCCGGTCCTTGGATCTGGTGGCAGCACTTTTTCTTTTAAGACTATTTATTGTTACCTGGTATTCCTGCCAGCAACACACTCTCTGTCCTAGAGTAACAAGCACTTGCTCCTCACTTTGCTGTATCTACAGTAAGGGAAAAAAAATATGATCCCCTGCTGATTTTGTACGTATGATCAGTCTATAAAAAAATGCATTTCAAAAAAGTTATAAATTGATGTGCATTTTAACCACTTCAGCACCGGAAGATTTTACCCCCTTCCTGACCAGAGCACTTTTTGCGATTCAGCACTGCATCACTTTAACTGACAACTGCGCGGTCGTGCGACGTTGCACCCCAAAAAAATGAATGTCCTTTTTTCTCCCACAAATAGAGTTTTCTTTTGGTGGTATTTGATCACCTCTGAGGTTTTTATTTTTTGCGCTATAAACAAAAAAAGAGCGACAATTTAAAAAAAAAAAACAAAAAAAAAAAAAAACGCATTACTTTTTACTTTTTGCTATAATAAATATCCCTCAAAAATATCTAAAAAAAACATTTTTTTCCCTCAGTTTAGGCCGATATGTATTCTTCTACATATTTTTTGTAAAAAAAAAAAAAAATTGCAATAAGCGTATATTGATTGGTTTGTGCAAAAGTTATAACGTCTACAAAATAGGGGATAAATTTATAGCATTTTTATTATTTATTTATTTTTACTAGCAATGGCGGCGATCTATGATTTTTATCGTGACTGCGACATTATGGCGGACATGTTGGACAATTTTGACGCATGTTTGGGACCATTGGCATTAATACAGTGATCAGTGCGATTAAAAATGCATTGATTACTGTAAAAATGTCACTGGCAGTGAAGGGGTTAACACTAGGGGGCAGTGAAGGGGTTAAGTGTGTTCTAGTTTGTGATTTAACTTAAGGGGGATGGGGACTGTGCATGGAAGATAACAGGTATATGGGTTACGAGCTGAGATTAGGAGCACTCCCTTTAAAAGATCTCAGCTTGTTACCTGTATAAAAGACACCTGTTCACAGAAAGCAATCAATCAGATTCCAATCTCTCCACCATGGCCAAGACCAAAGAGCTGTCCAAGGATGTCAGGGACAAGATTGTAGACCTACACAAGGCCTGAATAGGCTACAAAACCATCGCCAAGCAGCTTGGTGAGAGGGTAACAACAGTTGGTGCGATTATTCGCAAATGAAACAATCACAAAATAACTGTTGATCTCCCTCAGTCTGGGGCTCCATGCAAGATCTCACCTTGTGGCGTTTTAATGATCAGGAGAACAGTGAGGAATCCGCCCAGAACTACACAGGAGAATCTCGTCATTGATCTCAAGGCAGCTGGGACCATAGTCACCAAGAAAACAATTGGTAACACACTACACCGTGAGAGACTGAAATCCTGCAGCGTCCGCAAGGTCCCCCTGCTCAAGAAAGCACATGTACAGGCCCGTCTGAAGTTTGCTAATGAACATCTGAATGATTCAGAGGAGAACTGGGGTGAAAGCGTTGTGGGCAGACTCACTGTGTTTGGAGAAGGAAGAATGCTGCCTATGCCCCCAAGAACACCATCCCCACCGTCAAACATGGAGGTGGAAACATTATGCTTTGGGGGGGGGTTGGGGGTTCTTTTAAGGGGACAGGACAACTTCATCGCATCAAAAGGGACGATGGACGGGGCCATGTACCGTAAAATCTTGGGTGAGAGCTTTCTTCCCTCAGCCAGGGCATTGAAAATGGGCTGTGGATGGGTATTCCAGCATGACAATGACTCAAAACACACGGCCAAGGCAACAAAAGAGTGGCACAAGAATAAGCAAATTAAGGTCCTGGAGTGGCCTAGCCAGTCTCCAGACCGTAAAAGGGTTTGTAAACCTTTGTGGTTTTTCACCTCAATGCATTCTATGCACTGAGGTGAAGAACCTCTTGCAGTGCAGCAGCCCCCCAGTGCCCCCGTTTAAAGAGGATGTTCGGGGCCACTCTGTGCAAAATGAGCTGCACAGTGGGAGGTAAGTATAATATGTTTGTGGTTTTAAAAAAAAAAAAAAAAAAAAAAAAAAAAAAAACACAACCCAAAAAAAAAATATAAACCATCCTTTACAATTACGTTAATCCCATAAAAAATATGTGGGAGGGAGCAGAAGGTTCGAGTTATCGAACATCAGCCTCAAAACCCTAATGACCTGGGAGAGGATCTGCAAAGAGGAGTGGGACAAAATCCCTCCTGAGATGTGTGCAAACCTGGTGGCCAACTACAAGAAAGTCTGATCTCTGATTGCCAACAAGGGTTTTGCCACCAAGTACTAAGTCATGTTTTGTGAAGGGGTCAAATAAATCGATTGCAAATCAATTTACAACTTTTTTAAATGCGTTTTCTGGATATTTTTAAAAATAAACCTACCATTAAAATTATAGACTGATCATTTCTTTGTCAGTGGGCAAACATACAAAAATCAGCAGAGGATCAAATACTTTTTCCCCTTACTGTATAAAGTAAGAGTGTTGTCACTCTAATGCCTCGTACACACGATCAGACTTCCCGACAACAAAACCGTGGATTTTTGTTCGAAGGATGTTGGCTCCAACTTGTCTTGCATACACACGGTCACACAAATGTTGGCCAACAATTACGAACGTAGTGACGTGCATGAAGTCTCCATTACGAATGCTAGTTTTACAAGACAAAGCGCTTCCGGCTCGTCCTTGATTCCGAGCATGCGTGGACTTTTGTGCGACGGACTTGTGTACACACGATCGGAAAGTCAGACAGCAAACGTTTGTTGGCGGAAAATTTGAGAACCTGCTAGCCAACATTTGTTGGCGGAAAGTCCAACAACAAATGTCCAATGGAGCATACACACGGTCGGACTTACCACCAGCAAGCTCAAATCCAACATTTCCTGTTGGAAAATTTGATCGTGTGTCCGCGGCATAAGACATGACGGAATTTAGGACTACAGAACACGTTTCTCTCCCCTCAACATCCACAACATAGAAAATGTTCTAAATGAATGGGAACTAGTGCGCAAAACCACAATGTGGGCAAGAAAATCTTGAACCTGACGGTAAACCACCCGATGGAGAGCCGCCAACATAGACAGGTCCACTCAGTTCCCCAAAATACAATTAAATAAAAGATATGTGGCGCTATTCCATCAATCAGTAGTACCACTCGAAATATAAAATATAATGGGCCGATCAAACCCCACCTTCTACAGTAAATATCCGGAGAAAGTACCCAATAAATATTAGCATACCAAGTGAATAAAAAATGGTGGAGATACAATTCTAAGGTATGGGAAAATTTAAAATCTATCAATATACTATCAAGTGCTTAATCAACAATACCAGTTTCCCCTCGTTATGTAAAAACAAAATATTTTTCTATGTGGATCTGTGAAAAAATAAAACTAACTTCTCAAATAAGATGCTCAAAACCAAAGTACATGTGATAATGATGAATCAGTGCCTTACAAACAAATCAATACCTCATACATATTCACTGTGAATGAAATAAATAAATATATGGATATAAATATGACTAATATGGTAAAGTGACCCTTAATCGTGAGTATGCATATACAAATATTAAAGTGACAAAATAGTGCAAAGATGTTCAGCATAAAATGTGCAATAATTGATACATGGCCAAATGCAAATTTCAATCGTACCATAAAATTATAATAAATAAGTAATAAAAATAATAAATTAATAGGGCAGCCAATCCCACCACAGGGATGCTGTCCCAAACAGTGACAATAGTGTAGTAAAGTCCAAAAAAGTGCAATAGTGGTAGGTGTTTTCCACAGCAAAGTCTTTACACACAGTGCTAAACCAATGTGCAGTGATTTTTTCTTTTTTCTATGCACGTTTTAGTGCATCTCCCAAGTGTTTCCCCCAGCCTCTCACCTCCAGAAGCGGCCCCCAATGGGCCAAGTAGAGCGGGTGGATAATAACTAGGAAAGGATGTGTTCCCTGCAGCGTGTCTTTAAGCATCAAATGAGTCTGTCTCTCATCCCCAGCTTCCAGCGCTTTCAGCGGTCCCAGCAATTTAATCAAGAACAGAGGAGAGGTCTCATGGTGTAGTATTTAAAACATTTATTTGAAAAAAACGTAATAACTTACATTAAAATAAGCAGCAAACGGTAGATGTAAGCAAAGCTTCCGGGTTCGGCCGTCCCCGTGAAGCGTCGGCACCTGACTCCTCCTACCCTGACGCGTTGCATCACAGCACGTGACTTTATCAAAAAGTCACGTGCTGTGACGCAACGCGTCAGGGTAGGAGGAGTCAGGTGCCGACGCTTCACGGGGACGGCCGAACCCGGAAGCTTTGCTTACATCTACCGTTTGCTGCTTATTTTAATGTAAGTTATTACGTTTTTTTCAAATAAATGTTTTAAATACTACACCATGAGACCTCTCCTCTGTTCTTGATTAAATTGCTGGGACCGCTGAAAGCGCTGGAAGCTGGGGATGAGAGACAGACTCATTTGATGCTTAAAGACACGCTGCAGGGAACACATCCTTTCCTAGTTATTATCCACCCGCTCTACTTGGCCCATTGGGGGCCGCTTCTGGAGGTGAGAGGCTGGGGGAAACACTTGGGAGATGCACTAAAACGTGCATAGAAAAAAGAAAAAATCACTGCACATTGGTTTAGCACTGTGTGTAAAGACTTTGCTGTGGAAAACACCTACCACTATTGCACTTTTTTGGACTTTACTACACTATTGTCACTGTTTGGGACAGCATCCCTGTGGTGGGATTGGCTGCCCTATTAATTTATTATTTTTATTACTTATTTATTATAATTTTATGGTACGATTGAAATTTGCATTTGGCCATGTATCAATTATTGCACATTTTATGCTGAACATCTTTGCACTATTTTGTCACTTTAATATTTGTATATGCATACTCACGATTAAGGGTCACTTTACCATATTAGTCATATTTATATCCATATATTTATTTATTTCATTCACAGTGAATATGTATGAGGTATTGATTTGTTTGTAAGGCACTGATTCATCATTATCACATGTACTTTGGTTTTGAGCATCTTATTTGAGAAGTTAGTTTTATTTTTTCACAGATCCACATAGAAAAATATTTTGTTTTTACATAACGAGGGGAAACTGGTATTGTTGATTAAGCACTTGATAGTATATTGATAGATTTTAAATTTTCCCATACCTTAGAATTGTATCTCCACCATTTTTTATTCACTTGGCATGCTAATATTTATTGGGTACTTTCTCCGGATATTTACTGTAGAAGGTGGGGTTTGATCGGCCCATTATATTTTATATTTCGAGTGGTACTACTGATTGATGGAATAGCGCCACATATCTTTTATTTAATAGAAAATGTTCTGTAGTTTACAGGGATGAATTTTTTATGGTTGATAACATTGCTTCATATAAAAATGCAAAGCGTGCACAGGAACATGTGGGCTCCCTAAATTTCAGGCAGGTTTAACAGATATTTTTTTGCACTTATTAAATCAGATATAACTAAACACTTCAATACTTTTCAAACTATAACCGTTTTCTGCAAACATGTTATAGAATTTCAGTACAGTTTCAGTTTAGCTGATCCTAAAGTATATAGCCAAAAATAGAATTTTTGTATTTGTCATAAAGTTCTTTTCTTAAAGTCAAATAAAGCGGAACCTAACTGTATCGGAGTGTGACAAACTAAAAACAATATTCTACTCATTTTTAAATATTGAAAGTAAACTCGCCCATCCAACCATTCATGTCTTTTATTTTGTTAATAAAGCACTTTGACAAACACCCCCTAGCATTTCTAGCCGCAGCCATCTTGAGTAAGGGCAGATGATTCATGTAGTATTTACTTCCTGAAATCCATATGCCCTTAGGCTAGGCACGCACGCATGCAAAAGGGTGTGCATAGCTGCGAAAGCCCCTCCATCCCTCCTCCAGATGAAGTAAAAAAAAAAAAAAAGATTCCTTGGATGTATGACATTTTGGCCTAGGCGAGAAACCAGGAACTGAAGAAATGTAAAAAAAAAAAAAAAAAAAAGTTTAAAATAGATACGAAGTGGGCAGCAACTAGGCAAACAGACTGTGCCAATAGGTCCAACAACAAGGATCAACAGACCTAACTTCAGAGATGCTGCAAAAACCTTTGACTTGACATCCATGTGGTAAAACTTTTGAAGTAAGAACAGAGGACCTGGTGGTGGCCTTACAAAATTCCCAGAAAATGTCCACTGATCTAGTGGAATGGGCACATAAAAGCACAGGAGGAAATTTGTCACTAAGAGTGTGTAAGTTCTAGCCACTAGATCAGTGGTTCTCAACCTTCCTAGTGCCGTGACCCCTTGATAAAATTTCCCAAGTTGTGGGGACCCCTAACAGTAAAATAATTTTTGTAGCGTGGGTTGTCGGCACCCAAGACAAGACAAGTAGTTTGCGCCCCTAAACCCATGGACATTTAGCGCTCCCTGAGTTCCTTCCACTCATACAGTATTATAACCCCTTATGGTACAATTTATGTACCACTCTTTCTCTTTGTTCCCCTTTTTCCCTTTTATCTCTCTCTATCCTCATTTCTTGTTTTTTTCCCCACCTCTCTCTCTAGCCATCTTTCTTGTTCTTTCTCTTATTCTTTCTCTCCCTTTTTCTTTGTTCCTCCCCCTCTTTTCTTCCCCCTTCCCCCTACCATGTATTTTTATTCCTTCTATTACTCCTTGGTGGGGGAATGGGATGAATGGCAGTGCTGGGGGGAGTTGGGATGAGTGGCAGTGCTGGGGGGAGTTGGGATGAGTGGCAGTGCTGGGGGGAGTTCTGATCAGCCAACTTAGGTGCTCTTGATCAAGGTCATCTGCTGATCAGAGAAGTGTAGTTGGGACTTTTAATGACCACTATAATCACAGGTAGTGTTACTCACTTCACTGTGTCCCTGGCTTCATTGTGTCTCCAACTTTGTGGTTTCTCGCAGCAGTGACACCTATGCCAAAATCAGGAGATAGGGTCTCCTTCAACCCCTCACCAGTCAGCTGACCTCTAGTCTCTGCCCCCCAGCCATGCCGTGAACAGAATGGGCGGCTGCAAAGAGGCTGAGTGGGGGCCCGCGGGCTCCAGGAACAGCCCAGCTGGGCGGCTGAGAAAAGGCTGGGAGAGCGGTGTGGGCTTCAGGAACAGCCCAGCAGTCGGTGACCCCTGGCAAATCATGATTCCACCCCTAGGTTGAGAACCACTGCACTAGATCCATCTTGTGATGGTGCACTTGGAAGCAAGGTGTCCCTTGTGAGGTCCTGAGAACAGGGCAAATAGGGAATCCATTTGTCTGATCAAAGCTATAAATTTGAGGCAAACTATAAGACAGCTCCAACTACATCTAGGCAATTAAGAGATTTCCTTTGGATGCTTTGAAGAAGGGCATAAGGATGGTAGGGCTATGTCCTCGTTGAGGTGGAAGACTGATACCACCTTGGGAAAAAAGGACGGTTTTGGGTGTAAAACGAACTTGTTTTTGTGAAGTATGAGGAGCAACTCCTTACTGATGATAGCTGCCAACTCAAAGCATGTCTCACAGACATAACAGAAACAAAAAGGCTACTTTGAGAGAAAGATGATCTAAGGGGGACATCCCTGATGGGTTCAATGAGTGGTTTCTGACAGGCAGAGAAGATCTGAGGAAGCAAAGGGTGCTGCAATGGCAGCTTATTGTAAGCTACACCTTGAAGACTTGCTCTTTCAGAACACTTAGGGCCAAGTTCTAATCAGGGCCTGATTGTAGCACAGACTGAATGAGAGGCACAGAGAAATCTCTGGGATTGAAGTGCCTGTGTTCACACTAGGCAAATCAGTGTTTCCAGGTATGATAGTAGATCTTCCTGGAAGTGGCTTTTCTTGTTGAAGATTTGGAGTGGATGGTGTAGCAGTCAGTAGTGGGGTCAGGGGAATGAGAGTTGATGAGGGAAAGGACAGGAGAAGATGGTGGTAATCCTGGAGAAAGGAGCTAATGGTGAAGCAATAAGGAAAAAAGAATGCATCGGGATCTCCATACCCATTGTTCACTTGTGTGGAGAGAAGTTGCAGCTTTCTGTACCATCTACTACACAATAGGTGAGGCTTAATGCTAACAGAAGCCTGGTTTATTAATTAAAAAAATAAATCTATGGATTTCATAGATCAGCAAAAGGCAAGAGTAACTTTGTAAATGGAAGTTATGAAGTGGAAACTTACCTGAATTAAATCAGCACTGTTCAACCATTGTGGAAGCTCAGCAGTTTGACTAAGACACTGAAATAACGTAGCTCTTAAGGCACAGTAGTTGTCGCCTCTAACTTGTCTTATAGAACCAAAATAGTGAGACACTTCTTTATAACCCTGAAAGAGTTAGAAAGATGAACTATTTAGAGGACATCACTTGCACATATGACATATCATTACTTTAAAAGAATATATCTCTTGTCTATTTTAAAGTGAATCTGTGCCATTGCCCTTCCTTTCACTCCCCAACCTCCCCGTGTAGAAGCCGAGAGAGAATACCATGTTTAAAAAAAATAAAACAACTTGTAATCTTCACAACTTGAAGATTACACAGGTTACTGATTATTCTTTGCTTGTACCAGTTTAACAAAACTGGGTTGCTCAAGTTTCCAACCATCAAGCATCTACACTGTCTCCTGGAAGGAAAAGCAGTGTTCCTGCTACCTGGTGTTTCCTTTTGTACATATAGGAAGCACAGCATACTTGCATTTGGTCCCACTCTACAAATATCACCTGTTAAGAGATTCCCAAAAGGGATGACCAGCAGGAACTTTTCACACAAGCAGGCCACCTAGTTTATTCAGCTGACAGCAGAGGTAGGGACTAACAGCAGGCAGTTTGTGGTGCGGGGAAGGGAGTGTAGAGAATGTAGATGAGGAATGTTTATGGAGAAAAAGAGAAGAGGAGAGGTGGAGTCATTCTATAGTTCATCAGGATCAGGGCTGACAATACTGATTAGGATTTCAGTTCAGCAAAGTACAAAGATAAATGTAGGAGGCACCTGAATCTCTGTCAAACCAAAGAGACAATTTTCAGTACTTTTGATTTTAAAGGGAGAAGACATGGGGATATGAGAATGTACTGAAGAGATTTACTTTAGTTCAGCCTAGACATTAGGGATGGGGAAAAATCGATTTGAAACTTGAATTGAGTTGAGAGGTCAAATAGATTCAAATTTTCAGCAAACTGATTTTTTTTTTTCCACTGCGCTGGTCCTAAGCAGCTGCGGGAAGGAGTTTTTAGGCGAGGCCCTGGCTTCGGCCTAGTCCGCGAGGCCGAACGCCGCGCATTGAGCCTAAGCCACGGCCTGGCCTAAAAACTCCTGCCTGCAGCTCCCCAGGACCGGGCGCTGACACCGCGCCGGTCCTGAGGAGCTGCGGGCAGGAGTTTTTAGGTGAGGTTGCGGCTTCAGCCTAGTCCGCGAGGCCAGATGCCACGGACTAGGCCGAAGCCGTGGCCTCGCCTAAAAACTCCTGCCCACAGGTCCATCAAAAAAGAAAAAAAAAAAAAAAAAAAACACACCTCGATTCGTATCGTGAATCGAGTTTTTTAAATAAATGAATAAATAAAAATCGCTGATTTTTTTTTTTTGGGAGAAAATCAGCCAGCTCTACTAGACATACACTTTAATTTATACTATGTGTTGCAGTTTTTTTAACATAAAAATGATAACTGAAAAAAGGACTATTTAGGGAACTAGTTAGATCGTATACTATACAATGTTAAAATGTAAACTTTTAAAAACGTGGCAAAAGCATTAAATATACTAATGACAGTGTAAATGTACACCAAAATCTGACAATGCCTATATTCCCGATACCTTTCATGTAAAAATAGACATGGGTAGCTGCTTTCTACATGAATCCGAAGATATGAACAGCATAATCTATATTGGGAATACAGGTCACAGAAAGCAAAAGATTTTCTTAATGTGAATATATACTGCCACCAAGTGTTAAGTATACACTAGACAATGTTCACAACACTATCAGTACATTTGTTGGAATAATAACAGCTGCATGGTATCTATGAAAGATAATCATTACGTAAGAGAAAATTTAAAGAGACCCTGTCACCAGACACTGCTTATACATTTATAGGCACCAACTAGAAACTCTTGTTTGAACCTGAGAATGCTTCCAGAGTATCACCATTTACCATGTTGTAGGTCACCACATGGATATGTTTTGTTTTACTTTGAGGTTTTATTGAGTCTTTGTATGTACGGTACATCTCTTTCGCAATAAAAACCTTGCTTGTTTCAACGTGGAAAAAAAAAATTATATATTACATTGAACATAATACATCATGTGTAAATGTTATACATATGGGGATGGGCTAAAATTTAATTTTGAAAGCGAGACCCCCATAGGTTGTTTGAAATTAAGCAAATCAGTAATATTTTAAGTCAATGTAATAAAATAAATTATTTTCAAGAGCTACAGCTGATGCCATTTAGTAATACTGGGGAATCCCCCTAAAAACACATTAGATACATACAGTAGTGGTGAGATAGTTCTTTCTAGAGATGCAATACATTAGGTACACATTTCTTATAGTTTGCAATCTTTTGGGCCTTTATCAATATTTTTTTACCATGAACTCAAACCATCATAAAAAATTATATTTAAACTGAACTGCAGCCAAATTTAAAAACAAACATCTGTAACAATCCACACCTTTTCTTTATGATTAACAAAAAAACATCAATTACTTATCTACAGTGCCTTGAAAAAGTATTCATACCCCTTGAAATTTTCCACATTTTGTCATATTACAACCAAAAACATAAATGTATTTTATATGATAGACCAACACAAATTGGCACATTATTGTGAAGTGGAAGAAAAATGATAAATGGTTTTCCTAATTTTTTACAAATAAATATGTGAAAAATGTGGCGTTCATTTGTATTCAGCCCCCCTGAGTCAATACTTTGTAGAACCACCTTTCGCTGCAATTACAGCTGCAAGTCTTTTTGTCTCTACCAGCTTTAAACATCTAGAGAGTGACATTTTTGCCCATTCTTCTTTGCAAGATAGCTCAAGCTCTGTCAAATTGGATGGAGAGCGTCTGTGAATAGTCATTTTCAAGTCTTGCCACAGATTCTCAATTGGATTTAGGTCTGGACTTTGACTGGGCCATTCTAACACATGAATATGCTTTGATCTAAACCGTTCCATTGTAGCTCTAGCTGTATGTTTAGGATCATTGTCCTGCTGGAAGGTGAACCTCTGCCCCAGTCTCAAGTCTTTTGCAGACTCTAATGCCGCGTACACACGAGTGGAATGTCCGACAGAAAAAGTCCGACAGAAGCTTTTCATCGTCTATTCCGATTGTGTGTATGCCTTATCGGACTTTTTTTTTTTTTTTTTTTTTTTTTTAATTCTGACGGACCTAGAAATGGAACATGTTCTAAATATTTCCAACGGAACCAATTCCTATCGGGAAAACCGCTCGTCTGTATGCTGTTCCGACGGACCAAAAAGGACGCATGCTCTGAAGCAAGAACGAGGCGGCAGCTATTGGCTACTGGCTATTGAACTTCCTTTTTCTAGTCCCTTTGTACGTGTTGTACGTCACCTCGTTCTCGACGGTCGGACTTTGGTGTGACCGTGTGTATGCAAGACCGCTTGAGGGGAATTCTGTCAGAGTTCCGTCGGAGAAACCTTCGGAGTTTATTCCGATGGCAAAACCGGTGGTGTGCACGCGGCATTATAGGTTTTCTTCTACGATTGCCCTGTATTTGGCTCCATCCATCTTCCCATCAACCCTGACTAGCTTCCCTGTCCCTGCTGCATCCCCACAACACGATGATGCTACCACCATGTTTCACGTTGGGGATGGTCTGTTCAGAGTGATAGGAAGTGTTTGTTTTCCACCACACACAGCGTTTTGCTTTTAGGCCAAAAAGTTAAACTGGTCTCACCTGACCAGAGCACCTTCTTCCGCATGTTTGCTGTATCCCCAACATGGCTTTTCACAAACTGGAAATGGGACTTCTTATGGGTTTCTTTCAACAATGGCTTTCTTCTTGCCACTCTGCCATAAAGGCCAGATTTGTGGAGTGCACGACTAATAGTTGTCCAGAGTTCCATGGGCCTCTTGGCTGCTTCTCTGGTTAATGTTCTCCTTAATTAAATAGAAAGGATACCAGAGAAGAACACAAGAAAGTGGTCTTCCTGGACCCAAAGACAGTTACTGTGGATATAGTGGGCAATAATGGGAGAGTAGTATAAAAAATGAACAATGTTTATTAACAGTACCGAATGCTAAAATGTACAAAAATATCACCAACAATTGGTTAGATATAGTTGGTCCAACAAACACTAATGGATGGGCCTATCGAATGCAAAATGCACGCGGTATGCCCATTGTTCATTGTTTTGTGGGTCTGGCCAAACAATAACAGACATAAAAAGACATAAAACATACACAGTGCAGGCACCTGTATTACCACATATACAGAAGGTCCCTATGGCTAAACGCCAAATATAATTGTTAAAAAACCTAGTAGATAATTACAAAGGGGCATTGTGCAGATGTGGTCCCCCGGGGAGTTAGGGATATTTGAATTAGGCCAGAACAAGAACTGCCAATCTAGTGATAACTCCGCTGAGAAATGTCACCATCTGCTGAATGTTCTTAGTAAGTGGATAGCAGGAACTTCAAAAGGTAGGTTTTGCATGGCCATGCTTAAAACATTCCATTCACAAAAGTCTATTCCTAGGGTTAAAGAAATAATATGACATTAAGAGAGTCTCTCTCAAAGTATGGTGATTAATTAGAACCGTACAGTTGATTAAAGTGGCCTCTGCCAGGTGCTATTCGCATAACAAAGCAAGATAACTTGAGATTGCCTGGAACTGTCCTTATAGTTCAGTATAAGTCATTTACCAGTGGTTTGATGTCTATCACTGCACATTGTCCCAGGATCCACATTTACCTGAGCAGTGCCACACAAGTGTTAGCAACGGATCTATGCGGAGATGCCGAATGAAAACAAAAGCTGAAAGGATTACGTTACCGTCTCTTGATAGTATGAGGATGGCAGTCAGCGTCTCCTATGTTTCTGTGGCAACACAACATCTCCGTAGTTTCTCCACTTGTGATAAAAGTGCTGTCTATGATGTGCTGTGTCATATAGGAGCGTGGTAAATGGCACTCCGCTTGTCCATGGGTTCAGGCTGCAGCTGTAACATATGACAGATAATCACCTTGCCGTTTGGCAGTTCTGTATGGAGAGATTCAATTTCTCCTATCTGAGGTCCCCGTCTCCCATTGGAGTAGGAAGATGACTGGGTCGGCGTCTGCACACTGTGATTACGTCGACGCGTTTCACAACGTCATGTCACGTAGCTTCAACTGGACGTGGAGGGAGTTAACAGACATCTCTCCCTCTTATTGCTCAGAGATGCTGTCGCCCCTCCTTCTTCAGTTTAACCAATAGATTTAACAGGGACGGGCTGAAAAGACAATACCAAGCCTGGGTAGGAGTTCTATTTTGTGTCTGACATTGGTCTATGTTTTCACAGTTCTTATGGTGAGATGGTCGCATTTAGATAGTTATACCCGAGTAGAGAGACAAAGTAGAAGACAGAGCCTATTTAAACTATACCTCCCAGCTAAAGCCCCTATCCTTCCTAATTCCCTATGGCATTCATACATAACATGTACCTTAACGAAAGTAAGCAATAAAAAAGCACCATAAATAAAAATAAAAAAAATTTTTTTTTTCTTCCCTTGAGTATGCAACGTATACTTTCTGCCCTAATGGCCTAAGTAGGGGGACATGGACTTCTTCTTCTGGTATTGCCTTGAAGTCTCCTCCTCTCTCTACTATCTCCTCATCTTTTTTGTCTCCTTTACTGCACTTTACCTGGTCTTTTGTGGCATATATCCTTACTCCGGTCCCTGTTTCCCCTTTCCCAGTGAAAATTACGGCACCGCTATATTTTTTTTTTTTTTATTTACTTTTTTTATGGTGCGCTATTTATTAATTGCTTACTTTCGTTAAGGTACATGTTATGTATGAATGCCATAGGGAATTAGGAAGGTTAGGGGCTTTAGCTGGGAGGTATAGTTTAAATAGGCTCTGTCTTCTACTTTGTCTCTCTACTCGGGTATAACTATCTAAATGCGACCATCTCACCATAAGAACTGTGAAAACATAGACCAATGTCAGACACATTGAACTCCTACCTGGGCTTGGTATTGTTGTCTTTTCAGCCCGTCCCTGTTAAATCTATTGGTTAAACTGAAGGAGGGGCGACAGCATCTCGGAGCAATAAGAGGGAGAGATGTCTGCTAGCTCCCTCCACGTCCAGTTGAAGCTACGTGACATGACGTTGCGAAACGCACCGACGTAATCACGGTGTGCAGACGCCGACCCAGTCATCTTCCTACTCCAATGGGAGACGGGGACCTCAGATAGGAGAAATTGATCTCTCCATATGGAACCGCCAAACAGCAAGGTGATTATCTGTCATATGTTACAGCCGCAGCCTGAACCCATGGACAAGTGGAGTGCCATTTACCACGCTCCTATATGACACAGCACGTCATAGACAGCACTTTTATCACAAGTGGAGAAACTACGGAGCTGTTGTGTTGCCACAGAAACATAGGAGACGCTGACTGCCATCCTCATACTATCAAGAGACGGTAACGTAATCCTTTCAGCTTTTGTTTTCATTCGGCATCTCCGCATAGAACCGTTGCTAACACTTGTGTGGCACTGCTCAGGTAAATGTGGATCCTGGGACAATGTGCAGTGATAGACATCAAACCACTGGTAAATGACTCATACTGAACTATAAGGACAGTTCCAGGCAATCTCAAGTTATCTTGCTTTGTTATGCGAATAGCACCTGGCAGAGGCCACTTTAATCAACTGTGCGGTTCTAATTAATCACCATACTTTGAGAGAGACTCCCTGAATGTCATATTATTTATCTAACCCTAGGAATAGACTTTTGTGAATGGAATGTTTTAAGCATGCGCATGCAAAACCTACCTTTGAAGTTCCTCCTATCCACTTACTAAGAACATTCAGCAGATGGTGACATTTCTCAGGGGAGTTATCACTAGATTGGCAGTTCTTGTTTTGGCCTAATTCAAATATCCCCATCTCCCCGGGGGACCACATCTGCACAATGCCCCTTTGTAATTATCTACTAGGTTTTTTAACAATTATATTTGGCGTTTAGCAATAGGGACCTTCTGCATATGTGGTAATTCAGGCGCCTGCACCGTGTATGTTTTATGTGTTTTTATGTCTGTTATTGTTTATTCATTGTTTTGTGGGTCTGGCCAATGTGAATACCGCGTGCATTTTACATTCGATAAGCCCATCCATTAGTGTTTGTTGGACCACCTATATCTAACCAATTGTTGGTGATATTTTTGTACATTTTAGTATTCGGTACTGTTAATAAACATTGTTAATTTTTTATACTACTCTCCCATTATTGCCCACTATATCCACAGTAACTGTCTTTGGGCCCAGGAAGACCACTTTCTTGTGTTGTTCTCTGGTATCCTTTCTATTTAATTATGCTTGTTTTTGGTTACGGATATGGCCTCCACATCTGAGGAGTGGCATTGGGCGAGAGACTACTATTTATGACTAAGCATGAGTTATAAGGGTGGCCTCCCCTCTTAGTTTCTTTAATGTTCTCCTTACCTGGCCTGTCAGCTTTTTTTTTTCTTACATAAGAAAATAGTTTTTATTGTACAAAAAGCAATAAGTATAAAATTACAACTTCCGGATCTACGTAGGCACCTGAGGTGAGAGCCAATATTGTGCTATCAGTTTCTTAGCTAGATATAATAGCTTGAGTAGAGCAGTGTAGGTAGATGGGGAGTATAATTCCTCTTCTAGGTTACCAAGCAGACAAGTAGCCGGACACAGTGGTAATTGTAACCGATAGATACTGTTAATGACTCCAAGCACATTTTGCCAGTATCTCATCAGTTTTGGACATTTCCACAATAGGTGTATCAGAGTGCCAGGGTGAATTTGGCATTTTGGACACAAGGGGGAGTCCCTCCTACCCCTTCTATGCAGTTTAACAGGGGTTCTATAGGTCAGATGAAGAATAAACAAATGTGATAGTTTCTGTGAGGCAGATACAGAAACCAACAGGCCAGTAGCTAGGATCTGCGTCCATCTTTCCTCATCAATAGGGCCGATATCACATTTCCATTTGTCCCTACACGGTAACAGGTCCGGAGCCTGTATATATGATAGCAGACATGCGTAGATTCAGGAAATACTGCTTTTTTTTATCAGAGGTAGCCAAACTGAGGTAATTAAGTCAGACTCTTCCATGTGTAAATTCAAACTTCTACCCTGCACTCTCAGCGTGTTTCACTTGTAAGTATAGATGATAATGGCTATTGCGAAGCTGTGGAAATTCCTGTCGCAATTGGTCATAAGGTTTCAAAGTGGACCTGTCGAACAACTGCGAGAAGTATTTAATTCTAGCCCTCTGCCATACTGAGTAGCCAGGGATTTTGACCAAATTCGGGATATGAACTATTACGCCAAATTGGAGTACATGCAAGGAACCCTGTCATCCCCATTCTCTTTTTAATTTCCTTCCACAGTTTGGCAATTAGTTGTACAGTTGGGCATTCTGGTAAGGCCGCCGGGATTCCCATTTCCAGTTGGGACATCGTTGCGTATTCCTCAAGGTCAGCAATGTCCTGGAGGGGTCTAGCGTTTCCTGCAGGTCCCACACAGAAAGGTGCTGCAACTGCGCAGCCAAAAAGTATGTAAAAGGAGTGGGGAACTGCCATTCCACCCAATTCCTTAGGGTACTGCAGCGTGGACAGTTTAATCCGAGCCACACCACTCTTCCAAATCAGTGTTCTGTATTGCGATTCTATGCGGTTGAACCAGTAGCGTGGTATCCACAATAGAGCGTTAATCTTGTCAAAATGGTATGGCATATTATATATATATATATATATATATATATATATATATATATATATATATATATATATATATATATATATATATATATATATATATATATATATTACACACCATTTTGACAAGATTAGCCCTACCAGTCACTGACAGGGGTAGTTTACACCAGCTAATGCTCTTGTGTTTAAACTTCTGCAGCAAAGGTTTGAGGTTTAATTTAATATAATGTCCAGTGTCCCGGTCACCACAATCCCAAAGTATTTAAAGGAGGGGACTACTTCTAATTGAGACATCTATTCGGGAAGAGGGGACCTCTAAGGGATCTAGCACCAAAAGGGAGGATTTGTGCCAGTTAATGGTGAACCCCGAATATTGTCCAAACTGGTTTATTAAGCACATGACAGATTTCAGGGAACCAGCAGTGTCCCCTAAAAAGATCAGGGTGTCATCTGCATAAAGGGAGAGTTTGTCCTCCCTCTCGCCACGACAGAATCTAACTACCTCTGGAGAGGCTCTAATCTTGGCTGCCAACGGCTCCAGAGCCAGAGTGAAAAGCAAGGGTGAAAGAGGGTACCCCTGCCTAGTCCCCCTGAACAGTGGGAAGGCCTCAGACAGAGCTCCATTGATTCTAACTCTCGCTCTAGGATCCGCGTATAGCAACTGCACCCAGGGGAGAAATGTCTTCCCCACACAGAACCTCCGCAGCACCGCCCATAGGTATCTCCACTCAACGCTATCAAAAGCCTTGGCAGCGTCAAGGGAGAATACCGTCTTGTTGCCAGGATTATCTACTGGGAGCTGGATATTCAGGAATAGTCTACGTATGTTCAATGCTGTCGATCTGGCTGGTATAAAACCCAACTGTTCCAGATGCACCAGTCCAGCAACCATACCCGCCAGTCTGGTTGCAAGTACCCTGGCCAATAGGTTAACATCAGTGTTAATCAGAGAGATGGGTCGACAGGAATCAGGTAGGAGTGGGTCCTTTTCCAGGTTTCGGTATTACCAAGATAACCGCTTCATGGAATGAGGGAGACTACCACCTTTAAGAGCCTCAGTAAGAGTTTTTAACAGAACAGGCAGGGTGGGCTTGCTATACCTCTTATAAATCTCTGCAGGGAGACCGTCAGTACCTGGGGATTTGCCATTAGCCATGGCCATCACTGCTTCAGTTAGCTCTTCCAACTTAATATCCGTACTCAGTGCCCTACGAGCAGTTGGAGATAAAGTAGGGAGGGGGCATTGATCTAAAAATTGCAACTCCTCCCTCTGTTGGGGCAGCCTTAGACGAGTAGATATCCTTGAAAAAAAAAAATCTTTAAATACATCTGTCATGCTATCCAGTCCATGGATACATTCCCCCGCAGGGTCTTGAATAGAATCTATATGCGATTTTGCCTGCTGGGACCGGGAAAGCACAGCCAGCAAGTGGCCAGTATTCTTCCCTTCTTCAAAGTACCATTGCTGTAAGAAAAATCGCTTCTTCTCCGCATCGGTCAGTACATCTTTTTGGTGAAGAGTCTGAGCTTCCAACCAGCTACGCTCTAAAGGCCTGTGTGGGGTTAGCTATATAGGTTTCCTTTGCTTTTTTTAGCTTCATTCAGTACCAGGGATTCCCATTCTTTGGTGGTTGTTTTAATCTTACCTGTTTGATGAATAATTAGACCCCTGAGGTGTGCCTTAAGAGCATCCCAGACAACTCCCTCAGGCCGCTGTGCCCTCATTTTTATAAAGTCATCCAGGGCTCTCAGTATTGAGTCGGCAGAGGGGAACAGGTGGAGCTAAAATTGGTTCACCTTCCACAGCCTCTCCCCCAGGATATCCGGGACAGAAATTAGCGCTCTGAGGGAGTGATCTGAGATACTACGTGGCACATATTCTATCAGGGAAATCTTTTGCATAGCCAGAGGATTACATAGGCAGAGATCAATTTGTGAAAGAGCTCTATGTGTTGCAGAGTAACATGAGTAGTATTTCCGTCAGGGTACCTGTCCCTCCACACATCCCCCAGACCGAGCTCTGCAATTAGCCTAGCGAACAAAGTATGACCAGAAAGGTCTACTTGGCGTCCACTGTGGGGCGACCATTTATGCAGTTGTCTATCTAGAAGGTTATTAGAGTCTCCCATGACCCAAACAGGTACAGTGGGATATGGTGCAATAAATTGAGCTAAGCAGTTCAGGCTCTCGGAAGAGAAGAGTGGAGGGACATAGACATTGGCAACAATACATAGCAAACCATCAAGTTTACATAGCAAAAAAAAAATCTGCCCCGATTGTCCACTCATGAAGGAAGCAGACTAAAAGAAACAGTGTGAGATATTAGGATGCTAACGCCTCTGGAGTAGGATGTATGGGTGGAGTGAAACTGTACAGGATAGCGGCGGGACCTTAGCATAGATATAGTAGTTGGCAAGAGGTGTGTCTCCTGCAGTCACACCACTGCAGAATGATATAATTTAAGAGTCGAAAAAAAAAGCTTGTCGCTTCACTCCATCCCCCAGCCCCCTCACATTCCATGAAATCAGATTATATTCAACGGCCATAAGTGCTGTACTGCGTTATAAGGGCGCATAAAGGACTGGTACCCGGTAGCAGGCGGGTAAAGTAGAGATATACTAAGAGCATGGTTGCAAACATTATAGGTATTAAGCAAGGAAGTGTATAAATTTGTTGCCTAGAGGCCGAAGCAGGTCTGGATATACATCACCGCAGCATGCATAGTCCGGCTGTTAGGGAGGAGGACAAGTAAAGGGGTTAGTGGACAGTCACACAGTTCACATTGCGAGGTATATCTCCACTCTGGGCCAACAGAGCCCAACGTAGAAAAAACTAAATAAACAGAAATAAAAATAAAGGATGAGCAACTGCATCCCCACAGAACTCAGGGAGCAAACTTGAGTGGAACATCCACGCGGGACAAATGTTGAGGGGGGGCCAATGTTTCCGAGTCACCCTTCGAGCTGAGGGGACTTGCAAGTTCCACTTAAAGAAAAGCGTTAAATAGAGAGCGCAAAGTGCATCTACAACGCCTTAAAGAGGTATACAATTCCCAGAGCAATGGGTTGGCGCAGCTGGTATCCCAGGGCTACTCCTACAAGGAGATAAAGCAAGCAGAGCTTCCTAGATCAATCTTGCCTATGTTTCCGCGGGGTATGTTCCATCCAATCTAGCCATTCAGAGGCCACAGCAGGGTTGTCAAAAAAATGGATTTCATCATTGGCTGACACCCGAAGCTGAGCAAGGTATAACATGGCGTAGGAAACATCAAAGCGGCTGAGCCGCTTCTTTACCTCTAAACTTTGCCCGTTTTCTTTGCATGTCTGCAGAAAAATCAGGGAAGATGGAAATCCGGACGTTGTCCATCTTCATAGCCTCTCCCTTGGTTCTGGCCAGGTAAAGAGCAGTGTCTCTATCTTTGAAATTCAAGAATTTAAATAAAAACGGTCTTGGCGGTTCACCAGGGCGAAGAGGTATGGCAGGTACACAATGTGCTTTTTCTACACCACCAGGTGAGAGAAGGTTTCTTTGCCAAAGGTTTCAGTGAGCCACCTTTCAATAAAGGCAACAGGGTTTTTCCCTTCAGCTCTCTCTGGTATACCCACAGCCCGCACACTGTTCCTTCTCATCCTGTTCTCCATATCTTCCAAGCATGCAGCGTGGGTGGAGGTCAGGTTTTGCACTTGGCGTACCTCGTGTTGTAATGGTTCCACATCATCTTCTATAGCGCTCATACGGCCTTCCAGGGCTGCAATGCAGTCCCTCAGCTTTTGCATGTGCTGTCGGATCAAAGCAAACTCCAGCTTCACTCCTTTAAATTCTGTGGTTAGATTAGTGAGATTAACATTGCAGGATGAGATTACAAGAAAGATTTCTTCTAGAGTGGGCTCTGGGTCTTGAGTGTCATGTGCAGTGGGATCCCTGTCTGTGTTCAGGAGTGCTGGAGTACTCACTGTGTCCTAGAGAAGTTTTGCCGGGTCCTCAGCCCATTGCTGCTCTGTCTCATTCTCCACAGGGTGATCAGGATGGGTCCCTGCTGCGCCGCTGGTCCCCTTAACAGAGGTATCCATGTGGTGGGACTTGCACCGCGTCGTCCGGGGCCGCTTGCAGATATTTACCACGCCGGGACATATTTGTTATGGCCGGGGACGATACCTATCGGTAGCCCGGGGTATACTGTGCACAGAGTTAGGCTGCAGTAGTGGAGGCAACGTGCAAGAGGGATAAAACAGGTTGGAAGTCAGGAGTCTCAGCGGAGAGAGCCTTCAGTATGTCCTACTCCATGTGCCGCAAGCCACGCCCCCCGGCCTGTCAGTTTATGTGGACGGCCATGTCTTGGTAGGTTTGCAGTTGTGCTATACTCTTTACATTTTCAGATGATGGATTGAACCATGCTCCGTGAAATGTTCAACGCTTGGGATATTTTTTTTATAACCTAACCCTGCTTTAAACTTCTCCACAACTTTATCCCTGACCTGTTTGGTGTGTTGCTTGGTTCACTAAGGTTCTCTAACAAACCTTTGAGGGCTTCACAGAACAGCTGTATTTATACAGAGATTAAATTACACACAGATGGACTCTATTTACTAAACAGGTGATGGCAATTGGTTCCACTAGATTTTAGTTAGGGGTATCAAAGTAAAGGGGGCTGAATACAAATGCATGGCACACTTTTCAGATATTTGTCAATCATTTGTCTATCAATTTCCTTCCACTTCACAATTAGGTGCCACTTTATTTTGGTCTATCAGATAAAATCCCAATAAAATATATTTAAGTTTTTGGTTGTAACATAACAAAATGTGGAAAATTCAAGGGGTATGAATATTTTTTCAAGGCACTGTATTGTAGCTATTTGGAAAAGCAACCTCCAATGACCCCATTATCTAACACAAAGTAAAGTCATGTGATAGTCATCAGTACCTCTCTTCTTGTAATGGTGGATGATTAGTCACCACATAATAGATCGGTCACTTACTGCTTCCTCAGTATTTTACTAAGGGGTGATGTCATGATGTCACTAGTGGAAGTTCTCAGTGTTCTCTGCACACTGTGAGAGTGATGCCTGCCCACTCTGTTATTCACCCATGTTTATCATAATGGAATGTACTTTAAACTCCACAAACTAGCATGCTTGTGGATTAACACCAACGTCCCAAAAAACTGCACTGTGGGAAGTGCAATACAAAAGCCAATACTGACATCACCAAGATATGTCATGAATACGGCTAGCAGCATTCTCCCAGTCTCTAGGGGTGAAAAGAAGAGAACTGCTTTGTTGATGGCTACATGACCATGGCTCCAGGTTAAAAGCAGTGCTGTTTGGGACAGTTTTTCAAAATAAATATGCAGGTTGATTCAATGTAGGATGCCAAATATGCTTTACCCCGTAAATAGATTGAGACTTTATAAAAGACCATCTATTGCCAACATCCCTATAAATACATATTCTACCAATTGTTGTCTCTCATGGGACTTAATATGGCAAATAAACAAAATATATAAAAAATGCAGTGTATTTTATTGCATACAGATTATAATAAAATTCTTCCCTGAAGAAGATTTGCAAAAGGAACAAATTGAAACTCGTAGGATTTCTCTAGCTGGAAGCACCCTGTGAAGAAATTCTTGTATGAGATGCATTGTAAACTTCATGTAATTAATCCCCACCTGCTGTGTATGGGTACTGCAACTGTATTACATTGCCACGATTGTTGTTTTTATGTAAATTTATTTTATACTGTACACACATAAATACAATGATTTATATATGTTGTTTACTTGCCATATAAACTCCCATAGGAAGCAACAATTGATAGAATATGCATTACCCATGATGAAAAAGAAAGAACACAAAGTATATACAAACAGAAAATAAAGCTATGATGAACCAATATCATGCTACCAGTACTGAGGTACAACCTGTGCAGACATTCCATATCTATTATTATTTTTTTTAGCCTGTTCGTCATTCAATTTTATATTCGTTCATACACCTCTGCATCCCCATACAATTAAAATAAATAGCAGAAATCAAAAAAGAGAAAATAGAGGGGGGGGCCCTTCCCTGTGGGCTTTCTGCATGGTTCCCCATCAGTCCGAAAATATCTGAGGTGACTAAATCCTCCAAGCCCCCCATTTTAGCTTTGAATTTGGGGTAGGCTAGCTGTTAATTCCTCCATACCCATAATATAAATTTAGTTTAGACACCCATTCTTTAACCACCAGAAGATTTACCCCCCTTCATGACTAGGCCATTTTTTTCAATGTGGCACTGCGTTACTTTAATAAAAAAATTACACAGTCATGCAATGCTTTCAGAACCGTTTTTAAAGGTAGGGCAAAAGGGGCAGCTGCCCTGGGCCTCATCATTGTTGTGGGGCCCAAAGCAGCTGCCTCATACTTGCCAACTATCCCAGTTTAAATTCCCTTATCCCATGAAGTTTTAGTCCTGTGCTGTGTCCCGATATCTCAGTGTAAAGTTCTGTTGCTGCTGCCTAGCTATGCCCTATTGCCATGTACAGATGACTCACCTGCAGACCTTGTGTTTATACGTAATTAACCTGCATTAATATGTAAACAGTCGCGGAGCGCGGCATTGATATGTAAATAGAGGCGGCATTCATATGTATATCATGTCCCCCCGAGGTCATATCTACCATCACTTCTGCTGAATGCTGTTCACTAGGAAGGTAAAGGAGCATGCTTGAAAGTCCTGCCTACAACTATAGTCATTAAGCCTAACATCAGCCTGTTCTGCAAAGGTAAGCAAATTGGAGGTGGAACCCTTCTTCAAAAGCACCCTGAATTTTAGTGCATGTGAACACGCACATCTCAGCCAATGCATGAGGGTGTCATTTGCAATTAGTGGCACTTCTGTGTATCTGCTAAAGGGCAGCACATTTCTGTGGTGTCAGGAAAGCAATTTTGCATGTATTCTCGACACACACAAATGTGAATGCAGGGTAAATGTCTGTTACATTGGTGGTCAGTGTGAATCTTCCCATTACATTGGGGCTTGGTGTACAATCATTTCATTCACACTAGTGGCCAGTGTGAAGGTCCCCCCTTACATTGGTGGTCAATGTAAATCCCTCTTTACATTGGTGGTTACTGTGAATGCTCCTATTACATTAGTGGTCAGTGTAAATCCCCATTACATTGGTGGCCAGTGTTGAAACTGCTCTTTATATTGGTAATCATTAAAAAAATCCAAACTTGCATTTGTGGTCAGTTAAGAATCCTCCATTACATTGGTGGTCCATGTAGAAGCCCCATTTAAATTGGCGGGGAGTGCAAATCCCCCTTACATTGGTGGCCAGTGTAGAAATCCCCCTTTATTGGATGTTGATGTAAAATCTCCCATTACATTGGTTGTCAGTGCATATTATTCATAACATTGGTGATCAGTGTACATTTCCCTTTACATTGGTGGTAAGAGCAGAATTGCCCTCACGTGTCAGTGTAAATCCCCCCTAACATTGGTGGTTGGTGTAGAAGTGTCACCTTACATTGGTGGTCAGTACAAATCTCCTCGACAATGGTTGTCAGTGTAAATTCCCCCTTACATGGAGGTCATTGTATATTCCCCCTTACACTGGTGGTTGGTGTAAATGCTCTTATTACATCGGTGTCAGAGTAGAAATCCCTCTTTTCTATTGGTGGGTGGCGTAAAATCCCCTGTTACATGGTGGTCAGTGCTAATCCCCCCTCACGTTGATGAAGAGCCTGAGCCTGTGAAGAGGGAGAAAGACCAGTGCCCTCTGCAGATGAGCACAGCGATGAATCCAGATAGGGTTCAGGCAAATATAAAAAGGGAGGTGAGGTAGGTGATACAATTCATGGGACATTTTTTATCTTAATGCAGGGAATGCATTAGGGTAAAAAAAAAGTCTAGCCTTTAGAACCACTTAGAGCTGCACGATTCTGGATAAAACGACAATCACGATTTTTTTGTTTAGAATAAATATCATGATTCTCACGGCATAACATCATCTTTTACATTATACAAAAAAATTGGCTAACTTTACGGTTTCGTTTTTTTTTTTTTTTTTTTTATTCATTGGTTTAAAAAACCGCTGCGTAAATACAGTGTGCCATAAAATACTGCAACAACCGCTATTTTATTCTCTAGGACCTCTGATATATATATATATATATTTATATTTGGGGGTTCTAAGTAATTAAGTAATTTCCTAGCAAAAAATACTTATTTTAACTAGTAAGCAAACAAGTGTCAGAAAAAGGTTTTGTCTTTAAGTGGTTAAACTGACCTCATTTACAGACCAAAGTTCATCCCTTTGATCTAATTCTAAAAGAACCGAATGCTACATTGTATCTCATCTCTATCTCTCTGCGCTGAAGAATGATAAACATTTGTGGCTTTTGCTTTTTTTGACAGCTCGGCTCTGCACATTTACATAGAATTGCGGAAATGGCTTATTAGGTTCGTAAAGGGGGCTGAATAGCGATTAACGATTAATCATGCAGCTAGAACCACTTTAACAAGTAGTTTACTGGGGAGCATTTATTTAATTGTGCTCAGTATGTTAAACTTTAAAATGCTGAGGTTTAACAGAACTTTTTTTTTTTTTTTTACAGTTAACATGGTGTTTTTATTGAAAGAGTAGTTTACATGCAGGTCATATACATCCATGGTACAGTAGAATGTTATTCGAGTTACAGCAGAGAATGAATTGGGCAACAAACAAAAAAGAAAAGGAAAGAGAGTATAAAAAGGTAAAAAATATCGAGCAGGCTCCATTCACATTTTAATGCTTAAGAGGGAGTCTTGTATTTTGAAATATATTAATCTGAGGGTGTATTGCAGGTGGAAGCGTTTTCCAGCCAGGCATCCCAAACTTTGCCGTACTTGGTTGGGCAACCCCTGTGGGCATAGATTTCCTTTTTATACGGGAGAACATTGTTAATGTTGGATATCCAAGGTTTAACAGAACTTTAAATACATCTCGAGACAATTTTTTCTTCCTTTTTTAGTTTTAGATACCACAGGTCATTGGTTAAACCACCTGACGGGTTCTTCTTGCTCTGTCTCTGGCAGATATACCTCCTCACTGCTTGCTCTGGTGACAAAAAGGCTTTGTACTTTTATCAAGTCCTGATCATTCAGGTACATTTGCACATTTTACAGGAAGCAGGTTACAATAGTGTCTCCCTACATGTTTTTTTTCCCTCACATGCTTTCCAGCACAGAACAGTAAAAGTTGCACTTGATCTGCATTGCCTGTGATGCGAACGCATCTCTACGAGACCCACTGCATCCAAAGAAACCCAATACAAAGCAAAGAAGGTCAAATGGAGCCTCAGGTATGTAAATCAGAATCTGCTCATGTAGACGGTTATTGTTTTCCCACATTTGAAATGAATACCAAATACATGAAAACAACGCTCATCTACATAAGCCCTTACAGTATTTACAATCTTCTTGAGCCTAGGTTCACACTGATATGGCGTGGGAAGCCGAAGTGTGATTTGGACAGGAATCGCACAGCATTCCTGTTCAAATCACATACAATTCTTTTGCAGTGCGATTTGAGCCCATTAATTTTGTATGGCTCAAATTGCACTGTACCCGTATGTAAAAAGGTGCATGCGCCTTTTTTTTTTTTTTTTTGCTGCACTGGAATCAGATCACATGGGTGTTCACACCAATCACATTGCGTTTTGCAAACGTTTTTTGGGGAGTCGTTAACGTAACATTGACACTTGCAGTGGTGTGCGATTGTGATGTGGTGCGGTACGGGAATTGCTGCGAATCCCGTGCTGCATCAGTGTGTACCGGGGGCCTGAAGGACAGTGACAGGAAGCCTAAGTTGATCCCTCATTCAGGGAGAAGCAGGAATGTCCTGGCAGATCATCAGATAATCCCCTACCTATTAGTAACCATTCAGTGTGGTTTATAAAATAAAATTACTTTTACAACTAGGTAGAGGGGTTCATATTGGAGAATGGCGTCAGACCGTCATGATATATAGGTACCTGTTGTGTCACTGATCTTATATAATGAATTATAGCTTTATTTGCTAAATCAAATTTTTAAATTGATTATTACATGTACATCAGATTCCCCAAGCACTGTTTCTGAATGATATGGCCACAAAACATTACCATGTGATAATTTAGGAAAAAAAACTACCTAATCTGTAAAAGAAATCGTATGATGCAGTCATTCCTCTTGTTGCCTAAAAAAACTTGTGTAGAACTCTTTGGCACTCTAACAATAAGATATTCTCATCAATGTTTCCAGTTGCGTTCCTACCAATCTTGGAGGTGTTCCTGCTCACATTTGGGTGTTCCCATTTGCTACGGTATAATAAAAAAAAAAAAAAAAAAAAAAAAAAAAAAAAAACTTTCCTTAAAATGTGTAATAACCTTTTCAAATAGCTGCTGTAGGCACGGAGAACAGGGAACCGCAGAAAGGAGCTAGAATAATAGACTGCGGTTTAATGCCCCAACAATTCCTCAGCAGCTGCCAAACTTTAAAGGAGATACATTTTGGATGGACATTGGGAGGCCGTTCCAAAAACTTACTTGGTTTACTAGATTTGTTATTTGGCAGAAAATGCAATACCCAAAAAACAGTGAGACCTCACCTCCCTCATTTGCTTTGCAACTGGAGTATTGCCTCTCCATTCCCTTCTGCAATATTCGATGATGTCAAATTCTGGCCCCAGTCCTAGTTTAGGGTCATCTGCAGAAAAATAAATAAAAACAAATGAATAATTAAAATACCGTAATAACAAACACATAAAAAAATATACTAATTGAAAGCTTTTAAAGGAACCACTAGCTTTAACTCCCACACTCCAAAGACATGCTGGTAAGTTAATTGGCTTCTGTCTAAAAATTGGGGACATTAGATTGTAAGCTCCTTGAGGGCAGGGACTGATGTGAATGTACAATGTATATGTAAAGCATTGCATAAATTGACAGCGCTATATAAGTACCTTAAAAAAAATTTTCTTAAAAAAAAAAAAAAAAAAAAAAAAAAAACTCGATTCACGATTTGAATCGAGTTTTTTTTTTTTGTGGACACCGCTGCGGTCCCGAGGAGCCGCGGGCAGGAGTTTTTAGGCGAGGCCGCGGCTTTGGCCTAGTCTGCGGCTTTTGGCCTCACGGACTAGGCCGAAGCCACGGCCTCGCCTAAAAACTCCTGCCCGCAGCTCCTCGGGACCGGCGCGGTGTCAGCGCCAGTCCTGGGGAGCTACAGGCAGGTGTTTTTAGGCGAGGCCGCTGCCTAGTCCGTGGCGTCCGGTCTAGCGGACTAGGCCGAAACCGCGGCTTCGCCTATAAACTACTGCCCGCAACTCGAGACCGGCACGGTGAAAAAAAAAAAAAAATCGATTTGCTTAACTTTTGAATCGATTTGACCTCTCAACTCGATTCAAGATTTAAATCAATTTTTTCCCCAGCCCTAGACTAAGCGCACATGAAGTGTGCGAAATGCGTCTACTCAGCATTCCGATTCCTGTAGTTTTTGGGATGTCCAAATGAAAAGGATTTTGATCTACAGTGATGTGTGGATATTTCTTCTAAATATCCAGTAACGTGACTGACCTCAGGTGATACACAGATATGAAACCAATATTCCTACATAAGTTGTATGCGTTTATCTGCAGCCTTCTCTTCATCCCTTCAAAATGCTGAATATTTAAAGCTTGTCTGAACCGTCAGAAAAAGGTGGCGGGAGCTGAAGTTACACTCTGCAGAGTTCAATGAGGAGAGCTCTGAGAGCTGATTGGAGAGAAGGGACACACCTCCTTTACACAGCACACAGGAACAATGCTGAAGCTGTCAATCAGCTGGAGATCCCTCCCCTGTCACCATTTTTCTCTTGGTGTCAAGAAAAACTTGTCAGAAGTGACTCACGTAGATAGCAGAAGAACGAAGCAGCAGACAGAAAATAGGATTTTTTAAAACAGCTTACCTGTAAAATCCTTTTCTTTCGAAGGACATCACGGGACACAGAGCCACAGTAATTACTGATGGGTTATATAGGTATCACTGGTGATTGGACACTGGCACACCCTATCAGGAAGTTCAACCCCCCTATATAATCCCTCCCCCTTGCAGGGATACCTCAGTTTTGTAGCCAAGCAATATAGTGTATTAGAAGAGGGGCGGGACCTCTGTGTCCCGTGATGTCCTTCGAAAGAAAAGGATTTTACAGGTAAGCTGTTTTAAAAAATCCTATTTTCTTTCTCGAACATCACGGGACACAGAGCCACAGTAATTACTGATGGGATGTCCCAGAGCAATGCTACCTGAGGGGGGGGAACCACGACCAAGTAGGGTGCAATCAGACCTGAGGACCCTGTACCGCTGCCTGCAGCACACTACGCCCAAAGGCGATATCCTCATGCCTTCTCACATCCACCTGATAGAATCTGGTGAATGTATGAACTGAAGACCAGGTTGCGGCCTTGCAGATTTGAGCCATAGAGGCCCGGTGATGCACTGCCCAAGAAGCAACAATAGCCCTTGTGGAATGTGCCCTGATCTGAAACGGAGGAATCTTCTGTTTCAAACCGTAAGCTTGAATGATCAACTGTCAAATCCATTTAGAAATGGTAGCTTTTGACGTTGCCTGTCCTCTATTGGGACCCTCTGGCAGCACAAACAAAACATCCGTCTTGCGGATCTGAGTAGTTGCCCCTAGATAGGCCTTAACTGCTCTTACTACATCCAACGAATGTAGAGATCTCTCTTCCAGAGAACAGGGATCTGGAAAAAAGGAAGGTAGAACAATGTCTTGGTTTAAATGAAAATCAGAAACCACCTTCGGTAAAAAACTAGGATGAGGGCGTAGTACCACTCTATCCTTGTGTATAATCAAATAAGGCTCCTTACAGGAAAGAGCTGCTAATTCTGATACTCTTCTAGCAGAAGAGATGGCCACCAGAAAAATTAATTTCCTTGTCAACAAGACCAAAGGAATCTGACTTATTGGTTCAAAAGGCTGTTTCTGTAACACAGCCAGGACCAAATTCAAGTCCCAGGGGTTTAGGGGCGCTTTAACCGGAGGATTAAGACGCATCACCCCCTGCATAAAGTTTCGGACCAAAGAATGCGAAGCAAGTGGCCGCTGAAATAATACTGATAAAGCAGAAACCTGGCCCTTGATGGTACTCAAGGCCAGCTTCATCTCTAATCCCATCTGTAGAAAATCAAGGATTCTACCTATGACATATTTCCTGGGATGCCAACCTCTGGATTCACACCAGGTTATATAAGCCTTCCAGACTCTATGATAAATTATCCTGGAAGCTGGCTTCCTTGCATTAATCAAGGTAGATATGACAGGACCTGAGAGCCCACGACTCTTCAGAACGTGGGTCTCAATAGCCAAACCGTCAAATTTAGCGTTTGTAAGGCAGGATGGAACACTGGACCTTGAGATAACAGGTCTGGGCGTACCGGTAGGGTCCACGGGAACCCACCGTCATCCTTACTATTTCTGCATACCAAGTCCTTCTGGGCCAAGCGGGGGCCACCAGAAGTACCGACTTCCTTTCCTGCCTGATCCTGCGAAGGAGTCGTGGTAGTAGCAGAATAGGCGGGAATGCGTAAATCAGTGAGAACCGATGCCACGGAATCACCAACGCATCCGTCCCGCATGCAAGAGGATCTTTTGTCCTTGCCACAAATCTGTCTATCTTTTTGTTGAATCGGGATGCATCTTTGGCATATGGCCCAAAAGACGTCGGGATGCAGAGACCATTCCCCTGGAAGTAACTGCTGGCGACTTAGATAGTCCGCCTGCCAATTTTCTATTCCCGGGATGAAAACTGCCGATATGCATGGCACATGCATCTCTGCCCAGACTAAGATCTGGTTCACCTCTTTTTGAGCAGCTCGGCTCCGGGTGCCTCCCTGATGATTGACATAAGCCACTGCTGTGGCATTGTCGGACTGGATCCTGACCGGACAACCCTGTAGCCTGATAGTCCAGGCTTTTAGAGCTAGATGCATCGCCCGGATCTCCAGAATGTTGATGGGTAAGGTCCTCTCTGTCTTGGACCATACCCCTTGGACCGCAGCCTGTTCCAGAACTGCTCCCCAACCTGACAGACTGGCATCTGTTGTTACCACCGTCCAGGTAACCGGTAGAAAGGATTTCCCCTTCTGCAGGTTTTCGGGTATGAGCCACCAATTGAGGCTCTGACGCACCGCATGCGACAGGTGCATCGGAAAGTCTAATGCCTGAACCTTCTTGTTCCAGGTCGACAGAATACTGTGTTGCAGCATTCTTGAGTGAAACTGAGCATAGGGAACTGCTTCGAATGAAGACACCATCTTCCCTAGTAGCCTCATACAAAGGCGGACTGAGGGACCCTTCTTGGTCCTTACTGTCAGAATCAGCTCTCTCAAAGCAGTGATCTTTGCCTGGGGTAAAAATATCTTCTCCTGGCTTGCATCTATAATCAGACCTAAATACTCCAGTCTTCTTACTGGTTTTAGGAAAGACTTTTCTAAGTTGAGGATCCAACCCAGTTGTTCTAGATACCTGACCGTGGTCCTCAAGTTTCCCTTCAAAGAGGCTACCGACCGGTCTATCAAGAGCAGGTCGTCTAGGTATGCTATGACAGCTATACCCTGAGCCCTTAATCTGGCCAGAGGAGGAGCCAAGATCTTTGTGAACACTCGAGGTGCAGTGGCTATCCCGAAAGGCAGAGCCACAAACTGGAAATGGTGCCCTCCTACCTCGAAGCGCAGAAACTTCTGATGAGCAGGAAAAATGGGCACATGCAGATATGCATCTCTGATGTCTATTGATGCCAGAAATTCTCCTCCCTGCAGGGTGGGAACTACTGTTCGAATTGATTCCATGCGGAAGGATTGAATCCTTAGGAATCGGTTCAGATCCCTTAAGTCCAGAATGGGCCTGACATCCCCATTTGGCTTTTGGACCGTAAAAAGGTTGGAATAGAAGCCCAATCCCTGGTCCTTTGCGGGAACTATCATAATGACCTCCTGCGACAAAAGTCGCTCTAACGCTAGAAGGAGCGACTGCTTCTTCTCTGGGTCTCTGGGAACATTTGATCTGAGGAACCGAGGAGAGGGGAATTCCTGAAACTCCAGCTTGTACCCCAAGGTTACCGTGGAGATTACCCATCTGTCCTGGAAGTCCTCCTGCCAGAGCTCTGAGAACTGTCGCAGTCTTCCCCCCACTCGAGTGAGCGGGGGCGCCCCCTCATGCAGAGGTCTTAGTGTTTTGCCTAGTAGGCTTCTTTCCCCAGGACTTCTTTTGTCCCTGGGGTTGACTCTTGTCTCTGGACCCCGATAGAGGCGGCCGTCGAGACTGCCTGGAGCTTGAAGCCCCCGGCGCTGGGGAAAGAGTCAGTTTGAAAGAGGGACGCTTACTCTTCTTCTTGACAGGTAAGAGAGTGCTTTTCCCACAAGAGATTCTCCTGATATAGTTATCCAAGTCCTCTCCAAACAACCCAGCCAGTAGCTTCTTACATGGTGCTTCGGCTGACCAATTTTTCAACCATAAGATTCTACGTATATGCACCAACCCCAGTGAAAGACGGGAGGTTTGCACGATAGAATCTCTAATGGCGTCAACCACAAAGCATAAGGCCGCTGGAAGGTTAGCAAACCCCTGGGCCTGCTGTTCAGGTAATACTTTGATGACCTGCTTAACATGGTCTCTTAAGTATTGACAGACTCCAATCGCTGCTACTGCAGGTTGGGCCACTGATCCTGCTAAGGAGAAAACATCCTTCAATAGGGATTCCATCCTTTTATCTACAGGATCCCTGAGCATCTGAGCATTGTCTACAGGACAAGTCAGGCTATTATTTACGGAGTAAATGGCGGCATCAATAGCCGGTATTCCCCACATTTTAATAAACTTTTCTTCCATCGGATAAAGTGTTGAAAACTTTCTCGGCGGAAAAAAACGTTTGTCTGGGTGATCACACTCAGAATAAATAAGCTTTTCAAGTAAAGTATGAACAGGAAAAGCATGTGCTGCTTGGAAAGGTTTCAGTGACCCCAAAGCAGAAGAGGATTCTTTAGCAGTTTCAGGTATGGGCAACTTAAATGTGGAGCGGACCAATCCAGTGAGGATCTGCACTAAGACTTTCTCCTCTTGGGAAGTCGCAGAGGGTCCCTCTCCACCTGAATCCTCCGAAGAGGAATCATCCATCCCATCCCGATCCTCTGAAAGGGATTCATCTCCTTTATCCCAGAGCTCCTCTGTCTGAGGGTCTTGGGGAACAGAGGAAAGCCTAGTGCGTTTTCTTCCACTGAGTGAAGACGTAATCACGGCCATTAATCTTTCCTCTAGACCATTAATGGTTGAGGAAAAAACCTCTTGTGTAATATATACAGGGGCTGAAGTGCCAGAAGCAGGTGTAGCCCCTGACCCCGATGGCTCTCCCTGGCTAGCCGTCCCTGGCCCATCTTTAGGGGGGGAGGATGCTGCCGACAGGGGGCCCTCAGAACCTGAACGAGATCCCCTAGTGTCTCCGGTTCCTGGGGTGCTTGAACCTCTTCTACCCATAGTGCAAAGCAACAAGGTGTGAGGTATACAAATGAACACTGCCCGCTGAGCGATGTAGTCTGGCTAAAAGCCTTGCTACCCAATGCTCAGTCTGGTGTTACTTCAGTAAATGCTGCCTAGGAGAATGCCTGTGTCCCACCTTACATGCGACCGTCAGCTCTGTGTCTCTCAGAAGGCTGTGTGCACCTGTACAGAGTGCCTCTAATAGCCTGCAGCTGGCCTGAGTGGGAGTCTAAGCACCTGTGCTGACGTCCCGCCCCCTCCTCTACCGCCCCCTTGAGTTTTGAAAAAAACGAGCGCTTCCCGCGCTGCCGACTCTCCTGTCATGCTTCCGGAGAAAGGCTGGGGATGGGGGGGGGGGGGAGGGAGAAAGGCTGGGGATGGGGGGGGGGGGAGGGAGGGAGGCTGGTAACAAGATCTGCCTGAACGGCTATCTTGAGAGATGGTGGCCATTAGGCCGCAGAGCCCGGGTGGTATAACCACTTTCTAGACCCCTGTGGCCCCTCTCTAGCCTGGGGGGGGGAACATTCAAACATGAGAAATCCCCCTTTCCACCTTACCTGTTTGCAGCCTGCTTGAGACGCTGGGACATAAACAGCGATTACAACACCTGAGACAGAGTCAGCATGTGTAGGTTTGTGCTCTTGGCAGCCCCTGGTGGTCTCAATAGGCATAGCATGCATTTACCTTAACCAGTTCCCGACCGGCGCACGCCGATGTACGTCGGCAGAATGGCACGGCTGGGCAAATGGGCGTACCTGTACGTTCATTTGAAATTGCCCGCCGTGCCATTGCGTGCGCGCCGCGCGCCGGCCAGGAGCTCCGTGAGTCGGGTCGCGGGTCCTGCGGACTCGATCGCCACGGGGATACCCGCGATCGCCTCACGGAGAGGACGAAAAGGGAGATGCCGTTGTAAACAGCATCTCCCTGTTCTGCCTAGTGACAAGTGTCACTCGATCTCTGCTCTCTGTCATCGGAGCAGAGATCAGTGACGTCACACATACAGCCCATCCCCCTACAGTTAGTAATCACTCCCTAGGACACACTTAACCCCTCCCCGCCCCCTAGTGGTTAACCCCTTCACTGCCAGTGCCATTTACACCGTAATCAGTGCATTTTTAATTGCACTGATCGCTGTATAAATGACAATGGTCCCAAAAATGTGTCAAAAATGTCCGACATGTCCGCCATAACGTCGCAGTCACAATAAAAATCGCTGATAGACATTACTAGTAAAAAAAATTAATAAAAATGCCATAAAACTATCCCCTATTTAGTAAACGCTATAACGTTTGCGCAAACCAATTATTAAACGTTTATTGCGATTTTTTTTTTACCAAAAATATGTAGAAGAATACGATCGGCCTAAACTGAGGGAAAAAAAATGTTTTTTTATATATTTTTGGGGGATATTTATTATAGCAAAATGTAAAAAATAATGTGTTTTTTTCAAAATTGTCGCTCTTATTTTGTTTATAGCGCAAAAAATAAAAATCGCAGAGGTGATAAAATACCACCAAAAGAAAGCTCTATTTGTGGGAAAAAAAGGACGTCAATTTTGTTTGGGAGCCACGTCGCACGACCGCGCAATTGTCAGTTAAAACGACGCAGTGCCAAATCGCAAAAAACGCTCTGGTCAGGAAGGGGGTAAAATCTTCCGGGGCTGAAGTGGTTAAAGGAGAAAAGCCACTAGAACTCAAAAATTCTGTGGAATCTCCTCTTACCTTATCCAGCCGCAGGGTGCTGTTTACACAGACCCAATCTTCACCTCTCACGGTGGGCTCCGTTTGAAAAAACCGTCAGAGACTGGGGCCCCCATCAGTAGGGGGATCCAACAGTTCTGGGACCGTAAAGCACCTCGCCAGAAATTAGGAAGTTTAAAGCCATTTTCTGATCTGCGGGGTCCAGCTCTCTAAAAAGAGAAGCATTACGGGTAAAACCTCGTTTCTTCGGACACAAGGCCCGGGTACCATTCAATTCGGCAATGAAAAGACACTTTGAATGGATCCGGTTCGCCTGGCTTGCCCCAGTATAGGATCTTAGGATATTCCCTTTGGAGCTCAGCACAGGACATCTTTACACGTCCATCACCTAAGACACTGGCGTAAAAACTGAGGTATCCCTGCAAGGGGGAGGGATTATATAGGGGGTTGAACTTCCTGATAGGGTGTGCCAGTGTCCAATCACCAGTGATACCTATATAACCCATCAGTAATTACTGTGGCTCTGTGTCCCGTGATGTTCGAGAAAGAAATTACACTTTTAATTGAGACAAGTACACACTATAGAGGGATATGCTTTGTTCACATTTCACAACCACTTTAAAAGGAGTTCCAGGCTCCTGCAGAAAAAATGAAAAAGTCAGCAGCTACAAATACTGTAGCTGACAACTTTTAAAATTAGGACACGTACCTGACCAGGAATCCAGCAGTGTCTTCACCTGAGCCACTTTTTCATTCGGCTATCAGGTGCCGCCGCCATCTCCACTAAGGGAAACTGGCAGTGAAGTGGTTTGGCTTCACAGTCGGTTCCCTACTGAGCATGCACGAAGCGCGCTGCACTCTCCAATTGGCCTGGCTGCGGGGGAAGGAGGTGGGGGGGGGGGCAATCTCTCAGGCTGAGTTTGCCGCCTGTCAAAACCAGGTACCCGCTCCCCCCTCGAAAGGTGCCAAATGTGGCAGCGGACGGGGGAGGAAGCAGATTATGCATGCATTATGCTATTATATAACATGTGGCTCTATTTTACTAATTACCCACCTGACACAGTTTTGTTGTGTCATCTCCCTGGCTGCATGCTTCATAAAGTCCCAAACCTTCCTCATATTTTTAGAGGCAGATAAGCAGATCGTCCCCTTTTGGGTGGAGTTCAGCTTTAAGAACATACTAAAATTCATCATATATTCTGTAAGAATTTGCCCACAAAGCCTATAGAAATGTAAGGAGGGCCATCCAGTCTATTCCCTATTGGCACACTGCCCGTGACAATCAGACTCCTTAGGGTTTCCCCAGAGGCGAGTACTTCTGAATGATGGAAGCACTGACAATCGCATACAGAGTCTAAATGTAAGTTGAACCCAGTGCACCGCTTTTCTATGGAGTTTATTAAAGTTTGTGCTAGAGATGCACCGAAATTTCGGCGGCCAAAACGTATTGGTCAAAAATATTGTGATCAGCATTTTGCTGATAACGGTACCGAAAACACGCGGTTTTACCACAATTTTATTATGCTATTGGTGTGTTTTTCATAGGTCACATGACTCAAAAAATTGCATCAAAAACATAACATGGGTGCATTATTGATGCGTTCTTGCTGCGTTTTCCATACATTTCGACGTGGAGGTGCGTTTTTTTTTTTTTAACTGACCAAAAATACAGAAAGCAGGATTTTTTTTTTTAGTTCTCTATGGAATAAAGTTTATTGAAGAAAGCAGGATTTTTAACACCACAATAGAAGTGCAACCAACCAGAGTGAAGACATACATAGAATTTAAAAGGGATGCATTTTTCTTGAACTTTTCTTGTGCCAATAATGGCCAAAAATAAAGTCCTATTCATTTAAATTCATGATATTAATTAAAAAGTCAAACAAAATACAATTATATACAGAAAAATATATATTTAAAAAAAAAAAAAAAAAACTTGTTTTCGGCCAAGTTTGCCACCTCTAGTTTGTGCACTACATTTGTACAAATAATAGGCTGCGCTGCTAATAAATAAATGTGATCATAATTGATACAACCACCTTAATATTGATTGAACGTGAACAAAAATGTTTTGTGACATTTAAACGTGAGCAAAATAATAAAAAATATTCAATAACTGAAAAGCATAAATCACATGCATGATGGTGAATAAGGGTTCAGTGATCAAAACAATTGAGTCCATATAATCCAGAAAAAAATATAAAATTAAAGTCCCTGTGGGTGCAAAAATTGAATGGATAGAGGGAAAAAGGCACCCTTTCTTCAAGTGCTGTATAACGTGCAAAGGAAAAAAACTGTCTCTCTAGGGTGATTGGTGTTGTCTGAAGTTCCTCCACCTTAAATAAGTTGGCCCCTTACCAGATCCAAAGATCTCCTGTCAAAGAGATCAAACACGCAAGTGGCTGTGTCCCCCAGCCACAGGGTCTCTGTCAGGATGTGGGACACAGCCACTTGCGTGTTTGATCTCTTTAAATTTGTGCACCCACATTTGTGCACCCACAGGGACTTTAATTTTATATTTTTTTTTCTCTTTTTCTGGATTATATGGACTCAATTGTTTTGATCACTGAACCCTTATTCACCATCATGCATGTGATTTATGCTTTTCAGTTATTGAATATTTTTTATTATTTTGCTCACGTTTAATTGTCACAAAACATTTTTGTTCACGTTCAATCAATATTAAGGTGGTTGTATCAATTATGATCACGTTTATTTATTAGCAGCGCAGCCTATTATTTGTACAGTTAGTAAGGTGAGGGTTGTCTCGCATTTAAGGTTGCAGCAGCATTTTGTGGTTATTTTGTTTTATTTTCTATTTTCTTTTGTGCTTTGTTCTTTCACTGAACTCATATGTAGAATATCGTTCACCTAAAAGGGATAGCGCAGTATTTTTCTTTATGGTTATATAGTTGTGCACTACATTTATCTGTCAGCTGAGCTGGAGAGTATTTAAAACATTTTTTTTTAGAAATCTTCAGAAACGCTGTAGGGGTCGATTTACTCAAGGGGTAGTCTTTTATACTTGTCCTAGCAGCCTCTGAGCACAAAATACTCATTTTACTGTAGTTTACTCCTGTTTGCAGATATATTGCCTGCAGCTTCCTGGTTCTAAATACATTCTGCAATGCTCTGAAAAATCTGCTCCCAGGAGACAGGATGATCTTTCAGCTCAATGCAGAGATCTGTCTGTAAGCACAGTGCTATATTGGTGGCCAGGAATAGCTTGGATGCCAGCCGGGACATGCTGATAGAAACAGCATTTATTCACAGTTAAAATGGTTGTAAAAAGGCAGAAAGTTTTTTTTATCATAATGCATTCTATACATTAAGATAAAAAGCCTTCTGTGCGCAGCAGCCCCCACTGCTCCCCTAATACTTACATGAGCCCATCTCTATCCAGCAATGTTGCACAAGAGACTCGGCTGCCTGAGACTTTCCTCCTTATTGGCTGAGACAGCAGCAGAGTGCCATTGGCTCCTGCTTCTGTCAGTTAGTGAGCCAATGAGGAGAGAGAGGGGGCGGGGCCTAGCCAGGGCTCCGTGTATGAACAAACACACAGAGCTGCGGCTCGGCTCAGGTACCCCCATAGCAAGCTGCTTGCTGTGGGGGCACTCGTCAGGAGGGAGGAGCAAGGAGAGCCAAAGAGGGACCCGAGAAGAGGAGGATCTGGGCTGCACTGTGCAAAACCATTTCACAGAGCAGGCAAGTATGACATGTTTGTCATCTTTAAGCAAAAAAAAAAAAAAACACACACACACACACACACACACACACCTTTACAATCACTTTAAAGCGGACCTTTACCCCCACAAAATTAATTGCTTGTACCTGGCTCCAGCCTCCTCCCTATTCCACAAATATTTTTTTTCTCTCTCTTTTACTTTTTTTTGTGCTGCAGTGCAACACTTCTACCTTTCTTGCTTTGGCCAGAATTGCGCCGAACCCAGCTTCAGTACCCGGCAGAGATCTTTGGCATGTGTGTGTAAACATTGCATGATTAGGAAAGTACAGCACTTTGCGCATGCAAAGAAACGGCTATTTATATGGCGTAGAGATTTTTTGTTATTGCACTACTTTAAGTAGTAATTGCGCGGTCATGCAACGCTGTACCCAAACAAAGTTTATATCATTTTTTTCACACAAATAGTGCTTTATTTTGGTGGTATTTGATCACCACTGTTTTTACTTTATTTTTTGTGAGAGATAGATAGATAGATAGATAGATAGATAGATAGATAGATAGATAGATAGATAGATAAAAGTAAAAAAAAAAATTAAAAAAAAAAAAAAAAAAAAGCCTGAAAATTGTGAATAAAAATAATGTTTTACTTTCTCCTATAAAACACATCCAATAAAAAATGAAAAATAAAAAATCTAAATTTATTTATAAAATCTGGGCCAAAATGTATTCTGCTAAGTTTTTCATAAAAAAAAAAAAAAAAAATATATCCCAATAAGTGTATATTGATAGGTTTGTGTGAAGCTATAGCGCCTACCAAATCTGGTATACGTACTGGAGTTTTAAGTTTTAATTTTTTTTTTAAACTACTACTGGCGGTGATCGGCGAGACTTATAATGGAACTCTGATAGTGTTGGGGCAATCTGACACTAACTGACGCTGGAGGGACCTGACTAGCTGTCACTGGCGTCACCAGTGACCTCAATACAATGATTAGCAATAATATTATACAAATTTTTGCCTGTGGCCATCAAATTATAGAATTCTTCCCTGTGAGGGCTGATGTGAAGATTCAATGTGGTTTATGGTCAGGATTTTTATTTAGTTTTTATAGCATACTGGTATTATGTAAATTATTCGGGGTAACGTTAGACAAAGTGGTGTATTATTTGCATTTTGGTAGTTTGATTTTCTGTTTTCAATCTGTGTTATTTATTCTATGTTGTATTTTATAGTATGGATGTTTTATTAGAGTATAGTTTTAATTAGTTTTATTTGTACTAATTGCTGTTATTGATCATTTTATGATTTCATTGTGCTTTGTAGGAATGAGAAACAGAGCTTGTTCTCTCTGTACAGAGCTCTGTGTTGAATGTCAACACAGAGCTCTGGGCTGTGATTGTACACAGCCAATCAGCATGTCCCAGGCATGAATCAATGGTGGGACTCGCTGACAGGCTCCTGCTGTGTACAAATCACAGAGCGCGCCAGCTGGGGGGCACGTATTCACGTGTCCTAGGCCCAGATGTAAGCACCATCGTAGAAGTAGGCAGGCGGGAAGTGCTTAAAAAAAGTAGGATAGAAATAACAGAAATTCAATGTGGAAATTAATCAAATGATTTTACATTTTGATTATAGATATACTTTAATCTCTCAGTTAAAGCTAAACTCCAGGCGCAAAAAATAGGATTTTTATAACAGCTTACCTGTAAAATCCTTTTCTTTGAAGTACATCACGGGGCACAGAGCCATAGTAATTACTATGTGGGTTATAGGCCACCTTTAGGTGATGGATACTGGCACACCCTAAACAGGAAGTTCAACTCCCTATATAACCCCTCCCACTACTGGGAGTACCTCAGTTTTGTAGCAAAGCAATACACGTGTAAACCCAAAAAGAGGGGTGGGACCTTTGTGTCCCGTGATGTACTTCAAAGAAAAGGATTTTACATGTAAGCTGTTATAAAAATCCTAGTTTCTTAATCGTACAAAACGGGACACAGAGCCATAGTAGTTACTATGTGGGATGTCCCAGAGCAATGTCAACTGAGGGGAGGAGACACAAACAAAAGTAGGGTGCCATCAGGCCTGAAGACCTATACTGCTGCCTGCAGTACACTGCGCCCAAAGGCGATAGCCTCATGCCTTCTTATATCCACCTGACAGAATCTGGTGAATGTATGGACTGAAGACCAAGATGCAGCCTTGCAGATTTGAGCCATGGAGGCTTGGTGATGTACTGCCCATGAAGCACTAACAGCCCTGGTGGAGTGCGTTTTGATTTGAAAAGGTGGAACCTTCCCTTCAAACCATAAGCTTGAATAATTACTTGCCGGATACACTTAATCATAAAATTTCGATTTTGCCTGTCCTTTTCTAGGACCTTCAGGCAACACAAACAAAAAAAATCCGATTTTTTTTTTTTTTTTTTAAATCCGAGTAGTTGTCTTCAAATAGACTTTGACTGCTCTCACTACATCAAGAGAATGTAGTGACTTTTCTTCCATTAGAACATGGTTCTGGAAAAAAATTAAGGTAGAGAACAATATCCTGGTTTAGATGAAAACCTGAAACCACCTTCGGCAGAAAGCTAGGATAAGGACGCAATACCACCTTATCCTTGTGAATAATTAAATATGGCTCTTTACAAGAAAGAGCAGCCAATTCTGATACCCTTCTTGCAGAAGATATATGGCAACCAGAAAAAACAACTTCCTTGTTAAAAGGATCAAGAGAGTATGTTGTATCGGCCCAAAAGGCTATCTTTGTAAACCTGACAAAACCAAATTCAAGTTCCAAGGTTTTAAGGGTGACCTAACCGGCGGATTAAGCCAGGTCACCGGACCAGGAAATAAAAAGCAAGTGGTCGTTGGAATAATACTGATAAGGCCAAGACCTGGCCCTTGATGCCAGCTTCATTTCTAATCCTATTTACAGAAAGGCAAGGAATATACCTTCTAGGATGCCAACCCCTGGACTCACCAGGACATATGCCTTCCAGACTCTATAATACATGACTCTGGAAGCTGGCTTCCTTGTATTAAATCAAAGTAGATATCACTGAGCCTGAAAGCCCATGATTCTTCAGAATGTGGGTTTCAATAGCCAAACCGTTAAATATAGCGTTTGTAAGATAGGATGGAATACTGGTCCCTGCGAGAGCAGGTCTGGACGTGGTGGTAGGGTGCATGGGTCGTCTACCACCATCCTTACGATCTCTGCATAGCAAGATCTTCTGGGCCCCACAAGAACCACCGACTTCTTTTCCTGCTTGATCCTGCAAAGAAGTCGTGGTAGCAGCAGAATAGGAGGGAATGCATAAATCAATGAGAACTGATCCCACTGGGTCACCGACGCATCTGTTCCATATGAGAGTGGATCCCTTGTTTTTGACACAAAGTTGTCGACTTTTTTGTTGAACTTGGACGCAAACAGACCCAAGTCCAGAATCCCCCATCTTTGGCATATAGGCAGAAAGATTTCAGGGTGAAGGAACCACTCCCCCGGGAACAACTGCTGGCAACTCAAGTAGTCTGCCTGCCAATTCTCTACCCCTGGAATGAAGACTGCTGATATCCGCGGCACCTGCTTTTCTGTCCAGGCTAGGATATGGTTTACCTCTCCCTGGGCTGCATGACTTCTGGTGCCCCCTTGGTGATTCACATAAGCCACTACTGTGGCATTGTCGGATTGAATCCCGACAGGACAAATCCGCAACCTAAATGTCCAGGCCCTTAGGACTAGGTGCGCTGCCCGAATCTTTAGAATGTTGATGGGCAAGGTCCTTTTAATTCTGGACCATTTCCCTTTGGACAGTCGCCTCTTCCAGGACTGCTCCCCAACTCGAAAGTCTGGCAGCTGTTACCATCTTCCAGGTAACTGGAAAGAAGGATTTCCCCTTCTGCAGATTCTTGGATATCTTCCAACTGAGGCTCTGGCGCACCCTTTGGCATCAGATGCTTTGGAAATCTAGTGCTTAGACCTTCTTGTTCCAGGTAGACAGGATACTGTTTTGCAGCAGTCTTGAATGAGACTGAGCATAGGGAATCGCTTTGAATGAAGCCACCATCTTCCCAACAACCTTATGCAAGGGCGAATAGAAGGACCCTTCTTTGCCCTGACCACCTGAACCAGCTCCTTTACGGAACTGATTTTTGCCCGGGGTAAAAGCCACCCTCTTCTGGGCTGTATCTATACCCAGACCCAAGCATTCTTAATCTTCTTAATGGTTTTAAAGAAGATCTCTCTAGGTTGAGGACCCAACCTAGGTATTCCAGGTAGCTGATTGTGGAGACCATGCTTTGGTCTAAGCGGGCTACTGACCTGTCTATTCAGAGCAGGTTGTCTAGGTATGCTACAATTGTTATACCTCGAGTCCTTAATCTGGCCAAAGCAAGGGCCAGAAATTTTGTAAACTCCTGAGGTGCAGTAGGTAGACCGAAAAAGGCAATGCTACAACTGAAAGTGAAGTTTTTCTACTTCAAAAACGCAGATATTTTTGATGAGCGGGGAAAAATAGGCACATGCAGGTATGCATCCCTGATGTCGGTTGATGCCAGAAATTCTCCTCCTTATAGGATGGAGACAACAGATTAGATTGATTCCACGTGGAAAAAGTGGATATTTCAGGAACCGGTTTAGATCCTTGAGATCTAGCATGGGTCTGACATCCCCATTTGGTCTTTGGCACCGTGAAAAGGTTTGAAAAAAACCCCCAACCCCTGCTCTATCGTGGGGATCGCCATGACCCTTTTTGAGACAAAAGTTGGACTAATGCTTGAAAAAAAAGGAGACTTCTTTTTCTCTGGATCTATGGACCTTTGCCCTGAGGAAAACAAGGAGACGGGAAATCTCGGAACACTAGTTTGTAGCGTAGAGCTATTATGGAGACCATCCATCTGTCTCAAAACTCCTCCTGCCAGACCCTTGAGAACTGCAGAAGCCTTCCCCCCCACTCGAGCGAGCGGGGGAACCCCTTCATAATAGGCTTTAGCATTCTTTTTTGTCAGGATTTTTGTCCATGGGGTTGACCCTGAGGTCCTCTTGAACCTGACGGTGGAGGCCGTCGCGACTGCCTGAAGGCAGACGCCCCTGGCACTGGAGAAAAAAGCCAATTTAAATGAGGGACGTTTTACTCCTTTTCTTAACTGGCAAAAGGGTACCTTTTCCCATCCCCAACAGCCTTTCACCACGGAAAGGAAAAAACAACCAGGAGCTTTGCATGGTGCTTCTGCTGACCACTTTTCAACCATAAGATTCTACGGATATGCCCCAACCTCCACAGGATAAAGTGTTGAAAACTTTTTTAGGAGGGAAAGAATGCTTATCTGGGTGATCCCACTCAAAATAAGCTTTCCCAGCAATGAATGAATAGGAAAGGCATGCACAGCTTGAGGAGGCTTCAGTGAACCCAAACCAGAAGTGGGCTTTTCAACTGACTCAGTTACGGGTAACTTAAATGTTGAGTGGACCATTTCAGTAAGAGATTGCACCAGCAATTTCTCAGCCTGTGAGGCTGAAGAGGGTCCTTCCCTACTTGATTCCTCAGAAGAGTCATCATCAGTCTCATCCCGGTCCCCTAAGGGGGATCATCTTCCTTCTCCCAGAGTTTCTCTGTTTGAGGGTCCTGGGTGATAGAAGGGGCCTTAATGCATTTTCTTCTACTTGTGAAGATGCGATTAAGGTCACTAATCTTTCCTCTAATCCACTCATGGCTGAGGAAAAAACCTCCTGAGTAATATACACAGGGGCTGAAATGCCAGAAAGCAGTTGCAACCCCAAACCCTGACGGCTCACTCTGACCTGCCTCCCCAGGTTTTTTCAGGGGGAGATGGCGTTTCAGAGGGAGGGTCCTCAGAGCCTGAGGGAGATCCCTTTAAGCCCCTATTTTTCACGGTATTTGTATTTCCAGCCTGTGTCGCTGCTATCAAGGCACAGTCTGATGCTAAGTAAATGTGCCTGGGAATGCATGTGTCAACCACTCCCACATGCAATCCACCTGCTCTGTGTCCCTCCTTTAGCTGTGTGCACCTGCAAAAAGCGCACCTTTATAGCCAAACATGGCCCACGCTTGTGGGCGTTGAACCACGCCGACTCCACGCTAATGTTCCGTCCCCCCCTCCTCTGACCCCCCCCCCCCATCTTTTTTAAAAAAAAAGGACCGCTTTCCCGGGGGCTCCGATCGCATGTGGAGGGGGGGCTGGGGCAGACGAGAGAGGAGAGCAGGTGGATGACACTGAGCAAGACTGACCACCATGGAACAGGTACGTGCTCTTGACAGCCCCCGGTGGCGACTTTAGCATAGCAAACATTTACTTAAAAGGAGAAAACCCACAAGAATTAGAAACATTCCTTAGGAATCTCCCTTACCTTATCCAGCTGCAGGGTTCTGTGGTAAAACAGACTAAATCTTCACCGCTCACGGTGGGCTCCGTTAAAAAACCTTCAGGGACAGGGGCCCCCTTTTCCTGGGGGGATCCAGAGACCTGGGCCTGTAAAAAGCACCCCGCCAGGAATATGGCTGAAAAAAACAAATATTTGATTCCGGGGACCAGCTCTCTAAAAGGGAAGCGTTACGGGTAAAACCTTGTTTCTTCAGACACGAGGCCCGATACCATTCAATTCGGCCTGGAAAAGACACTTTAAATTGATCTGGTTGCATAGCTTGCCCCAGCAAGGAATATTCCAGCGGAGCTCAGCACAGCACATCTTTACTCGTGACCAACACCTAAGACACTGGTGAAAAAAACTGAGGTACTCCCAGTAAGGGGAGGGGTTATATAGGGAGTTGAACTTCCTGTTTAGGGTGTGCCAGTGTCCATTACCTAAAGGTGGCCTATATAACCCATATAGTAACTACTATGGCTCTGTGTCCCGTGATGTAAGATTAAGAAATCTTAAATTTAATAATATATTCTTCAATGGACACAAAGGTTACAAAGCAATGTGTGCACCAAATGCATTAACAAACAGATAATACCTTGTTAAGTAGAAATAGCATTGGGCCATGTTACGCATGTTACGTTAATAGCACAGGCCATGTTATGCATGGCCTATGCAGAGATGTGGGTGGGACCCAGGGGGTCCTTCCAATACAATCTGCTGGGTGAAAAGGAGACTAGTCACCCTGCAACAAGAGAGAGAGCAGCACTGACCGGTCTGTATAACAGGAAACTCCTGCATGTGGCCCATGTGCAGGAGTTGTTTCTTGCAGGATTACTGCACAGATTTAGAAGAAATACACAATGTACACTGATATTCAAATATGAAAGCACATGCTTCTTGTATTTAAAAAATATTTGTTTTACCTGGAGTACAGCTTTAAGTGTCTCTACAGCATGTGCTAAATGCGGTAAAGTTAGGAGGTGCACCAAATGGAAATTTTTGGGCTGAAACTGAAAATGCAGAATGCACTTGGCCAAAAATAGAAACCGAAAATGACAGGTTTTTAAAAAATCTGTTACATTGCGCTTCCATTGTGGTGTTAAAAATCCTGCTTGCTGAATTTTTGGTCAAAAAAAAAAAAAAATGCACCTCCCCATTGAAATGCACTGAACACATGAGTAACTCACCCGTGTTATGTGTTTTATGCATTTTTTGAGTCACATGACCTATGAAAAACACACAATAAGCATAGTAAAAGTATAGCAAAATAATATCGTGGTAAAATTGCAGCAAAATCGTGTGCATCTTCGGTGCCATTATCAACACCAGAATGCAAACACCATTTTCGGCTGATATATATATATCTCTATTTCAGCCGCCGAAATTTCGGTGCATCACTAATTAAAGAGGTTTTAAACCCCCATGTTTTTAAGAAATTTCAGCAGCTGATTTAATGACTTACATCACTAAGTATGTGTCTTCTTTATCTCTTAAATCCTTGCCTATGTTCCAGTTTAAGCTGGTGCCATGATCACTGCTCTGCTCTTTTCTGTTTCATAGTGGTTCCTTTTCCTTGCGTACAGGGACTAGAGTTGTCTAGAAAGTCTTTACACTGTGTGCACCAATAGAGACACACAGCCTTTTAGTCTAGGGTGGCAAGGGACTCCTTTGTTCCTCCCTCTGCCCCCCCCCCCCCATTCTTCAAAGTAACAGACTGCATTGTCCACCTTTAGGAGCATGTTACATGTTTCACATTAAAATGCTCCTGTACATACACCCCCCCCCACCCCCCCACCCACTGTCACAATTTACAAACAGCGCAGCTCGGCCCACACGGCCTGTTATTCATTCATTGAGTTCTGGGAATGAATGAACTACAACTACAAAAAAAAAAAAAAGAAAGAAAGAAAAAATACAGATTTTAATAAGGGTATGCGAGAAGTGTCTTCATTGACCTGGGGATCAAGTAGTCAATAAACAGATATTTTTTCACACAATGTGTATACCAGTTTACATGGACATCCCTCCATACAAGACCTACACAGTTATGACACCAACAACCAACACTGAACTGTTGGTTTTAGCTCCCTCTTATTCTAAGACACAGGCTGGAGGGGTGTGACACAGCTTGTGATCTGGCATAAATCTACCCACACCATGTTATTTCCACAAAACAATAAAGATTTGAATTCTAATATACATTGGTATGACAAATTTAAAACAAATTTATTGATATTAGTTATTTATTCTTACTCTGTATTGCAAAAGTTTTTTTTTTAATTAATATTTTTTATTTTTTAAACATGTGGCCACCAGCAAAGGACTAGAAACTTCTCCTGCTTACGTTTCCCTGCAGACAAGCTGGGAAAGATCTGGGACATGCGACAGCTATATATCAATTAGGAAAAAGGTACATTTTTTTTTCTTATTAAAATAATTACAGTGCCATCATCCACATACAGAAGTAGAAGGGATAATTTAAATTAAAAAAAAAAAAGTGTAAGTATCACTTTAATGAACTTTAAAAAAAAAAAAAAAAAAACTGTCCCTTGCTTTTGCTCCCTATCTGTACATTGCCATAAAAGCTGCCTATAGTGTTCCATGTATAATCCTGCTCCAAATACAGCAAGTAGCTGAAGGGTAAAAAATATATATATTATATATATATATATATATATATATATATATATATATATATATATATATATATATATATATATATATATATATATATATATATATATATATATATACATATACATACACACACACACACACACACACATATACATACACACACACACGGTATATATACACACATACATAAATGATATGCTATGTGGATGGAAACATACAAACATTTACTGAGGTTTTCTCAAATTTGGCTGCAAAAGTGGAAATTTGTTTGTTGGGCTTTTTTTGTTTACACGCTTATTAGAAAAATGCAAAAGGTGGTACAGAAGTATAAAATAAATGCAATATCAACATGAATTCTTAGAGTACAAGTTGTTGCGGTTCATTGTACAGAGAAAAAAAAACTGTATAAAAATTTGACACAAATAGAGAGGAAAAAAAAAAAAACAGAGAGCTTTTTGGCATCGGCATAAAGAGGAGAATGAAATCCAAAATAGCTTATGGGCAGCAATCAAACACTGTGTAATGATTAAACCAAGGGTACCATTTTTTTGTCATAGTAAGGCATAGTATGATATAGGGTGTGAAATATCTTTTCAACTCTATTTATAGAGTCGATGCAGAGCTTAACTTGGGAAAAGGTACATATTGAGATTTCCAAAGGGCGATCACCTAATGGATGGCAACGGAAATGATTATTAGTACTATACAGGATGTATATAGCGCCGACAGTTTACAACATGAGGGTAGACAGTACAATTACAATTTAATACAGTAGGGATTAGAGTAACGTTACAATCTAAGAGGAAATATACTTTCACGTTGACCATCAGTATTTGCCACTACAACGACATTTGTCTTGCTGTTCCCATGATTATCATAACAGGGCAGACAGGAATAACGGTATGCTATTTGCAGTGGATTTAGCATTCTGTTCTGAGCACCTCCTCCCTGTGATGATTAGCTTATCTGCTACAGACAGACATGTCTTCATTCTCAAAGGATGGGGCCGTACCAGCTGTCACTCACTCCTCTCTCATGCAGCTTACTAGAACAAGACTGCAATAGGTCTGCACAACTAAACCAATTGCTCCTCTGCATGTCATGGTTTAGCAGGTGTAAACCAGGAAAAAAAAATGTTGCTCTGAATATAAAAAATAAGCTTTCTTGGGTCTGCTCTATGCTGTCAATTCATGTGATGCAGTGGAGAGCTGGAAAATATACATTACATATTCAGGAGTCTGTATGATAAGAAACTGAAAAGTGTTTAGCGTAAACCAATAGCAAATGGCAACAATCCATGTTACATTCCAGTCAGTTCATTACATCAGTCTTGATTGGTTACTGGATTTCTTTTGTAAATAAGCCTATCCCATGATTTAATTAAAAAGTACTGTTCAAATGTAAGAATATGAAGAATAATGTATTACCTTTAAAACCTTCTTCACACACAGGTGTGCCTTTCTTTGTCTTTTCTTTTTCAATTTCCGCTTCATCTCGGTAAATGTCTTCATCCCTAATCACAAATTTCAGAGGCTAAATTACAGTAAAGCAAGCAAAATCAGGTTGAATATTATAACGTATATTTCCTTTTTGGTGGATACCAACTGGTTCTAGAGGCAGTACGTTGTTTTTTTTTTACCTTATTGCATTTTTCTGCATTAAGGTAAAAAACATTCTGCCAGCCTGCCTCCCCTTATACTTATCTGAGCTTGAGCCCGAGCTCGATCCAATGATATGAGAGCCAAGCCTTTCCCGACAGGAGCCATTAGCCATCACTACTGCTTTCATACACAGCCAGTTAGGAAAAATCTAGGAGGTGGGACACTCAATGGGGGGGGGGGCAGGAGCAACAGTGGGGAACTGAGAAGAGGAGGATCAGGGCTGCTCTATGCAAAAACCATTACACAGAGAAGGCAAGTATGATGTTTGTTATTTTAAAAAAATAAAAGCGAAACCTTTACAAATCACAAAATTAGGTTCCTATGTCTTTCAGGGACTCTTGTAGCGAGATCTTTGCCAAGTTCCCAAGTCTACCATGTCAGATGTGAGGATATAGTCCCCAGTTGGGTTTTTAAAGAATTACAGGCATGGCTATATTATACATACAATAGTTACATTGGTCTAGCTTGGACCAATGTAACTAAAGTGGATATAAAAAGTCTACACACCCCTGTTAACATGTCAGGTTTCTGTGATGTAAAAAAAAAAAGAGACAAAGATAAATCATTTCAGAACTTTTCCCACCTTTAATATGACCTATAAAACGGCACAACTCAATTGAACAACAAACTGAAATCTTTTAGGTGGAGAGAAGTAAAGATAAAAAAATAAAATAATAATATGGTTGCATAACTGTGCACACCCCTAAACTAATACTTTGTTGCAGCACCTTTTGATTTTTTTTACAGCACTCAGTCTTTTTGGGTATCAGTCTATCAGCATGGCACATCTTGACTTGGCAATATTTGCCCACTCTTCTTTGCAAAAACATTCCAAATCTGTCAGATTGCGAGGACATCTCCTGTGCACAACCCTCTGCATATCACCCCACAGATTTTTAATCAGATTCAGGTCTGGGCTCTAGCTGGGCCATTCCAAAACTTTAATCTTCTGGTGAAGCCATTCCTTTGTTGATTTGGATGTATGCTTTGGGTCGTTGTCATGCTGAAAGATGAAGTTCCTCTTCACGTTCAGCTTTCTAGCAGAAGCTTGAGGGTTTTATGCCAATATTGACTGGCATTTGGAACTTTTCATAATTCCCTCTACCTTGACTATGGCCCCTGTTCCAGCTGAAGAAAAACAGCCCCCCCCAGCATGATGCTGCCACCACCATGCTTCACGGAGGGTATGGTGTTCTTTTGGTGATATGTTTGGCGCAAAAAACACTGCACAGCTTTTGAAATTATGGCCAAAAAGTTCAACCTTGGTTTCATCAGACCAGAACACATTTTCCCACATGCTTTTGGGAGACTTCAGATGTGTTTTTGCAAAATTTAGCCGGGCTCGGAGGTTTTTCTTGGTAAGAGAAGGCTTCCGTCTTGCCACTATACCCCATAGCCCATACATATAAAGAATATGGGAGATTGTTGTCACATGTACCGCACAGCCAGTAATTCTCGCAGTTTTTTTAATGTTGCTGTAGGCCTCTTGGTGTCAGGGCTGGGCTCAGCCCTTCCTTCTGAGCTGGCCGCTCAGCTGTCGGCTAATTGCCAGCTCCTATCTCTCCACAGTTACTCAGCTGTTGATGACACCCTGCTTGTCAGTCCTGCCTACTTAATGCCGGCCATACACGGTTCGAATTTCGTAAGAATTTTCTTTCGAAAATCATATGAAAGAATTTTCGTATGAATTTCACACCATTAGTGGGCTGCAACAACGGCCGATTTTCGTGCGGCAATCAAATTTGAGGAATCGGACATGTTGGAAATTTTTAGAAAAACAAACGAATTTCTAATCAATGATGGGAGAATCGTGTGAGAAATGTAATGAGAAAAGAAAATTTACGGAGAGAAAAGAAGATTCCCGGCCACGAAAATTCTTTTCTGTAGCAACATGTGGTGAAATTGAAGGCTTGGTCGGCCGAATTTCGAAAATCAATGGTGGCATCATCGGATCACAAAAAAACATGAACGTTCTGATTTTGAAAAGAAAATTTGTTCGAAATTTGACCGTGTATGGCCTGCTTAAGCCGTTCAGCCCAGTGGATCTCTGCCTTCGCCTTAGTCAACATCACAGAGACTATCTCCTGCATTCCTGTTAAAAGACTTGCTTGGCTGACATCCTTTCTGGCTCCAGATCCTGCTTGCCATTTTACTATGCTTATCTCCGGCTCCCTGACGTTTGGCTTGTCTGACTATCCGTTCCAGTTCCTGAACTCTGGCTATGTTTTGACTATGTTTGTGCTATTTACTTTTATTATTAAACAAGTGTGATTTAACTGTACTTCTGTCTCGGTCTGATTTCATGGTTTCTGAAACTTGGCAGCCACCCTGACCAGTTTTTTCTTCTCGTCTTTTCATCAATTTTGGAAAGACGTCCAGTTCTTGGTAATGTCACTATTGTGCCATATTTTCTCCACTTGATGACTGTCTTCACTGTGTTCCATGGTATATCTAATGGCTTGGAAATTCTTTTGTACCCTTCTCCTAATACCTTTTAACAATGAGATCCCACTGATGCTTTGGAAGCTCTCTGCAGACCATGGCTTTTGCAGGATGCGACTAAGAAATTGTCAGAAAAGACCTACTAGAACAGCTGAATTTTATTTGGGGTTAATCAGAGGCACTTTACATAACAGCAGGTGTGTACCAACTCCTATTTAACATGAGCTTGAAAGTGATTGCTTAATTCTGAACACAGCTACATCCCCAGTTATATGGGGGTGTGCACACTTATGCAACCACATTAATTTTATTTGTTTATTTTTACTACTAGGTCACATTAAAAAGGTGAAAAAAGTTCTAAAATGATTTATCTTTGTCTCATTTTTTTACATCACAGAAACCTGACACTTTAATAGGGGTGTGTAGACTTTTTATATCCATTGAATGTATAGACCACACCTGATTGATGCCCTTGGAAGCTGGAAATCAAAGTAGACATCACTACTTAAACAATCTCCACTTGCTTCTGTGTACCACACAGATTGGCTGCACTCCTGTTAAATGAAGACAGAAGGTTGACTGCTCACATGGGTGCCATACAAAAGAATAGATAAACATTCTCTGAATGAATGCAAAGCGTTTTCCGAGTGGATGAGAAGGGGAGTTTGGTTGTGACGTGACGCTCTCCACATTGTCCAACAGAGAATGATTTGCAGTCATTCAGAAAATTGGAATGGCTCCTGTACTGAGCATTGACATCCTGTTTTTACATTGCATCAGGCCAGCCACTTAGCATTGGGCCCAGAAGAAAGTAGAGCTCACCAAAGTAGTGAGGGCTACATTGGTTTCTAGCTTCCAGGGGCATCAGCCAGGTGTGGTATATACACAGTTACATTGGTAGAAGCTAGACCAGTGTAACTATTGCATGTATAATATAGCCATGCCTGAAATACTTCTTTGAAAACCCAACTGGGGATTATACCCTCACATCTGACATGGCAGACACTACTCAACCACTGATTTCCAGCTTCCAGAGGCATTGGCTAGGTATAGTATATACATGATTGCATTGGTCCAAGCTGTACCAATATACCTATGTAGAAAAGAGTCATGCCTGGAATTCTTCTTTAATTTATGTTATATTACAGAGCATACCAACAGGTGTAGTGAAAATACCCATTTTGTAGCATTTTGTTCAAAATGTGTGAGTGCAGAACCAAAAAAGCCAACACAACCCACTAGACCCCACCTTTACCTGATATGGCACTTAAGTGGATTGATCCTTTAAAACTTTCAGTGCAGTCACACTTATTTACTCAAGCAACCATCAGTCTTATGTATCGTACCTATGGTACGATTGTTGACAGGGGATTGTCTGTTGACAGACTTTGTCCTAAAATCTTACCGTTAGTACACTCCTTTTGACAATTGTTGTTCAATTTTCGGTCAACAAATGTTGGATGACAGGCTAGTAAATTTTAGGTGGACAACGGTTTGAAGTCAGATTTTCGTATGGTCAGTACACAAATCCGTCACACTAAAGTCGAAAAGTACAAACCCGCATGCTCGTAATCAATGCTCACCACGAAATTAGCAGAAGGGGCCCAAAGGGTGGCGCTCAAGAGCTGAAATTCCTCGTAGTACGTCACTAAGTTTGTGTTTGTTGCACGACAATTGTGTACCGTTAGTATGCAAGACAAGATCCTGGCACACGCCCTTTTCACAAAAATCAGACTCTCATTTGGCCAACAATCGTACCGTGTGTACGAGGCTTTATAGTCACCTATAACCGTGCCAGTCATGTCTAGGCTGTGTAGCCTTTTCTATTCTAGACAGTTTCTTGCAATTTTCAATCTTCTGTGCTGAGTCCATGTGCCACACTCTTCAACTTTACAGTGAGTTTGTACAAAACTAGAGCATGAAGTACGGACCCACATTGCCAAGCCCAGTGGACAAGATTTCAACAGGACTTTGCACAGTGCAGACCCAGGCTACACTGTCAACATCTCGCTGCACAGGGTACAGGTAAGTAAAAGACTAGCAGGGGGTGGAGTGGGGCGTTTGCAATAAATGCTTCAAATAAAGAGAGTTTACACAGCCTAATGGTAACAGAATATGTTATTAATGATATTAAAATATTTGTTACAGACATAATCAGAGAGAATAAGGGAGAACTGCTTCGTTATCAGTGATCTGCCTCTCCCCTATTCTCAAACTACACCCACAGTGTTTGTAAAAGTTCCACTGACAATCTAATGACTGCATCTGGTGAATCAAATTAAAGTCCGAATACTCACATTTCCAGAGACATAACGTTTTTTCCTAAGGTACATGGCTGAACTGGCCCATCCTTGCTTTCTAAAGTCGTTTCAGTAGTTTGAAAAGTGCTGGTCCCATCTTGAACATTTTGACCTAAAAGCTCTGGGATATAATTTTCCGGTTTCTTTGACAAAGGACTTGATGCCTGTACATCTTCATTTTCTTCTCCACTGTCTGCTTTGGAGTCTTCAAACTTATTGGATAGGGGTGAGACATCTGTCACTGGCTGCGGCTCACATACTGAACCAGCATTCCTCACAGGTCTATCTCTAAACAGGAATAGAAGAGAAAAAAAAAAAAAAAAAGACAGGACATACTGGAATTTATTATGTGTACAAATAAAAAAACGCCACGTTACTTGTAGAATACCTATATTTTTATGGTACTTTATACCAAGATCAATTGTATGATTAAAACAAAGGCTGACAACCTAGACCCATACACACTATTCTAGTTAATCCCGGTTGCTGATCCCTTAGTGTCCACTGTTAAATAGTTCACAAGCTTGTTGTGATCCTGGAGGACTAAGCTCACATCTGTTATTTGGTATTAAAAGAAATCTGCTTGTAACCCTACTCCAGCAGTTAAAATTAAATAGTGTGCAAAAGTAACTTTCGTGTATACTCTTATGTGGTGCACACACTAAAAGAGAACAGCGGGCGAATGATCGTCTGATTTTCCTCGTTGTTTCACAGCAAATCGGCACCGATGAATGAAAATTCGTACGAAAATTCTCGTACGACAAAGGCTTTTTCTTGTTGTTTATTGCTTCTGATCATGCGCTGGGGGTCAGAGAGCCAAAGCATTGTGTGTATAAGGCAGCAGTGTGATCCAGGGGGAGGGCGGCAAAGAGCCGGAGTATTCAGTGTATAAGGCATTTAAAATTCATGTTAGTGGTCCACGGGATTCAAAATTGTGAGTTTAGTGATCTGTGAGGTCCGAAAAGTTGGCAACCACTGATCTAGAATAATTAGAGAGGTTCCCAAAAAAGTGATCATTATCTCACATATGAAGGCTTCATTAAGAAAAAATGCTTTCAGGTTGCAGAGACCTGCAGCCTGAAGATGGTGGCGTGTCACTATTTAATGCCATACTATTGTCTAATACAAATAAAATGATATACTGTAAACAAAACAGTGTACCAAATGAAATCCTTTCATGTCCTTTAAAAAAAAATTACAACATTTATTTAGGTGGTGAAATTAGTGATAGATTTATATAGTCAGGTTGATGGTTATAGAACCGACCTTACAAATCAAAAACAGAAAATCTAATTACTAGGAGTACCACTTTTTACTTTTCATCATTTAACCCAAAACTTGGGCAAAAAATAACTAAAATGGGACTCTATGTAGATATGGAACAACAACAATGACAACAACAGGTAAACCAGTTATTTACTCATGGAAAAAAAATAAATAAATAAAAAGGGAAGAAGACTGCTTAAAGCTGAATAGGAATTTTTTTCTTTACCGTTTGCTGGGTATGGCTTAGTTACCTATAATTCTTGGTATACTAAGTCCAAAGGATTGCTGTGAGCATTTTCAATGAATACAAGGTTTCTCTGCATGTACAAGGGAAGGCTATAAGATTGCCAAGACCCTGATAATGAGCTGAAGCACAGTGGCTAAGACCATACAGCGGTTTAACAGGACAGGTTCCACACAGATCAGGCCTCGCCATGGTTGAGCAAAAAAGATGCTCAGTGTCATATTCAGAGGTTGTCTTTGGGAAACAGACGTATGAGTGCTGCCAGCATGATGCACAAGAAAGCCCACAAACAGTTTGCTGAAGATAAGCAGACCAAGGACATGGAATACTGGAACCATGTCCTGTGGTCTGATGAGATAAACTTGTTTGGTTCAGATGGTGTCAAGCGTGTGTAGCGGTAACCAGGTGAGGAGTACAAAGACAAGTGTGTTTTGTCTACAGTCAAGCATGGTGGTGGGGAGTGTCATGGTCTGGGGCTGCATGAGTGCTGCGGGCACTGAAGAGTTACAGTTCATTGAGGAACAATGATTGACAACATGTACTGTGACATACTGAAGCAGAGCATGATCCCCTCTCTTCAGAGACTGGGCCACAGGGCAGTATTCCAACATGATAACGACCCCAAACACCTCCAAGACGACCACTGCCTTGCTAAAGAAGCTGAGGGTAAAGGGGATGGAATGACCAAGCATGTCTCCAGACCTAAAACCTATTGAGCATCTATGGGGCATCCTCAAACGGAAGGTGGAGTGCAAGGTCTCCAACACCCACCAGCTTAGCCATGGAGGAGTGGAAGAGGACTCCAGTGGCAACCTGTGAAGCTCTGGTGAACTCCATGCCCAAGAGGCTTAAGGCAGTGCTGCAAAATAATGATGGCCACACAAAATATTCATACTTTGGGCCCAATTTGGACATTTTCACTTAGGGGTGTACTCACTTTTGTTGACAGTGGTTTAAGGTTTAGACATGAATGGCTGTGTGTGGAGTTATTGTGAGGGGACAGCAAATTTACACTGTTATACAAGCTGTACACTCACTACTTTACATTGTAGCAAAGTGTCATTTCTTCAGTGTTGTCACATGAAAAGATAGAATAAAATATTTACAAAAATGTAAGGAAGGGGGGGGGAAGAGAGAGAGAGAGAGAGAGAGAGAGAGAGAGAGAGAGAGAGAGAGAGAGAGAGAGAGAGAGAGAGAGAGAGAGAGAGAGAGAGAGAGAGAGAGAGAGAGAGAGAGAGAGAGAGAGAGAGAGAGAGAGAGAGAGAGAGAGAGAGAGAGAGAGAGAGAGAGAGAGAGAGAGAATGAAATGACACTTTACTATAATGTAAAGTAGTGAGTGTACAGCTTGTATAACAGTGTAAATTTGCTGTCCACTCACAATAACTCAATACACAGCCATTAATGTCTAAACCACTGGTAACAAAAGTGAGTACACACCCCTAAGTGAAAATGTCTAAATTGGGGGCAATTAACCATTTTCCCTCCCCAGTGTCATGTGACTCAGTGTTACAAGGTCTTGATACTTTAGGCCCAATTTGGACATCACTTAGGGGTGTACTCACTTTTGTGGCCAGCAGTTTAGACATTAATGGCTGTGTGTTGAGTTATTTTGAGGGGACAGCAAATTTACACTGTTATACAAGCTCTACACTCACTACTTTACATTGTAGAAAAGTGTCATTTCTTCAGTGTTGTCACATGAAAAGATATGATAAAATATTTACAAAAACGTGAGAAATGAGATACACACACATTTACACTAGATTATCAAAAGTATTGGGATGCCTGCCTTTACGCACACATGACCTTTAATGGCATCCCAGTCTTAGTATGTAGGGTTCAGTATTGAGTTCAGTTGGCCCACCCTTTGCAGCTATAACAGCTTCAACTCTTCTGGGAAGGCTGTCCACAAGCTTTAGGAGTGTGTCTATGGGAATGTTTGACCATTCTTCCAGAAGCGCATTTATGAGGTCAGACACTGATGTGGACGCAACAGCTTCACTCGCAGTCTCCGCTCTACTTCATCCCAAAGGTGTTCTATCAGGTTGAGGTCAGAAATCTGTGCAGGCCAGTCAACTTCCTCCACCCCAAACTCATTCATGTCTTTATGGACCTTGCTTTGTGCACTGGTCCAAATCATTTGGTGGAAGGGGGATTATGGTGTGGGGTTGTTTTTCAGGGGTTGGGCTTGGCCCCTTAGTTCCAGTGAAGGGAACTCTTAAAGTGTCAGCATACCAAGACATTTTGGACAATTTCACGCTCCCAACTTTGTGGGAGCGGTTTGGGGATGGCCCCTTCCTGTTCCACCATGACTGAGCACCAGTCATTCCTTTACATTTACAACATTCATTCTTTTACAACAAGCCAGTCTGCATACATTTTACATGCTCTTTGGAAGATTATTAGTGTAAAACCATTCACAATACAAACACCCAACAAATATGCATTGTCACAATATGTGAATGGAATCGATACCCAAGTGGTAATGACATGCATCCCTATGTAATAGAGATGGCATCATCAAGAACATTCTAATTCCATCTGAACAATGACACCAAGGCCAACACACACTGCTTGTCAAAAGTTTATACTGTAGTTTTAATATTTCGGATTATGGTGTTTTAAATCTAATTCATATAAGCAATCCTTCTGCAAAACAAATGCTACACATATTACACTTAAAAACAATTCAGTGCTATCCAAGAATGTTATGCTAACAACGCCCAATCTTTCATTATGGTGCTTTGATCTACTCTGTAAATTCACTCTGTCTATATTATTAATCGGCCCTACCCATTACACAAATCATCATGACTCACAAAATAGGACATTCATTTTCCTCATTAACATAAAACTTCAAGCCAATATTTTCAATATCAACTAATACATAAAAGTTTTTATTCGGGGAAAAAAAAAAAATATTCAAGCATCTTTTAAAAAAAAAAAAAGAACCTAGTGTAAGAACCTACAAATTAATTAAAGTAGAATGGGACACAGACTATCCATCTGTGTCCCATTGGGGAGAATTGCCTTCCCTTCTTGTCCCATAGACAAAACAGGAAGTGAAAGGAAATCCCTGCAAATTAAGGTAATTCCTTGGGGACTCCCAGGTCACCAGAACTAGTGTATCCATTGGAAGATTTCTCCTCTATTACTTTTCTGGGAGCAACCAACAATTTGGGATTTACTTTTAAACGATAAAAGTAAACAGGAGGCATAAAGAGGGTGAATCTCCCTAAGACCTCTTGCACACTGTAGCTTGAAAAATCTCAGTACAGCAAGTTTTTTTTTAACTGATCTAAAATCCAGCCTAAAGAAGAAAAATCTGCTTTCCCAGTCAGTAGTTTGTGTGAATACGCGCATAAATATTTCAACTTTTCATAGTTTTTGTTATAAAGGAAAGTATTGTACGCACCTATGAGCATACGCGCAAATATATGTAAACACAAATACCTTTAAATTTATGTCCCGAAATGCTAAAGCTCAAATATCAGTACTGTGTGCAAGAGGTCGTAGGCTCGGTTCACACTAGGGGCGGCACGACTTGCAGGTCGCCTCACCGAGGCAACCTGCACACGACATCCACGGCGACTTGCAAAACGACTTCTGTATAGAAGTCTATGCAAGTCGCCTCAAGTCACCCCAAAAGAAGTACAGGAACCTTTTTCTAAGTCGGAGCGACTTGCGTCGCTCCTATTAGAACGGTTCCATTGAACCATAGAATGGGAGGCGACTTGTCAGGCGACTAGGTCGCCTGACAAGTCGCCCCTGTGTGAACCGGCACTAAGGCTCCATTCACACTTAGGCGATAACAGGCGAAATCGCTGCGATTCTGCCTGCGATTCCAAATTGTGGCAAAATGGGGGGCATGCTTGCGATGCCATTGCATCTTAATGGTACCCCAACCGTGATTCGATTTTGCCATGATAAACCGCAACGCAGTCGCCCAGAAGAAGCGTCAATCTTTGCGCGTTACGATTTATCGCAGGACAAACGCGTCAAATTCTGCCTGCCTATGTGTGAATGGAGCCCAACAGGGGCACAGACAGCAATTAAAACCCAACAGGTGTTCTAATTAATTTATGCTCTATCCAAAGTAAAAATAAAAGAAACGTTTTGCCTTTAGTTATACTTTAAGCCTCTCAAATCTCTTGTAAACCTTTACCCAGCAGAACTCACACTGAAGGAGGGCTACCTCCCACCTCTGTGTATTATATTTTATATGTATTAAAAACTTAATACATAAAATGTATGCTTTAAAAAAAGAAGAACTCAGGCTGGGAGTGGAAAATACAGCACATTAAGCCAGCTGGGCTTCTCTGCAGAGCATAGGAAGACAGGAAGCATGGCATGACAACAGAGTAGAACAGAGTTATGTGCTGCTGAGACTAAGGATATGCTGTCTGACAGGGACTGAACAGGAAAAATAAATACTTTGGCAGGTAAAATATGTATTCAAGAATATAACATGTAATTACTATATTATTATTATTGGTTGGTTAATATATTGGTTTTACATCTAGCAATTAGATTTACATCTAGTGTGAGCTATTATGTACGCGGGGCTTCTGCACAAGGTAAGATACTTGGAAGAACTACAAAAAAAATAGGCGGGCATTGAGAAAGGTGGGTAGTGCCCCATTGAAAAGTTGGATACATTACAAGGGTTTAAGTTGCAGCTGACTGTGGCTCCTTTCAAAACCTGCGAGTGCCTCTATTCATCTATATAGAGGGGGTGTGGAGAGAGGAGAAAAGAGATATGTTTTATACACACAAAAAACGTCTTCCCAGGAAATTATAGGCTGCTATACTAGCAAGAGTGGGGCAACTTCACTAGTAGTGAGATGTCTTGTAACAAGTTTATATGGATGTAATGGTCAATAATCCACTAACCATTGGCCATATTGTGTATGCGTGTTATTTTTTAAAATTTTTTATAGTGGACAAAAGCAAGCTAGGAAAACGCTTTACCCATCGATCAGGAGAGGCTGGGGTTCTGTAAGCATTCTGGACCTCTTGCAGCAGTCAGAAATGATCATCATATCTGCATTTTCATCAACTAAGGGCGACGTTATGCTTGATAACCTTTTTTCAGCAACATCCACAACAGCAGTATTCTGGGGATCACAGGTAATCATTTGTGGATGCTGGTAAGTGCAAGCCTCTCCAGAGTCAAGATTCTGAGATTTTCCTCTAAAATTAAAAAAAAAAAAAAAATATCACATTACATGCCCATTACACAGAGAACCTGTAGAAAGATTACATCTGATTAGCTAATACAGATTACTACACACCACAGTAAGCATGTACTACTCTGACATATAAAGCCAGGGTGTCACCCCTTTAATACATGCCTCCAACTCCTACACACAAGAAGTTGTGAAAGAACTTGAATTGCAAGATGCAGGCAAAACCTTGTTTCAGTCAAATACAATAGCGTGTAGCTTTACTTAATCCAGGGCTTGACAAATTTGCATTGAAACTAGGAGCCAGCTAAAAAAAAGTTAAGAGCCAAATTTTTTTTTTTTAAGTAACAAAGCTTACGAGTGGAACATGGAACATGCTCCCAAAAGGTAAACTTATCCTTTAACAATTTCACAGTCACATCAGTTTTTTTTAAACTTTAAAAAAATCATTTTAGGCCTGAAGATTACATAAAACCCCCACAAATGATATATTTTCTGAAAGTAGGCACCCTAGAGAATAAAATAGAGGTAGTACCAATTTTTTGAAGTCACTTGATATTACCGCAAACATCTAGGAAACAGTAAATGTTAGTAAAAAACATATTAAAAGTAAAATTTTAGGAGGCACAAAAACGCAAAAAAAATTACCCAATTTTTTTGTAAGATATAAAAGCCGAGGTTGTACCCAGTAAAAAGATACCCAACATGTCAAACCTTAAATCTGCATGCGCTCATGAAATGGTGACGAACTTCAGTAGCCTATATCTTCCATAGGTGACGCTAGTGTTCGGAAGGAGGCATGGTGTTAGAATTATTGCTCTCATTCCGGTGTGCGTGGTGATATGAAACATATATCGCAATCAACGTTTTTAGGTATAGGCCTCCCGCCGCATTCATTTGCCCGTTTGTGTGTGCGCGTATATGTGTGGGTGAGGGGGCGGGATTTTATGTGCTTGGGTGTAACTTAAATTTTTTACAATTAAGAAAAAAAACTTTTTTTTTATTTTCTCCATGGAGAACAAAAAGTCCCCTACGAGATGATTCTTTAGCTGACAGGTTCTCTTTAATGAGACATGCAAGGTTTAAAAGACCCTGCATGTTTCCCATGTGCTCCGCAGAATGTAATGCAAATCGCACTGCATTACATTCTTTCCCGGCTGTCAACGGGGACCCAGAAATGACATCACACGTCACTTACATGTTAACAACAAGAAGGGGAAGAGAGCTTTCTTCCCTCTACCCAGCGGCACCAGCTGCACCTGCAGATGGGCAAGCAGAGCACAGGATACATAGCAAGGTGGGGTGGGGTGGGGGTGGGGGGGGGGGGGTGCAGCATTCGGCAGCCCAATTGCCGGGACGAAATTTCTTGTCGTCATTGTGACCTGGCGCCTGGGGTTTGTCCAGCCCTGACTTAAAGGGGTTGTAAAGGTTCGTGTTTTTTCACCTTAATGCATCCTATGCATTAAGGTGAAAAAACACCTGGCAAATGACTGCCCCCCCAGCCCCCCTGTTTACTTACCTGAGCCTGCTGTGCGTGTCCCCCGTCGTGAATTTGCCAACAGGCAAATTGGAACTCTTAGGAATAAAAATATAATGATATTGCAGTGGCTAAGTGATTAGCACTGCTGCCTAGCAGCACTAGGGTCACTGGTTTGTATCCCAACCATGGCACTACCTGACTGGCATTTGCATATTCTTCCTGTGTGGGTTTCCTCTGGGTACTCCGGTTTCCTCCCACACTCCAAACACATACTAGTAGATTAATTGGCCCTAGTATGTGTAGGACTGCGAGTTAGGGATAATAGACTGTAAGCTCCTACAGTGCTATACAAGTACCTGTAATAAATAAAATAAATATTAAAATAGAGCTCCAGTCAAAATGGAGTGGGAAGGGTGAGAACCCATCTAATTTATTTTTTACTGCGGTTTGTGGAGAACCATGCCACTGTCACCAGGACAGAAATGACAACTGTCAAAGGTGGGATTTTCCACTCATTTCTTGTTGTGTCTCTTGAACAGGAAGTAAAAAGAAGAGGGAAACTGAAAAAAAAAAAAAGTAAAAACCTTACGGATATTCTAATTTCTTCTCAATCGAACGCCAAAAAAAGATTTGGCTGGTGTTCTGCTTTAACTTGATACACAGTAATTTGGAGGGAAAGAAAAAAAAAATAGGATCAACTTCAGCCCTAAATGCTCAATAAAGCAGTGCATGTATTCTTAATCAGATTTATTTAAAAATCTATCTGATGATAGTAATCAGTATTTTTTAGTGTCCCACACATCTGCATTGAATTGTACACGTGTGTCACATACAACAAACATAATGCAAGACACGTTAATTACAGGTAAAAACCATTTCCATTATGTAGCCAAAGCTGTCACAATTTTCATGAATCCCAAACGATAGACTCACCCATATTCTATATCAGGTCTTCTGTTATTTGCAGAGACGATGGTGTTTGTTTCTTTAAACAATGATACATCTACAGCACAGTTGAGAAATTCAGGTTCTAGCTGTTGTGTACTTTCAGGTGTACATTCTACTTCCTCTTTCGATGTCACATCTGCATCTTGCTTGCTGTGGTGGAAATGGAAACATTTACTATTACACTGTGACATAAAATCTGCACACATATTTCAGGGGAAGGCTGAGTATGAGTGGGGATTCGTAAAAGCTTCCAGATTTACACACTACTCATAATCATGGTAAGGCAGACTTATTGTGTAACCTTAAAGGGAATGGTATTCTTTTAAACTGTCTTAGGAGATTTGAGATATACAGCATATATACACCCACACATAGAGTATCTAAAACTGAGTACACCCCTCACATTTTTGTAAATATTTTATTATATCTTTTCATGTGACAACACTGAAGAAATGACACTTTGCTACAATGTAAAGTAGTGAGTGTACAGCTTGTATAACAGTGTAAATTTGCTGTTTCCCCAAAATAACTCAACACACAGTCAATGTCTAAACTGCTGGCAACAAAAGTGAGTACACCCCTAAGTGAAAATGCCCAAATTGGGCACAATTAGCCATTTTCCCTCCCCTCTGTCATGTGACTCGTTAGTGTTACAAGGTCTCAGGTGTGAATGTCCCCTCAAAATAACTCAACACACAACCATTAATGTCTAAAGTGAGTACACCCCTAAGTGAAAATGTCCAAATTGGGCCCAAAGTGTCAATATTTTATGTGGCCACCATTATTTTCCAGCACTGCCTTAACCCTCTTGGGCATGGAGTTCACCAGAGCTTCACAGGTTGCCACTGGAGTCCTCTTCCACTCCTCCATGATGACATCACGGAGCTGGTGAATGTTAGAGACCTTGTGCTCCTCCACCTTCCATTTGAGGATGCCCCACAGATGCTCAATAGGGTTTAGGTCTGGAGACCTGCTTGGCCAGTGCATCACCTTTACCCTCAGCTTCTTTAGTAAGGCAGTGATCATCGTGGAGGTGTGTTTGGGGTCATTATCATGTTGGAATACTGCCCTGCGGCCCAGTCTCCAAAGGGAGGGGATCATGCTCTGCTTCAGTATTTCACAGTACATATTGGCATTCATGGTTCCCTCAATGAACTGTAGCTCCCCAGTGCCGACAGCACTCATGCAGCCCCAGACCATGACACCCCCACCACCATGCTTGACTGTAGACAAAACACACTTCTCTTTGTACTCCTCATCTGGTTGCCGCCATACACGTATGACAGCATCTGAACCAAATACGTTTATCTTGGTCTCATCAGACCACAGGACATGGTCCCAGTAAACATAGTCCTTAATCTGCTTGTCTTTAGCTGTTTGGGGGCTTTCTTGTGCATCATCTTTAGAAGAGGCTTCCTTCTGTGATGACAGCCATGCAGACCAATTTGATGCAATGTGCGGCGTATAGTCTGAGCACTGACAGGGTGATCCCCCACCCCTTCAACCTCTGCAGCAATGCTGGCAGCACTCATACGTCTATTTCACAAAGATAACCTCTGCATATGACTCTGAGCATGTGCACTTAACTTCTTTGGTCGACCATGGCGAGGCCTGTTCTGAGTGGAACCTGTTCTGTTCAACCGCTGTATGGTCTTGGCCACCGTGCTGCAGCTCAGTTTCATGGTCTTGGCAAACTTCTTTTAGGCTATGTAGAGCAACATTTTTTTTAGATACTCAGAGAATTCTTTCGCATGAGGTGCCACGTTGAACTTCCAGTGACCAGTATGAGAGTAAGAGCCGGTTCACACAGGGGCGACTTGTCAGGCGACCTAGCCACCTGACAAGTCGCCTCCCGTTCTGTACAATGGAACCGTTCTAATAGGAGCGACGCAAGTCGCTCCGACTTAGAAAAAGGTTCCTGTACTACTTTGGGGGCGACTTGCATAGACTTCTATACAGAAGTCGTTTTGCAAGTCGCCGTGGAAGTCGTGTGCAGATCGCCTCGGTGAGGCGACCTGCAAGTCTTGCTGCCCCTGTTTGAACCGGGGCTAAGAGAGCAATAACACCAAATTTAACACACCTGTTCCCCACTCACACCTGAGACCTTGAAACACTAACGAGTGTTAACCCCCTTCCCTGCCAGTGTCATTTTTACATTGATCAGTGCATTTTTATGGCAATGATCAATGTAATAATGTCTCTGGACACCAAAAAGTGTAATTTGGGGTCAGATTTGTCCGCCATAATGTCGCAGTCCCGCTAAAAATCACCGATCACCGACATTACTAGTAAAAACAAAAAAAAGTCCCTAAATCTATCCCATAGTTTGTAGACGCTATAACTTTTGCGCAAACCAATCAATATATGCCTACTGCAATTTTTGTTTTACCAAAAATATGTAGAAGAATATATAACGGCCTAAACTGATGAAGAAATTTGTTTTTTTTATATTTTTTTTGGCCATGTATTATAGCAAAAGTTAAAAAAAAAAAAAATAAATTGTCGCTACTTGTTTGTTTATAGCGCAAGAGATAAAAATCGCAGAGGTAAACAATTACCACCAAAAGAAAGCTTTATTTGTGGGGTAAAAAAGAACGTCAATTTTGTTTGGGTACAGCATCGCCTGACCACGCAATTTTTAGTTAAAGCGACGCAGTGCCATATCGCAAAAAAATGGCCTGGTCAAAATACTTCGGGGCCTTAAGTAGTTAAACTGCTGGATGGTCTTGGCCACTGTGCTGCAGCTCAGTTTCAGGGTCTTGGTAATCTTCTTATAGCCTAGGCCATCTTTATGTAGAGCAACAATTCTTTTTTCAGATCATCAGATTATACAAGCTGTAAACTCACTACTTTAAATTGTAGCAAAAGTGTCATTTCTTCAGTGTTGTCACATGAAAAGATATAATTTTTACAAAAATGTGAGGAATGTACTCACTTTTGTGAGATACTGTATATACATATTACACACACGACCCAGATTCCAAAAATGTTGAGACTATGTATATCTCCATAGGCACATAATGCAATGATTTGAAAATCTCATAAACCCATATTTTATTCACAGAAAAAAAAAAAAAGAAGAAAAAACATATCAAATGTTTTAAACTGAGAAGATGTACCATTTGAAGAAAAAAATAAGGTCATTTTGTAATTGATGGCAGCAACACATCTTAAAAAAAAAAAAGTTGGGACAGGGTAACAACAACCTAAACAAAATAAGTCGTACTAACAAGGAAGAGCTGGAAGAATGTTCTGCAACTAATTTGATTAATTGGCAACAGGTCAATAAGATGATTGGGTATAAAAAAAGCATCTTTGAGAGTCAGCGTCTCAGAAGTAAAGATCGGCAGAGGTTCACCAATCTGTGAAAAGCTAAGTCTTTAAATTGACAAACAATTTCAGAACAATGTAAAACTGCAAAGACTTTAAATATATCATCATCTACAGTACATATCAAAAGATTCAGAGAATCTGGAGAAATCTCAGCACACGTCCAGAGGTCTTTTTCAGGGAAGGTGTATATTTCAGCAGAACAATGCTAAACTGCATACTGCATCTATGACAACAGCATGGCTTCGTAGTAGAAGAGCCTGGGTGCTTAATTGGCCTGCCTGCTGTCCAGACCTTTCACCAATTGAAAATAGTTGATGCATCTTGAAATGATAAATACAACAAAGACCCAGGACTGTTGAGCAGTTAGAATCCTATAACAGGCAAGGATGGGACAACATTACTCTCCCACAACTCTAAAAACTGGTTTCGTCATTTCCCAGACTTTTACAGAATGACCTTATTTTTTTTTCTTCAAATGCTACATTTTCTCAGTTTAAACATTTGATATGTTTTCTATTTGCTATTGTGGATAAAATATGGGATGTAGATGTTACACAGCATCCCAACTTTTTGAAACCGGGGGCTTAATATTTATATATAGCTGCAAACTGTAGAAATCTTTTCCCCACTGCCACCGGGGTCTTTCCACAAGGCGGGCCTTCCGGCACTGCAGGGGTTACATGAGCCGCTGCAAGTGTAAAAATGTTGCCCACCCTTCCATCTGCCTCCTCCATTCATAAAACTTGTAGTATTTCTCTCCTAGAATGCACAATGTTCCATGTTTGGAGGTGGCAAATCTTGCCATTCATCTGTTCATTCCATTTTCACAGAACGCTTTGCATTCTGGGTAAGAATACTACCAGTTCTATGAATGGAGGAGGCAGGCGGAAGGAGATGGAAACTTCTTTTACTTCCTGTTGTCTCTCTAAAACAGGAAATGGCAGAAAAATCTCTCACACAGACAACAAAAATAATCTGTTAGAGTTGTTGACTCTTTACTGCAATCAAAATCCAAAAAAAAAAAAAAAAAGGTTCTAAGTATACACACCATTGAATTAGTGAAGCCCATAGCCATGTTATCTATTCTGCCTAGGATAGTAAATAATAAATGTAGCCTCGGTTCACACTGGGACGACTTGTCAGGCCATGTAGTCGCCTGACAAGCAGCGTCACGTTCTCTGCAATGGAACCGTTCTAATCGGAGGGACGCAAGTCGCTCCGACTTAGAAAAAGGTTCCTGTACAACCTTGGGGGCGACTTGCATTGACTTCTATACAGAAGTTGTTTTGCAAGTCACCGCTGAGTCGTGTCCTGGGTCGCCTGAGGCAGTCGCGCTGTAAGTCGTGCTGCCTCAGTGTGAACCGACCCGTAGCGCTATGGGTAAAATTATAAATATAAAGTGAAAAATCTCTAAAATAAATAAATCCTACATATAAATAGTCCATAAAATGAAAAAATTAAGAAATAAAACATGAAAAACTCTTCTTGTAATCAGTGTATCCACACAATTCCACCACAGTGATTGTTCGTCCTCAAAAGGAGTGCACACCACCACCAGTAAAAATGCGCGCTCACCTCCCAGATGAGTCAAAACTCATATGCAGATGTCCCCACAAGCTCTTTGCTCTCACTTCCTCTTCCCAATCAATGGTGGGTAATCCAGATGGCTCTTTTCTTAATGGTAACTCAGCTCATTAATATCCAAAGAAACGGATCATCTCCCAGCTTGGCTCAAGATTCCATGAGTTCAGGACATGTAAATATTAAGTATAGAGACCATAGTGTTCTCCGTATACAAATTTATTCAAAGCCCCCAAATAGACAAGTAGATCTACTGAGGAAGGCCTCTGATTGGCCGATACGCGTCTAGAAGGGAGGAGCTGATAGTCACGTCCAGTCAGGCACTGTGTATGTGGACATGGTGGTGCTACTCTGGAGGTTTTTATGTGATTTTAAAGTTTTTATTTTGTAAGTGCAACTTGTGTATTTGGGGGCTTTGAATAAATTTGTATACGGAGAACACTATGGTCTCTATACTTATTATTTACATGTCCTGAACTCATGGAATCTTGAGCCAAGCTGGGAGGTGATTAATTTCTTTGGATATTAATGAGCTGAGTTACCATTAAGAAAAGAGCCATCTGGATTACTCACCATTGATTGAGAAGAGGAAGTGAGAGCAAAGAGCTCGTGGGGAGATCCGCATATGAGTTTTGACTCATCTGGGAGGTGAGCGCGCATTTTTACTGGTGGTGGTGTGCACTCCTTTTGAGGATGAACAATCACTGTGGTGGAATTGTGTGGATACACTGATTACAAGAAGAGTTTTTCATGTTTTATTTCTTCATTTTTTGGGCTATTCATTTATATGTAGGATTTATTTATTTTAGAGATTTGCACTTTATATTTATAATTTTACACATAGCGCTACATTTATTTATTTACTATCCATTTTGATATTAGTGTGGTGTACCACATGGAATGTTTAGCAGCTGTGCACGTTTATTATTAGGTTATCTTATTTAAACATCACAATATTTGTTACTTGTGGCGCTGATTGTTTAATTTTATAATCTATTCTGCCTAGACTCCCTGGCTTGGGAGCCGCAGTGTTTCTTCCTCATGGAATGTAACAGGTAGATTTTTACTCAGAGCTATAATCTGATAACACTGACGCGTTTTCCACTGATTTATGTCAGTGTGAATTTTAAGGATAGGTCCACTTTAATGATACTGTCAAACAACAAGATGGATTGTAATATATGGCTGATGCACTGTACATTAGCTTAATGTTAGAGAAGGAGCCAAGACTGTATGCGATTATACTAAGACACTGAACTCTAAAGCATTACCACAAATTGGTATGGAAGCTGAATGTTCTTTAGTATGGATGAGCTCCGGCATGTTCGCACCCCCCACGTGCAGAGCCCGGCAGGAAGACGGCACGGCGTGCCGCTAATCACAGGCAGTGAGACATTTCCCGATCTCTGCAGCCGCACATCAGGTAAACGCCTCATTGCCTGTGATTAGCGCAGCGCCGTGCCGACTTCCTGGCGGGCTCTGCATGTGGAGTGTGTGAACACGCCGCAGCTCATCCTTAGTCTTTAGCCGTATAAAATGTATGTTTTGTGTCAGTTTTCAGATTTTTAGTTTCATGTTAGTTTGCACAAAATGTAAAGTGTTAGAAACTGCTCTTATCTATGCCGCACCATCAGTGACTGACATACATAGCCATTATGATCTATTATATGAGGCACTGCTCCTTACAGGCAAAGGGGACAACAAGATTGTCACATGGCATTATTAACAAATGAAATCAACCTAAGATAATCCAACCTGGATAAGGTTAGAGCCTCTGTCATGTCTTTAAAGTGGTGTTTAGTTGGGAAGATTTCCCTTCACTTCCTGCCAGGATTTCATGGGGGGAAACAGATAAAATGCCATTTTTAGTGAATTAGAGAAGGGTTTCAACTTCCGACAATGTTTTTATTGTTAGGTCTTTGCGTGCTGTGACAACTGCACCATTTTGGCATAGGTGTCATCAACAGTGAGGGAAATTCTCCCCAATGTGGTCACAGGAGGAAACCTGTTAGAGGTTTTAACCCGGGTGTCAGCCACTGGTCAAGTGCAGCCTTATGATCAAGACCCCATTGCACCACCAGCTACTAACCCTGCCCACTGATTTTCATACCACATAAGAGTAATAAGCACTGCAGAGCGGAGGGAAGTCCTAGACTCCTCCTTGGGTCTAAAGTGTCATAGGGCATGGGGGGGGGTGTTTCCTTCACTCTGCCAGGTGGCACAGCATCTGAGGCCAAGCAAGTATATTTTACTATAGTTGTGCTGTAGGCAATTTTAGTTTATGGGGGGGGGGGGGGGGGGGGGTAGATGTTTGTACTGGAAGGGGGATATTTCTGCATGTAGGAGGGGATGTGTGTTATGTACTAGTCTACTCACTTCTACACTCTGCGATATGTATTGCTGTCCCCAGCACTCTAAATTATGTACAACTGACTCCCGCAATTTGCTTTACTTACTACTGACCCCTGCACTTTAAATTATGTACACGACTGCTGCAATCTGCTTTCTACTGACCCATGCACTCTCTTACTTAGTCCTGGACCCTGTACTATGTGTTACTGGCCACTGACCCCTGCACCCAGTGTTACTTGCTCCTGAACTGTGTTTTTTTGCTATTGATCCCTGCACTACTTTTGCACTCTGAAACAGATGTTTACTACTTGCTGCACTGTATTACATACTACTGCCCCTGCATTCAGTGTGTTGTGCATGCACACTGCATTACGTAAGACTGACACCTGCACACTGTGTTATGTAATGCTGACCCCTACACGCTGCAGTACTTACTCCTGGCTAGAGATGGGCTTGGGCGTGTTTGAAATCCCATGTTCCCGATTCCGCAGGAAGCAGACACTGCACAGAGCTAACTACAGGCAGTGAGACATTTCTCTGTTTGCAGCTTCATAGATCTGGAAATGTCTCACTGCTTGTGATTATCCGTGTGCAGTGTTGGTTTCCTGGTGGGATCGAGGCACGTGGGATTTCGAACACGCCCGAGCCATCTCTACTCCAGACGCCCTAGCACTTTGTGGTGCTCACTCCAGAGCCCCTAGCACTCTGTGGTGCTCACTCCAGAGCCCCTAGCACTCTGTGGTACTTACTCCTGAACCCTGCCTTACTAACCACCCTGTATGTATACCTGCGCTCTGTGTTACTTACTCCTGGCCCCTGAAATCTGCCGTTACTATTGAGCCCCCCCCCCCCACTCTGCATTACCTGTGCCGCTATTACTGACCTCTGCGTTGTTTGTGCAGTTACTACTAACCCCTGCACTATGCGTTATGTACTACTAATCCCTGTACTCTAAATGTTATTTACTCCTGCACTCTGCGTTAATTACCCCTGACCCCTACACTCTGCATGACTCTGGCACTGAACCTTCCTCCCTTATTATGGCCTTGCTAGGTTGCACTGCACCCTGGTGATTCTTACCCTTTCCCATGGTGATCAGGTAGAGCTCCACCCCCCCAGGGTTGCCTGGATCTAGGCTGTAATGAGGATCAGACAATCCCCAGCACACAGCTCTGTTGTAGCTGTGATCACACTGGGAGAGGTGTGGGGATACACAAAGCCTGCTCTGATCACTGCAGATTCGTCCTCAGCGCCTGGCTACAATCACAGCCCGATAGAACGATGAGGGGGTCACTCTGGAGGGGCACACAGTACAGGACACAGATGGCACGACAACATGTCCACGTAAAGCCACGTCTATCGCAGTAACCTAGTTCCATGCAATACCTGCAGACATGCGATCCCTCACTGGAAGCACGGATCTCCGTACCGGAAGTTCTGTAACTCTCCGGTACACTTCCCCGGTCCATCAGCTTGTCCAGGCTGTCACTGGGAACCAATCACTGCCACTCTTGCCGGTAACCAATCACTGCGCCAGGTACCGTAGGCGTGTCCAATCACTAACGACTTCTCATTCTAACGCTCTGTGACCCAGAGATGCGAGGTGATTGGCTGGTCGTGATGTGGGACCGGAAATACATTGCTAGGTGCGCTGGCTGGTAGTTCTGCCTGATTCAGGGAATGTGAGTGTTCTAAAGGGTAGCACGGAGTGGATTAATGAGTGCATTGTGTAATTACTGTGTGTGACAATTGCTTGTAATGCTAAAAAAACTATTGCAGGGATAGGCAAGCACCCTGGCTGTGATGAAACTACAAATCCCATAATGCCTCTCCTACTGGGCGTCATACCTGTGGTTATCAGAGTCTTGCAATGCTTCATGGGATTTGTAGTTTCGCTGCAGTGCTGAATTTGCTCACCTCTGACTCATTGAACTTTCTTTTTGCATGTTTTTATTTTCTCCATCTAAGGATACATGGTTTTTAGTATCGAAATCCTTAATTAAGGATTAGCTCCGGCGTGTTCGCACAGCCCACATGCAGTACCCGCCGGGAAGTCGGCACAGCGCTGCGCTAATCACACACAGTGAGACATTTCCTGATCTCTGCAGCCACACATCGGGAAAATGTCTCACTGCCTGTGATTAGCGCAGCGCCGTGCCGACTTCCTGGCGGGCTCTGCACGTGGAATGTGCGAACACACCGGAGCTCATCCTTAATCCTAATGTTAAGAGAAAAAAAAAAATCACTAAATGGCATTTTAAAGGCATATTCCACCTTTTCCAAAAAATATAATAAATGTACCAATGTTAATACAAATATCACACCTCCCAACTTTTTGAGGTTGGAATGAGGGACACCTATTAGCAAAAGTATGTAGGCATAGGTCACACCCCCTGCCACACCCCTTAAAAGAGAATTGTACAAAAAAATGATTGGTTAAACCCAAAAGTGTGAGTTTTTACTACTACTATTTCTTTATATTGGCATTTGAAATTTACAGGTTTAGAAATTGGATGAAAGGTTTAGCACTGGGAAAAACTTTTTGATAGATAAAAAGTGCATTTTATATACAAATATATAGATCAGACCAAAATGAGGGACAGGGGGATTTTGTTCCAAATCAGGGACAGTTGGGAGCCATGCAAATATGCATTTATTAAAGTTTTGCATTCAAGCTGTAAAGCTTTGTATCCATGATCAGGGCAATGCTCTGATGCCTGCAAAATCTTCCCTCAGATGTATGGACCATCAGTTCTGAGAAAGAAGCAAGGTCAGCTGGACTAGAGATTTGTGTAACATCACCTTACTGCATCCAGCTGCATTCCCTTAGAACACACTGGGATAGTAATAACTATGTCTTGAAGGGCCACCTACCTGTCAGACTGTGCTCAGCCCTCAAGAACAAGCTGTGAGATACATTGGGGGGAAATGTATAAATAGTTTTGTACACACATTAGATTTCCTGCACAGCTCCATAACAACATTTTCATTGTTTGGGACAGATTCATGCGTACCTGTTAGGAACAGATACATGAACATGTCTTAGGAGGTTACCGTAGTGGACAATCCTTCATCAGTGCAGCTCAGCATTACTGAGCTCCCTCCCTGGTAACTTTGTCCATCACACAGACAGACATATTAACATGGAAGACATTCATGCTGATTATATTGTACTATTGCATATGTGGGTTCAGCGCCAAACTACCTAACTGGGGTGCCACATATAGAACGATAACGTCTGTTGCACTTGCCAGTGACACCTGTCCTGACACCGACTACTGAGACATTTCGAGTAAGGATGAGGTCAGACGTGTTTGCAAACAGCACGTGCAGATCCCTCCAGGAAGCACTGCGGAAGGCAAATCACAAGCAGTGATACATTGTCCCGATGCGTGGCTGCAGAGATCGGGAGATGTCTCACCGCTTGTGATTAGCGTTCCGCAGTGCTGACTTCCTGGCGGGCTGTGCATGTGCTGTTTGCGAACATGCCTGAGCTCATCCTTAATTTCGAGATACAGCATTGAGCACTGAGTCTTTCAAATTGTATACTGTATGTTTGTTTTGTGACTTTTTGATTTTTCTTTATTTGCAAAAAAATTGGATTTGTCTTTATGTATCAATAATTTTGTTGGATGTAGTCTTGGAAATTTTTTCTATGTAAATTTTGTAATAAAATAATGTAAAGGAAAAAGGGGGTAAAAAAGCCTACTTATAGCCCCCCCCCCCCTTTACCTCATGGGATCTGAGGCAGCGGTAATTGTCTAAAATATATCCCAATAGTTTTGAAAATGGGATAAATTCATAGGCTAGCATGAGTTATCCAATACAGTTATATACATTTTAAAATTTAATATAGGATAGGTCAGTTAAAAATCAGTTAACCCACCAATGAATGCATGTATACTGCAAAATACCCCTATAAATAGGGGATACTGGTTATGGACAGTTGCCAGAAGAAAGTGCAGAGGACAGTTCCCCACCCCCTCTCCCTTGTCGCGGCCTTTTTATGTGTTTCAGAGCTTTGTCTTTGGGGTAAGTTTGTTTTGATTACTCAGAAGAGAGAATATTATTAAGCTTGATCTGTAGTGACTGGGTTTATTTATTTATCTATACTTTTAAGTGATGTGATAATAAAATTATTTGTAAATATTTTAGAAAATGTATTAAATCAATAAAAACAGCCGCAACCAAAATATCCAATAAAATATTTTATTTCCAATTAATTGCTTGCCTGGTTTGAATTTATTACCGGTATATATAGAATGTAAATGCCTGCTGCCTTCTATCTCATTAAAAATTGAGCACAAACTCTTCTCACACTGCACTCTTGACCAAGTTCAACCCAAAGGCCAAAAGGGGAGCCACTGCACTTACTTCACAAGGCATTCCAGACCCAGTCCCTAGGAGGGATCCATTCTGCAGCAGGCCCTAGGATAGGGCCAGTTGCTCAGCAGGGTGCACCAAGTGCCAAGCCACCTGGCCTACAGAACCACCATCACTGGCCACCACTGTTCACTCACCTAAGCTGGCTGTTCCTCCTTCTTCCTACTCCTTACTTCACTTTATAAAAGGGTAAACTTGAAGTTGTACACTTTGTTCCCCAGTTCACCAATGCACTACAGAAGCACACTCACTTTCAGTCTGGTAAATCGGACCAGATTTTGTTGGTAACCATAACTTCTTGTACTGAAGTATTCAGTTGTTCATACAGCTTTCAAAGTTTTCAGTAAAATTCACTGAATGGTGCAATTTCCAGGAAAACATAGCATTTACAGTTTTCCCTTTCTTAAAGTGGATGTAAACCCACTCTCATCCTTTCTAAACTACTGCCCTAGTGGTTATCTATAAGGATATACCGTATATACTCAAGTATAAGCCGAGTTTTTCAGCCCATTTTTTTGGCTGAAAAAACCCGCCTCGGCTTATACTCGAGTGAGTTAAAAAAAAGTCAGAAATATAGGAAAAAAAGCGGCGAGGCCGTGCAGCTGGGTGACGCTCATGATTGACCGGCTCGGCGCCCCTCCCTCCCATGCTGTTTCAGATCGCCGCACAGCCAGCCGCATAACGATGTCCCACCTCCACTTGTGACATATGGCACAGTGATCCAATGCTAGGAATCATTGTGCCGTGTGTCATAGGAGGTGGGAAATCATTACCGCGGCTGCGCGACGATTCAGATCCAGGTCTCCTCTCCCTGCAATCATTGCAGCGCCGCTCTCTCCCAGCTGAGCCAGGACACATCCTCCTCTTCCTGCAATCATCGCAGCGCCGCTCTCTCCCAGCTGAGCCAGGACACATCCTCCTCTCCCTGCAATCAGCACAGCGCCGCTCTCTCCCAGCTGAGCCAGGACACATCCTCCTCTCCCTGCAATCAGCACAGCGCCGCTCTCTCCCAGCTGAGCCAGGACACATCCTCCTCTTCCTGCAATCATCGCAGCGCCGCTCTCTCCCAGCTGAGCCAGGACACATCCTCCTCTTCCTGCAATCATCGCAGCGCCGCTCTCTCCCAGCTGAGCCAGGACACATCCTCCTCTTCCTGCAATCATCGCAGCGCCGCTCTCTCCCAGCTGAGCCAGGACACATCCTCCTCTTCCTGCAATCATCGCAGCGCCGCTCTCTCCCAGCTGAGCCAGGACACATCCTCCTCTCCCTGCAATCAGCACAGCTGAGCCAGAACACATCCCTGAGTGCCAGAACGGAGCCCACACTGTCTCCACTGGGAACCCCAATCTTCAGCAACCCTGCAAAGACAAAAATGCGACTGGATATCGCTGCAGTCAGCCATAAGGTGTACTTATTAACCTCTTCCTTGCAGATACAAAACCCTCAGCCTGACTCCATAGCAGCCTTCCCTACTGTGGGACAACCAGCGTGACATCTCATTACCAGGCACTGGTAGGCTGTACCTGATGGGCTCTGGCAGGCTGCATGTCATGGGCACTGATAGGCTATACCTGATGGGCACTGGCAGGCTGCATTTCATGGGCAATGATAGGCTGTACATGATGGGCACTTTTGAAATTTACCAGTAGCTGCTGCATTTCCCACCCTCAGCTTATACACGAGTCAATAAGTTTTCCCAGTTTTTTGTGGTAAAAGTAGGTGCCTCGGCTTATATTCGGTTCAACTTATACTGTAGTATATACGGTACATGCCTCCTGCATGTATCTTTACCTGTCAAATGTCTCCCCTCTGTCTGTTATGAGACCCGAAAAACTGAAGATTCTGTGGGTGGGTCTGTTGTCTGGAGCTCGATGGGTGGAGTCGTCATGGCAGTAAACTCCCCGCCCACCTCTACACTCCCCTTGGCCAGGCCTTTATATTTCTTACACTGAACTTCTGCTGCTATTGTGGATTATGCCGCATGATCACTAACATCCAGTCAAAACCCAGGAAAGTCACCACATGACTTCAGCATGCCCAATCATGCTGAGGTGTGGAGCAGCCAATCCTGAGAGAGTTGCAGAAGAAAGAAGGAGGGGATCTGAGGTACACAGAATGCCTCTCTCACACTCATGCATGTGATATGTAAATCACCTGTCATTTACAGCAAGGGGGAGAAACAGACTCCTATTTCTCTGACTGTTTTTATCTCACTGAAAAAATATAGGAAGACTGCTCAGAGCTGGATTAACTCTTTGTGGCAAGACTGGGCACAGATGACATGAAATCCACTTTTAAACTATAACTAAAGGCAAAACTTCTTTTTTTTTTCTCTAGTTTTTAATAATGATGGGCTCAGGTGTGTTCAGATCGTATCCGCCAGGAAGCCATCACTGCACACCACCAATCATAGGCAGCCTGTGTATGTGCAGCTGCGGGACAGGAAATGCCTCACTGCTATGACTGGCGGTGCTCAGTGATGGTTTCCTGGCAGGTACGATCTGAACACGAATGAGCCCATCTCTAGACTGGAGATGGATTAGAACACCTGTCAGTTCTTATTGCTGTCTGTGCGCTCATTAAGGAGATTCCCCCTCTCTAATTGTCCTGTTTACCATTTTCATTGAAAGTGAAAGTAAAAGAAAAATTTTGGGTTGTCCCCAGAAAAGTAATAGAGGGGAAATCTTCTAATGGGGACACTAGATCTGGGGGTCCCCAAGGAATTCCCTTAATTTGCAGGGATTTCCTCTCATTTCCTGTATTGGCTATGAGACAGGAAGTGATGGGAAATCTCCTCAAACACAGATGGTGATAAAAAAATCTGACAGGGTTTTTTTTCTCAGAGAATAGGCGCAGGAACTCCCCCTTTTGGGAGTTACCCATTGTCTTTGCCCTTACCTACCCCTGAGCACCAATCCTTGGTTCCACCCCCTACCCACCTCCCAGCATCGCACCTTTTAGAGAATACAGAACCAAGTACCATTTGTGGTACTAAGTCATTTGTATGGAATTTGATAACAAGAAAAGTGGTAAAATAGACCCCCCCACAGCCAACAACAATAGACCCACCAGCAACAATAGACCCCCCCCCCCCCGCAACAATGGACCACCTACAACAAAATACCCCCAGCAACAATAGACCCTCTAGCAGCCAGCTATAATAGACTGCTCCCTCAACAGTAGATCCCTCCCAGTGACAACTGACCCCCCAGCAACATAAGACCCACCCCAGCAACAATTTAACAATTTAACTTTAACCACTTCCCGCCCGCCCACGTCATATGATGTCCTGGGCTTTGGGCTAGTATATCTGAATGATGCCTGTAGTTACAGACATCATTCAGATATTGCCGGTTTCAGCCGGCGAATCTCTACACCATAGGAACGATCATAGCGGCCGTTCCACCGCTTGATCGTTCCTATGGGAGGCGAGAGGGGACGTCCCCCCCCTCCCGCCGCCCTCCGGTGCTTGCTCCAACTCACCATTACGATCGGTGAGGCGGAGAGCGGATCCGCTGGCGCCGGATGTAGATCATAGAGATTTCCGGCGGACCAGATGGTCGCCAGAGTCTCTATGATCATCGGAGGCCCTGCGCGATGTTATGACGTCACGCCCGGCCTCTCCATTAAAAAAAACGGCGCCGCTTCGGCTGGGAAGCGGTGATCGTTTTATTTTTTTTTTATTTCAGGCTTCCCAGCCTAGTGGTGAGATATGGGGTCTTATTGACCCCATATCTTATTGTCTTATTGACTTATTGGTCTTATTGGTTATTGTCTTATTGGTCTTATTGACCCCATATCTCACTATTAAGAGGACCTGTCATGCTATATTCCTATTACAAGGGATGTTTACATTCCTTGTAATAGGAATAAAAGTGATCAAAAATGTTTTTTTTTCAAAAAAGTGTCAAAATAAAAAAAAAAATATATAATTATCAATAAAAAAAAAAAAATTTAAAGCGCTGCTGTCCCCGTGTGCTCGCACGCAGAAGCGAACGCATACGTAAGTCCCGCCCACATATGAAAACGGTGTTCAAACCATACATGTGAGGTATCGCCGCGAACGTTGGAGTGAGAGCAATCATTTTGTCACTAGACCTCCTCTGTAACTCAAAACATCTAACCAGTAAAAAAATTTCAAGCGTCGCCTATGGGGATTTTTAAGTACTGAACATTGGCGCCATTCTACGAGCGTGTGCAATTTTGAAGCGTGACATGTAAGGTATCTATTTACTCTCTGTAACTTCATCTTTCACAATATGCAAAAACATTGGGCTAACTTTACTGTTTTGGTTTTTTTTTAAACATAAAACAGTTTTTTTCCCAAAAAAAACGCGTTCGAAAAATTCCTGCGCAAATACCGTGTGAAATAAAAAGTTGCAACAACCGCCATTGTATTCTCTAGGGTCTTTGCTAAAAAAACATATATATATATATATATATATATATATATAATGTTTTGGGGTTCTATGTAATTTTCTAGCAAAAAAATGATGATTTTTACATGTAGGAGAGAAATGTCAGAATTGGCCTGGTAAGGAAGTGGTTAAGATGGGCGTCACAGCACAGCATTTCAAAAATAAATCCTTTCCTCATGTCATTTATTGCTGCATTTCAGTGCCAGCCACCTGTCAGTGCCCATAAGTGCCATCTATCAGTGCCAGCCACTTGTCGGTGCCACCTATCAGTGCCATCTATCAGTGCCCATAAGTGCCATCTATCAGTTCCAGCCACCTGCCAGTGCCACCTATCAGCATCTATCAGTGCCGTCTATCATTGCCACCTATCAGTGCCACCTATCAGTGCCCATAAATGCCGCCTATCAGTGCCCATAAGTGCCACCTATCAGTCCCCATAAGTCAGTGCTAGCCATCAGTCAGTGCCACCTATCAGTGCCCATCAGTCAAACATGACATGTCACATGACATTAAAAAAAAGTATCAGTAATTGGTATCGGTGAGTACTTGAAAAAAGTATCGGCACACTTGTACTCGGTCTTAAAAAAGTGGTATCGGGACAACCCTAATTTGAGTCCATAGTCCTACATCAGGGTTCCACTGAAGGGTGACCCCACTCCTCACATCTTGCGTGTATGGCATCTTTCAACTTTCAGAAGACCACAAGGTCTCACCTCCTCTTGTATATATCCCTTCTTGACAGGAAGTGACATGTAAGGGGAAGGCACACCATTGGTCACTGCATAACTGCACATTAACCCTTTTAGTGGATAATACCAGCACCTACTTGCCCATGGCCAAGGGGTTTTGTTTTGGGATGAGCAGAGTCTGATAGGGAACTGAGAGACTAGTTTCTCATGAACTCTACCTTGCTTTTGTTTGACAGCACTGTGGCCATGGACATAGGTGGGTGGAGCCTGATGGGGAATTCTGAGCCTAGTTCCTCATCAGGTCCTCTTCCCATATGACTCATCATTGCTCAAATATGGGCATTGCTGTATTTGCATAACGAGGTCAGCCATTATCCCTGGCCCCTTTGTTTACATACAACTTTTGGTCAACAGCTTTTGGCGTGGAAGACAGAGCTCTGTATGGGAATCTGTCACATACAATGCTGTACATGACAGTTTCCCATACATGCCCAACTTTAAAGAGGAGCTCCAGGCTCCTTCTGAAAAAATTAAAAGTCAGCAGCTATAAATACTGTAGCTGCTGACTTAATATTAGGAGACTTACCTGTCCAGGAATCCAACGGTGTCCTCACCTCAGCTGATTTTTCAATCCGCTATTGAGTGCTGCCGCCACCATCTCCACTAAGGAAAACCGGCAGCCGGTGTCCTACTGCGTATGCACGAAGAGCGATGTGCTCCGTGAATGGGCAGGCTACGGGGGGAAGGAGAAGGAGAGTTTAATTTTCGGCTGAGTTTGCTGTGGCAAACTCAGCCGGAAGTGATGGTGGGTACCTGTCAAAACCAGGTACCCACTCCCCCTCCCCCCAAAAGGTACCAAATGTGTCAGCGAAGGTGGGAAGGAGGCAGACAAGTGGAGCTTCCCCTTTTGGGGGGGAACTCCGCTTTAAGTACTGGTGTACCTCCATACACCAGCTCAGAGTTGGTCTTAATCATAACCAGCTTCCTAATCTGCGAACTGGCAATAATTCCTTTTGAATCTGTCGCAGCCATAGCAGCAGGTTCTGTCGTAGCAGCTGATCGATCCCACATCTGCCCTATTCCCCTAGTAGACAAGACTGGAGAATCAGTTCTCCAATATTTTGTCATTGATGCCACTTGAGGGAGTGGAAGCAGAGAGTGAGACAGGCGCAGGTCCTGTGATCACCAAAAGAGAATGTTGGCACTCTCTGCAGAGTCCCACCTGTCAAGGAGGAGATGGGACTTATAGCCCTTGCTTCTTAGGCCTTATCCAAAAAAGCGCTGACCCCAATAGCTCATGAATAGGTATCTTGTTTATGCTGCTGGGTGCAGGAAAGTGGCCCCAAAACCAGACCCAAGGCAGAAGAAGCTCAATGTGATTCTGGTAAAAGCAATGATAATTTATTTTTAGGGGTCATGTATGCTATCATGTTTAATGTTATACTGTTATACCCTTAATATGGGTAAACCATGAAACATGGACCAAAGGGTGGGCTACATGGTTGGTTTCCTAAATGATCACATGTGCAGCACCATGACAACTGCAGATCAAACAGGAATGAGGATGGCAGCTTCCTTGGCAGTAAAAAATAGGAGAGTGTAGTTCTGCTTTAAAGGAAGTTTGTATTGAAGAAGTATGCCTAAGTGCTAAGTCTTTATAAACAGCAGTCTCTTTTTTTTTTCATGCAATGGCAATACTCTGAGCAAACAACATTGATTAAAGGGACTGAATCACAAATCACACATAAAATTAACACTGTGTCATCATTCTTGTAATCTAAATTATTTCAGATGCAGATTTTTCATATGGAAAAAGTAAGCACACTCCTTCATTTATCACTAATTCATTTCCATTGAATTAGAGCCATGGGTTCCAGATTTACAAAAAATAATTCAAAATGATCAGCTCACCCCTTTCCCCGGCATCCTTCAGCTGTCCAATGGCTTTCCACACTGCAAAGGGGTTAGCGAGTGATAGAAAAAACGTAGGTCCCATCGAAGATCTGCATACCACCCGCCGAACGTGGCCCATTCAACTGAACGTGGCCATGCTGCAACTGCTGTGTGGGCTTTTAGAGGTTAAAACAGCCTGCTCACTGAAGAGCAATCCGCCGCAAATCCAGAGGGCTAATGCAAATGTAAATGAGTCCTAAGACCCCTTTCACACCGAGGGCGTTTTGCAGGCGCTATAGCATTAAAAATAGCGCTTGCAATCCGCCCTCAAACAGCTGCAGCATTGTCTCCAGTGTGAAAGCCCTCGGGCTTTCACACTGGAGCGCTGCGCTGGCAGGAAGGGAAAAAAAGTCCTGCCAGCAGCTTCATTTGAGCGGTGAAGGAGCGGTGTGTTTACCGCTCCTCCACCACTGCTCCCCATTGAAATCAGTGGGGCAGCGCTGGGATACCGCCGGCAAAACGCCGCTATTGCGGCGCATTGCGGGCGGTTTTAACCCTTTCTCAGGCGCTAGCGGGGGGTAAAAGCGCCCCGATAGCGGGCGAAATGCGCAGCTAATCCGACGGTAAAACGCCGCTAAAAATAGCGGTGTTTTACCGCCGACGCTATGGGCGGCCCGGTGTGAAAGGGCTCTAAGGGTCTCGGATACTGTATGTACCAATCCATTCCCCAATGGTTTGGTTAAGGACCAAATGCCTGCAACTATTGGATGCCCCTCTGCAGTCAATTTATTTTTATGCAATTTCGGATGAAAATTATGACACACTGGGACCTTTGGTTACTCAATTTTGAAATATTCAGAAGTGTTCTGGATGATAATACCCAATGTTACCCCTTGCTTAATCTATTTAAGTAAGAACAGTTGGTAATATTTGGAAGGATCTGAGCTCATTTGCAAATATTTGTTATTATCTTATAGCTGTCTCACTGTGTTTTTTTTTTTTTTTTTTTTAATCACTGTAATCTAGCAGTGCTATACTACCACCTGTATCAGTCTGTTTTGACATGGCTGCCTGTAGGCAGGTGCAGTCTGTATTCTCCACTGCAGGTGGCGCTGGACAGTCTGTATTCTCGACTGCAGATGGCGCTGGACTGCAGCAGCCATGCAGATGGAGAGGAAGTTGGGAGGAACTTGGTTCCTCTATGATTTTCTTGGTCATGGGGGGCAGATATCCGATTGGATGCTGGCACCCCATGTGACTTTGGTGGCCATCTTGGGTCAGGCAGAGTCTATTTAAGACTCCAGCTCCTGGGCTTGGGGCACTTTATGCGAGTTGTTAGCATGGGCACAGGTTCCCTGTCTGTCAGGGACAGTGCTTAGATATAGAGAAAGGTTCCGGAGGAGTAGGGTCTGTGCAGGGACTACGTCTACCTCTTCTAGGAAGCTTTCTCTTTGGGTGTGGACTAGCCTGGCTGCATTCTGCTCCTCGTAGCAGGCACTGTTGGCATCTTCCAGTCTTTAAAATGCCATTTCACCGCTGTTACAGTTGTAAGTGGCAAGTGTGTCTCCCTGCTGGGCCTGTTTGTACTTGCTGAATATTTCTACAATATATTGCTATTGCCAAACTTGGACTCTGTGTGCTCACTTTTGGATGGGGCCTACCTGCCCTCCACGGGGGGGAGGGGGGGCCTTTTGCGCATAGCCTGTTCATCAATGCCCGGGACCAGGCGGAGACTGCAGTCATGTGAACATTCTAACATTAAGGCAGTTCCCCGGTTTAGAGATGAGCCTTCAATGTGTGCAGTAATGAAAGTACAGAGTTCTGCTGAAAAGTGCTGTCCCATGTCACTACACATGATGTCTGATGAATGTTGCATTAGGAGGGACGTGCTGAGTAGTGTTGGGGGAACGGTTCGGCCCTAGCATGAGTTTTGGCTGAACATTGGCTGTTCGACGAACACCCGGATTATCCGGGTGTTTGACCATTTGTTCAGCCCGCCAAACAACCACAGTGCACTGTGCTACCTCACAGTGCATTGGAAGCCCTGCTGGCTGAAGTAATGAAAGCTCTGCCCAATCAGGGCACATAGCAATGTCAGAGCCATGATTGAACACTGTTTTGATGACTCTATCCAATCATAGCTCATTGCTCTTAGTCTCACCTCACACTATAAAAATATTCTTCCCATAGTGGGCATTTGCAGTGTGATATTGGCGTGGAGAGAAATAGAACAGGGCTCTGTTCAGTGCTACTAGTGAGTTAGCATGCTATAGTGGGCTATTGTGATTCTATTATGAGTGTAAAGTATCAGTTTAGTGTGAATCTATTGCAACCATTCATTTTTACTTTAGTGTGAATCTAGTGATAGTGCAGTGTGAGTGTAGTGCGACCGATCATTTTTACTTTAGTCTCATTTTATTTTGTCATTTCCTGTAGTATATTTCAGTGCGTTACTGCACATTTACCACAGTATATTGCAGTGCGTTACTGCACGTTTACAGCAGTATATTGCAGTGTGTTAGTGCACGTTTAACGCAGTACATTTCAGTGTGTTGGTGCACATTTACCGCAGTATACTGCAGTGTGATACTGCGCGTTTAACGCAGTACATTTCAGTGCATTGGTGCACGTTTAACACAGTATATTTAAGTGCGTTAGTGCATGTTTACTGCAGTATATTGCAGTGTGTCAGTGCAGTTTTACTGCAGTATATTGTAGTGCATCAGTGGAGTGTGTCTGTGTAGTCAGTACTCAAGTTAAAGTGCATCCATGTAACAGTCACCGGCCATTGGTGCTATTCGTGCTGCTAATGGTAAAGTAGTTAATTCTCCAGAGGTCGTTATAACTGAGCTGGCATCCTTTTATGGAGACCTATACAGATCGAGGGATGCTTACTCGGATACAGATCTGACTGCATATACTGTATTTATTGGCGTATAACACTCACTTTTTCACCACGAAAATCCGGTGCAAATAGCGTGTGCGTGTTATACGCCAATACTTTAATTTGGCTGCCTGGGAGGTGACAGTAAGGGGGGCGGGGCGAGCGCCATCAGATTACATACAGTGAGAATCTCCTGTTAAGTTGGTGGCCTCTGTAATAGGAAGTCCCATCTCCTGGGCCGCCATTGGACCACTGTTCTGTCTATCATAGGAGATTCTCACTGTATGTAATGTGTCGGCGCTTGTCCCGCCCCCCCTCCCTGTCCCCTCTAGGCTGCAGATGGGCATCGATCAGGCTGCACTGATGGCAATGGTGAGGCTGCTGCATTGAAGGCAATGGTGAGGCTGCATTCATGTGGACTGATGAGGCTGCATTGATGGCACTTGTGAGGCTGCAGATAGGCATTGATCAGGGTGCATTGATGGCAATGGTGAGGCTGCAGATGGGTACTGACCCTTATTTTGCTTCAAAGTTCCTTATTTAAAATTTAAGTTTTTTTCCTGAAACTTCCCTCTTAAAATGAATGTGCATGATATACGCTGATAAATACGGTATGTCCAAAGTTGACTTACCTTTACTGTCTGCTGAAGCTAAGCAACAATTGGATGCTCCAATAACCCTGAAGGAGCTTCAGATGGTGGCCTGCTCTTTTCCTACCTGTAAGTTACCGGGAGAAGATGGCCTCCCTATGGAGGTATTTAATCAATATGGCAACAGATACTTCCCGAACTGTTAAAGATTTTTAATGCTTGCCTGGAAGCAGGTAAGCTCCCTGACTCTATGGCAAGAGCAAATGTTCTTTTACTTCTTAAACCTGGGAAGGATCCGGTTGACCCTGGCTCCTACAGGCCTATTTCATTACTTCAAAGTGATGTAAAGATCCTTGCCAAGGTCCTGGCGCTTCGGGTCAACGGGATTATCTCCTCCATTATACACCAAGATCAGGCTGGCTTTATGCCACAAAAATCCACGGCTACAAACCTGAGGAGATTGTTCTTAAACATGCAAATGCAACCAGATAACGGGGGTCAAAGGGCTCTCTTGTCTCTCAATGCCAATAATTCATTTGATAGCATCAGCTGGAGATACTTATGGGCAGTATTAGATAAATTTGGCTTCAGGGACCAATTTGTAGCTTGGGTTAAGTTGCTGTATGCATCTCCTCAGGCCAACATCAGAATGGCAGATAGAGTATCACAAGCCTTTGCCCTGGGCAGGGGGACAAGGCAAGGCTGCCCACTGTCCCCTTTGCTCTTCGCGACTGCAATAGAGCCACTGGCAGCCATGATAAGAGACAGTACACAGATCAAGGGTTCCAATATGGATCCCTGCACGAAAAAATAATGCTATATGCAGACAACATGTTACTCTTTCTGGGAGACCCGAGTCATTCACTATCAGGGGTGATGTCCATAATAAAACAGTTCAGTCACTACTCCGGGTTGACCATAAACTGGTCCAAATCAGCTCTGATGATGCTGGATGAGGACCGGGAGGTTGTACTTCCCGACCATTGTCCTATCCCTCTGGTTACTAGTTTTAAGTAACTGGGCGTACAAGTCGGCTCAATCACTCAAGACCCGACGGGCTCAGCGGCCCAGCTAATGCTGTCTGCCTCTGGAGTGGAGACCATTCCTATGGGCCTAGAGGCACAACTGTTTGCGAATTCCAACAAACAGACCCCAACGCTGTCACTAGTACAAAAAATATGGAATAAGGTCCGACAACTCCAGGGGGTGCAAGGATTTACGGATTTCAGCCTAACATGGGGTAATCGCACGTATATTGAGTTGGGAAAATTACAACAAGGGCCTAGATGGCGTGCTCACGGTGTGAAGTTGCTTTCCCACATATTTAGGGACGGTAAACTGCTCTCCTTCATAGAACTACAAGCTAAATTTAACTTACCAGATACCATGCTTTACTCACACCTTCAGTTGAGGCATGCTGTTGCTGCGCAGGGGGATGCTGGGGAGTGGACATTGTCACCCACCTTGGTGTTCCATGTGCTGCAGACCAGCAGTGTAACTAAGGGGATTATATCCCAATGCTATCAGATGCTACTAGTGAGACACTTGCGGGCCTATCCATATAAGGCAGTGTCGGTTTGGGAAAGTGACCTTGGTCAAATTACAGGGGAACAATGAGAAGAAGTTCACAAAAAGTCTCCCAATTGTACATAATAATGAGGGTGCACTATACCCCGAAAAAATTGCATAGGGTGGGCAGGGTGGTGGATCCTCTGTGTTGCCGTTGTCGGCAGCACAACGGGGACCTTATTCACCTCCTATGGCGCTGCCCGAAGCTCCATCGGTACTGGAATGAGGTAGTTGGTACACTCAATGGGGTATTTCAGACAAAAGTTCTTACGGATTCTTTGTGTTGTATATTGGGAGTTCTGGAGGAGGTGATCCCTGAGGAATTAACCAGAGTCACATTCTCCAGGGCACTATTCCAGGCCAGGAAGCTCATCCTAATGGGTTGGAAATCCACCTTTGCCACCTACTAGCAATTCCTGGATAGCACACATGGGAAAAACCCTTACTATGGAAAAATACATATACCAACATAGGGGATGCCCGGGTAGGTTTGAACGTATATGGTCAAGATGGCTAGACACACCAGGTTTAAGCCCAAGAGAACTTGTGATGTCCAGACTCCTGCAGTCTCATTAGTTGGGATGAGGGGATGCAAGACAGCATACATATTATGAACAAAACAGGTTGTGGTGGTGGAGCCCGGGAGAGGTGAACTACAGTTGTATGGAGTAATGCGTTCGGTTATAAGGCCAATTGTAACAAATCTGTATATTTGTTAATGAACAAAAAGAACCTGTATTTGTAACTTGTGCATTGGTCGTTGTTGGAAATTATACAAATGCTCAATAAAACCTTTTTTGATTAAAAAAAAAAAAAGTGCATCCATGTACACATTTCCCCATCCTTATTACACTTTAATAATAACCCCCCCTCCATCGTGTCTGGGAGGCCAACAAGGAGAGGCAGACGTTCCCATGGCACTGTGAGGGGGCCCGCAGCATTTGTGTCCACAGGCAAAAGTGGACATGATCCGTCATCAGGCAGGGCATCATTTCCTCTGTTTAGTGATGTTGCCTGTGCTATCCAGCCACAGCATGCAGAAGAGGTGGTGGACTGACTTACTAAACCATCCCACATCACCCAAGCAGATACTAGTGCGCAGTCCACGGCAGCTGCCAGAGTGGCTTATTCTGCCTCCTTGTCTACAGCTTCTCCTGTCATAGCCCCAGCATCAGGCATGGAGGAGTCAGCTGAGTTATTTGAACACAGCATCAGCCACCTGCGCCTTGACGATGAACAGCCATTACTTGATTCAGATCTTGGTTCTGAGGTTGAGGAAGGTAGGAACATGAGCCTACAGAGAGGGGAGAACACTGGTAAACAAAAAATTGGCAGTCATGTTCCCCCAGCCACAGCGTATTGCCAGGTTGGCTCCAGTGATGATAAGGATGGAGGGAATGATGAGGTCACTGATGCGACTTGGGTGCTAGATAGAGCAGAGGAGGAAAGTGAGGGTGAGGTAGAACCCCAATGAGGCAGCCATCATGGAAGAGTAGAGAGCAGCCACCCAATCCCACCAGATTGTAAAGCTGTTATCTCCCAGCCCACTTCTCACAGCTCATCTGTCTGGGCCTTTTTTAACACATGTGCAGCCAATCACACTGTTGCAATTTGCAAACTTTGCCCCAAGCAGATCAAGTGTGGCAAAAACACCAGCCATTTGGTACCACATGTTTGACAAGGCATTTAGCCTCCCACCACTCAACCCATTGGCAAGAGCACTTGAAAGCCACACCAAAGGGACGCAATTCTGCTCCTCCTCACTCCTTAGCGTTCCGATCTACCTCCGCTATACCTCATGGCCTCTTAGCAGCCTCCACTGACAGGAATGATGGTATCGTGAAGAGTGTTACAGGTACTTTCAACACGTCTGCCAGTAGGACACCACCAGATGTTGACTGCAGGCAAATTTCTCTGCCCCATCCGCTACAGTGAAAAAGTGAATACAGTCACTGCCACCCACATGCCCAGCGTCTAAATTCAAGCTTGTCAAAGCTGCTGGCTTTACAACTCCTGCCTTTCCATCTGGTGGATTCTGCCCCCTTCCGTGATTTTGCAGAATGTGCTGTACCACAATGGCAGGTTCCCAGTAGCTATTACTTTTCACGTACGGCCATTGCAGCTCTGTACCGTCATGTGGAAGGCAATGTTGTGGCATCGTTGGGCAAGGCAGTCAGCCGCAAAGTCCACGTTACTGTACATGTACACGTGGTCTAGCAAGCATGGTCAGGGACGCTATATTTAGTTCACAGCACTCTAGGTAACTCTGCTTGCAGCTGGGAAGGATGCAGGACAGGGTTCAGTGCTGTACCTTGTTTTACCGCCACGTCTCCATACAGCTAGTGGTGAGAATGCAAGATTTGTCAGCTCCACCCCCTTCTCCTTCTCCTTCTTCATGCCCTCCTCTGCTGAATTGAACCACAAGTACCCCCTAAGCGTTCAAGTGGCTATTCAATGAGTCAGGCTAAAAGGTGCCATGCAGTGCTTCAGCTGGTCTGTTTAGGGGACAGGAGCCAAACCAGGAGCATAGATTCTTTCAGCTCTGCAGGGGCAGGCCCATAGGTGGTTCACGCCACACCAGCTGGAGCCAGGAATGGTGGTGTGCGATAATGGCACAAACCACCTGTCTGCCCTTAGACAGGGAAAGTTGACACATGTGCCATGCCTGGAACATGTCCTCAATTTGGTGGTGCAGCGTTTCCTAAGCAGGTACCCAGGGTTGGAAGATCTGCTAAAGCAGGCCAGAAGAGTCTGTAGCCATTTCAGGCAGTCATGCACATCCAGTGCTCGGTTGGCTGAAATTCAGTGGGAATTCCACCTACCCGTAAACTGCCTGATTTGTGACATGCCCACTAGAAGGAACTCGACTTTGGCAATGCTGTAGCAGCTGCACATGTAGCAGAAGGCCGACATTGAGTACCTGTGTTAGTATGGCACAACGACAGGCTCGGTTTTTTTTCTCCACGCCAATGGCTGCTGATAAAGGATGCACATACTGTACTGTCACCATTTGAGGAGGCGACAAGAATGGTGTGCCATGACAATGCATGCATCAGTGATACAATCCCTGTTGTGTTCCTGCTGGAGCAGACTCTGCGTGTCAATATGGACAAGGCACTCAAGGCAGAGCAGCGGGATGAAGAGGAGGACTTCCTTTCCTCTTATGCAGACACCATTTTGCGACGCCACACAACATACAAGAGGAAAGAGAGGATATAAAAATATATATGAATTCACAAATGTATAATGCGACAGACTCACCCAGGACAGAGACTCTTGGAGGGGACTGCAGGCTAGCCTCTTGCCTAATGATTATGGGCCCTGGCTTTAAAGGGAGCACTGCTCTTTAGGAATTGTGTGCCTGGGGGACCCTTGGAGTAATGTTACTTGATTCAAGTCCATGTCTCTCTAACACACAGACTCTGGGAATCTAGGCCCAGAATCCATGTCTAGGGCCCAGATGTCCCTTTACCAACAATAACTACTTCATACTGTGAGACTCATAGCAGATGGTAATATCATCAGCTCAAGCCACCTGTCTGGGGTCTCCTGCTATAATGTGTTTATTGTAAGTAGGTCTCTCCCATGGTATGCCTCCTAAGTGTTATTCATCCATTGTTAAAGTGGTTGTAAACTCTGTTACACCACTTGTACCTACAGGTAAGCCTATAATAAGGTTTAACTGTACGTACAGTAAATATCTCCTAAACTTGCACAGTGTCAGAAACCATGAAATCAGACCGAGACAGAAGTACAGTTAAATCACACTTGTTTAATAATAAAAGTAAAAAGAACAAACGTAGTCAAAACATAGCCAAAGTTCAGTAACCGGAACGGATAGTCAGCCAAGCCAGAAGTCAGGGATCAATGTAGTGGAACAGCAAGCAGGATCTGGATCCAGAAGGGATATCAGCAAAGCAAGTCTTGAACAGGATCACAGGAGATAGTTTCTGTGATGTTGACCAAGGCGAAGGCAGAGAACCTCTGGACTGGGCGGCTTTAAGTAGGCAGGACTGACGAGCAGGATATCATTAACAGCTGAGTAACTGTGGAGAGATAGGAGCTGGCAATTAGCTGACAGCTGAGCGGCCAGCTCAGAAAAGGAAGGGCTGAGCTCAGCCCTGACACACAGTTTAGGAGATATTCACTATATGCACTACTGGCAACGTCATCGTGACTGGCGGCACCTGCGCGCATGAGCGGGAGTGACGTCATTGCGGCTCCGGCCAACCACAGTGCCGGAGCCCGCGAACCGGAAGTAACTCTGGTGAAAGATGACGCCCAGTGGAGCGGAGTGCAGGCGGCACTGCAAGGCATCGTTCTAAGGTAAGTATTTCATAATGAGCTAGTATGCGATGCATACTAGCAGCTCATTATGCCTTTGTCTTGCAGGTTTTTGTTTTTTTCTGAGGTTTACAACCTCTTTAATTGTGCTAATTACCCCCCTATTGGTTCTGTCTGTCTGCTAGCAAACTATTGAGGGATGTTATGTGTAATGTACTTTGTTGTGACTTGGGGTTGAGTAGTCTGCCCTGGAGTGAGATCTCTGATTAATCACAACATTGTCCAGGTGGCTAGTTGTTTAAAACTTAATGTTTACAGTATATGTTGGCTGTTGTTTAGCCAACTTAATTAAATTCCTGTGTACAGTTTGTATTGTTAGGGTAATATGATCAGGAGGGGAATATCCTCCTGTGTGGTATAAAGTATGTGTCTGAGTTTCAATAAACAGTCATTTTTTTGGATTTTACCACACATCTTGTCTGTGTACGATGATTGGGGTAAAAAGTCAGTACGCGAAGTGATAATATTATATGCGTGTAAAAAATTCTGTGCAATCATGCAAAGATAATATTGTGCATAAGATCCAAAGAGTCCAAAGATGAGGTTTAAAGTAGGGTTGCACCTATACCAATAATGGTATAGGTGCCGATACTAAGCATTTGCACGAATAACTGATACCTGAAACCAATACCTTTAGGTTCTTTCATCTGTCAGCAGCATAACACCCTTCCCCACCTCTCCCCCCTAAACAATAACACCGGTCCCTGCCTCTCCACCCTAAACAATAACACCCTTCCCCATCTCTCCATCCTAAACAATAACACCCCTCTCCACCTCAAACAATAGCACCCCTCTCCACCCTAAACAATAACACCTTTCCCCACCTCTCCATCCTAAACAATAACACCCTCCCCGCCTTTCCATCCTAAACAATAACACTCCTCTCCACCCTAAACAATAACACCCCTCCCGCCTCTCCACCCTAAACAATAGCATCCCTCTCCACTTCTCCACCCTAAACAATAACACCCTTCCCCACCTCCACCCTAAACAATAACACCCCTCCCTAACTCTCCACCCTAAACAATAACACCCCTCTCCACCCTAAACAATAACACCCCCTCGCCTCTCCACCCTAAACAATAACCCCCTCCCCACTTCTGCACCCTAAACAATAACCCCCTCCCCACCTCTGCACCCTAAACAATAACCCCCTCCCCAGTGTTAAAAAAATGTAAAGAAAAAAAATATATTTAAAATAGGCATCGGTAATCGGTATTGGCAAGTACTTGAGGAAAAGTATCGGTACTCGTACTCGGTCTTAAAAAACTGGTATCAGTGCAACCCTAGTATAAAGTCCCCCCAAAAAAGTTGAATTGAGATATAGTGATCAAAATGTGCACATCATCAATATGCTGGTGCTGTAAGTGACCACCTAATCGTGCGCCACTCCAAGACAGAACAAATTTGACCTCTTACCAGAAAGTAAGACCCTGTAAAATTCTGACCTCGTTTTTAGTGAGTGTACCTCTCACTGTGCTCACTGTGGATATAGTAGGTATCTCCCAGTTTGAAAGCCCATACAGATGATCAATGCTTTAGACACACTCTGCAGTTTAGCTGGCCAAATGGCATTTCATCATATAGTACTCCCGTACAGTTATATGGGACATAGTAGGTAAGAAAAGAAGGAAGAGATCTTCATTGTGCAATGTCCGTTAAAAACAGTTCTTAACTAAAAAGACATCTACTTACAAAGCTGAAAAGACAACAGGCATTTGTGTGCAATGTCGTCCAGCTCCCCGGCAGGCATGCTGACGTCAACGCTACTTCCTTCGTCTGACGTACATTCCGTCGTAAGAGATGTAGTCACTGGGGCAACTTTTATATATTGCAGCTTACCAATTCTTAGATGTGGTGGCTGCATTGTTTTTCTTTTTTTTATGTTTTTTTCCCTTTATTTTCATCTCGTGATCCAGCCAATAACACACCAAATGTAGCTACAACTAAGGCTCTCGCTGAAACACGTCAGTTTTTGGTTTTATTTTCACTCCTTTGTAACCAGACAACAATAAATTATTATACGGACTACAGTGTTGCCGCATCAATCAGTTTGAGGTGTAAAACTTGTATTGAAGTGATGCGGTAACAGTTCCAAACAAACTCAGTGGGAAGGCTACCCAGCCGGGTGCACTCACGGTTTCCAGCAACATCAAAGGAGCAGATCTCAGCCAGGCTGACAGCGTCTGTTGAAAAAGAGTCAGAATGTGGCCTGGCTGTCTCATGCCCAATCAGGAAAGAGTCCAGAAAAGATGCGAGCCTACGCTGTCTATCCTCATCAGGAACAGTGCTAGTACTGTCCGTAACATGCAGGGTTAGTAACAAGTATAGGCGCAACAACTCAGGATTCACATGAGATCAAAATCTACGTCTGCTGATACAAATATCTGAATGAAGTTCATTACATGGGAACTAAGATGATCAATAGTCCATATAGCAGATACAGGCTAATAAGTCTATGTGATGATGCTAGTGGGGGGATAAAAACGTCCAAAGGAAGCAAGCAGGGCTGCCATCATAGTAGGAGAGAAACCATATTCCTGGGGCTGCAAAGCAACAAGTAGAGAGGCGCCTCTGGGGGCAGTCGTTTTTATAATTGTTAGAATTTGTTATTAAAGTATTATTTTATAAAAATGACTGCACTCAGAGGCGCCTCTCTACTTGTTGTGTAACATGCAGGGTACCTGTCCCTACTCTACCAACTTGCAAATGCATGCCAAACCTGGGAGCCAGGGCCCTAAAAAGTCTCTGCCTGACCCAAATTGGTGCCAGAGTCACATGGGGCGGCAGCATCCAATCAGATCGCTTCCCCAGTGACCCAGCAAACCATAGAGAAACCATGGTCCTCCAACTGCGGTACCACTAAGAAATAGCGCCCCCTGAACCAAGTGAACAAAGTAGACTGAACCTGCCTTCAAGTGCCTTCCCAGGAAACCATTCCTAGGGGCACATGCGTGCGGGCTTGATTTCATGCTGTGCTGCCTAGGTCCATAGACACAGACAGTGTGACTCGGCCCTACCTCCCAATCCCTCGTCACAGGATTTAACAGCACTAGGAGCCAATGGCTCCGGCTGCAATCAATCTGCCTTGTTAAGAGGGAGAGAGAAGAAACAGTGCTGGATCGAGAACGGGCTCAGGTAAGTATAAGGGGGATGAGGGGGAGATCCTGTGGCACAGAAGGTTTTTTTACCCTTTTTGCAGAGAATGCATTTAGATTAAAAAAAAACTTGAGTGCTCTTTAAGAGCAAGGAAGCAGCAGGTGAAACCTGTCTTGTGGGAATAAATGGATGTAAACAATTATGCAAAAACGAATGTAAACTGAACTTACTGTAACTGAACTGAAGGCGATTGTGCAAACTGATGTAAACTGATGTAGCCTGAATCAGCATTCGTCGGTTTTTCTTAGCAAAAACCATGATTGAACTAATGTCCCTGTGAAAAGATCCTAAATGTCTGGCAGGGGATTTAAGAAGATTGCCAAATTTTTTTAATCAATTATGCTATTGTAGGTAAAATGTTTCACAAGTGGTATAGATTTCAAATGACTGCTAACTTGTACAGGACTGGCTGGATCAGCAAACTCAACCCAAGGGCTGATCATTTAATGCTAAAAGTTTTAGAGAACCCCATAATTTAATTGTGCAATCTGCTGATAACTCTTGCAGCAGTTGGGGTCAAAATGCATGCATCTACAATCAGAAAGAGATTGCCCCATTTTAACCTGCATACTAGAAAGAACTTTTATCTGGTTAAAAAAAATAATACAGTTTGCTTTTGAATTTAAAGGCGGTATGATAGTTACTCGGCCACAGTAACAGCAGATATGATTGGCACAAACTGAAGACAACATTTCAGGAGAGGACCTTAATATCAACTGTGAAGCATGGTGGTGAAAATGTTATCCATGCATGCTTGAAAAAAATGTGAGTCCAAAGTTGAACCAGAAATAGATCTGTCAACACAGTAATGGTCTGGGGCACACTAGCAAATCCACCAAGGAATGGTTCAAAAACAAAAAATGTAGGGTTATAAACTGGCTTAGTCAAAGTCCTGATTTAAATGGTTCAAGCAAGGAAACCAGACAAAAATCTCACCAAGTTAATGTCAAAGATTGATGGGCATTATTGCAAAATGCCGACAAGACATAATTTGATGACATGATGATCTAAGATGGTGATGGTGAGGCTTCAAGATGGTGATAGTGATGATGATCCTTTTTCTTTTTGAAACCCCCTTTTTATTCCCAAAAATCCTCATTTCTAGGGACTAGCCTAGAGGGTGTAGTTTGGAATATTTACTCACAACTGTTCATATACTGCTGTCATTGCATGATTAAAATAGGTGTTTCTAGAGGTATAACACACTGGGGGAGATTTACTAAAGCTTGTGCACTCATAATCTGGTGCAGCTGTGTATAGTAGCCAATCATCTTCTATCTTCAGCTGGTTCAATTAAGCTTTGGCAATAAAATGTGGAACCGGATTGGTCTCCATGCTGAGCCGCACATATACACTCATTTGCTTTCTTTGCATTGTAATTTTATTTTTGTCAGTAGTACCTTAAGTGGTATTACACATGATTCACATGCACTTAAAATATTGTTTTTTAGAGAATTGCGCTGCTTTTTATTTCACTTAATTCATCCATACAGGTGTAGTAACACACGTCAGTGCTAGAAGCAATCAATTAAGTAATCCATGTACTCATTGAAGTATAATACAGTATATTATCTATTGCGCTGTGTTTTTATATTATTATTATTTTGTATAGCTATGTTTCCCAGGGTGTTTTAATATTATTTGTGATAATACTATTTGTAATAATAATATAATTTGTTATTTGTAATGTACATTGGCTAAAGTGTGTGACTTTATCCAGCTATCCATGTTAAGGTATTAATTATTACCCCTCAAAGGATGTTTTTATACATCTTGTACCATTTTCCATCTCACTTCTGAAAACATATGATATATTTGAAATTTTACCAGTAAATCAGTTCTGAAAAGAATCAGAACATATGAATCTATGATAAAATAATTTGATTATATTACAATTCCTTACCTAAAATACATCTAAGGAGTGAATTGAAACTAATCAACATTGTACATATTCTGTTTCTTATAATTTTACTATGAGTCACAAGGGCATAAAATCATCTCCCTTACTTAAATTTTTCTGAGTATATCTTACCCACAGATCTTCAGGCTGCCAATAGTTGACTTAAAGCGGAGCTTCACTCAAAAGGGAACATTCTGCTTTAAGGACTCCTCCCCACCTCCTCTCCTTTTGGCAGGTAATTTTTTTTTTGGGGGGGGGGGGGAGCAGGTACCTAGTTTTGAAAGGTACCCACTCCCACTTCCACTCGGATCGCTTAGGCGATCTAAGCGGAAGTTCTCCTCTCCCTCCCTGCAGTCTTCCAGGACCTGTCACAGGTCCCAGAAGACTGTGGAATCATTTACAAAGTGCAGCACGGCTCACACATGTGCAGTGGGCAGTTGGCTGTGAAGCCGCGAGCAGCAGAGCTGGCTGCCCACACTTAAGATACCATCTCCGGGAAATGGAAGGCTAGGGAAGAACTAGCCCATGTAAGGACAGCGCTTGTTCCTTGGACAGGTAAGTGTCCTGTTATTAAAAGTCAGCAGCTACAGGATTGGTAGCTGCTGACTTTTATTTTTTTTTTTCACAGAGTGGAGAACCTCTTTGTTGTCCATCTAGGTCTACTGCTGGACAATTAATGCACTTAGCTGACACTATATAGAGAGAGTCTTGTCTCGGCCAGCTGAGTAAATGGGGAGTTGTAAAAGTTAGTCAGGACTGTTTAAATAGTAAACTCCTTCACCGTTTTTCATCTTGGAGTGTCCATGGGTTTAATTCATCTGTATACAACTTCATTAGTAGAGCAAACTCCTCAGGTTTCTGCATCCAGAGATAAGTAAATCATCTTGTGACATGCTGGTCTTGGTTTATCTGAAGTCCAGACATTTTCATTAAGAAATCATATTTTATCATTTTAAATCAGAGAAACCCTGACTTAAGGCTGAACTGGTGATGCATTTATTGTTAATGGCAACTCAAATGCAGCAAGCAAGGTGTACAGTTTTGCATGTGAAAAAAAAAATCACCAAAAAATACATGGTTAAAAAAAAATGCACCAAACGGAAATAGATACTTGAGCTTCTTTACCACATTTATGGCTTGCAGGGCAGCACATTGAAATGAATGAACTGACCTATGTACAAAGCATGTCAGCGTTGAAGAAAAGCGCAAAAATGCGCATATGTGTAATGACTGGCATTGTGATACAGTACTGTGAATGGGGCTTAGAGACAAATTCACTAGTAAAGTGCTGCTATAATCACATCTTCACATCTTATCTTTGTCTACCTCACCTTTATACTGCAGAAAATGTTTCACAAGTCACTCCAGAATAAAACACTAGAAGAAAACCAAGTTGTCTGACTTCACCAGTTATACGATATGCTGGGAGCTAATACATTTTGGACTACTGTACAGAAAACTATAGGAAATGGAGAACAAACGTCAAGGCTGTAATTGTAGATCTCAAACTTACTGCAAAGAAGGAACTTGATTTGCCTAATAAGTTTTCACGGCTAAAAATAGATTGTGTTAAGAAACAAAAAGAACACACGTTGACTACCGAGATGCAGGTCTTACCACACATGAACACGACTTGAGCAAACCTACAGAAGCTCTAAAATGACAGAAAGTGCTTTCTTTAGCCACTTGACCTCTGGAAGATTTACCCCCCTTCATGCCATCTTTTGCTATACGGCACTGTGTTATTTTAACTGACAATTGCGCGGTCATGCAACGCTGTACACAAATTAAATTTATGTAATTTTTTCCCCACAAATAGAGCTTTCTTTTGGTCTTTTAGATCACCACTGGGTTTTTCTTTTTTGCACTGTAAACAAAAGAAGACTGACAATTTTGAAAAACAAAACTTTCTGCTATAAAACATAGCCAATAAAAAAACTAAAAAATCTAATTTCCTCATAAATTTAGACCAATATGTATTCTGCTATATATTTTTGGTAAAAAATCCCAATAAGCATATATTGATTGGTTTGTGCAAAACTTATAGCGTCTACAAACTGTGGTGTATATACTGGAATTTGTATTTATTTTATACTAGTAAGGGCGGCATTTAGCGACTTATAGCAGGACTGCGATATTGCGGTGGACAATCTGACACTAGTAGAAAAACACAATCAGTGTAGCGCTATAAAATTATGAAAGCATCCAATATAGAAAGCTTTAGACCAGCAGTTCCAAATATACTTGATAAAGAAGAGTGATCCTTATGAATGAAATGAGAAATCTTCAGGAACTAGACACTTCAAGCAAATATGTAAACCATCTGGTAACCCCCCAGATGACGTCTATGAAGACGAAACGCGTCGGGTAGGACCCCACTGTCACCACTTGTCTACAGCGCTGTTTTTATACGGATCTACATGTGAGTGTATCTCTAATTTTAATAAAATTCTATTTTTTATGCGGATTTACACTATGTGGCCATTCCTTCCTTTTTTCCATTTGCTACTGCCATCATTTGGTTTTTAACACCGCTCTGAGGGATACTGATTGTATCGTGGCGTTTGTTACATATCCTTCGGCTCTGGCATCGTTTTGAGGGACACAGCAACGTGTGAACTACTCCGTTATCATTGCCCTTCCGGGCCACCTGCAGCCACTCACCACCTAAGCCTATTTGACCCTACTCGGCGTACGCCCCGTTGGGTCCATCCATTCTGGTAAGCCTCTTCATTTTTGGGTGGTGTTGTGCATGTCTCCATTCCAGATGGTTTACATATTTGCTTGAAGTGTCTAGTTCTTGAAGATTTCTAATTTCATTCATAAGGATGACTCTTCTTTATCAAGTATATTTGGAACTGCTGGTCTAAAGCTTTCTATATTGGACGCTTTCATAATTTTATAGCGCTACACTTATTGTGTTTTTCTACTGGTAATATCTTGTTGGTTGTGTCAGCTGCTTGTCTCTTCTCTGGCAGCGCAGAATTATTTTGTATATATTGACAATCTGACACTAACTGACACTTTGTGGGAACCAGTGACATTAAAACAGTGATCAGTGCTAAACATATGTACTGACACTGTACTAATGACACTGGTTGGGAAGGGCTTAAACATCTAGGGCGATCAAACAGTTAACTGTTTGCCTAACCAGTGTTTTTGTGTTTACTTTCAGGTGCTTTTACTAAAGGATGTACTGGATTTTATTCCCTGCTTTGCAGGGGAAAAAAATTTGGCACATCCCTGCTGACAGAGCTCCGTCCTATGTGTCTCCTGGCCTACCAGCGGATGCTGGTGGTCACCCATTGGCTGGCACCCGCTGATCAGCTTCTGCTGACCTGTAGCAGTAAAGCTACTATAGGGCGGTCAACAAGTGGTTAAGAAACTAAAACTTTTCAAAACTAAGAACTAGCAATGGCAATAAGCTTCAAAGCTAAATGATCTGCTCATTCCTCCAAACTTGCAAAGGTAGGACTGAGCTACTTGTACATGACCCATGGTATAACTGGTATCAAAGCCACCTTATAGCCTCATACCTCCCAACTGTCCCTCAATGAAACCATATCCCTCGGTCCCTCTTTCTTTCCCAGTTGTTCTTTTTTATAGACGGATGTGTAGGTCTATATAGTGCATACAACTACCAAGTGTTACACTATGTGACAGACTCACCCGGGACAGAAGCTTTTGGAGGGGACTGAATGCTAGCCTCTTGCCTACCGACTATGGGCCTTGGGATTTGAGGGAGCTACAAGCATTTAGGAAGATATTCTGTTATGTAGTGCAAAAGGACATTATTAAGGAGGCCAGGATGGTCTCTGCCAGCTTGGGATTTAGTGGACAGATGTATGTGAAAGGAATGCTGATTAATGAGATCTGGAAAGCCCAGGTCTTTCACCCAATAGTTAATTGTGCTCATTAACACACCTTTGTCTCCTAGCAAACAATTGGGGGATGTGTTTATACTTATGTGTATTGTAAGTTGAGTGAGGAGATGGCAAGTCTACCCTGAAAGGTCATATCTCTGAGTCACCAAGTCTGGGTAAATGATTAGATAACTAGCTCATGTTAATTAGGTTTCTGGTTACAGGTGTATTGTTAGAGTAATATTGCAGGAGGGGGGAACCTCCTCTTCAACTGTATATAAGACTGTATTCTTGTTCTAATAAACAGTCCATGTTCAGCAACCAAAACGAGTATTGTCTTGTTTTGTTTGTTGTCAGCGGTTGGAATAACTGATATCTATATTCAGACTGGGAGGAAGCTGGAATGACGAAAGCACTCAAGCGGAGTGTAGGACGTTTCGTTACACGCTTCACTAAACTTTTCAAACTAACCTTCTTATTATCACATTGTTTTCAATAGCCACTATAAAAGGAAACATAATTACTAAAGTGGTTGTAAAACTCAGACATGAAATCTGAACAAAGCCCGTATTTCTATAGTGTTTACGTGCCTCTCACCATAGCACTAAGTGTAATTTCTCTCGGCTGTCTAGTTCCTCTGCTACCTGCATGAATCACTTCTGACAAGTTTTCCGGACACCGAGAGGAAAAAGGTGATGGGGAGGGACCTCCAGACTATGCCCTGTAAATGACAACCTCAGCTCTCTTCCTGTGTCCTGTGTGAAGGGGGGTGTGCCCATTCCCTCCAGTTGGCTCTCGGAGCTCTTGTACAGTGTGTAACTGCAGCTCCCCACCCCCTACTGAGGTGAGTCATTTCACTGGATATAGGTAAGGGTTTACAATCACTTATAAAAAAACTTGTGGGTGTAGCCAATCAAGTTTTGCTCATTATTAATTCACGGGCCACATAACTGGGTGTGTGGCTTGGAGTGTGTCTTTTGTCTACACACTTTTTGCTAACACTTGCCCCCCTTCCCATCCTAGAGAGTTAGAAGTTATGCAGCCTGTAGGTAGGAAGCACAGAGTTTAGAACAGAAAAAAAGGGAATATAATGTTTCCTTCCCTCCATTCTCATATTTCCTGCCCCCTTCTGTACATGCACCTGCTGCAACTGACTGAGCCAGAAGAGATGGGATCATGTGACAAATTTCTGTGGGTTCTGCTGATTTGGGTTCAGACCAATGCTGGAAGCTTCTTATTTGCAGAGAATTACTTTACTTTCATGGAGGAATAACAGAACATGTCTTTTCATAGAACAGGAACAAGGAGCATACAACTACATACACTGAAAGAGATAACACTTCCTCTGATTACATTGCCATAGATACACACTACAGTGCCACCTGTTGGATAGATAGGTAAAATGCATACAGTATATACAGTATCCTACAAAAGCGAGTACATCCCTCACATTTTTGTAAATATTTTATTATATCTTTTAATGTGACAACACTGAAGAAATGTCCCTTCAAAATAACTCAACACACAGCCTTTAATGTCTAAACTGCTGGCAACAAAAGTGAGTACACCCCTATGTGAAAATGCCCAAATTGGGCACAATTAGCCATTTTCCCTCCCCTCTGTCATGTGACTCGTTAGTGTTACTAGGTCTCAGGTGTGAATGGGGAGCAGGTGTGGTAAATTTGGTGTTATCGCTCTCACTCTCTCATACTGGTCACTGGTAGTTCAACATGGCACCTCATGGCAAAGAACTCTCTGAGGATCTGAAAAAAAAAACTGTTGCTCTACACAAAGATGGCCTAGGATATAAAAGATTGCCAGGACCCTGAAACTGAGCTGCAACATGGTGGCCAGGACCATGAGAACAGAACAGGCCTCAGCATGGCCGACCAAAGAAACTGAGTGCACGTGCTGAGCGTCATATCCAGAGGTTGTCTTTTGGAAATAGACATATGAGTGCTGCCAGCATTGCTGCAGAGGTTGAAGGGGTGGGGGGGGGTCAGCCTGTCAGTGCTCAGACCAAACACCGCATCAAATTGATCAGCATGGCTGTCGTCCCAGAAGGAAGCCTCATCTAAAGATGATGCACAAGAATGCCCGCAAACAGTTTGTTGAAGACAAGCAGACTAAGGACATGGATTGCTGGAACCATGTCCTGTGCTCTGATGAGACCAAGATAAACTTATTTGGTTCAGATGGTGTCAAGCGTGTGTGGTGGCAACCAGGTGAGGAATACAAAGACAAGTGTGTGTTGCCTACAGCCAAGCATGGTGGTGGGAGTGCCATGGTCTGGGGCTGCATGAGTGCTGCCGGCACTGGGGAGCCACAGTTCATTGGGGGAACCATGAATGGCAACAAGTACTGTGACATACTGAAGCAGAGCATGATCCCCTCCCTTCGAAAACTGAGTTGCAGGGCAGTATTCTCACATGAGAACGACCCCAAACACACCTCCAAGATGACCACTGCCTTGCTAAAGAAAGTGAGGGTAAAGGTTATGGACTGGCCAAGCATGCCTGCAGACCTAAACCCTACTGAGCATCTGTGGGGCATTCTCAGATGGAAGGTGGGGGAGTGCAAAGTCTCTAACATCCACCAGCTCCGTGATGTCTTCATGGAGGAGTGGAAGAGGACTCCAGTGGCAACCTGTGAAGCTCTGGTGAACTCCATGTCCAAGAGGGGTAAGGCAGTGCTGGAAAATAATGGTGGCCACACAAAATATTGACACTTTGGGCCCAATTTAGACATTTCCACTTAGGGGTGTACTCACTTTTGTTGCCAGCGGTTTAGACATTAATAGCTGTGTGTTGAGAGGGGACAGCAAATTTACACTGTTATACAAGCTGTACACTCACTACTTTACATTGTAGCAAAGTGTAATTTCTTCAGTATTGTCACATGAAAAGATATTATAAAATATTTACAAAAATGTAATGGGTTTACTCACTTTTGTGAGAAACTGTAGTTCACAGTACTTTGCATTACATGCTGTTGTCCTTCCAACACCCTAATTGTCAAATTATATATAGATTCTTCTGGAAATAACTATGACGTTTCTTCAATAAAGGTTTGGTGAGTGCATCAGTAGTCATCTCCTCTGACGGGCAGTATTGAATGTCAATAACACCTTGTTCTTGATTTCCCTCAGTAGGTGATACTTGTCATCGATGTGTTTGGTCCTAGGATTGACCCTTTCTGATTGTATAAGCTTTATACATCCCTGGTTGTCTTCAAAAATGGGAATTGGTTTTGACATGTCTACCCCAATGTTCACAAAAAGTTGACGAATCCATATCACTTCTTGACACGCATGTGCTGCTGCAATGTATTCTGCTTCAGTTGAAGATAGAGCGACAGTTGCTTGCTTTTGACTAGACCAACTTATGGTTCCTTCCCCATACTGGATAGTAGCTAATGTTCCCTAGCTCTTTGATTTAAACATTTTCTTTCAGTTAGTGAACTATCTGATTGCAATCCCATTCTTGTTCATAACAGGTTATAATGTCATCAACATAGATAAGGATATATATCCATCTGTCTTCTTGATTCCTGGAATAGAGACAGTGGTCTGCTTTACTTCTTGCGAATCCCTCTTTAGTAAGCACTTCATTCACTTACGCGTTACACACCCTTGTAAATTGCTGAAGCCTGGATTCACACCTATGCAGTCTTAGTGCTTTTTGCATTTTGCAGATTTGTACTACAGTCCATTTAACATTGTTTCCTATGGAACACGATCTGTAGTGCATATTTGCAAAATGCAAACAGCACAAAAAATGCATTGGTGTGAATCCAGCCTAAGACTGTAGATGCTCTTCTGATGTTTACACACAAGGTTGTCTCCTTGCTCAAACCCTGGTGGTTGCTCCATGTAGAGATCTTCTTTACTGTCTCCATATAGGAAAGCAGTTTTATTGTTTAGGTGTTTCACTTGCATGCCCTTCTTGGCTACAATGCTAAGAAGCGCTCTGATGGTGGAGTGTTTTACGACAGGAGCGAATGTTTCATCTAAATCTTCACCAAATTTCTGGGAGTAACCCTTGGCAACTAGTCTGGCTTTGTATTTGTGGATATTCCCTTCTGTGTTTGACTTTACTTTGAAAGTCCACTTACTTCCTATAGTTTTGCGGTTAGGAGGGAGATCTGTGAGCGTCCGGGTTTTATTTTCTTGAAGTGACTTTAATTCTTCTTCTGCTGCCTTTCTACATTTATTTGCTTCACATTTTTGGAGTTTTTCTATGTCTTCCCAGGATGTTGGTTCAAGTATGCTGTGTGTTTTGACAGTGTATAATAGCTTGCAGGGTGGTATCCCCTTTGTAGTCCAAGTGGATCTTCAGGTTTCAGACAGTTCAGCAGGATCTGATGGGGAACTTGATTTAGGCATTGTGAGTTCCACCTCTTGTTCTGACTCCTGCCCAGGTTCACTTTGGTCAACCTTTTTCGTTTGCTGCGTATATTCACTTTACAGCTTTCAGGGATTGATGTTTCTGGTGATGGGTTCTCATCAAAATAAACACTATTGCTTATTGTCACTTTGTCAGTCTTTGGATGTAGGATTCTGTAACCCTTAGTTTGCTCACTGTAGCCTACTAGAAAGCCCTTTATGGCTCTGTTCTTCAACTTGGATCACTTTTCACTTGGAATATAGGCATATGCTTTACATCTAAACACTCTGATGTGCCCTATGCTAGGCTTTTATCCATGCCACATTTCCAATGGAGAACTTTTAATGGCTCTTGAGGGTAGTCTGTTCTGTAGGTAGGTTGCAGTCTTGACTGCTTCTCCCCAGTACTTGTGAGTTAGGTTGGCATCCGACAACATACATCTGTCCATTTATATAAGAATGTGATTTTTCCTTTCTGCTACACCGTTTTGTTCAGGAGTGTATGCTGTGGTTGTCTGGTGTACTATTCCTTGTCTCTTCAGGTATGAGGCCACTTCTTTGCTTATGTATTCTCCCCCATTGTCGGTGCGTATTAATCCTGGTTTGCATTGGAATTTGTTGTTAGCCATGGCAACAAACTCTTGAAGTTTCTCTGATGTTTCATTCTTGTGTTTCATCAGGTAAGCGGTTGTGTACCTGGAATAATCATCAATGAAAGTCAGTAGATATCTGTTCCCATCTAACCTGGGAGTTTTCATTGGACCGCATACGTCACTGTGTTTGAGCTGCAGGGGATGGGTAGTTTTTCTTTGAGACGCGTGTCGAAAGAGAGCACGTGTGAATTTGGCTTCAATGCAGCACTTGCATTTCATGAGCATTTTGCAAGGCACTATTGTCAAATCTTCTGACAAATCTCTCTTTATAATGTCCTGTATAGCTTCTGGACTTCTGTGCCCCAACCGCCTTTGCCATAAATGAATACATTTGCTGTGTAGGTCATTAGAGACTATATTGGCTTGCGGGTCTGTGGTGATGAGCCTGTATAGGTGATCATCCAGTTTTCCTTTTGCAAGGGATCGCTTATTATTGTGAATTGTGCATTCATCACCCTGGAAGTTAACTGTGAGACTGTTATTTGCAAGACTTTTCACTGATAGAAGGCTGCCTTCTAGTTCTGGAACATACAGCACTTTTTTACAAGGATACTTTGCTTGCCTTTTGGTGTAATGCAGTTCAGGAAGCCCTAGCCTTTACCTTCTGCAGTGATGCTTTTCCCATTTGCTAGGAAAACTCTGTCTTTTGCACTGTAATGAATGTTTTTGAAGAAGGTCTCATGTGGCTTGTCGAAGGTCTCATGTGGCTTGTTTTTGAAGAAGGTCTCATGTGGCTTGTCGCACCTGAGTCTATGCACCAGCTAGTCATGTGGCTTACCACTTTGTTTCACTTTAAAGGTGCCACGCCATGATGTGTCTTCAGTTTCCTTTGTGGCTGCTTTGACTCTTTCTTTTGTGGATAGCTTTAGCTTTCACTGCTCGTCTTTCCAGATAGAACAGTCCTTTTTTTTAAGTGACCAGTCCTTTTACAGTGAAAACAGGCTCTGCTTTCTTTGTTGTGCGTTGTGCCTTAGTACACCTTAAGAGCTTTGTCATCACGGTGCGTATTTTCTTTTCTTCTGTCATATTCATTGATTAATTTGCCTTTGACATATTCCAGTGTTAGTTCCTGCATAGATCTGGTTTATAAAGCATTAATAAGAGCAGTATATGTCTCTGGAAGACTTCAGAAGAGCAGGGCAACAGTATGATTATTTTTGATGTCCTCTCCAATGGCGCATAGATGCTCTATGATCTCTAGCATAGCATTTACGTGGTCACACATATGCTGGCTTTCTTCTAGTCTCATCTTATATAGCTTCCTTAGCAGGAAGAGCTTGCTGTTTAGACTTGAACGCTCATCCAGTTTCTGTAATGAGGTCCACGTGCCTTTGGCTGTTTTCTCTGTTCATATGTGGATAAGCTGGTCAGCTTACACTAGTAAGCTTATAGTCGCTTTTGCCTGTCTGTCTTTCCTGCCCCAGTCCTCCATCTCTTCATTTGTGGGTCTGTCTGTATTCAGCACTTGCCACAAGTCATCCTTGTTCAGAAGCATTTCTAGATTAAACTTTCACAGATGGTAATTGGTATTGTTCAGCTTTGCTATTGCAAACTTCACATCTGAACTACTTGCCACCTTTCAGCTGCTTGTATACAGTACCCACTGTACTCACTGAGTTGCAGAGTTCTCTTTCCAGTGCCTGAGTGCTGCTGGGTATGCTGGGTGCCTGCTGGGCCCATAACCTGCTGTGCAGAGTATTGAAATCATGGGCTGTAAGACATGCATTGCAATCCACCATAAAAGCAAAGCATATTGCTGTATGCAAGAAGCTTCCAGCGCATGATTTCAATACTCTACACAACAGTTTGTACCTAACCCATTTCATCCCTGATCTAGGCATTTTTTAAAACATTGGACAGTTAAACCGAATATATCCCTTAAAACTTGTAAAAATGATTTTGGTAGTTACAGCAGTCACAGTGCAATGCGTTAACCAATGCCTAGTAAACCAACACATACCAAAATGGTTACAAGGGCATCCAGGTTTCAATGCCCCTAGGTCATAAAAGGGTGGGAAAAATTGACTGTGAAAAATAAAGATATTCTGCATATCCTTTTCTGTTGATTAAAGTGTTTCTGGTGGGAGAGATAAAAAGCCCATCCATCAGTGCCAAGCCACAAGAAACCACAACCTCTTAGAAAATGGTGTGGGCTTAGGGTAAGAACACTGCAAGTATACCAGTAGCATCTTCAGAAATATTTTATTTTTACTATGGGTGCTGCGGCTTCTCAGACTATTTCCCAAAGACTGTAAGGTTGTCTTCAAATGTAATAGTGAGAAACAGGTTTTATATCCTAACCCACCTCTCAATCTGATAGTATTCGGCTCTATCCACTCCTGCCTTATATAGTGGCATGAAGGAACAAAATCATGTTTCAGCTGCATGCACTGAAGTCTGTGAGGAGGTCCCTGGCTAAAGTATTGTGCCAAGGTATGTTCATTCAAGATACATCCTTAGCCGAAAAAAAAACTACCAATGTATACATACTAGATGAACAGAACAAAAAATCCATGGTTGGACTTAAAACGAACCTAAAGGCATAAATACCTTTGAGGTCCCTAGCTGTCACTAGCATCTTTTCCCCGAGTTCTTCCAGGTGCTGATCTTCGGTTGATTGGGGATGATACCACTTCAGCACATGCATGTAAGTGCAGTCATCCCGGCTCACTGGCAATGTGCTTGAATGAAAACTGAGCTACTTATGCACAGCTCAGTGTACATTCTGCAGAGAATTGCATATAGGCAGGTAAGTGTACTTTATTGAAAAAAGACGTTGCCATAAAAAAAAAATCCTGCCTGTTCACAATTTTTGATTTATTTACATTTAGTTCCCCTTTAAAGTGATTGTAAAGGTTTTATTTTTTGTTTTTCAAATAATAAAGTTGTCATGCTTACCTAGTTTTATGCAGAGCAGCCCCAAACCTCCTCTTCTGAGGTCCTCCACTGGTGCCCTTTGCTCCTCCTCCCTTGTGAGTGCTCCCACAGTAAGCAGGTTGCTATGGGGGCACTTGTGTGGGCTTGATCCCGAACTAGGGTTGCCACCTTTTCTTCAAGCCAAACCCGAACACTTTAGCGGCACAGGGCCAATTTATTTTTTCTGTAGTATACACTATAGGATTATAAAAGACCTGGGGCACCTTTGGGTGCCCCAAGGAGAGTAGTAACTATGCGGTGAACAGTGGGTGTGACCAAGCTGCTCCTGCTGACATCGTCATCCCGCCCCCAGTGATGCCGAACCTGCCCCAAGACGATCTTTGGGCAGCTTCCGGACAGCAACAAATTTGTGTGTGACTGTCTCGTTACTTGGGGAGCCCCAGCCCAGTCTGAATAATGTGTCAGGGTTTCAGGCAGACTGGAACCCAGACTGTCTGGGTGAATCCTGGACAGGTGGCAACCCTATCCCGAGATGGGCTGTGGTCGTCTATTGAAACTCACAGCACAGCTCAGTCCTGCCTCCTTACTGGATTTGATTGACAGCAGCAGAAGTGAATGGCTACCACTGCTGTCTGTAAGTCCTGTGAGGAGAGATAGAGAGACTTACCTGAGCCCCATTGTGATCTAGTGATGTGCTTGAGAGCTTCGGCTCTCCAGGGACTCTCTCCCCTCATTGACTGAGACAGCAGGGGGAGCCATGGGCAATCACGGCCAGTGAGCAAGCTGCATGGCTCTCAACAAGAGGGAGGGACAAGAATATGAGGATTGGGGCTCCTCTGTGCAAAACTACTGCAAGTATGACATGTTTAATATTTAAAAAAAAAATGCCTTTAATATCACTTTAATGCAGAGTATATATATATATATATATATATACAGTATATATATATATATATATATATATATATATATATATACACATAAATAATAGTTACTATGGAAGAAATGAAAAATTGAAAATGTATCAATATACAATCAAACGGTAAAATTAATAGTCCATATGGTTCAATATGGAAATAGGTCCATGTGCCAATAGCAATGAAAACATATAGTGGAATGAAGGTGGAATTATAGTGGAATAGTGGAATTACTTGCCTAGTAATCAGAAGCACACTATTATTTATGTATATATTTATTTTCACATCACTTTTGGTATTCGGGTGATATATAGGTGCAGCTCTTTAATAATTTATTACACTTCAGCGCAGAAACACACTTTTGTTGAATTTTTTTAATGCAGAGTATGCATTAAGGTAAAAAAAAACCTTAATGCTGCCCCCCAGGCAGTCACAAAAAAGGCCCTTTAAAAAAATATTTAAGTGCGCTGTGTTCGGGCGCCGGACACAGTGCACTATGGAAAGCGTGATGTCTACGCAATCACGTGATTGCAGACAAGACGCTTAATTTGCAGGGTTTTGACCTGCCTTGTAGCGCAATGCAGTGTGCCGAAATACTCCCTCCCATAGTGTTATTATGGGTGTCTTGTTTTTGCTTAGCACCGCCCTAGGACATGGGCGGTGCTTTCCCTTGGAGTTGCGCCATCATTTCCGGTTTCTCTGTGCCAGTAATAAACCGGAAGTGACGTCAGCAGCTACGTTGAACGCACAGAACAAACTCATTCAGAAATGAGACCCCCATAGAGATGACCAGAAGATGAAGATGAGTGGAAGTGGGGAGTTCAGAGAATAGAGGTGGGTGAGTCCTCTTATTCATCAACATACAGTTATTTCTGGGACCCCTCAGACAAGTTTTGGGCGGTCAGCTGTGCACTTGGTGGAAGTAGCTGTGAGCTGTCATCTGCACTGAGTGCCTGCTCTGCTTTTTGACCCTGGGTGACAGCTACAATATGACCTGAGATCATGGAAGTGCTATGATAAGGTTCTGCAATAGTTACATAGTATCATTTGTGGCTGTTTACTCTGTCCTGTGGTGCTGGTTGTATACTCCTGACCTGTGGTGCTGGCTGTATACTCTGTCCTGTGGTGCTGGTTGTATACGCCTGTCCTGTGGTGCTGGCTGTATACTCTGTCCTGTGGTGCTGGTTGTATACTCCTGTCTTGTGGTGCTGGCTGTATACTCCTGTCCTGTGGTGCTGGTTTTATACACCTGTCCTGTGGTGCTGGCTGTATACACCTGTCCTGTGGTGCTGGCTGTATACTCCTGTCCTGTGGTGCTGGCTGTATACTCCTGTCCTGTGGTGCTGGCTCTATACTCTGTTCTGTGGTGCTGGCTGTATACTCCTGTCCTGTGGTGCTGGCTGTATACTCCTGTCCTGTGGTGCTGGCTGTATACTCTGTCCTGTGGTGCTGACTGTATACTCTGTTCTGTGGTGCTGGCTGTATACTCTGTCCTGTGGTGCTGGTTGTATACTCTGTTCTGTGGTGCTGGCTGTATACTCTGTCCTGTGGTGCTGGTTGTATACTCTGTTCTGTGGTGCTGGCTGTATACTCTGTCCTGTGGTGCTGGCTGTATACTGTCCTGTGGTGCTGGCTGTATACTCCTGTCCTGTGGTTCTGGCTGTATACACCTGTCCTGTGGTGCTGGCTGTATACTCCTGTCCTGTGGTGCTGGCTGTATACTCTGTTCTGTGGTGCTGGCTGTATACTCCTGTCCTGTGGTGCTGGCTATATACTACTGTCCTGTGGTGCTGGCTGTATACTCTGTCCTGTGATTATGGGGCTGTATACTTTGGCCTGTGGTGCTGGCTGTATACTCTGTCCTGTGATTCTGGGGCTGTATACTCTGTCCTGTGATGCTGGCTGCATACTCTGTCCTGTGGTGCTGGCTGTATAATCTGTCTTGTGGTGCTGGCTGTATACTCTGTCCTGTAGTGCTGTCTGTATACCCTGTCCTGTGGTGCTGGCTGTATAATCCTATCCTGTGATGCTGAGCTGTATACTCCTGTCCTGTGATGCTGAGCTGTATACTCTGTCCTGTGATGCTGAGCTGTATACTCCTGTCCTGTGATGCTGAGCTGTATACTCCTGTCCTGTGATGCTGAGCTGTATACTCCTGTCCTGTGATGCTGAGCTGTATACTCCTACACTATGGGTGGAAGCAAGTGGAATACAGGGGACGGAGTGGGTGGATTATATAAGGGGTGGAACTTATAAATGGGATGGGACAAAAAAGAAGGGGTGGGTCTGGCACCCCCATCCTAACACTTTACCAGCCGCCACTGAATATCTCAATGTTTTTCAAGAGCACATGAAATTACAAAGTTTAACCCCTAATCTATGAGTATAAGAGACCTCACCCTACTGAGAGATCAGGAAGTTTAAAAAGAATTGACTGTGAAGAGAAGATAACGCTATGATTTACAAAGTAATAGTAAGAGGGCTGTCACACTGCAGCGCCATTAGCACTAAAGCTCTGCTCGTTTTTGCAGCGTTTTGACAGTGTTTTAGCGGGGCTTTTCGGCCGCTAGCAGGGTGGTTTTTACCTTAAAAAAGGTAAAAAGTCCCATTTTGCGGTCCTTTTAAAGCTCGTTTAAGGCGCTTTGAAAGTGCTGCCCATTCAGTGCAATGGGCAGGGGCATTTTGGGAGCGCTAAATACAGAGCTCCCAAGCTGTCCCAAAGATGGTGCTTGCCAGACTTTTTCTAACGTCATGCAAGCCCCAGTGTGAAAGCACACACTGCACAGAATGGGTGGCAGTTTTCAGGCCCTTTTTAAAGAGCTAAAAACTGCCTCAGTGTGAAAGGGGTCTTAAAGCTGTAAGAAAAGGGTCCATAAAGACTTTCGTTTGTCCCACCTGTGTTGCTTTCACCCCTTGGGCACTGAACTCTGTTTCATCTACATTTGAAGTAAATATTGTGCTGATACCCTAAGACAAAAATATGTCAAAGACATTGAGCTGATATGACATGTTGCACCATATACCACTTACTGTATCTTAACTTCTATAGTGTCTTAAAGTTTTTTTGTTTTTTGTTTTTTTGCATCATGTCCCTGAATTTTTTCTTTGTTATCTTCTAGGTTTTAAAGAAATTTTTAACAAAGAGGCCGATCATATATACACATAACTGTTGCTATCCCATATTATTAAACTATGTGCTGACACCAGGTTGACAGTGCACTGCCTCCTGCAATTGTAAGGGCCTGTTCACAATATGTGGTGACTTGAGTTTTTCTGAACAAGAACAACGCAGGTCTTCTCTAGGGCACATAGAAATTTTTTTTTTTCTGTGTTCCTAGTTAACAATGCATCTGGGAGGTGATACAAATGCACACATGCTGCATTGTTTTTGCAGAACATTACATTGCGTTACATATCACTGCAGCGCAGTACTTCTATTTTCTCTATTTAGGTCAGGCATAACATTCACAGGGAAGGATAAATTACTATAAAAGTATTGGGAGGCATAATTTTTTAAAGTGTAGCCATAAACAAAAATAGAAAAATCAGCACAAGAGACATAACTTACAGCTAGTATGACATGTCCCTTGTTTTGAATCTTTTCATTTTAGTAATAATCCTCTCAATCCTGCATCCCCCAACACTGCTGCCGTAGTCTTCCAGTGAGACGGGTTCATATAGCTAAGGAGCTGTCAGGAGCTCTTATCAAGGGATCTTGACTATACCTGTCCTTCCCTGTCATATCCGCCATTAGTAGAAGCCATACTACAGCTTCTTGAATGACTCAGGATTTATGAATGGGGGACGGGTGAATCATTCATAGCTTGTGCTTGCAACATTCGTCCAACAATTATTTTACAAATAGACCCATAGGATCTGATTTACAAAAAATATGCTTTGCAAATGTCTTAACATTTGTGCAAGTGCAACAAATAATTCCTGTAATGTTTGTAATATGAGTGTAATCGTTTCCTCGTTGCCTTTTTCCCAGACAAATGCAACAACCCCTGATATTTAACCTTAAGAGTAAAATATCGTAAGAACATTCAACCATGAGAGTAAATAGGCTAAGAACATTTGACCAGCAGAGGACATAATATGAGGAAGACTTCTGCACTGCATGTAGTCTTGTGATTGGCAGAACAAATGGGTGTTTAGCCAAATGAACCTCCAGTTGCAGAGTGAAGCATTGGTTGGCAGCCAGAGGGCATCATCATTGACATGGATCTGCATCCCTGAACGACAAGATTGATAGTAGACCTGTTGGAATTGAATGTTAAGGGTTGTTATATTCTCCCGGTAAAAGTCAACAAGGAAACTTTTACACAAATATTAAAAACATTTTGGGAATTATATGTTATGCTTGCATGAATGTTGAGAAATTTGTACAGTGATTTTTTTTTTTTTATATAAATAGACTCCTTAGTGTTAAGGTCAGCCTAAAGGAATGTGTTATATTTTTTATTTATTATTTTCAGAACTAAATAACATTTCTTATATTTTTTAATTCTGTTTTGTAGATATGAATTATTACATAACATTATATTTATTTACTATTGACTATTAAACCCCGGCTATTAAATCTCTAAGCACTTTTTTACATCTTTATTAACAACATTAAGAACTTAAATTCTTGAATATCACAATATTAAGAGCAGGTAACAAGAAAGAAAAAGAAACCTACCTTAATATAGGGGAGTCTTCCAAATTGCATCTTTGTTTTCTCAGCTGAAGTGAGTCACTTGTGATCCATTCAGCTGTAGCAGGTTGTGTTTTACCACAGCATAAACATACAAGTTTTCTTCTGTGCTGTTTTCCAGTACCAGTGTGCCAGCAGAAAAAGTGGTTACAACCGCATACTGAGCACAAACAGCCCATGTTCCTTTTCGCTTTTCAACAAGAATGGATATTGCTGGTTGAAAAAAATTTAAATTAATCTACTGACATAATGTAGAAACATTTGTGGCGCAGATATAAAAAAACATACTATGTAAAATAACATACATAATATATGTTGACAAATTATCTGTGTCAGTATCATCTGCAATGAAGATCAACTCTTCCTGTACTGAAAGAAACCTGTGTCCCAGCCCAAGCTTGCAGTTTCCTGCATGCATCTGCAAATTCCCTTCAGAAATCTCCAGAAATCCCAAAGCACAGAATGCTCTTATTTACTAGGCACCAGTGGATAGGATAGCTGCCTGCTGAGCCTCTTGCTCAGTTTAGTCATTTTTTTTTTCAATCAGCACAAGGGACAGTACTCATATTTAATCAAAAGTGTTCCTTGTGCTGCTGGCTGCCATTTTGTCTCAAATCCAAATTCATCTGTCCCTTATGTATCTCTGCAGCTGTTATCCTTTGTTGCTGAAGTGTTAAAGTGGTTCTAAAAGTTCGGATTTAAAAAAAAAATAATAAACATGTTATACTTACCTACTCTGTGCACAGAGAAGCCCCAATCCTCTTCTTTTTGGGTCCCCCACCGGAAGTCCTTGTTCCTCCCACCTGCTGAGTGCCCCCAATAGCAAGCCGCTTGCTATGGGGGCACTCAGGAAGGCTTGTTGCCGTGCCCTGCTCCTGTGAATGTGTAAAGCAGGCTTTAGACCTACTTTAATGCGGGCTGAGGGACTCGTCAAGAGTGCCAACCATGCCCGCCCTTTCCATCCACCTCCTACATTCATAGAAGTTGTACTATAACTTTCATCAGTGAAAAGCAATCTATAAATGGAGACTGGGTGGAACAATGAAAAGTCCACCTTCTCCATTTAGAACACTTTTCATTCATGGAAGCTATAGTACAGCTTCTATGGATGGAGGAAGGAGGTGGAAAGGGCGGGCATATTTGGCACTCTTGACAAGTGCCTATGACAGATCCCTTGGCTCTATTAACCCCCAGAGCACCAGAAGACCACAGCTGTGAGGGTATAAGTTGGGGGAACAAAGAACTTTGGATTTCAATTTAAAACAGCAGTTATCAGCACATAGAACATTTCTCTTAGAATGTAAGTACTATCTCTTATGCTGGTTGTTTTTTTTTTCTTCCAATTTGACTAAACTTAGTGTAAGGTAAACGGGATTCCCAGCACCTAAGCAATGAGGCAATGTTAAATGTACTATTCCCAGTCACCGTGCTCACGTTCATGCGTGAGCATACTGCCATGCACATGCGCATACCAATTAGCTTGCACACTTGCATTTAGTGGCCTATTTAAACTGGTTTGTCACTGTGGGGGTTATTTACTAAAAGAAAATCCACTTTGCACTGCTGAAAGTGCACTTGGAAGTAAAGTCGCTGTAGATCAGAGGGGGACATGCAAGGAAAATAAAAAACATCATTTTAACTTGCACGTGATTGGCTGATAAAATCAGCAGAGCTTCCTCTCAATACAGATCTACCCCTTAGATTTAGAGTTTCAGTGCACTTGTAGTGCAAAGTGGATTTGCTTTTCGTAAATAACCCCCTATGAGCAGTTGCTGAATGGTCTTCAGCTTGTTCTCGAGACCTGATCTGCTGTACCTGCTTATCTGTGTATGACCTGGTTTGCCCTTGGACTCCGCTTTTACTCCTGTCTTGGCTCTGTTTAATTGATTGCCCTGACCCCGGTCTATTTACTGGCCTTGCCTGCTGATTCTGTACTGCTTTGCCCGGCTGTTATTGACCTTGGCATGCCTTCTAGACTGTTCGGCCTGTCGATTTGGTCCTTTGCTGTCAGTTCTGTTCTGCTTCAGTCTTCTGCTCTAGTGCCAAGCTGCTCCTGCATTCTGTTGAGAGGACTGCAATTTCCAGCTCTACTCACTTACAGAGTGCCCCAGACGACGTCAATTTATGACAAAACGTACGTCGGGTGGACAGGACGTGCTGACGTCATCGTAGTAGACCTTCCGAGCGAACTGGCACTCGCAAGCCGGCTGGCTATCCATGCTCTTTTATCCTCATTGTTTGTAAGTGCAACCTTTATCTTTTATGAATAAATCTTTTAATGGTAATACACTATGGGAGCTCCGTTTTTGTTTTCCCGGCCAACATTTGGTACCCACTTCCACACATCTTAGCGGGTGTTGGCTTCACGGAGTCCCGGTTGATGTTCTGAGTTATCCATCCAGGATCCCCACATTAAAGGCCTTGGCTGGGTGTATAGCCGCAAGCTGTCATTTGCTTGCCTTCTGGTAAGCGCATATTCCTTATGGTGATCAGCACTCAATGGTGGTGGAAGATTACATCTTATTGTCACAGCATTTTTATCAGCAAAAATTGTGTTTTTCTTTCAAATATTTTATTGGAAAATTCACAAACAGCTGTTACATTAAGTTCCATACATAGTTTCAATTGAATATATGACAGTGAACATAAAAATAATGCATGAAATTTTGGCTTGATGGAAACTAAGTACTAGAATAACATGTATAATACTAAGTTGTGCGGCATATTGGGACTGCGTACGTATATATTTGAGAGATGAAAGGGAGGTATGGTCCCTTTTTTAACACTATAAATCCGGGCCAATCCCCAACAACTGTGGTGGGGGGGCCCTAAAAAGTATTGCTAGTAACAGAGTATATTACTCTTTTTCAATTTTGGAGGGTAGGGTGGAATGGAGAGGTGAGATTATAAGAAAGGAGGGGAAGTAAAGAGGGGGTGTAAGCGGGAAAGTAGTAAATAGGAGAAGGGGGAAGAGGGGGGTGCCGGTTAGCCCGCGTGGGCACAGGTGCCAAAATAGAGTCTCGGGATGACATCCAGGTCTGCTTAAAGCGTTACCAGGTCCTCGTCGATATCTGTTGGCAAAAAGTGTTCCACCCAGGGTCGCCAGACTCTGTTGTGTTGGGTGGCCTTATCTAGGATTTTTGCCTCTGTTTTGCTATGTATCATTGCTTGGGTAATCCTATTCTTTGTTTCGGCTATGTTAAGAGTGGGGGTTTTCCAGGCCTTAGCTATCGTCTGCTTGGCTGCTGTGAATAAATGTAAGAGAAGTCGGAGTTGTGATCTGGTATAGTCTTGTGGAAAGAGGTTGAGGAGGGCAATTTTGGGGCTGGGAGATAAAGTGGTTTGGTGTAGGGTGGTTGCCATCTGAAATATTATCGCCCAGAAGCGTTGTACATGTGGACATGTCCACCATATATGTAGGTGCGTACCCCTTTCCCCACAACCTCTGAAACAGCTTGGGGAGGAGTCTGGTAGAAACTTAACAATTCTAGCTGGGACTAGGTACCAGCGCATTAGCACTTTATAGTTCGCTTCGGAGGCAATAACATTCTGGGATGAGTTTTTTGTGTTAGACCATATGGTCGACCAATCTTCTGGTTCGAGTGTAGTGTCGAGGTCTCTCAACCATCTTTGCGCATACGTGGGAAGATCTGGGGGTGGTAATGTAAGGTGGGAGTATAGGCGGGAGATAATACCCGGGGCATGCGGATCAGACTCGCACATACGCTCAAACTCGGTCAGAGTACCCAGACCAGAGTTGGTTTTTATAGTTTCTTGCACAAAGTGCTTAATTTGGAGGTAGCGGAAACATTCCCTATGGGGAAGTTGTGTTTGCTCCTGGATAATTGGAAAGGGTTTCACAGTGTCTCCACTAATGAGATCACAAATGCGAGTCAGACCCGCCTGGGCCCAGGCATGAAATGAGGTTGGTTCTGTGTAGGCTGGGAGGAATTGAGGGTGACCTAAGTAAGACAGAAGTGGGGAGTGTGGAGAGATTAGTTTAAATGGAGCTTTTAGTCTATCCCAAAGTTTAAGAGTGTAAAGTGTTAACGGATTAGTTATAGGTCCTCTAGCTGATGTAGGAAGCCATAGTAGATTGCCTATATTAAGCGGGTGTAAATCGATGGCTTCGAGGGCCACCCAAAGTGGGGTCTCTGACTTGGCGTGGTATAAAGTCGACTGTGCTAGACGGGCTGCGTGGTAGTAGTGTGCGAAATTGGGGATACCCAGGCCACCGTAGAGCTTGTTGCGGAGAAGAATCGGTTTCGCCACTCTGGGTCTAGTGGGTCCCCATATATATTTGAAAACTTTATTCTGTACAATCCTATGGTAATAAGGAGGGACTTTGATAGGGAGCACTCTATATAGGTATAACAGTTTCGGTAATAGGGACATTTTCACAGCAGCTATACGTCCCAGCCAGGAGACACACAGTGGTAACCAGGTATTTAATAAGGAAGATATTTGTGAAAGCATTGGGAGGTAATTAGATTGGAACAGGTTGGCAGGGTCCTTAGTGAGCTTGATCCCTAAGTATGGGATCGATGTGGTAGACCAGAGAAAGGGGAAATTGCTACGTAATGTTTCTAGGTCAGCTTGTGGCAGGGACACATCAAGGGCCCTCGATTTGGTTTGATTGACTTCAAGTCCAGATATGTTAGAAAATTTATCCAGGATGTTCATAAGGTTGGGTAATGTGGTGTGGGGTGAAGTGATGAAGAGAAGTGCATCATCAGCGAAGAGGCACACTTTATGGGAGGTGGATGCTATATCTAAGCCTCGAATATCGGGGTTAGATCTAATCAGGGCTGCCAGGGGTTCGATTGTGAGTGCGAAGAGCAGGGGGGATAATGGGCATCCCTGTCTAGTCCCCCGTGCTATTGGAAAAGGATCTGATCGGAATCCGGAATAGTGAACATACGCTTGTGGGTGGTTATAAAGGGCCTTGATCCAATTTAAGAAGTTGGGACCGAAGCCCCAACGTTGGAGGATAAAAATTAGGTAGGGCCATGAGACTGTATCGAAGGCTTTGCGTATATCTAAGGAAAGGAGGTGCATGGGGATCTTACGGGAACGAGCCAGATGTTGCAAAAGGATTACTCGTCTGATATTGTCGCTCGCTTGTCGTTTGGGTATAAAGCCAACCTGGTCTTTGTGTATCAAGCCACCAATGATGGGATTGAGGCGTAGGGCGAGGACTTTAGCTAAAATCTTAATATCCACATTAAGAAGTGAGATTGGTCTATAGTTGGACCATAACGTGCTATCAGTGTTTGGTTTGGGGATCATAGAGATGAGAGCAGTCAATGTGTCCCTGCCAAAAGAGTGTTGTTTTAGTATAGTATTAAATGTATTGGTGAGAAGGGGGGCAAGTTCAGTGGCAAACTTTTTATAGTAGAGACTGGGGAGGCCATCAGGGCCTGGGCGCTTATTAGGTTTTAGAGTTTTAATGGCTGCTATTACTTCGTCTGTCGAGATCGTGCTCTCCATCAGCTCACGGCTGGATTCAGACAAGGTTGGTATAGGTAAGTTATGGAACAGTTTTTCTGCTTGGCGTAGTGGAAATGCTGTTTTAGAATCATAGAGATTTGCCAACTGTTTACGGAACTCCGAGAGAACCTTAACAGGATTGCTAGTAATTTCATCCTTAGCCAGTCTGAGTCTAATGGGAACACGAGCACGGTCTGGTCTACGCAGACGTAGGGCCAGATAGGTGTCTGGTTTATTTGCTTTAGTATAAATCGTGTGGTTTGTTCTACGAATAGTTTTATCAGCCGTTTCGGCTAAGATTAGATCTAGTTCCAGCTTTATTTTTTCTAATGTTACTTTGTGTGATTCTGTTGGGTCAGATTGGAATAAAAGGAAACTATTATGGTAATCTGATTCAAGTTGGCGTAATTTGAGCTTCTTGTCTCTATTAAGATGGGATGCCACTGAGATACATGTGCCACGAATCACGGGTTTGTGCGCTTCCCAGAGGAGGACAGGGGAGATGTCGGGGGTTGCATTGTGTTTTAAGTAATCTTTAAGGGCTACTTGAATATCTAGGCAGTATGATGGATTGGTTAGGAGGGAATCATTCATACACCATGATCTATTTGTAGTTTGTGGGATTAGGGATGACACTGTGGTTATAACGGCACAGTGATCTGTCCATGTAATTGGTTGGATATGTGAGTGAAGGAGAAGTGGTGCAGAAGCTATTGAGGTGAATATATGGTCAATCCTAGAAAATGATTTGTGTGGATGTGAATAAAATGTATAGTTTCTCTTAGAGGGGTTGAGTTCTCTCCACGTGTCTAGGAGGGAGGCTGACTGTATAAGTTTGCGAAATTGTGAAGAGGGGGAGTAATGTTCAGGGGCATAGGGAGATTTGTCTGTGTGTGGCTGTAATATGGAGTTGGAGTCTCCGCAGAGGAACAAAGTTCCCTTGCAGTGCGCTTGCACAACTTGTAATAGATGTGAAAAAAAGGGATTCGGGTTTGTATTGGGAGCGTAATAGGAGACAAGGGTTATGGGTATGTCCTGTAATAGTCCTACTAGGATGAGATAACGACCTTCAGGGTCTTTTATTTCGGTGAGGGGGGTAAATGGCATGGTGTGATGAAAAGCGAGTAAAACTCCTCTGTGTTTTGTTTTAGCTGAAGCAGTAAATACCTGTGGGTATTTGGAGCTAAAAAATCTTGGTGTTTGGTGCATAGAGAAATGGGTTTCCTGTAGGGCTACAATTTTAGCTTTCAGGGACGCAAAGGTTTGGAATGCCTTTACTCGTTTATGTGGGGAATTCAACCCCTTAACGTTCAGGGTGAGAATTTCAAGTGGGGCCATTATGGGGTGTGTGGGTGGTAAGTATCAAAGAAGAAAAAGGGGGGGCCCACGCAGGTCAGCCGGCACAGAAAGAGAGAAGGGAGTAGAGATATAGAGTCAAAAAGGGGGGAGAGGGAGGAGGGAGGGAGGGAGAGCATAGTGGGTCGGGTGAAGCACCGAGCGGCCCCCCTGATAAGGGGGCAGCGCATCAGTAGAGCCCGAGTAATGCGTGCACTGACTCTGCGACCGAGGTTTCGGTCAGAGAGTGGATGCACCGCTGAGGGGGTAAGCATTGATTGCTCCCCGCCGCAACCGGGAGCAGCAAGTGATTAAAGTGATTTAAAAAGTAAGTATAATGGAACATAACAAAACGACATTAAATGAAAATTACGAAATCGTTCCCATTGCCCCCTGATAATGTTAACATCAACAGAATATCAAGTTTAGGGTGGGGGGTGGGGAACATAAGAGCGTATGGTACAGTTCTATTCAATAACTGCTAAGCACACATGTGTGTTTTCGGATGTTGACATTCACCATAAAAAATTGGTGTCTACAAGTTGAGGGGAGGGGGGGTTGGAGAGGAAGGAGGGTGGGAGAAGGAGGAACAGGGGAGGAAAAAACAGGGAAGGGAAGGGAGAAAGGAGGAGGGGGGGTTGGAGAGGGGAAAGAAGGGAGGAGAGGGGGGGAGAATAGGGAGGAGTGGGGGGGGGGAGTGGGGGAGGGGTGGGAAGAGGGGGGGGAGGGGGAGGGGAGGGGGGAAGGGGGAAAGGAGGGGGGGGGGATGGGGATGATGTAGGGTACATACTAGGAAAGTGTGCATGAAATTCTCGGTAAATTAGACAAAACATAGAGGCTATCTAGTTGAATCGTTACCGGTATAAAGTCTTGAAAACTACAGAGTAGCGGGGTTCACCCGGTTCACAGAATGTAAACCAGGTCAAGTACGCTCTGGGTGTGTGCAAAACATAATTGTGCGTTTAAAAACAACAATGAGATAATAACGAATAAAAAGGGAAAAATAAGTGTAAAAGAAAAACCGAACAACACAACTGAACCTGAGAAGGCCTTAAAAGGCCTGCGAGCCCTGAAAAGAGAACAATTTTAGGTTACCATATATCCGTTCTTGACAGTAGTCCTCTAGCAGGTCTCGGTCACTAGTGGGGTCTCTGAGGTGGCATGGAGACATTCTCTGCATGTGCAACCGAGTACCTGCGTAATCAAAAAAAAGAAGAGGAGACAAAAAGAATAGATAGGGTAGTTCCTTTGTTTTCAGCGTGGAGCTCGGGATTTCGGGCTGCGATAGGAGTATTCGGATAATCTGGCTGGAGTTCCCTTCCGGATGGATGGTGGTCCGGAGTTTTTCCGATTAGGAGTAATGGTGTACGGTTGCGATGCAGATCTGGCTGGAGTGCGAGGAAGGGCTGTGTCTGAGTGGGCAGACTGGGGAGATAGGTTGAGTGATTCCAGCAGCTTTTGGAGAGATTCTGGCGTGGTGGAGGTATGTTGCTGACCTTGATAGGAGAATTGCAATGCGAACGGGAACCGCCATGTGTACTTAAGTTGATGATGTATAAGTACCTGTAGCTGAGGCTTCATGGCGCGGCGTTTAGCAATCGTGAGGGGTGCCAGGTCAGAAAACAATTGGTATGTATGACTCTGGAATTGCAAGGTGTTGTTGTTGCGGGCGGCTGCCAGGAGCTGTTCCTTCGTGCGAAAAAAGTGCAGCTTAATGATAATGTCTCTAGGTGGACCGTCTGTTTGGCGCCTGGTGAGTGCTCTGTGAATTCTGTCGAATTCAAGTCGTTCGATGGGTATGGAGGGTGCTAATTCTTGGAAAAGTGCTGTTGTAAAAGATTGCAGGTCATCAATTGTTTCTGGGATGCCTCTGAGGCGTAGATTGGATCTGCGGGAGCGATTCTCCGCGTCCTCGAGGCGGGCTAAAAGCATAGAGTTCTCCTCTCTGAGAGCAATTTGCTCCTGCGTTTGTTCCTGGAGGGTGAGTTCTATGTCATCAACTCTTGTCTCAAGGTCTGCTGTGCGCTGGCCTATCTCGCGTATCTCACGTGTCAGACTAGTGGTGATCTGGTCTGAAGTTGCTTTAAGGGCCTTATGTAACATGGATTCCATGACTCTCATAAAGGCAGCTTGTGACATACCTGTATCAGGGGCGGGTGGAAAGCCTCCTGAACCTTCTTGTATGTCAGTCTCTTCCTCGCTGTCCGGTATATCAGAGCGAGCTGGAGATGTTGCTGTGAGATCAGCCAGGTTCCGGGCCTTCGACGCCATCTTGGAGGAAGCGCGGGCTAGCGCTTCTTTGATGGGTTTATGGTTCGGTTTTCGGCGGTGGCCCGTTAACACCATACCGGAAGGGGCACTGATGTATGAAGAAGCGATCCCCGTAGAAATGGTTCCGATCTGTCGGTTCAGTTAGGCTTTATAGTCCCGGATGTGCGGCGGGGAGTGCGGAGCTTCACAGAGACACGTCTGCCATGTAAAGCCTCGCGCATGCGCCCCCCCAAAAATTGTGTTTTTCAATTGCATTTTCATTAACACTCTTATTTTTATTGAGTTAATATTCACTTACAATTTTTTTGGGCTGTCATTTATCATCTTGGATTTATCACATATACCACTACTATCCATTTTTATTTTTTATCTTTATTTTTTCTTTCACATATTTTTCTCACATTGGTTTATCACCATTATGTACATCAATTTTTAGTGCAGCTATTGTTTTTTTTCCATTTTTTCACTTACAGAGTGGACCTCACCAGCTAGCTACTCTGCACTTGTGACACTCCTCGCTTACACTCATGCTCTGTTTCCACCTTCAGGATTGTTGGGCAGAAGGTGCAAGAGAGGCATCCACAACATTCCAGTCTTCACCAGGTACGTAAAACTTAGGCTTTAATATTCTTAGTTCATGAACCAGAATAGGTATGTAGATGAGAACTTTTGACATTTCCCTGACTCTCCTGATATATTTACCATTTGTAACTGACTTAGGATTCTTTTTTTATTAGAAAATTACTAGAACCCCCAAACATTTTATATATATATATATATATATATATATATATATATATATATATATATATATATATATATATTTTTTTTTTTTTTTCAGACACCCTGTAAAATAAAATGGCGGTCATTGTAATACTTTATGTCTCATCGTATTTGCGCAGCGGTCTTACAAGCAAATTTTTTGGGGAAAAAATACACTTTCTTGAATTAAAAAATAAGACAACAGAAAAATTAGCCCATTTTTTTATATTGTGAAAGATAATGTTAGTAAATGAGTAAATTGATACCCAACATGTCATGCTTCAAAATTGCGCCCACTCGTGGAATGGCGACAAACTTTGACCCTTTAAAATCTCCACTGGAGACATTTAAAAATTTCTACAGGTTACCAGTTTTGAGCTACAGAGTAGATATTCTGTTAGAAGTATTTCTCTTGCTCTAACGATCACGGCGATACATCACATGTGTGGTTTGTGTGGCTTCTGCACGCGAGTCCGGCGGACCTCTTAAATGTGAGATCTGGGATCAAAAAGTCTTTAAAAAAATAAAAATAAAAATTCCCCTTTAAGACCATTGGGCGGAAGTGACGTTTGACGTCGCTTCCGTCATCCAATGTTATGGAGCCGAATGGGGGCCATCTTTCCCTCACTCTGCTCCGGTAAGCAGCGGAGATGACCAGAGCGTGGCGGGGGGCCCTCTCCTGCCCCCGATAAAAGTGATTTTGCGGTGAATCTGCAGTGGAGACCACTTTTATCAGAAAGAGGACCATCCGCCATTTAAGAATATAACAGGGTTATGGCAGCTATACGTCAAAAATTCAATGTATAACAATGGCCGGCGGGCCCCAAGTTGTTAAAAAAAGTTTGCATAGCTATTCCTCCAGTTAAACTGCTGGTACATTTGTTTTGTGTCTGTTGGAATACATTGTTTATGTATTTATGTGCAACAACTACAGATATGTTCTTCAACCAGTAGATGGCATTGTTTATAAGTTTGTAGCTGCATCCATTACTATACTCTATGTCTTTTCTCTGATAATAAAGTTGCTGTTTCCTACATGCAGTTAAGCAGCAGCAAAGCCCATGTGGAATGTGCACAGTCTGTTCTGTAGGGCTATATACAGAATTTCCAACAGTGTCAATAGGGCAAAATGGAATGTTGTTCTTCTATATCCTAAACTGGTCAAATGTTATTCAATAATAGAAAATGTTTTGGTGATTGCTACTTTATGGACACTTCCATGTGACATAGTGATCCTTCCTGACTTCCATGTACCAAAGTGATCTCTCCTGCCTTCCATGTGCCATAGTGATCTTTTCTGCCTTTCATGTACCATATTGATCCTTCCTGCCATCCATGTGCCATAGTGATCCTTCCTGCCTTCCATGTGTCATAGTGATCCTTCCTGCCTTCAATGTACCATATTTATGCTTCTGTCCTACCTTCCATGTACCATAGTGATACCTCCTTCCTTTCTTCCATATGCCATAGCGATCCTTCCTTCCATAAAACAGTGATCCTTCCCTCTCTCCAATCTCTCTCCCTAAGGGTTGGTTCACACTGGAGACTCCAGCTTGTGGCACAGCAATCAAACCATATTTTATAGGTACAAGGGAGCCCAGGTTTTGTTTAACCACAGCAATTAAGCCCTTCCCACTATCCTGTTTGGCCACACCCACTATTTGCTGCAGCACACGCGCTGCAAGTCACAATCTCCCTGAAATGTCCCTCATTCTCAAGTTCAAAAGTTGGGAGATATGCCTAAGGCAATATTTTCCTCAAACTTTATATGAGTGAATAACATTCAACCTGTTGAGGAAATAGAATGAGATTATTTGATTTTGCCCCATACACACAGAACAAGAAGATCAGCAGTCTTTCTGAGCGAATAGCTATGTGAACCTTTAAATAAATAAACCCCTTAGTGAAAAAATGAAGTGAAAAATGTCAGTCATAACAGCCTCCATATTTCCTCCATGACATGTTTTTTTTATTTTGTCAAGTTGATGTATTGGCCAGTTTCCTGTATGATAGTTTACACCTCAGTAGCAAAAAGAAACTATTATTGAATATGTAGAATCTCAAAAGTGCATGCAGGACAACCAACAAAACTTTTTGGACTGGAAGCGTTAATCAAGAAAAAGTCTCTTAAAACTACAACAGAAAAGCTGGCAGAATATAAGAACTTTTCTGCAGCTGTGATTTCTGCCAGAACTGGTGTTATTGGGTGCAAGCGGTCAGTGCACCCACGCAGGCCACATTTTATGTTTTTCCAATTATGTAAATAGTATTTATGCATTTAAAACATTGCGCAACATGTCACATTTAAGTGTGTTATGTTAACCTGTTTTCAGGGAAGAAAAAGTCAACATTTAATTTCCAACATGTTATTTAACCAAGGATGACAATTTTTATTTATTTATTTATTTATTTATTTATTAAATAGGACTGTAGCTGGATTAAAATGAGATATTTATATGAGCACTCTGATTTAGATAAGGCAGAGTCAATAATAGCTTTATGAGGAAGTTTTTTTTTTTTTTTTTAATTTTATATCATGCATGGCATAGCCTTTCTTCAATTACCATTTCATTCACGTTGGTCAGTAAAAAAAACTAAAATTACATTAATCTTTCCACTTTTCTACTGGGGCAATTGTTATTTTTTTTAATTACATATAAGAAGTCTGCATTTTTTTCAAACCCCCAGTCAACTGTACATTTTCTGAAAGCAGGAGACCCTGTAGAATAAAATAGTGTCAAGTGCAATTTGATGCTGTTATTTTCATGAACAGTATACTAAAATGAATTTTAGTGCAAGCAGACACAATTTTTGGTAAAATCTAAAAGATGGGATTGCATCAATTAAATAGATACCAAACATGCCAGGCCCATGAAATTGCAAAACAAACAAATTTCCATTTTCTTATTATTTTTATTTATTTTCTTATATTTTAATTTTTTCAACACTTTTTTTATTTTTCATTTACCTTTATTGCTATCATAAGGAGCTAACGAGCCCCCTATGTGATATCATGGACAGGTGAAAGGTTCTCTTTATAGCTCTAATGCAGGAGTGTCTAGGGCCCTCCAGATGTTGCAGATCTACAAGTCCCAGCATGCCTCTGCCTTTGGGAGACATGCTTGTAAATGTCAGCCTTTAAATGCCTCATGGGACATGTAGTTTAGCAATAGATGGAGGGCTGCAGTTTGACACCTGTGTCTTTATGTCTCCCATGCTCTCCACAGATTGTGCTTGACTAACAACCTAATGACAGCTCTGAACCCGGAAGTGAAGTATGAAGTAATATACATAACTTCAGGGTTCATTTGTTGTGAGACTGGGAAAAGAATGTTCCCTGATCACCTCCCACTCTTAAAGTGGTTGCGGGGCTCTCCAGGTAAGCCAGAGAGCCTGGGAGCCAGTGTGGACACTGACAGCAAGGAGTGTGGCAGCATGTTCCTGGTACCGTAAAATGACCGATTTTTCTTGAAAAAACATCAATACTGGTCTTACCGCTGCAGCAGCTGTGACCTTGTCTTAACCCCTTTAGTACTAGGATATTTATAAATATACTTTGGGTGAAGATAAGTTAAAGATAAAATTCAGGTATAGATTTTATTGCATAATTACATTGGTCCAGCTTGGGTTAGCTATGGGATGCCTGTGGCTGCTGGAAAATGCTATAGTAGACAGCGCTACTTCATTGATCGCTGCTGTCTTCTGAGTCTCTGGGGAGCAGGAGAAGAGAGGCAGGGGTGGTGCTGTCAAAATCAGTGAATGCCTTGCATTCATTGAGAAATGTGCAAGGCATTCTGTAAACGGCACCAGTGCCGAGCCAGTGACCCCCTATACAGCAGGGCAGCTGCTTGGTACATGACTCAGAAAACAATGGTTATCACTGTAGTAGCAGAGACCTCTATGATTTCCAGTTTCCATGGGGAACCAACTAGTATGGAATACATTGGTCCAATTTGGACCATTCTAGCTATGCAACAAAATCCATACCTGGAATTTAGAATTAAAGAAAGATTATAGTCGCTTTGCAGATTTTATTAGTGACTATTGAAATGTTTGCCTTGAAATAATTGTTGACATTCATTTTTTTATGTAGCACCCTCCAGTGTGCTACTAGTATTAGTGCAGGCAAATTTAAGCTATGACTCATGGTTAGTTTGGGTCAGGGTTACTGCAGGTCAGGCTGAATAGCTCATAGAGGCAGGTCTCTGATACCCCCCCGGATTTAGAAGTTCGGAGAAACTTCTAGAAGTTAGTGGGCGGAGGCCAGGAGGTAATGATCTGCATGTTTGAGGGAAATTGGCCAATCCCCAGGCAGAATGTCTTGGTAGGGTGACTAGGTCAGCCCTTCACCACTTCCCATCCGGCCTATAGCAGAATGACAGCCGGGCGGTGGTTCCGTACCCTGACTGGACGTCATATGACATCTTTCAGAATAATAGCCGGCGCGCTCCCGTGGGGGTCAATCTGACACACCACAACACCGATCTCGGTAAGGAGCCTCTGAAGGAGGCTCTTTACTATGTGATCAGCCATGTCCAATCATGGCTGATCACAGTGTAAACAGGAAAAGCCATGTATCGGCTTTTCCTCACTCATGTTTGACAGACGCGAGAAGAGGAGAGCCGATCGGTGGCTCTCCTGACAGAGGGAGTCCAGCATGGGCATCCGATTGATTATCAGCGCAGCCCCCCGCGAATGCCCACATTGGACCACTAGGGATACCCACAATGGATGGCCACCAGGTATGCCACGCTGGACCACCAGGGATGGCAGTCAGTGCCCAGACAGATGCCAATCAGTGCCCATCAGCAATGCCTACCAGTGCCATCACTGATGCCTATCAGTGCCATCTATCAGAGTCCATCAGTGCCACCCATAAGTGCCCATCAGTGCAGCCTTTCAGTGCCCGCCAGTGCCACCTATGAGTGCCCATCAATGCTACATAACAGTGCTGCCTATCAGTCAGTGCCCATCGGTGCCGCCTATCAGTGCCCATCAGAACTGCCCATCAGTGCTACCTATCAGTGCCACCTCATTGGTGCCACCTCATCAGTGCCACCTTATCAGTGCCTGTCAGTGCAGCCTCATCAGTGCTCGTCAGTGAAGGAGAAAACTTACTTATTTACAAAATGTTATAACAAAGAAAAACTTTTTTTTTCAAAATTTTCAGTTTTTTATTTATTTATTTAGCAAAAAAAAAAAAACGCAGAGGTGATCAAATACCACCAAAAGAAAACTCTGTTTGTGGGAACAAAATTATAAAAATGTTGTTTGGGTACAGTGTAGCATGACAGTGCAATTGTCATTTAAAAAGTGACAGCTCTGAAAGCTGAAAATCGGCTTGGGCAGGAAGGGGGGGGGGGGAGTCCCTGGTATTGAAGTGGTTAAATATGGGAGAGCCATGTCAGCAGGGGAGACAGGTAGAAGATGGAGTGCAGAGGAGTGGCCTAGAAGGGACCCCTGGATCTGGGGCGGGGGGCTCTATCTCCAGGCTGGGCTCGGGAAGATCCTGACAGCATCACAGTTTGGAAAGGAATATTGCCTAAAGAGGCAGCAGGGAGCTAAAAGAACAGAGAGAGTACATCAGCACACTTGGGCATTCACAAGGGGAGAGACTGACACATGTAGCAAGCTTTCAGGAGGACAGTGCTGTGCTTAACTCTTCCTATCCCTTACCCTGGGAAATCTTCGGAGCAGCCATGTGGACAGGTGAACAAGCAGCCAGGGGGGCTGGTAGTTCCTACAGGCAGCAGAGCTGGCAGCAGTTCTACAAAGGAGGGGAGCTACTCCTTTATGCAGCTTACAACATACTGTGCTATCTTGTAAGGGGCTGAGAGCTCCTAGTCTTCAAGGCAAGGACTTTTGCTTTTGATCACTAAAGACTATTGGAGGCCAGGAGGGAGAACAGTCCAGAATTTTGTAAATGGGAAGGAAGTTGTCCCCATCCATTGTTTCAGTCAGGCTGGATATCCCATAACCCCTCTACCCCATCCGAGTTTTTAGTTCTAATAAAATAACAATACCAAGCTCAAAGACTATATCTTACGTCTGGATGCGAGTGAGAAATTCTTGTTGCCTGGCTATTCAGGAATAGGGGAACCATTTACTAGCAGCTCCTGTGGGGTTAGTGCTACATTTACATTTTTACAATCCCACATACCTTGTACAGTTCAAAGTGTGAAGTCATATTGTGTTTCAGTGTGTACATGGCTACTACGGGACACTCCAGAGAGCTGAAACACAATGTGCACTTTGAATGGATTTATGTTAGTCCTGTGAGATCTTCTATCTATATTTAGTCCCATTCTATTAGCGGTTTATGCCATTTTAAGGAAGTGAGCTTCCACTGCTAAAAAAAAAAAACTA